>NC_064538.1:12596434-13257434 GCF_023856365.1 Brienomyrus brachyistius | reverse complement strand
TCTGTTTGAAGGCTGGAGGACCATCCAGATTATCCCTGTCAGGTCCAGCCCCATAGGCCAGCTTCCTCTCAGGCCCTGCAGAAGAGGCACCATCAGGATGTCTTTTCCTAGACCCCAGGTCCTCCTCCGTGCTCCTGCTTTCCTGATGTACGTCCAGCTCTTCGTCAGCACCCTGCTGGAGGACATCGGCCCCAGATGACCTTTGAGCTGGCTCCCCCGTGGGCAACCTTGCCAAGCCCACGGAGGGTGGAGATGCCGCTGCAAGCTGGGATGGCTCGAGTGATGACGGAAGTGACCCTGGTGGCGGACTGAAGCCGGAGTCACGAGACGATGTGACCGTCACATGGCACAGAGTGCGCTGGACCAAGGCGAGCAGCAGGAACAGAGCAAAGGGTGGCGCCATCACTGGATGGGTGGTGCTACCAAAGGCAGGCTTTCACTTAGCCTCCTCCTGTATCTCCCACAGCATCCTCACCCAGTGCCCTTATTACATAGACCTGTAACGACAAAACGGACAAGGCAATATGTCAAGGCATCCATATTACAGCCACATGTCCAGCACAAGGTTGCTGGAGGCCTGGACACTAATCCAGGCAGCATAGAACACAAGGGAGGGGGCCCCCAGGATGGGATGCCAGTGTTTCACAGAGCACAAGGGAGGGGGCCCCCAGGATGGGAGCACACACAAATCTTAGAGACACCAAGACTTTATATAACAGGCTTTATATCTCAGCCTGATCAGTTTAATGCTATTGTCATGTGAAATACTTACTAAACATACACATAAGAATAAATATTCTTAGAAATGATATGGAAGTAATCCATTAAAGGCGATGCCAGGTTACTTTGTCGCATTCAGTATGCAAATAAACATGAATTCTACATTTCTGCCAAAAAAAAATCCTCTTAAAATATACAACAATCAAACAATAAACCGGCAAACTCAATAACTCAAGTAACGCTGTTTTGCAAACCTCCTGGTGTGACCTCAGAGGGACACAGCTCTAGCGAACTACGTGAAGATAAGAAAGACAGTCGGCAGAGGTAACCACGGGAGACGGCTGTCGTAGTAACCGGTGGGAGACCGAGAGGCCAAAATGGACGGCAGAGTCTGCAATCTGGCGGGACGGCTGCACAGAGGGCGAGTCTGTAAACACTCCCAGAGGGCCGTGCTGCAGAGTGGTGGCAGGGGGGGGGGGGGGGTCGGTCACACATCTATGCGCATGTAGAAACGCGAGCACACACAGAGCTTTATTCACTCTAAGCGACTGTGTGTCTGCACACTGTTGACACATTCTCACAGGGCCGTGGTGAGGCTGCAGTTATGGAGTTACTGGGGAGGGCAAGGGCTGCGTTCAGATGCCCCTGCCTCACATGAATGTGTACACAGCCATGTACATTACAGCAAAGCAAATACATCATAAAAATACGAAACCCTGCCGATATACAATGCAAATATAACTATGCAGACATGCACGAGCAACATCTGCAGAGAGACGATATACAAGCAGGGAGACGCTGAGAGTTTGACAGGAGGGGAAAAAGAAAATAAAAGGGACAAGAATATGAGATTTAGACAGGTATGAGATTTGAATCCTGCCTCAAACTGTACCTTCAGGTACAAACACATGCCCTAAGCAGACCACCTCCTGTTCTTTTCTTCCCAAGACCAAAGCAATCGAGCCTACAGTGGCTGAGGCATCTCGGCTTGAATATTCGCTGACTCATTTAGAAATATGCTCACATTTACAGTCACATTTATTGGTCCTGCTGGTGCTTCTGGCACAAGTCAGTGTGAACGCTTGAGAGCATTAGACCACAAAGACGAGACGCTGGACGTGAGCATGCAATCAGAGAACGCAGTACGTCTGCTGCCCTGCTTCATACCAGACAGGCAGCGTGTGACAGTTTAGGAGAGGAGAGTCTAACAACACGCAACAGCACTGAATTCCCCCCAGGATAAAGAAGTATATCTTATGTTTAGCGGCCAAATACAGGCATGTGTACGCAAAATGAAACACCGGGACCAGTAAAATTAAAATGAAACAGAGTCCAATCTGATCCTTATCTGAATGTATCAAAGTTCAGGGTGGATTTTGTTATGATAGAGCACACAACGAATAGGTCAGGTAGGCGTAAATGTAAAATATGCGTCTACACCTCATTTGACAGAGGACTTAACGAGGCGAGACAGGTACACGTACGCAGAAAGTCACAGACGTAACGGAGAAAGACTCTTCGCTCGTGTTCACGGGTCAGTTGATGTTATGCAAGCAACCAAACCGTCACTTTTGCATTAATTCCCTCATTACTTGGTCTTGCTGCTGGTTGTCCTATTTCATAATGACCTGCACATTAATTTCAGTCATTTCTGGGAATGATTTGGCGGAACCTTAAAGATTAAGCGATTAGGGAGCGTGAGGGAGCGTGTAATGGCGAGGGGGACACAGGCAGGGAGCGCAAGGCAGGGAAATGAGGCATGGCAAAGGGAGCAGGCTTACACTTGCCTGTGCCATGCGTGTGCTTATCAGCAGGAGGCTCAGGTTTACTTTATGGAGTGATACCCCTATGAACAACCCCGGGAAAAACAGTCGAGGCTGGTTCAAGGCAGAGACACTCCCTCCTGAACCTGTTTCAAAACCTATTCAATGAACAAACACCGTAAATCAAGACACCATAAAAACTCCAGTTCCAGGATTTCTCAGTCGAGTCGAGCGCTTCTGCATGTGTGTGTGGGAACGTGATCTTGAGGGTGTCTTTACGTGCACAGCTCCTGAGAGTTTCCATTCTGTAATTAAGCAGACATATTTATGCATGTGCATAGGTGTGTGAGAGACAGAGAGAGAGAGAAGAGAGGGAGAGCAATCTGATGGGTGATTATGCACCGTAAGCACTTGAGTATGCAGTTGACAGGGGATATTTTTATCCCAGAACTACCCTGCGGGGGCCCAGGAAAATCTCGGCTAGCAAGGATGGGTTTTGCCACTGTTACTCTCCTCACAATCATGCCTTTATTCTCGAGCCAGGAAGAAAGCCAGCCCGTGTTTCCAGTTACCGCACTGCATTTCACTGTCTAAGCTTATAGCCCCACGGCACGACGCGTGCAGACCAGCATGTTACACACAGACCTCCATCACATCGCAGGAAGTACATTAACCTGCAGAAGTAATATAGAGAAAAAAAAACACATAACTACAAGAAAAAATCTAACGGCTGAATATGGCAGCATGCAGGAAACTGTCTGGACGGAGCCTTAATGAACACCCAGGTCCGGGGAAAGGGTCGTAGACTGCCAAAGAAGGAGGTCTTCCTCAGCCTCTCTCAATGGGAGCTGGCCAAAAGCCACATTTGCTCTGGGCATAATTAGAGGCTGCCGCATGGAACACAAACGTGGTCATTCAAACACACCCACATGCAACAGCCTCCCAAAAACGGTTCCAATATTTGTGTTAAGTTCAATGCCTGTATTTTTCCGAGCCAGCAAGACAGGCGTGTGTAATCCTGCACACTACACTAAATTTGAGATTAATGTAAATGTAGTGTAGATTGGCCCTATTGAATTTTCTATGCAATAGAATAATGCTATACAACACAGTGAGCTCTGCTGTGTCCTTCCTTACACTTGGGGCCTGAGCAGGTGTGTTAGCACACGCTAGAGGATCCAGCTGCACACCTCAATATCAGGAAACACAAAACTTTGTGGTAAATGCCTGATGATAGCAGGCGCGCATCCTGACCACATGGATGAGGCAGAACCCTGCGGTAATTGGGATCAAACTGCCACAACACAGACGAGTCCTTGTGAGACCTTTGCGATGAAGGACAAGCAACGTGGCTCTAATGTGACCAAAACAGGAATTGGAAGAGGAAGTGGTGTTTTATGGCATTATATCTCCATGATGAATGAAAGAATGCCCTGCTCATAAGCCACATTATTTAGTTCTGATGTAATGAACAGAACAAGGGCTGCGGAAGTAGGTCTTTAGCACTGTGAAATGACCCTGTCCTCGTTTCCACAGTTCTCCTGCTTTAGTCATATTTATCATTTAATCATTTCCTTTTAATCTATTTTTATTGCTTGATGATAGATGGAGAACTTATGGGGTAAGAAATCTTGAATTAGTTCTTGAAACAAAAAAAAAAAATCACGCAGGTCATGCAGAGGGAAAAACAGTTTGAGAGTAAGGAGGCTTGAGGGAGAATATTAGGAAAGCAGACGAAACGCTGGACAGAGGCACAGAAAAGACACGACGGGAACAAAAGGTCCCAAGGTGTCAAGCAGGAGGAGCAGAGTGCAGGAGCCAGAGCCGGCTGTTTTGACTGAGGATCAATGGTTAAGAATGTAAACATGCTGAGCTGTTGACTCACTATCAAGTCACACACACGTATAGGCAGGCAATAAGATACTACAACTGAGAAGAAAGAACTAAACAAATCAAGCTGGTCTGACACTCTCATGGGACACACATATATAATAAACCTGTCAGTCTACATTCGGGAGGAAGTCTAGATGAACTCATGCATTTTAGAAAGACTGGAGGTGAACTGCTGAGGCTATAGTCCATCTTGCTCCACAGGCAGAAATTCTAGGCTTTCATTCCACATGCCGTTTTTTCCGTTCACATTGCCATGAAAACACCCTGGAGACTTAAGAGGTGTATGGAGGCGCTAATGCTCCACGATCGGAGGCAAGCCGGCCGCGACTGGCCCACCAGCACAGAAGCCCTGGCAAGGCAGAGCGGCGCACTGTGATGCACAAAAAACCCCACCGCGCCTCACAGACCAACTAATGGACCGCCGCAAATGGCAAGACGTGAGACGATTCAGCTCCGAACGGCTTATTAGCTGACGTTTGCCAAACGAATTTCGTCGAACATAACTTTGAAACCGTTTTTTTTTTTTTTTGGAGATGCTTATTTATGCACATTTGACCCAATATAGCGGAGGTAAACAGCTGCCATTCCGCTACCTTGATGCTACCTTGTTCAGCTTATCTAAAACCCATTCTATAGCATGCTCATATACAGACTACATTTTTAAAACAATATAAAATTCTAATATTTGGTTTCATAATTAGGCCTACTTAGACTTAATGAAAGTTGTATGTTATAGGCTAAACGGCATTAAAGTTTTTATTATGATCTCGCATAACACGTTACAGCAAGTAAAAACTCATTGTAGTCTACGTGATAAAGAATTTCTTAAAATATTCCACATTTGCGGTATTCTGCGGTCTCTGTATTAACTCTCCAAGAGCCATATGGTTACAGAAAATATTCAGTCTCTTACCTTGAAAGTTTTCTTTATCCTTTTATTCCACTTCGCACAATAGATGTATCTGCCTTGTGCTCACCATTCAACCACTGAAAATGTTTATCGACGTGTTTGTATGATCTCGCAATTTCTTACTGGTTTATTGATAGAGGGAATTTAATTTTTCAGTCATAATAATGATGGCAGCGGGAGTGTGGTGATTCTTTGAGCGCTGAAATCGCCCACATCTTCATGCTGCTGCTGCCGCTGCGCCTTGGAGATGATGAAAAACAGGTGGATCCAGATCCCCTGCAAGACTTTGTTGAGCAACGCACATGTGCCAGCACTCGAGACTAAACCCCACCAGTTTTACTAAAGATCTCGCCTCACACACACCCACCTATCAACACACTCCTCCGTGTTTAAGCCGGGTATCTCCCTCCTAATACAGTCCCGCGGCCATGCAGTGCGCTGGCCCAGAAACCAATGTCATTAAGTCCAAAGTACAAAAACACACCCGAGCTGTTCACCTTAGATTAGCCTATCCGCGATCCTCTGTTGTACGGGTATGATTTAGTTTTATTTTGAAAACAGGTCTCCTTAGCGAAATAAAAGAGGCTGTAAGTGATATCCCTCATGGGCATGACGGAAAATTGCCTTCTATGCAGAAAAATAACCGACAGTATCCTCGCGTTTTTCAGCTCTTCTAGGTAAAAGAAAAAAAGGAAACCACAATTATCAAATTGTCATTCTATCTTCTTGGTATCTAATTGCAATCCACTCCATTTCTTTGTATGTACGAAGGCGCGGAGGTTTTGCTTTCGATGCCCGCAAAACCAATCCCTGTAAAGAAAAAAGAAACAGTTATATTAGCATATGTCGAATGCATCATTTGTGTATATATAGACATAATCTTCAACCGCGGTTACATTAGATAGCTTAGAGCAAACTTGCCTATCCAGATTAACGCCTTTGAGCTCACAGGTATAACCTTCAGATGCAACCCATAATCCATCCGAGTTAGAAATCTTTCAAATGATATTATACTAGGTGCCTGCGTCCGGCGCGGTGTATTTTCTCCTTATAGTACAAGACTGACCTGTCACGTCGCGACTGGGATCTGCGCTACGATCGGCGAGGTTACTCCAACCCCTAAGCGACTCCCTTCCCTCTCCTTTTGCTTGTCACTCTCTCTCTCTCACTCTCTCTCTCACATACAGACCCGTATTAAGGTTACCGCTAACTGTGCGGCTTAACTGATGCGCCTTTACATCGACGGGGAGCTGCGATGCCACGTTACATAACGGGCGGCCCCGAAAAGGCGATAGGAAGCGGATCGGTCCAGCTACACCTTGATGAAATACTCGTATATATTTTTGTGCCTCCTAATTATTGTGCCTCCTTCAGGCAGTATCCCGTGTTCTTAGGTTTCTATCTCTTGAATCATAGACGAATAAGAAATGAATGGAGTCCCTCACCCCCCCTCCTTTTCATGTGCTGGCATGATGTCACCTAGCTGAAAAAAACTGAATTCTGCATTGTAGGCTTGAATAGCAACTGAAGAATGGACAGGGCACTTCTGGGTGAAATTGTACACTGGTGCTCCCGGAAATATTGAACCAGTTGGTATTGCGCCAAGTCCTGTTCATCCGTCCCTCCTACCTCCCTGCTCAGCAGCGTCCTCTCGGTGCACAAGCCCTCCCACATCCAGCACTTGATAGGTGTGTCCAGGTGAATCACTCTCAGGCGTCCTTTCCACTTAAAGACACAGAGCTCTCTTTCGAACACATTTCATCACCGCATCCCGGCGCACTTGAGAAGGTGCTGTGGCGAGACTTCGAACATCATCACTGTCTCTCTGCCAATGCAGAGTCATTACATACTATTTTATAGGGTTATATTTGACTTTATTGATCCCCCCTGAGGAGGAAATTCGTTTGATCTAGTAGCAGATATACAGATGGATAAAAACAGAAATATAAAATGTATGAAATAATAAGTAAGTGCTCAAAAAAAACACAACAGCTTAAAGCAGATATGTACAATTATAATAGTGAGCAATGATATTTGTAATTAAAAAGAAAAGGGAGTGCTATATGACAGTGTATTCTTACGATACTGACAGTGGGCATTGTAAATATTATGTAGATGTAGTACATTGGGTATATTCATATCTACATGTAGCAGGAGTGCATTGTGGGTATATTGTCTACTGAGACAGCCCACAGAGGCTGTGTCAGTAGAATACAGCAGGGCTAACAGTTCCTGGCCAAGGTCCATTTCAGCACAGGAACAGACACCCGCACATACGCCTCTGTGTCGGGTCCATAGCAACAGAGACATTTCTACAAAAATTCTCCACCTGGATTGCTGGTGATTTTAGATCTTCGCTGCTATTGTCCCAGAGGGTTTCCTTCTCATAGCAAACGTGCGTTTTGCCATGAAAACAGACACCAGCAGAAGCCATGTTTGAATGTGTGGCTTATGGGTGTTCTATGGACCGGAGGACTCAGGGAAAATACAGCACTCTCACTCTCATTGTGCTTACATGGCTATAGGGGATGCAAAGGGCTGGGTTGTTCCTTAAAAGGCTGCAGGCTGGCATCTTCCTCCCTTGACAGCCCTCTTGCCGGCCTGCTCATGTTCATCCAGCTGGCTAGAATCATACTGTAAATCCTGTATTCTGGAGAGTGTCCATTGTACTGGCTAGAGACTGTACACTTCATCAGGGCCCGGTGCCTTATACTGGTCAGATAATAAAGGCAAATGTGTTACTATATGCCAGTGTTTCCCAACCCAGTCCTCAGGGAACCCTGGACTGTCCACATTTTTGCTCCCTCCCAGCTTCCAGCCAATCAGGAACACCGAATGCTGGGAGCTGAGAGGAAGCAAAAATATGAACGGTCCCTGTGGATTTATGTAAATCAGTATATCTAAATTTCACATTGTATGTGAATATGTCCCCCCCCCCATAATGGACTAGCACCCTGTCTGTAATGTTCCTCCATGAACCACCACTTCCTTTGGTAGAAGGAAGGATTCAATCTGTATCCATTTATTCCGAAGACATAACGGTGAAAGCCAATCACAGGGAATCCAGAACATTTTCATATTGGGAGGCAAGATCTTCGGACCACCACTCCACCCAGAATGTGATGTTTATTGTGTTTCACCAGATTATTGTAACCTGGTTACCTTGAAGAGGGCAATCAGGCCTCACTCAGCACTGTCCCACTGTCAGCATTTTGGTCGAAGGTGAGCAACTGGCAGCTTTCATCTGTCATTGGGTATTAATACATTTAGGTAGGTAGGTTAAGAATAAGGCTGCTGGTCTAGGGGAGGCTTGCATCACTGTCTTTAAAACCAGCAGCAGGTGAACAGAATCTCTTCAGTTACACACCCAGCTTCAGAATCATGTAACGTAAAAAAAGTTCATTTGAGGGAAAATTCCAATCAAGCAACTTGTTTGCATTTCACACTTCATCAAAACAGCAAAACAGACAAACATACTACAGTCTATTAACACAGATATAGACGTCAGAGTGACAGGGCGCTATGTCCTTTATGCAATAGACAGGATGAGGCAGAGTTTATTCTCTTATCACTGTGACCAAAAACATACCTGGTAACACAGGATGAATGGTGAGAGGATGAGTGACAGAGGAAGGAGAGACGAATCGGCTTTGTTACCGATCTCTCCCCCGCCCCCCGCCCCCCGCCCCTCGCCCCCCGCCCCTAAGCATCTCTCCTCTCACAGTCAGACACAATGTGACCTTGTTTGGGAAAATTAGATGCAATAACAAGCTCTACACTCGGTCACAACCCGGACCCGTGCAACCCCCCCCCAAAACATAACATCTGCCGTTAACAAGCCTGTTTTGTTGCTTTGTTTATCCTAAGGAGGGCAGAACGGAGAGATCCCACACTGCCACCTCTCGCAGCAGCCCATTCACTATACTGTACTATACTGAGGGAATTACACAAAACTGTTTATAGCTTAAATGGAAAAACATGGGGAATCTCCATGTAAAATAATGTGCTACTTCCACTGACCTCCACATCACTTTAGGTGACTGTGTAGTAATGTAGTAATCTGACTCCAGCGCTAAGCCCCCCCCCGAACACCGAGAAGATTTGCCTCACAATCCTCACAAGAATAACTTCAGCCGCAGCCAGCATCAGAAGTGACTCCTGCAGGATCTGGTACATGAGTGCATGCACAGCACAGACACATTCAATGTGCATATACAAAGACTCTTTATGTTCTAGACGGATCTTTATGTTTTAGACACACGGTCATTGTAGAAACTGACAATCAGACTTCTCAGTCCAGTCATGCTTCCTGTATCCTTAGTGCTGCCACAATGCAACGCATCACACGATGTGTGGAGACCCAATTTCAGGGGGAAAATGGTGTGAACAGCCCATTGGAAAATATCCTGGAAAAAGGACACATGCACACACACACACTTCAATGTGTCCAAACGACATATTTAATATTCTGTGACGCTCAAACATACTGTGTCTGTATGATGAACTGTCACGTACTGCACACCATCAAAGATAATGTTTTTTAATAAATCTCAACCCACCTCACAAACATATTTACGTCAGGCGTATTGTCACATAGATACAGACGGACAAAGGAGAGCAGTCAGCTATTTCAGCATCAGACAAAGGTGGATTGGCTGCGGGTGAAGGTTTTACGTGAAGGAGTAATATGCAGAGTAATGGATAATTGCGTAACACGCATGCAATTCAAGATTGCGTTTCTCAAAGTGCCACCTAGTGGCCAGCTAATAGTACTTCATAATTTCCCTAATAATGTCATTTTAATTAATTTTGAGTAAGCTTATACATTTAACTGCAAAATCACATATTGGATATTCTTTGTTCAAAAGAGCCTTTTGTTAGAGTAAGAAATATTTCATACAGGATTCTCAAACCTCACGGTGCATTACTGTTTCAGACTTAACTTCTGCCACAGACCATCAGCATCTAATTAATTAACTGGCTGAACAAGCAGTGCTGTGTGACGGGCCAGTTAGGCAAAGAAAAAACATACAGTTTTTACAGATGGAATCAGTTTAATTCAAGAGAATTAAATACGGATACATTTTTGTTTTTTTTTGTTTTTTCTTTTACCAAACTTCAGTATCTAAAACTTTTGTATAAAATTTGCAAAAAAGATTTACATATAAAAAGGTACATATAAAAACATTACATATTACATTACATATAAAAAAGTACTTAACAAGAGTTCAGCGTTTCAAGGTTGTCTGTGAAACTTCAACAGCAGCTCAGACTCGTTCTCCTTTTTCACCAAAACGTCACGTTTTACACACTTTAGCTCTCGCTTTTCCATGTTTCTTTTCAGCCTTCGTCTTTCCTTTACTCTCTTTCTCATCCTCCTCTCCCTCCATCTTTACTGGAGGCTCTTTTAGCTTCTGGAACTTCTTCAAGTCGGCACAGAACAGCACCTGAGAGGAGAGAGTCCTGCTTAAAAACTGTTTAACTTCGCCCCCCTGGCTCTCTGCTCCACACATCTCAAAGCGTTACTCACAGAATGTGCCCAGCCAGCATACGGACCCCACAGCTTCCTGAAAAAGTCTCCTACATAGAAATAAAAGAACGATATTAACCGTCTGTATCAGAAAACTGGGGCTGTAAGACTGCCTCACAGAAGCCTGATACAGGTACATCTTTGGATTCATTACTCGTTGACAGATGGAGACTCGGCACCCTCACCGATTTCCTGGTAGACCTTGTCTGTCAGAGTCTTGCGGCCCGTTGCCACGGTGCAGCTGTAGTCCCTCTGTGCGATTTGCCACATGTGTGTGTCCACAGGCAACGCACAAGACTTATCCAGCGACATCAGGCACACGCAGTCTGCCACCTGCGCAGCAGAATTTTGTTGCATCAGGAGTCAGAACAATATATGGAATTTCAGTGAGCTCAATGGGCAGTGGATCACATCCATAGGAGGTGATTAGACACGCGGCACAAATCCCAACGAGCAGGCGGGATACGAGAGATGAATGCCACACAGCAGGCTTTAGGTAAGCAGCAGCGCGGTACCTTGAAGCCCACCCCAGGAAGGGTGCGGAGAGCACTGCGGGCCTGTTCATAGGGCACACTGCGCAGGCCACCCAGCCAGTCGGCTCCGTGCTGGTCCAGAATCTGCCTTGCGCTCTGCTGCAGAAAGCGAGCGCGGTAACCAAAACCCAGGTCTCTGAGACTTGCCTCCACGCTGCCATCTGTTGTTTGCAGGGTTGGAGATCGTTGGCATGCATGCGTGATCATGGCAAGTTCACACAATAACTTATGACCACACTGTTATTCTGAGCTGAAAATAAAGGCTACAAAACAGATGCATTTACTCACACTGCATTGAAAACTGCAAGCTATATAAAGGGGCAAGTATACAACATTCATCCAGCTTCCATACTGCTTATCTAATAAAGGGTTACAGTGAACCTGAAGCAGTGTCCCAGGAAGATAGAGCACAAGGCAGGGATCGCTGCACCGAATCCCAGTCTATCACAGTGCACATTCACACATTATGAACCTAACCGCATGATTTATGACTGCGGGAGTAAACTGGACAGTGCACTGGAAGCATGCAAACTCCAGAAACACACAGCAGGGGGAGCCTTTGAGCTCCTAACCCTGAAGGATAGACGACAATGTTGCTCACTGCAATCCGCAAGAAAGCAAACAAGGAAAATAGATAAATAAATGCTCTTTCCATTTTCCTTTCCATTAAAGTCACTGAAAACGAATCTATCGACTGTCATGTAAAATAATGAGAGAATACATGGATGAAAGGATAAAGATCTGAGGAAATCGGGAGGTACCTGCCAGAGCGTGCAAAGTGGGAAAATCGTGGTAGGCGGTGCCATCCAGCTGGCACAGGGGAGCTCCCAGTTTGGCACAGAGCCGCTCTATCATGCCCTCGATGCGGGAGATGTGGTTGTTGGAGGTGCAGATGAAGGAGAAGAGGCATTCGGTGGGATCCTGACGCAGCATCCTCACACCTGCAGGATTCGGCGCAACTGCATGTCTGAGCTCCATCGTTACGCGCAAATAGAAACACATACAAAGTGCTAATGAACTTACACTAATGCTAATGAACTTACACTAATGCACAAAAGTATTGGGACACCTGGCTGTTACACATACAGGAACTTTTATGACGTGCCATACTAAATACATAGGTATGAATATGGAGTCGGTCTCCTCTTTGCAGCTATAACAGCTGTCACTCTTCTGGGAAGGTTTTCCACAAGATTTTGGACTGTATCTGTGGGACTTTTTGCTAATTCATCCAGAAGACCATTTGTGAGGTCAGGCACTGATGTTGGACCTGAAGGCCTGGCTCACAATCTCTGTTCCAGTTCATCCCAAAGGTGTTTGATAGGGTTGAGGTCAGAGCTCTGTGTGGCCAATCAGGTTCTTCCACACCAGACTCACCCAACCATGTCTTTATGGACCTTGTTCTGTGCACTGGGGCACAGACATGATGGAACAGAAAAGGTCTTTCCTCATACTGTTCCTACAAAGTTGGAAGCATAAAATTATCCAGAATGTCTTGGCATGCTGAAGCACTAAGAGTTTCCTTTACTGGAACTAAGGGGCCCAACCCAATCTCTTGAAACACAACCCCAATTGTCCAAATCTGGGTATAATGGTCAGTTGCCCCAGTACTTCTACACATACAGTGTAACTACATACAAACCCATTTCATGTATCCAGCACAAATGCCAGCCTTTCTGCATCATACGAAACCAGTTGTATTATGACAAGCCACAGAAGACATTATTCTGCAGGTTCCAAGGTGCAGTTACCTGTAAATATGTTGGCGATGTCCTTAAAGTGATGGTCCACAGATGTCCATTCTTTGTATAGCTCCCCCAGTGACACCTTTAGCTGGAAGTAATCTCTCAAGGTCTCCTCTTCACCTCCGTCCCACTGAGAGGTCGCCTCCCCATGCTCCTGCGTGCCTCCCTCCGGCTCCTCCTTCACAGCCGCTGCCTGTGTTTTCAGTTTCTTCGTGGTCTCGAGCCGCTCACCCTGCCCTGGCCATTTCCTGCCAGCCTGCCTCGCTGTGCTGACCTGCGAGTCGTAAGTGTGGTACCAGAGCCTGTCCTCTGTCTGCATCAGTGTCCACACGCGGCCTCCCATCACTCCTGTCCAGTGCCCGTCGGCTGTTTCACGCCACCTGGAGGAGAAAGGGAGTACAAACACAGAAAAATGGAGGAAAATAATTAAAATCCTCGTTAATAGCAAAGCAGTTCTACAGACTCATTAAGAGGTGTTAGTTAATAGTGATGCAATAAAGAAATCCTCAGTATAGCATTTTAAGTATGAAAAATAGCAAGCATATGCATGCCAACTGTTTATTGCATGAGATACTAGGTTCCTAAAACAATACAAGTTTTTCTAAGTTACTTTTCACACATTGATCATCGTTTGTTTCAGCAATTATATTAACTGTTTATTTGTTTAAATAGCACAAAAAAGATGCATGATTCAAAAATGTAATAAACACTGGATGCTGATTTATGCTCTCCCATATCCTGATGTGTGTTTACATGCTACCTTGATTTTTCCCCTATTATCTTTCTATAGCAGTGGTGTGAACTTACCGGAAAGTCTGTCCACATCCTAGCGTCAAGTCTAGCCGCAGCTCCGACCGCGGACAGCGGAAAGATCGCCACGCGATGGCTCTAGAGGAGATCACAGCATGTTGGATCATGGGGACTGTTCTGCAGTCACGGCTCTCCATTCGTTCAGTACCACCTTCAAATAAAGTAAATATACTTTGTTTATACCACATATTTGCAATCCAAAACAAAAGACTTGCTTCCAAAAGTTGAAAGTATAACAAAATAAAATTTTTAATTAGTGGTATACATTACATACTAATATACATATATGTCTTAGTATGTGTATATATACAATACTATTGCATATATCATTCATTCGTTCATTTTCTAGAACGGGTTATTACCTACAGGGTTGCGGGTACCCGTAGTATATCCCGGAAGCGAAGTTTTTATTAAAACCAATACACAACAAAAAATAAATGTAACTGTAAAAATAGTGACAAAAAAACATTCAAACTAGCATACTAAACGCTTTTCAACCATCCAACCCTTGTGGGTTGAATATAGCACGTCAGAAATACATTTTAATTAAAGTATTACACCAAAGCCAAGAAAAGTAACTAAGTCTTTTGACAGCTTAGCATGCGTACAACAAAAACAACGCGATCTTCAGTCCTATACAGCCCTCCCCCCCATTTAATATTATATAAGCTAACGTAACTATTGCACGCAATTGCACGATAAACTTCAGTACACAAGAACTCTCTTACATTACCTAGCTGTGTAAGGATAAGCACCGCCCCGATCTAGTACACGGACTCTGACTGGGGAGTAACGTCTTACATGCCGGTTGCGTTTGATTTTCATGCACAGTCCCACCCAAATTATTAATTAATTTGAGTTTTGTATGCCGAATACTATTCGATATCTTAAATCAAGCTAGGCAAGTATACGTGAAAATCACCAACGCTACAAAAGACAGTACCTAGGAAAAGCTTAGGCAGGAAGTCTGGATGACGCAATCGGTGTAAATCCCGCCTCCCGCAGACGGCAGCCAATCGGGTACTAAGAAGTTGCTGATTCGGTTCCAGTCAGGAACAAAATTATTCTTAGGTTAGTTTCCTTTTTCGTCGGCATGCGGTGGTGTGTTCTGGTTTTAGAAGAAGATGGCAGATACGTTGATTCTTTTCACCTCCATAGGACTAAGTGATCAGAAAGCCAAGGAAACTTTGAAAAATGAATCACTCACCGTGGCACTCAAGCAAGCAATTTCTCGGGTAAGGCGGGCTGCGGTGTAAAGTCAAGTGCAAATTGGAAAGAAGAGGCAGTACTGCTGTCGTTGGTCAGGAGTTGCAAGTTCCCCAGGCATTCGTTTATACTATCGTATGTTTAACTTAATCGGCTCTTCGGGTTTAAAGTCAACTTTGTGTATTGGTTGCTATACATTTTCCCGTTTAATATCCTGTTGCTGGGTTACAGTAAAACAGAAAATAAATCCATGTCTGTTCAATTAGTTGATGAACTGAAAATAAGCAGGACGACGTGCGAGGCTTCTTTTTTACAAAGTGTTATTTTTTAAAAAATATGACGAAGTCGGCTTTTTACTTTTAAAGAATATTTCCAAAACATATATATACAAAACGTAGGCAGATTAATTGTGATGACGCCTTTGGAGCCTTTATATTTTGATAGGAATGCTGATGGGACTGATGTTCCATGTTCCCTGTAGGCTCAAGAGATCCTGGGGCCCGCAGGTGTGGACAAAGCCATGGGGACGCTGCTGTACAGCGTGGCCTCTCGTCTGAAGGGCGCCCATCACCTTCGTTTTCTCACTGAACAAATCGTCCACCGCAAGATCGCTACAGATTTGCAGCTGTCAGGTACCCGGACCTGTGTATACAATAGTGCAGACACTTAAGTAAAGGTACGGACATGCTGATCTGGCAGACAGTGCTCAGTGCATAAAGAGGCACGACAACATTCCTTGGCAATCGCATGCATTTCACAATTGGGTTGACACTTGTACATTGAAGGATAGTTTAATTCTGTTCTGTTCACTTCTGATTTGTTGGAATTAAGATTTCCTGTATTGAACGACTGTCTGTACAGAACCTTTCAATTCCTGTTATATTTTAACAACTGTGCCACCATTTAGGAATAGAAACTTGCCTAAAATCATGAATTGGAGGATCGTGATACTAGACCATGCTCATCACCAAGTATGTTTACATCCTGCAGCCGCTCTGGATTTTCTAAAGAATCATTCTCAGGGTCCTGTCGTTCAGGAAGAGTTTGATGCCGCGTGTGGTGTTGGAGTTGTCATCACTCCAGAGCAGATCGAGGATGTGGTGAGGAATAGCTGCAGAGAAATACTGTGAATGTCTTGATTTTGTTAAGTAAAGGTGTTTGTATTACTATCACATGCACTGCCACATGCTTTCGTTGATAACTGTCCGCTTTTTGATTGGACTACTGACATACCCTGCTGACTGCTATGAGGGTTACTCACTCTGCTGTGTGTTTTAGGTGGAAGTGGTGATCAATAAACACAAAGATCAGCTTCTCAAAGAGAGATATCGCTTCAACATGGGACTGCTGATGGGTGAGATCATGCACACGGCCTGTCTTAAGATGATGCCGGGTAACACATGTTGAAATGTTGGGTGCGGTCTGTAGGTTGTATACCGAGACAGTGGTTTCTCTTTCTTTTCTTCAGGAGAAGCTAGAGCTGCACTGAAATGGGCTGATGGGAAAATAATAAAAAATGAGGTTGACATGCAGGTTAGTCTGGATCAGTTGGTCTAGACTACAGTTGTCTGTATGTTTACAAAAAACATGGCAGGCTTGTAAGTGCCCTGCTTGTGCTTCCTTCAATGTCCTGATAGGTCCTCCACCTCTTGGGGCCAAAGATGGAAGCTGACCTGGAGAAGAAGCCCAAGGTAACAGCCGTGAGATACAGACCCGTCCAGTTGAATGCTGAACTCTCCCTGATACTCTGAGTAATACTGTAGTAGCATTGTTTAGATATGGGCTTGGCAGTGTTATTCAGTATTAATCAATAATTTTGTAATATTAAAAATAATAAAGTTTTGTTGTAGTTCAGACCTTCCCTATGAGTAATATTATGAAATGCATTAAATCAGTTTACAGTAAATACAGTAGCTATAGCTGATAGCTAATATGCATTGCAAATACTATTGCATGTTGTTTGCTTCCAGGCTCCTAAACAAAAGCCCCAAGAGAACGAGAAGAAGGAAAAAGATGTGGATGGTAAGAAGAGGGTGTGTTGTGGGTGAATTTATTTTTGGCCATCGGTTTGCCTGTGAATCTTTCATACATTAGAATCCTGTGTCGTTATAATGTAATAGTCTGCATTTCAGTGAGGCGACTGTTTCTAACCCAGTGTCGCTGCTTGGCTTTTCATCTGTGCTAAAGGTGAGACTGAAGGCAAGTCTTTAATGGAACAGCTCAGAGGAGAGGCCTTGAAGTTTCACAAACCCGGTGAGGGAAACATTCTTTGTACCCAATTTACCTCATTATTCTCAACTTTCATTTTGAAAAAGCTGTGACCAAAAGCAGTATTGGGGATCAGTCCTGTGAGTCTTTGCAAACTTTTTGCTGGAACTTGTTTCTGTATTTTACTATACTGTGATTTCATGCACAAACACAAGGGTAAAGCTGTAATTTCATCCAGGGCTTTTGAAAGAAGCTTGAGGTTATGATGTGCTGATGGATTTACGTGTGCAACCCGGTCCTCCTGTTTAGGGGAGAACTATAAAACAGAAGGCTATGTGATGACACCCAACACCATGAACTTGCTGAAAAAACACATGGAGATCACTGGAGGGCAGGTAGGCCTGAACTTGATGATGATGATGAGTGAATGGGGGCCAACTGGAAATGCCTGCAGGTCTGTCTTATGGAACACGTGACACACTCTCATCACTTGCGGTCCTGAACTTCATCTGCAGGTACGCACCAGGTTTCCCCCTGAGCCAAATGGGATCCTGCATATCGGTCACGCCAAAGCCATCAACTTCAACTTTGGATATGCCAAGGTACGTAAGGTTTAATTCCCTTAATCCCCTGCCCTTTGGGTACAGGATCCCAAAGTAACTCTGTTAGGTCCCAGTCGGTACTGTAAGCTCCCAATGTACATTATAAGACTGTTGCTGATTTTGGTAATACATTATATAAGGTCAATTTTTAGGTGAATTGGCCATATATCTTACATCGTATCAGGGGAGTACTGACTAGCAGTTGCAAACCTGACTGCAGTATCCCGTTCCGTCCATCCATCCGTATCTTCTGCCACTTATCTTTGTCTGGATCATGGGGGCAGCAGTCTTAGCAGGTATGCCCAGACCTCCCTCTCCCCAGCCACCTCCTCCAGCTCCTCCAGGGGAACACCAAGGAGTTCCCAGGCCAGCCAAGAGATATCTCTCCAGTGTGTCCTGGGTCTGCCCCAGGGTCTCCTCCCGTTTGGACATGTGTGAAGCACCTTCCCAAGGAGGAGTCCGGGAGGCATCCGAGATGGAAGCCTGAACTACCTCAGCCAGCTGCTTTCAACTGTAGTTGAATGCAGTGTTTAAAATGGAATATTTCCTTTTCCCCGGTTTGACTTCAAAAGCAGTTTGCGAGGAAGAGAAAATGCCAACATCCCCCCACTCCGTATCACTACTAGTTTGTGCAAAATAGGTTTTAAAAATTCATTGGGAACCCCAGTAATGTTAGACCTGTGTTTGTCTTGGGCTACTTAGGCCAATGGCGGAATCTGCTTCCTGCGTTACGATGACACCAATCCAGAAAAGGAGGAGGAGAAGTACTTCACGGGCATCCGCGACATGGTCGAGTGGCTTGGTGAGTCTGGATGGCTGTTTTAACAAGGAGACGTATGTCGGGGTGTTTCGGAACGCTTGGGTGAGCTTCGAGGGTTTGGAGTGGTGCTGGAAACATCATGGAGTACCTTCACTGTGTCTGTCAAACAGGGTACACACCCTACGCAGTGACCCACGCGTCTGACCACTTCCAAAAGCTGTACGACCTCGCAGTGGATCTTATTCGCCGGTGAGTGCAAGCAGACTCCTTTCTTCGTCGGGCATTTCGATGCCTCTCTTTGCCCCTTTTCCTCATGTCGACACTGCATTGTATCATATGTGGCTTAACCGGATCACAGGTCATGCGGATGGTATGTCACCGTCTGTTCTGTTCTGCCCTCATCCAGGGGCCTCGCCTATGTGTGTCACCAGCGTGTAGAGGAGCTAAAGGGCCACAGCCCACCTCCGTCCCCTTGGAGGGATCGACCAATCGAGGAGTCTCTGGTGCTCTTTGAGAGGATGAGGAAGGGGCTCTTTTCTGAGGGGGAGGTCACGCTGCGGATGAAAATGATCATGGAGGACGGAAAGCAGGACCCTGTGGCGTACCGCATCAAGTACACGCCTCACCACTGCACAGGGGACACGTGGTATGCTCTTTCACAGACCCCCCCCATCCTGTACACAGCTCCCCTTTGCTCCCGGCTGTAAACGTATCACAGGCTACCGTCGTAAACGTCCTACCATGAAATATTACATTTGGAGGTTATAGATGGTCGTTCTGGTTTTAGTTAAGATTTAGGGTCCGGTCTTCTTGATGCTGCAATCAGACATGGTGCCGAAAAGTATTAATCTGGTTCCTGTTCTTTATAGGTGTATTTATCCAACCTATGATTACACACACTGCCTGTGTGACTCATTCGAAGACATCTCTCACTCCCTGTGTACCAAAGAGTTTCAGGCCAGGTGAGATATCACCCACTCGATGTTTTTTTCATACATCTTAAACTGTAGGAATATTTTGGCAGTGAGAAATGGTGAAACCCCCCATTCAGGACAGCACTTCCTGTTTTCGTTACCCTGTGTCACACAGGCGTTCCTCCTACTACTGGCTATGCAACGCCCTGGATGTGTATTGCCCTGTGCAGTGGGAATATGGCCGCCTTAACCTCACCTACACCGTTGTCTCCAAAAGGAAGATCATCAAGCTGGTGGAGACGGGGGCCGTCAGGTGCAGCAGATCTGCCTCTAAAATCACTCTTCACTCCTTTGTACATCACCTATCTGTCACACCGGGTTTTATAATATTGATATTACCAAAGCGTTGGAATTTGAACGAAAAAATTCACCAGTGTGTTACGGCCTAAATTCATGAGATTCTGCACCTAAAATGGCCAGGACATTTTTGGTATATTTTTAGTATATTTAGTGAATGTATTACTTACAACTGGAAGGAAAGAAATTACTGCCACCAATTTGCAACATTTGAAATATGTTGTAAGTTCACATACTTGTCTGGTCACAGTTGTTTCTTAAGCTCTGGACATCACTCATATGTTCTTATCAAAGATGGGAACCAGGCATTTTTCAAATGAAAAATGACTGTAAGACTCTGTCACTCGCTGCAGTAAGCTTGAGGCACACGGCTATATACCATTAAGATGTCAGCTATCTGGAAATTCTTTACATTGGAAACTAAAAGTACCCCAACAGCTACCTGAAATACTTGCAATGCCACCCTTTCGAGAGGAGGTTGCAATAGAGTGTTTAATACAATGGAAGTAATTAGGCACTTCCAAAAATATCAGAAGGAAGAACACTGCAAAATCTTATTCGGATGTAGAATGCACCGACGCCTGCTGCATCTGTATGTACATTTAAATATTTATTAAAATATTGGATCAAATTCAGCAGATATTAGTATCAAACGGATTAGATCAGGGTACCTAAAGAGAGGATTGGGATATCCCTAGAGTATATTAAATTAAAAATATGCTGTTATAAACAACTAAGAAATTGAACTAGAAAACAATTCCACAAAGATTATTTGAAAAACATTGTATTTACAAGTGAACTATTTTTTTCCCCACAACTTTCATCTATAATCACTTGAATGTACTGAGATCTGTATTATAACGAAAAATGTAAATATGCACATATGAAATGTAACATTCCTGCTAATGTGTTGTGCCAGTGTCCAAGTAGCAGGCTGAATGTGAATGTGACGTTGCCCTCTAGGGACTGGGATGACCCACGTCTTTTCACACTGACCGCTTTGAGGAGGAGGGGCTTCCCTCCACAGGCCATCAACAACTTTTGTGCACGGGTGAGGGGTCGTCCTGTTGGCGTGGCGGAGGCCCAGAACAATCCTGCAGAGTGCGGTTAGCATGACACTGGTTCTCACCACACCAGGTTGGCGTGACTGTTGCCCAGACAACGATGGAGCCTCACATGCTGGAGGCCTGTGTGAGGGACGTGCTCAATGACACGGCCCCACGTGTCATGGCTGTCCTTGAGCCCCTCAAGGTCACCATCATGAACCTACCCCATGACATGGAGGTACCGAGCTAGGACGCCTCGCTTTCAAAATGTGTGTGTGTGTTTCTGTGTGTGTGTTTCATCACACTTTTCTTTCAAACGTATCAGACTCAGATTCGGGTGCCAGATTTCCCAGCCGATGAGGCGCGAGGCAGTCACGCCGTTCCTTTCACATCTACCATCTACATCGAACGCACCGACTTCAGAGAGGTCAGGCCTCGCGCCGGTACTGTAACCACTTGTGCGACGCAGTGTAACAGTTTTAATCCTAATACACTAGCAACCGCTGTCCTTCCCCTACAGGTAATGGAGAAGGGCTACAAGCGACTGACCCCTGATCAGCCAGTGGGTCTCAGGCATGCTGGCTATGTCATCACCCTCCAGCGGGCCGTTAAGGTAAGCTCGGTACCTCATCTGCTTTAATAAACTCGACCGTCTCCATGGGAAGCCCCTTCCTCCATTGTGATTCTGTCTCTAGGATGATAATGGGAAGGTGGTAGAGCTGGAAGTCACTTGCACGAGCACCGTCACAGCCGAGAAGCCCAAAGCCTTCATCCACTGGGTCAGCCGGCCTCTGCGCTGTGAGGTCCGCCTGTACGAGCGCCTGTGAGTGAAGGGAAGCGGGGAGGGAGAAGCATGCCAATGTACAAGTGCTTGATAACGATTGCTGGTGCTTCTGTGCTCATGTCTGACTGCCTGTCCTCACAGATTTCGGCATAGTCACCCGGAAGATCCACAGGTAGTGCCTGGGGGCTTTCTGAGCGACATCAACCCCGTAAGTCACTGAAGAGAGATCTCTTCATTTTAAATGTCAAATGAACAACAGGCGAGTAGGAATAACAGCTTCATCCATCTTCTTGACTTGTAATAAAGATGAATAAAATATTCATTTTTAAAAAGTAGTTTGACTGCCCTGGGTTCCCATATGCACCAGAATGAAGAGTTCCTGTATAAGTCTCATAGGGATCCCACTCTTTCTACCAGGATTCCCTGCAGGTGATTGACAGTGCCATAGTGGATCGTTCAGTCAGTGGAGCGAAGGTGTTTGACAAGTTCCAGTTTGAGAGACTGGGCTACTTCTCCTTGGACCCCGACAGCACCAAGGAAAAGGTGAGAGACTCGGAGCCACCACAGGGTGGGAATATTTGCAAACGATGATGATGGTAGATGGAATGAACTAACCAACTCTGTCTACAGTAAGGAGTTGTGTATGAGCTCTTTAGCAATAAAAAAAATAACTGAACTTGATCTCTGTCTCTCTCTAGCTGGTTTTCAACAGGACAGTGACACTGAAAGAGGATCCAGGAAAGATCTGATTTGGTACTTGTTGACATATCAGTCAAGACCATTTTTAGTTCTGGAACTTTTTTTTTCCTGAATTTGTACTTTTTGTGTGGTCTGGAGCCTGTGAGCCCAGTTACTGTCCCAGCCTTATATTTACTAATGTTGCATAGCACTTAGCTACCTGGACACCTGGCAAGCTTGCATCTTTGAACTATGGTAATAAAATATAAATAAATATTGGTTTTGTTTTAAAATTATGAATTGGTTAAACCTTCTCTTTCTCCAAGAGGCAGCCTATTCAAATGTGACCTCCCAACATTAAATATAATGCCCAGCTGTGAAGTGTATTGTTATTGGATGAAATGTACAAGAAATCAACCTGAGATTGCAATGATGCCTGGTTAGCCAAAATTTTAATCAAAATCATTTTATAATAATTCATCAGTGTTCATTTGATTCACTGATCGTAGTTTTTAAAAATCCAGTTATCCATCCATATGTCAGTACATTAGTTTGGTCCCAAGTTTGAGAGAGACAATCTAGAGTTAAGGGCTGACTGTGGGAATTAACCTTTGCATGGCCATAGACGGCACAGTTTCTGTGAAGGCTTAATTCGTTGAGTCATTCAGTAGATCTATCTCAGGTCCACCTTAAGAGAGCAATAGAGGTAGTGTGTTGCAAGATTGAAACGGGGGAGGAGGGCTCACTGACACATGCCTGGCTCTTTAAGGCAGACCGGGGCAGACAAAATTCCTTTAAAGGTGCAGTTATGTGCTCTCTATTCTGCATTTCAGTCGATTATGTTTTAGAGTATATTTCTTTAATACTGAAAACAACTTGGGTAGCTTTTTCCTCTATTGCATATAAAAAGCAAAAGGAAATTACGGAGTAATTTATTTTTAATAGCAATGCTTATGTAGTTCGATGCGGGCCCCACTGCGTGTCAATCTAAAAAAACAATGAAGACTAATGGTTAAGTATAATACTGATTCGGGATTTGAGGGTATGCTTATTTCCAATCAACAATGACGTGTGCTGTCGATGCTATAAGTGAGTGCAGCGAGTCTTCTTTAACTCGGCATTTTAAGTCACCGTGAGTCCTCAGTGCTTGGCTGCTGCAGCCTCGCGAGAGATGGCGAGCGTTCCGAGTGTCACCGGATTGGCTGAGAGCGGCTGGTTGTAAGATGGCGCCCAGTGAGAGCTGAGTAGAAGTAAAAGGGGAAAATAATAATATAGAGAACTGCAAGAAACCTGTGGTACTGCCAGGCAAGAAATAATACGCAAAAAGAATTTGTTCCTTATTGACACGAGAAAGCTGTGTCAACGTTGTAAATCGGCTGCACTGAACACCCAGTGGGAGTAGACTGGAGCAGCCCAGGCCGAGGTGGAAAGAGGTAAGGCTTCGTAAAGGAACAAAAACACGGCGTTTTGTGCTTGGTGATCTGCGTGGCTGGCATTTCCTTTGCATATTTTCTCATTTTCAGGCCACATGTGTATATTCTGTGACGAGCCTGTGACTCTGGAGAGGAGAAGCGCGTTTACAGTTGTGTGAACGCGGCAGCGCGCATTACAGGTAGGGAGGGGGACCGCAGGCACGAGCCAAAGTGACAACTACGGGAACGGTGGATACGTGTGCACTCCAGCCGCCACCTCCATGCACTCTTATTATGGATAAATGGTGCTGTAATAGACGTGGTCTGTGTTATATGATGTCTGTAAATGTATACATTCACCCGCTTCTTGCACAAATAGTTAAAGCTATTGGATTTTTCGAAAGGTAAATATGCTGGGACACAGCCTATATTTTGAACCGGAATCTGATATTAGATTACTCCCACATCCTTTAGATTTAAGGTATATATATGTTTTTATAAGATGTGTTGTTAGTTAACAGTTAATGGTTAACCAGTCACATGATGATGTAGGAGGAGCCAGCTATATTTGATTATTGCTGTAGTAAAGTCGAGTACAGGAGATTTACTTTGCGTATCGATTTCTTGTAAAGAATTGTATTTGGACTTTGAGGTGACGCATCGAGCTGAAGTTTTGTGGCAGACGCCAAAATCCAGCTGATGCTATCGCAAGTCAGTCAGCTTTAAAATGCACCTGCACTAAAAGGGATGCCCTTCCTTGACACCTCGAATCCAGCTGTCAAGCCCAGTACGGGCAGGTGGTATACGCTTACATCGCTTTTACTACCTCATTGTTGTGAGTTCCAAGTACTTGATTTCCGCCTAGAAAGGACGGAGTTTGCTGGTTAAGGCGCATTGCATATTCAGTACTGTTAGTGGCAGAAATTATTAAATTGATATGATCCCAGATATGACGTTATTTTATACGGTGTAACTCCTGTTCAACAGATATGATGTTGGGTTTCGGATATGCATTGAATGTTGTGCCATTGATTGCCAGTTGCAACATTTCCCTCAGACACGAAATCAAGAGTTAAAATGCCTTCTTTTGGTACCATGGTATGTATGCCGTTTTTGTTGTTGTCTGTTTTACAGTATAAGTAGATAGATCATTTGAGTTCTGACAGAAACTGTCTGATGGGTATTTTCCCATTGAATTAACTGACTTTGAACTTCAGAGCGTCTTATTACCCTGCATTAAGAAATGGAAGATGGTAATCACATACGTAATATGCAAGTCGAGGATTCCGTTTTGTGTGGTATTTATCCACGCACAATGTAATTCATTATGGAGTCGATTACCTGTATAATAGCCTTAAACTATTATTTAATTACAGGTTGTTGTTGGGGGAGACGCCTCTGGCTTGAACCACGCGTAGTAATGTGCGAGTGCTCAATTTTGACTGGAATGGCCTTTTCACTACATGTTGTGTAAAGCACACCAGGTGAAAAGGCAGTCACGTTTTATTATTCATACTCAATGGGAGTGAGATTGGTGTGTATTTACCATGTGCGTGTGGTTGCGTTTGACGGCCTCTTTAGTGCGTTTTGCAGTCTTTGTTTCGCGTCCATTACCTGCGCTTGTCTACAAGGCTGCAACGGGGAGGCGCATTGCTCTCCCCCTCCTCTTTTTAAATGCTTCTCGCGCACGGAAGCTGGACCGGAGTCCGATAGGAGTGCGGCTCGGAGAACGCGCCCCGATTCGAGACTTGTTCCCTCCACAACGGCCTCTGGGTAGCAGGAAAGCTCGGGGGCTGGCTCGAAGGTCCTTATCGAGCAGGCCAGCTTTGTTACTTTCTCCGGCTACATCTTTGACCGGAAATGGCTTTTTGTTCTTTTTATACGCATGGTCTTCTCGCTTTTAGTGATACGTTGTCATTATACGTAATTATTTTAGCCAAAAAAGACGTCGTGGCTGTGAGATTTTGTTAAATAGTTGAATCCAGCGTCGGTTCGGAATGAGGTAGGAATGCGTTTTTCCCCGATGATACAGAGATAAGCAAACGGATCAAATCACATGACTGCGTTATACATCTATGTACAGCTTACCAGTTATGATCTTTATAAATGCACAGAGACACATGGAGAGACTCATCGGTAACGCACTACTGTGTGGCGTTTTGTTGAAATGTTTGACTGTTTTTGAACGCCTAGTTTTGGCGCAACGGGTTGTTTCGCTGATATTTAAGGTAGCTTGGGGAGATGCGCACATAAGAAGATGGGCTGAAGACAAAAACGTAATTTTCAGAATTACGATTGCGGCGAATGCTTCAAAACAACAATAAATCGGGTAAAGCAGTAAAAAAGAAACAGACCTTCAGCAGGGAACAGCACATTTTACAGAGGCCAAAAGAAGGAGCAGCATTCCAGCTGTAAAATTCTTCTAGGTTCGTTTTTTAAAGGATGAAATGTTGTGAAAAGTACGCGATCGATTTTTACGAATATACCATAGCTTATTGTGTATTCGGCATAGGGCACTTGACTGTAGAAATTTAACAAAATAACCTTACTATATATATATATATATTTTATATATAATATATATATATATATATATATATATATTATTATTATTATTATTTTACCAGATAAACCCTACCAAGTTCCAGGAAGTAGTTGGCTAAGAAAAAATTAATGAAGCAACATTTGTCTTAGAACAATGCGTCTGTGAGGCAGTTGTAAGTGGAATTGCCATACTGATATATTTTCCCCTGTCGGTTCTGTCAGAATCTCACAGCTGCTTGGTTAGAAGGCTTGACTGTCAATGGCCGTTACTTCGCTATGCCCACGGTGTGATTCCTCTCCATTATCTTTGGTACCTTGGTGTCACTGACAATCCAATACATGCAGACCCCGTCACCCGTGTTGTGGGACATGCATGTTCTCACAGTTTGAAGGATCAGTAAACGGAACTGTGGTTAAACTGTGACTCTCAAGTATAACTTTAGAGAAAACAGTTTTTATTTGAGACCAAATTGGCGACCACTGAGACTGGAAATCTCCTATGGCATAGCAAGAAATAAATATTGTGTTACCTTTATTTGTACATTAAACTTGTGTGTGTTAAATTGGATAGCTGAACTAATGGTTATTAATGTGTAGGTAATTTAATTTAACTTTTTTGAGTAGTATATCAATTTAAACAGGAGTATCAGTTACATTTTGAAACATATGTTGTATGTTTTTTCTCCTGTATATTTATTAATATGTTTTGGCTGTGCATATGTTATATGGCCAGTCCGTTTTTGGGGGTGGTTGAGTATTGGCAGACCTTGAGGATGCTTGTTTCATGCCAGCCTTCTGTCGTCAGATCTCCCTCGGAGGAACGTGAGGAGCACCATCATGAACAACTCTGTGGACAACACAGTCTCATTTGAGGAGTACGTGCGGCAGAAGGCCCGCAGCGTGCCACAGCACCGCATGAAGGAGTTCCTGGAATCGCTGGCCAGCAAAGGTCCAGAGGCACTGCAGGAGTTCCAGCAGGGTGGCACCACCATGGTGTACCAGCAGGGGGCGAACTGCGTCTACACCGACAGCACAGAAGTGGCAGGGTCCCTGTTGGAGCTGGCCTGTCCTGTAAGAAACTAGTGTCTGTGCTGCTGTTTTAACCCCACCTCCTTGTTTTCTTTAACCAACTTGTGCCGTTTCTCATCTTGCCTTCACTGTGATTACAGTAAAACCTTGGATTACGAGTAACTTGGTCTGTGAGTGTTTTGCAAGACAAGCAAAATTTAAAAATAAATTTTAACTTGATAAACGAGCGAGGTTTTGCAATACGAGTATTACATATACGCTTTGTCTGCCTAGTGTTACGCAATCACAACTGAGCCGGTGGTTCTTCTCTCTCTAGCTGCAGGATTGTGGGCAATTGTTTCCCATGCTTGGTCTCAGTCGGTATCCGTCACTCGTCAAAATTTAGTAGAAAAGCACCTAGGGCATAGCAGTGCGAGCAATGAATCTGTTTAACGACAATGCAATGTCGAAATCAAAAAGGAGACAAAAGCAGCTGTAATTGGATAGGGTCCTTGTTAAAGTCGCAGAAAAAGATTACAGTGAGCCAACAGATAGCAGTGATTCCGTTAGTTACTGTATAGTGAAAGTCGTCCTACAAAACAACCCTCCTCTTCTCCTTTCTCTCGTCTCCCTCATACCATCCACGATTCTTTTCAAAGGTAAAGTGCAGGTTAATTTGTTTAGGTATTTTTACTTTTTATTTTGTATTAATCATTTTTATATGAATATTTTTGGGTTGTGGAACGAATCATCTGAGTTTCCGTTATTTTTAAAAATTTGCTTTGATATACGAGTGCTTTGGATTACAAGCACATTTTGGGAACAATTTATGCTCACAAACCAAGGTACCACTGTATTTATTTTCTATTGAATAGTCATTCCACCTAATTGAAGAATAGTTAAGTAAGCTGAAGATTAGTGAAAATTTAGAGGCGTCTAGAAGGCATGCAGACATCATGACTGCCTTGAGGTCCGGCTATGCTTCTCTAAGACTAGAGCTAAAGATGAAAACTGGACTTGGCTTACATTGAAGTTCAAGTACATAATGATGACTCATTAATTTGAAACTATGTATTAGGAGTTTAAGCTCTGCTCTCTCTCCTTTAAGCTGATGTCATTAGGGGAAAAATAACTGTTGCTAAACTGGTATTTCTGGGGGAATTCCTCGACTCTGTTGTGTTGGTTTCCATGATGGGATTTGGCCATTGTACGGTCTTATGCACGTAGTATTAGTAATGTAATGATACGCAATGATAAGCAGTATGGATTTCTTAAGAATGACCAGAAGGGGCTGGTTCAAGTCTCAGGGGGCTCTGAGATGATAGTGGGGTATCCAGCTATGACAACAGATGGAAATCTAAAAACCACCTTAGATAAAAGCAGCCGAATAACACAAATGTGATTATAAAAGTGTTGATGCATAGCAATGCATGTTTTTAACACAGAAGGAAAGAAATGTGAATCTATATTTAGCCATTATTTTATTAATTTAGCTCTCTGTATTCAGCTGTGTTATGGGTAAAAAGTGAGTTATCGTTTACTGACTATTACACCAGGATTTGCGTACCAATCTTTTAGGCAGGTTACACAAGACTAATGTGACTGGGCTACAAGAGTGTTACATCAGTAAATCATATTGGTATTAAATCACTGACCGCAGGTCCTGCTCTTCTGCATGAAGAACTGATTTTTAAATTCTGTGTCTGAAATTTCAAGTAATGTCAATTAGAATTAAAGATTATAATCATGCATTGATTTACTATGACTTGCCTGGCTGGCACTACATGTATAGTTATGGATAATAAATCAACACCCTTCTGACCAATCAGGTTTGAGAATTCAACGACACTGTGGTGTAAGTGTAATATAAACCATGCTGATTGCTTCCTGTATTGAAATGTTTTTGTTTTCTTTCTTGTGCCTTTATCACTGTTCATACAGGTGCAGGTACAGGTCCAACAGTCTCCACAGCAACAACAGCCGCAGCAGCAACAGGCGCAGCAGGTGACATCTGCACAGCTGTCCCCACAGCTGGCTGCTGCGGTGCATCAGGCCTCAGAGCAGCAGATACAAGTGCAGGTGCCTAACCCTAACCCCGCTCATTACCTCTGTGTATATCTCTGCCTGTTCCCCACCCTCACCAGGGGTGTATTCAACAAAGCAGGATTTCTCAGTTTGTTGGGTTAACTTGAGCAAGAAGTCAGGATTGTCCAATAGGAATGCTCCTTACTCTTACTGGACGATCATTCGTTCTAGCTTAGGTTAGCCCAGCTAACTGAGAAATCCTGCTTTGTGGAGCATCGTTTAACCCCGAGTGATGCTCCTGCTAGAGGGTATATTTATTGGCGTATTTAAATGTGAACTAGGCTGAATTGTGTTTTGTCTTTTTATTGGCCTTGAAACTGTTCATTGGCAGGAAGGCAGTGCTACTGGCTCTGGAGCCTAAAGGCTGATTTATGCTTCTGCGTAGAATCTACGCCATAAATGTGCCGTAGCCAGGTTCCCATATCCTAATGTGTGCCTTTCCCAAAAATGTAGCTACATGTCCTGGCAACACATATTGCAACAACTGTGATTGGTAGCGTCAAATTTCTTACCATGCAGATGCTTTGTTCTTGTTTGTTTCCAGCTGTGGGGATTTTTAGTGTTGGACAAGGTGTGTTTCACTCGTCGCTGGCCTGCTGTTTTTGCAACGGTTGCAGCCGTTCACACTGGGCTGCGAAATATTGGGAAATCTCATATTGTGGCGTGATTATTTTGGGATGAATATTGTGATGTTTATGAAGCAGAAAAGGAGTTCAAAATAAGTCACTCTTAAATCTATTTGATTTAAACAGCAAGGGGAAAAAAATGATTACGATTGGCTCAGAGTGCGTATACTAACGTATTAGATAATCTTGAAATGGAACGATCATTCAAATTGAACTTAAGTTTTTTTTTTCGTGTGACGGAGTTAAAACTTGAACCTCCTGTGCTTGTCCACCTAGTGTTCTAACTGTGTAATTGCAGAGCAACAGACACACCAGCACACAATTATAAACGCTTGCAGTGACTTGGGCCACGGTGTCAGCTCTGTGTAGCGTTAATCAGCCTTAATTCTAATCTTGGCGCTTCAAGTCCTGATGCCCCTTCCTTCCCCGCCCCTAAACAGCATCTTCGACCTCATTCACCCCACAGGTGCAAATCCAGGGCCAGCAGCAGGCGCAGGCAGTGGGACAGGTACTCCAGGTGCCCAGCCCCACCCAGCAGCAGCTGGCCGGCTCCCAGCTGCAGACGGTAGCTGCCGGCCAGCTGGTGCAACATGGTGAGATCACAGAGGAGCAGCTGCAGCAGCACCAGCAGGTCCGTACCAGGGCACCTGCCCCATTTCACCCCACCTTGCCCACGTGGCCAAATCCCTCAGGCCATCATGCTAATCCCTCGTGCTTCCCCGGCAGATCCAGGCCCAGTTGGTGACTGTGGCCGGCGGACAGCAGATCCAGATTCAGACCGTGGGGCCGCTATCACCCCAGCAGCAGCAGGGCTCCCCGCGGGAGGGGGAGCGACGCTCTGGGGCGGGGGGCGTCCTACAGCCCGCCAAAAAGCGGAAGGTGGACATGCCCATCACAGTGTCTTACGCCATCCCCGGGCAGCAGCTGGCCACCGTGCTGGCCATCCCACAGGGCCAGGGCCAGCAGCAGAGCTACCTGTCCCTGCGGCCCGACCTGCTGACAGTGGACAGCACCCACCTGTACAGTGCCACTGGCACCATCACCAGCCCCACAGGCGAGACCTGGACTATCCCCGTGTACTCAGCACCGGCGCGTGCCGACCTGCAGCAGCAGAGCATCACGCACATCGCCATCCCGCAGGAAGCCTATAGCACTGTCCATGTGGCAGGCTCCCCTGCTGACGACAAGGACAAGATGGTGGTGGCCGGCAAGCTGGCCATCGGCACGGCACCGGGGGGGGGCCCTGTGACCACGACGACAGCCACTGCGCAGGAGGAGGTGGTCCAGACGCTGGCCAACACTCTGTTCCCGGCACAGTTCATGAACGGGAACATCCACATTCCTGTTGCCGTGCAGACGGTGGCCGGGGCCTACCCCAGCGCGACGCAGTCCGTCCACATCTGGGACCCCCAGCAGCAGGTGGTGCAGGCCCAGGGGGCGGCGGGACAGGAGCAGCAACAACTACAGGTTCGTCTCAGCGCTGGTGTGAGGGGGGAGTACCTGAAAGCATGGCAGAGGGAGGGCATAGCAGGTTAATTATAGTAGTGTTTCCTGACCCAGTCCCCAAACGGTCCCCTCCAGGCCCGTCTCGGGCTTCAAGGAGCTAGGTGAGAGCAAAAACATGAACTGGCTAAGAAATACTGTGTTAAGAGAATGTAAGGCCCGGCTCTCCGGGGTGACATTCTGGTCTGTACTCTCCTGCTCCTGCAGACTCAGACGGTGCAGCTGGCCGAGGTGGAGACGCAGCCACAGGCCCCCCCTACATTGCTCCTCCCCAACTCCCTGAAGCCCGAGGAGGGCTTGGAGGTGTGGCGCCTGTGGGCACAGAGCAAGAACGCAGACCTGGAGAAGGACGGGCAGAGCCGGCTGGCTCCCATCGGCCGTGAGTCTGGCCCGCGCCACATTAGCCGCTTATCATAGCTGTTCTGCGAGAGGCTAAGCATGTGCTCGTGTGTCTGCAGGGCGGCAGCCTCTGCGCTTCCAGGAGGACCTGGTCTCCTGTGCCGTGGCCGAGCTCAACATCGGCCTGTCGCTGATGACCCAGGAGGCCCGGGGGCTGGAGGGCGAGCCTTTCGATCCAGATGTGCTCTACTACATCTTCCTCTGTATACAGAAGGTCTGTGACATCGCATATGTTTCTGATGAACCATTTGCCTCATTTGTACATCCCTTTGGACAAATGCGTCTACAAAATAAAAGTAATGTACATAAACAGCAGAGCGGACTGTAATGATGGAGGGTATATCAGGGAACAGAGGTTCCTTGTGTATGTTTTCAGTGTGGATACATTGACCTGGCTTGTATATTAGAAGGCTGGTATGTTTCATATCTGTTGTCACTCACCTCTTCGCTGCCTGTTCTTCCTCAGTACCTGTTTGAAAATGGCCGGGTGGACGACATCTTCTCGGACCAGTACTACCTACGTTTTTCCCAATGGCTGCACCGTGTTCTGGATGGCTGGAAACCAAGTGTACATCCACTGGGTAGGTGCCCTTCCTGGCCCTGACTACGCTGGCGGGGGTCACCGTCACAGCTGTGGAGTCACAGCGTCAATGTCACATGTTGGCAGGTTACATCATCCCGAGTCATGTGACGGAGGAGATGCTGTGGGAGTGTAAACAGCTGGGTGCTCACTCGCCTGCCACTCTGCTCACCACGCTCATGTTCTTCAACACTAAGTGAGTTTCTCCTCCCCTGCCACCGCTCCTCTGTGGCCTGGACGGCTCCCGTACTCAACGGTCTGCCCGTGTCCCCATGTAACCTCTGAATCCCGCAGGTACTTCCAGCTGAAGACGGTGGAGCAGCACATGAAGGTGGCATTCTCCAAAGTTCTTCGGCACACCAAGAAGAACCCATCGAACCCCAAGGACAAAAGCACGAGCATCCGCTACCTGAAAGGGGTAGGGCTGCATCACGTGGGCCAGAAAGGTAGGAGGGGGTGTGATCGCCTCACTGCAGCAGGGCAGTCGGCTGGCACGCAGTGACCTCTGACCCTTCTTCCAGTGACAGACGACATGTACGCCGAGCAGGCAGAGCACCCGGAGAACCCACTGCGCTGCCCCATCAAGCTGTACGACTTCTACCTCTTCAAGTGGTGAGTCGGAGCGCAGGCCCCTGGCACCGTGCGAAGTATCGCTGCCTGCCAAAGGTTGGCCGGGGCAGGATCTGTAAACCTGCCAGCCCCCTTTCCCACCTTTCTCTGACCTTTGACTTCTAGAAGTTGTACAAATGTGCGCTGAAGCAGATACAGAGCAAAATTAGAAGCAGTCATTTTAAGTATGTCCTGTAACGGCACACGTAAGGTTTTTGCATGGTCTGATTCATGTTTCACCAATGAATGCTAAAGCTAAATGGTACTGCATGCCTGCCTGACTGACCTTTCATTCCCACCTCTCTGTCTCTCTCTCCTCCCCCCTCACCTTCTTCCTTGGCTCCCTACCTGCCTACCCACCCCCCTCGGCTTCAGTCCCCAGAGTGTAAAGGGCCGCAACGACACCTTTTACCTAACACCTGAACCAGTGGTGGCACCCAACAGTCCCATATGGTACTCTACCCAGCCAATCACGCGGGAGCAACTGGAGCACATGCTCACGCGCATTCTCATGGTGCGAGAGATCCAGGAAGTCGTCGCCCTGACATCAGTAAACATTCACTAAAGCAGGAGGGTGAAGCAGCCCCAGCCAAATCCGGGGATGACGTGGACCGTGCGCTGCCTCTTTCGTTCTCCCTCTTGGTTAATCACCGCCCTCGTTCCTGCTCTCCTCCTCATCCTGCGCGTGAGACGCAGTTGGCGGCTGAGCGCCTGACCCCAGGTTCTGCAAGTCGGCTCTTCTTCCAGAGATGCACAGTCGCCTGTGTCATTCGTCACTTCTTCTTTTTTTTTATAATGTAATTTTTTTTATGCATAAAAGCATATTTTTGATTATTCTCACAAAGCAGCCTTTCCTTATCGTTGTACTTGGCACACCCGCACCTCTCAGATGAACTGAGGTATGTTTTCCTGAAATGAGCCTCCCCATGTTTGTTCTTGTGATTTTTTTTTTTAAATTTCTTTCGTTATTGGGACATGTATCTCTGAAGCATTACTGCCCCGGTTTTGACTCACTACAATTGCAGCACGTGTTCCCTGGTTCTCCGTCTCTCCTCAGCTCTGGCTGTCCCCCTCCTCTTCTGCCCCCTATTAACCATGGCTCTCATGACGTCTCTCTTGCTCGGAGGCCAACCTCGCCTGTGGCTCCCCCCTCGCCGCAGCCGACCCTCTCTTCCCCCCCCCAGCTCGATGTACTCAGAAAACAGTTTGGGAGGCTCCGGTAGGCCGCCCAGCCCGGCACGGCTCCTCCCCCGTACGTTCCTGACATGGGACGGGACCCCAGGCCTCTGTCTCCCGTCAGCTGTTAAAACGTCACCGCCAAAAATAAAAAAACGGACAGATCTGCCTTCCGTAAGGACTCTCCCAAGCTTAAGGGAGGCCCCACTGAAGACTCACTGGGCGCGACTCGCAGACGAACAGTATGTGTGGATACAGAAGCGAAACAGCAAAAGACATTTGACCCCTTGCGTATATTTAATTATGTGGTGTGTATGTGTTCACACACAGTCTTGCAAGGAACACGGCTCACTTGCGGATTCAGTGTGGCAGAGACCACCAGCCTCAAACATATTGTAAAATAAACACACTTGTATTATATATAAACTGACAAAACTCTGGGTTTACTCTCCTTTTTGTTTCATTTTCCCGTCTCTATATTCTTCTATGTATCGGTATTGTAGTTGTTTATGGAAGATGGCAAACTGTGTGTTTTGAAACATGCCTTTTTTTACAGCTCGCTCTTGTGTGTGTGCTTCTTACTTGCGGCTTCTGGCGGCGTGAGTTCAGCTCTGTCACGGCGGTCCCTGTCCTGCTCTGACACGGCGGTCCTTGTCCTGCTCTATCACGGCGGTCCCTGTCCTGCTCTGAGCTTTCTGCTTTTATGTGAAACGAGGAAAATCACATGGCCATCCAGCCGTTTTGGGTTGGTTTGTTTTTTTTTTTTTTTTTTTTAAGCTGTGTCCATGGTAACATCCGTAACTCGCTTTAGCCTGTTTCACTAGATCAGTTAAGAAGTTTAAACATCAAAGCCAGACTTTCAGATAGTGCTTATGTATGTGCTCATCTAAGCAGTTTGAGAATCTATCTCATGCTTGCATACTGCCAGGGTTACCAGCTAATTCACCAGATTGTTTTGTAACAGCCAGTAGGCAGTAGTTCGTGTTCGCTGTGGGAACCATGCAAAAACCACTTCTGTACAGCTATGTAGTCTGTTTGATATTTTAATGAAGGCCATTGTTTTAAATTTAAACGTAAGAGTTTCAATTAATTTGTTTGGAAAAGTAATTTGAAATATTTGACAGTGTTTTTCTAGCTGAAGGGAGCACCCCCGCTCGACGTGGTTACATTCCCAGCCCAGGCCTACAGCTATAGCTATGCTTGCGGTGACATCATCCAAGTACAGCTGTATGTCCCGAGGACACCAATAGGGTTATTATCACACTGCAGATGGACAGAGCGATACTTCTGTGCAGGCGATTTGGGGGTGACTTAAGTTGGGTAGGTCAGCTGCAGAGTTTAGGGTTCAGGGACTGTGAACTATACGATGAAGTAATTGTGATAAAGAAAACCGTATCATCATGAGGCCTGAGACTTAAGTACAAAAAAAACCTACGGGATCTAGTCTGATGACCGCATTTCAAAACACCCAGGCTGTGCATGGTGGCTAGTTTACTCTCACGGCGTCCTTCGTGCAGGAGACACGCCCAGGGACTTCGCTGTGGTATGCTGCACGACGGCCCCAACTGGCTGAACCCGACCTTCCGGATTGCTGGCCATCTGCATGGCCGCCGTTTGCCTCCCGTTTGTGTCTCAGTGAGGCCTCAAGTCGTTCTCCGCTCTAACCAGTGCAATAGTCACAGTGTTTCAGGGTTACACTTACACTCTGGCATAGACTGACCAGACCACAAAGACTATGCTATAAATGAATAATTTTAATTTTCAGTTTTCTCTGTGTCACATAAATGCATTGTTTTTCACGTTATTGTAGTCTCGAACTTAGCTGTGAGTGTCCAGCATCTGCAGCACCGTGAAATATCGTAGTCTTTCATATTCCATGAATTCTGCGGTCTTCATATCCATCTGGTTCTATAAGGTGGGACCTGCAGCCACTCTACCGCCACCATGGAGCTGAGAAGCCCGGCTGTAGCCTCCGGATCAGCCTGGCGGGCAGCAGCCTGTGGATGACCGTCCCTCTGTTCCGTGGCCCCAATCGCTGCCTCTCCTCCAGCCTGTCTGGCCTCCTGGCCTGGCACGGTTGTGTGGTCTGCCTGTCCTCATGTGTTCTACGGCTTGTCTGCCCCCTCCTTAGAGATGAAATATGTCTCTGTAAGATGTCTGCCCTTTGATACAGGTTACCCTCAGAACTATTTTAAATTATTGACAAAAGTAGCTGCATTGAAAACCAAATATTAGACTTGGTTGTTCATTTGCGAGCCTCTTACAAATGGCCATTACGCAAACACTGTTTGACATAGAATAGTACTATGAAGTTTAGTGTGTGTGAGTGATGGGTATACCTTACCTTATGGGGACACAATGTTTCCTGGTCCTCATAAGGGAAAACTCAATTTAATAAAAATCTGTGACTGCAATGAACAAACTAAAAATGCAAAAACTCTTGTATTTTGCTTGGTTACTTATGGTTATGGTTGTCATAGTTAGCGTTAGCATTTTTCCCATAGAAATGAATGAGCAGTCCCCATAATGATATGTTTACCCGACATGTGTATGTGTGTGTGTGTATCTTACCCACCTTGTCCCATTCCTGGTCACATCCTTGGACATCCAGTGGAGGAGACAGGTATGGATAAATATGTACTGTTCCTGAGGGATATTGAGAATGGATTAGTTAATGACCAAATTCAGCACTGACTGGCACTCAATCCAACGCCAGCATCTGTCTACATCTTCAACCCAAATACAGGCGACTGGGGAGATGTATTGTGGAAAATTGTAAGACGAAACCATGTCAACGTTATATGAGACTTGGTGATTGGACTAAGGGTGCTGAGTTTTCGGTCTGTTCTGCAGGTAGCAGCGGTAGGACACTGAAACATGAGGCTGGACCACAGATTACTTTCCATTTAGCAGTGACCTGGGAATGCAGTTTGTTAGAAGCTCAGCAGGAGCTGGGCGTTCCACCCAGTGCTCAGGAGCCCCGTGCTCACCAGGCTTTGCACCATCATCATTCGGTGTCTCCGCAGGTTGTGCACCACCCCTCTCACGTCCGGCCAGATGTTGCGGGAGCACAGCCAGCTCAACCAGAGCAGAGCCACGAACGTGCCGGACCGGCCCACACCAGCACTGCGGTGCGAGCAAGGGACAGGTCAGGCCGAGCGTCACTGGACAGGCAGAGCTACAGAGGCACGGACCATGTGATCAGGCACCTGCAGTGGACCACGGCCGGGCCAGCATGCGGGTCGCTGTCGAGGTGCTGCCGGACCTGCAGGGTGAAGGCATACAGGGCTGCCCGGTCCTGTGGGACTCCCCTGTCTGGCCAGGCCCGGTAGTAGTAGTGGGTGATCTTCCTCTCTGTGGGGCAGCCTGCCTAAAACACACACGTTCAAGAGGCAAAATCAGGCTCACGGATGGCCAGGCACCAGGGACGGGGGGGTGGAAGTATTTTTTCTGTCAAAGTTAGATTGTCCTCTGGGCTGAAGCATTTGCCCCGTGACACCAAGCTGGCCAGCCTCACTCAGCTTCACCTCCTTTGGCTTTCTGAACTCACTCGGCTTACATGTTGGGGAATCCTCCTACTGACATCCCCCCCTGCTGGTCAGATGGACATCCAGCCCGAGAGCAGATTGGGGGTTCCTGCTCACCTGGGATAATTGGAGGGTGGTGCTGGTGAAGTTTTCACAGTGGCGCTGGAACAGCGGGGTCACCGTCACCCTGTCGTATTGGGCGGCACAGTCCTGGGGCCAGTACTGCTCACATAGCACCTGAGGACATGCCTTTTAGTGTAAGGTCGGGGGGGGGGGGTGGCCAAAACACTGGAATCACAGTGAAGAACATGATACATACAACCCAGTTTGTATTGAGGCTCCAACATGGGGGAATAATTCCTATTCTTTCTCTTACTGGTTTTCACTCCTATTTTTAGTGGCCCAGGGAGAGAACTTGATAGCATCTTCACAGCTACAGTGCTGCAGATCATACCCTGAGTTTGCAGCCTCTGGCTGCGAATGAGACTCACCATTGCAAAAAAAAAAAAACAAAACACACACAAGCCCTCGCTCACCCTGTCGTTCTCCAGACAGTCAGTCACCATGACGATCACGTGCACGTTCTGTTCCCAAACCATGCGCCAGAAGTCGGCTTGCGTGCTGCGCAGCGGGCCTTGAGTGCAGATGAAGTCTCGCTCGGAGGTGCCCCCCTACGTTGGCAGAAACGAAGGCCCGCTCAGCAGGGGGCGCTAGAAAGCAGAGGGTCTGAGTCACAGAGGTCCAGTGGACTTACAGGCACATAGCTGGCGTTGATGTAGTCGAGGTGCGACTCCCAGTTCTGCCGCGCCAGCTTCACTCGACAGTGATCGTCTGAAATCAAAGCCGATCAGGAGGTGAGGGTGAGGGCTGTCGCTGGATTGGCCTGGCTGCTGTCCTGCTCTTAGCCAGATGCTGTGGCACTTTCTCATGCTAAGTTTCACGACAGACACTCACAGGGCAGGATGTGAGGATATCGGTTCTTCTCCCTGTTGGCAGGCAGGTATCCAGCCCTGGTGCTGAAGTCACTGCCCACATCAGACAGCCGCTACAGACAGGCACAGACAAATATGTACATATTGAGCTATTGGAAAATACAGAGGGATCTGTATACAAACATGATGTGAAACCTCAGTGCTGAGTGCAGCTTCCATATTCCTGGCTCTAATGGGAGGGCTGCCTTCTTACATGTGGCAAACCAGCTAATCCTTAAAACTGATTGTGTATCATAGAAGCAGGGGCACAGTGCTGGAGAGCAGCAATATCCTGTGCCTGTAGGTAATATAGAATATTCTTTACAAAATGTTTGATCATAGCCAGACTGATCTTTTGTTGAACGAGTGTGACAATTATACTGCTCTCTTGTCATCGACATGGAAGGCAAACTATGTCACAGAATAGCAACGTGTGTAAGTCACAGAGTATGACGTTTGTGCCTTCCACCTCATAAAGTATTAACAAGCGTCTCCACTACTCTACGGTATATAAAGTCCGATTTTTCTAGGTATGCATACACTCCAGACAGAGATTAGAATGATGATGTAATTAAGATGTGCATGAAGGAGCCGGATATGTGATCCTTGTCTGATGGCACCAAAGGGTGTTGTGAGCCTCACACGGACAGCACTGGTGTGTACCTCAAACTCCAAGCGGTAGCCGGCATTGTCCCTAGCGGCCAGCAGCTGACAATGGCGTTGGAAGTCCTGCAGAAGGTGTACGTGCAACATTGCCCCTTCCCGTCCAAAGCAAGCACACCGTCAGAGCTCTGTAATTCAGAAACAGAACCAACACGGAGGGATTTTCTCTCAAAGTTATGGGGCCATAAACTTTCTGAGGAGTAAATTATCTCATCCTTCCATTTTCTTATCCTGGGACAGGTAGCAGGAGGGCCTGGGGCCTATCCCTGCCAGCACAGGGCACAAGACTGCAGTATATATACCAAATTAGATGTCAATTAGTCTAACTGCATGCCATGTCTTTACGATGCAGGAGGATTCTGCGTGATACACATTTTACACATACAGTACAGAGATGTAATTCAAACACCCAACCCTGCAGGTAGTTGAGGCAGTTGAATAAATTATTGCGAAATGATTTAAATATAGAAATGCAACTGTGCAACTTTATGAAATTTGGTCCAATAAGCCTTACCCTTCTGCCTGCACAGTCCCCACAACACAACCACCAGATTGGTCCTCACCTCATGATATTGGGGTACAGAGTTCTTAATGAGGCTCCTAGGACTCTGATGTATGGAGGAGTCATATACTGTAAAGAAATTATGAGAAGCAGAGTCAGGGGCAGAACATCAGCATTTACAGTACTAGTCAAAGGTTTGGACACACCAAGCTGCCTACAAAGGAGAGTGATAGTGTCGCACCACATGACCTGACCACCTGACCTAAACACAGTAGAAATGGTTTTGGAGGAGTTTGACCAGAGAGTGAAGGAGAAGCAGCCAATGAGAGCTCAGCATATACGTGGGACCTCCCTCAGGACCAATGGAAAAGCTTCTCAGACGACCACCTCATGAAACTGGCATAGAGGAGACAGTAGGGTCAACCAGTCCCTGGGGCACCTGGGCTTAAGGGTCTAGCTGAAGAGCCTTATGGGGAGGACACTCTGCTGACCAAGGGGCTTGAACCAGCAACCTTCTGTCCCAACCCACGGGACTGCCCCCCCCCCCACCCTTTTGGTCAGTGCATAATTCCATACTGTATATGTTATTTTGTAGTTTGATGTCTATAATTATTCTAAAATGTAGAGAATAGTACAAATAAACCTTTCTATGGGTAGGCGTGTCCAAACTTTTGACTGGTACTATACATCTGCTGCCATAGCTCATTTGGGAGAGCAGTTTCAGCATTGATCTTGGGCTTCTCAGGTGAGCACTCTCAGCTTTGCCTTACCTACCAGCCTTACGGTGCTATACTGGGAGTCTCATTTGCCAGCTCCCATCCCATGTCTCTCCCTGTCAGCCAGTCCCAGCTTATCTGTCCATCAGATCCACTTCTACTGAACTTCAGGACCCCGACAAAAAGCCTTTCTGCCTAATCTATCTTCTTGCCTTTAACCTGTTTCGCAAGATTTAGAAGGACTTGATCATGACACCAAGCACATAATCTCTGAATAATTCTTGAATAATTCCATTTTAATTCAATGAAGTTCCAAAGGGCGTTTTTACATAACCATTTTTCATTTTGATGAAATTTGGCATGTGAGTTACACGTATCTTCCAGAGCTCAGAATGTTCCCTTAGACATTTCTTCACTGTGGGTAGGAAAAGAAGTAAATCTATGCGGCTTGCCACAGCTTCATGGCTCAGATGTAGTTCGTTGGAAAAGCTTAAAAAGAGTTTTTTTCCCGGTGTAGTGAAATTTAACCTGTACAAATCTGTTTCCTTTTTCAAGTTCCAAGTTCATCTCACAAATGACATTTTTTTATAAAATGCTATTTTTTCAGCTCCAAAACAGGCAGGTGGGGAAAGGTTAACATTTTCTCATTTAGTTGGGAAAAAATGATTCTTTAGTTTTCAAAAAATAAAAAATAAATAAATAACAAAAAACTACAACATTGTTTTGTTATTGAAAAGGGTGTAGGAATTTCATCACTCGGAACTTACAACAACAATGACTGAAACTACACACTACTCACACTCTTCACAAAAATAACCTAAAATAAACCTGAAATGTTATAAAATGTAGCCTGTAGTAAAGTGGTTTGGGGAATCTTTCAGAGAATTTCTCCTTTATCTTGCAAGGTGAAATCCAGGCATAGCACTAGTCAAGTTCGCAGGCCACATTGCACCAAACTTCTTGCTACCTGTGGCGTAGAAAAGGTGCTACGTTTCAAAGGGAAATTAAAAAAAATAAACAAAAACATTTCTGCGCTATGGAAGGTATGTTTGACTCATGCCGAATTTCATTAACATCAAAAACATTGACGCATTCGTTGAATTAGACCTATAAATAGACAATAATTTGAAGATCAGTGAACGTTTAAGGTAAGAGATCATCGATAGATCAGCGACAGATCAGCGATAGATAAGCGATAATGGCAACATTCATTTCCTTTAAAAGAATGATCAGCGCACCTGACAGAGACGCTGCTTTGGCTCTGCTGATCCCAGAAAGCATTTTCAAGGTTAGAGTGAGTCTACACCTGAAACTGAAATTTTATCCTGATAACATAACACACCACACATAACGAAATGCGACATATTCACGTAGCATTCATACATACAGTAACAGCAGTTTCAGATGGATTGTCAAAGTAATTAATAATTTAAGTAATTGACAAATTATCCATACAAGCTAATGAGCTCTACAAGCAAGTTAGTTGTATAAACTAACTTCGATTAAAAACAAACTTGACTTTTAGCAATATACCTGGCTTGCCTACGTTCCCATGCCTAGTGCCAGAGAACCTGCGCAGAGACGCATTCAACCAAGAGTTACACTACCTGAAATGAGACAGACCGACGGCATCTTCAGAGCTTTCCGCTGTTTTGTCTTTAAACAAAAGTCACTGGAGAAATACAAGAGAAATACTCCGTGTTAAGCCCATACCTGTCCGGAGCATGAAGTCACAAGCTCTGCTGTGCCAAAGAATGCTAGCCTCCCTTCATACCTCTCAATGAAGAAAGTGCTCCGGGGAAGAGGGAGGGACAGCTTATGACAGTGTGCACAGGGGGAGTGGTCAAGGGCAGGTAAGGGGGTGGTGTAGGCGCTCCTTGTAAAATGCAAACTTCAAGCGGTTTCCAGCTGGAACCGTAAAATGCTATTATGTTTTCTAATGTACTCTTTGATCCAAAAAAATGCATATTCAGCTATGTGTAGTTCAGTGTGGAGCTCTGCTGCCCCCTAGTGTTCTTTTCCTTTGCGGATTCTACAATTTGAAATCCAGGGTTTAGGCACTGATCATTTAAAATACACGCAAGTGTCCACCAGCTGCTAAATATAAGGGTTTCTTCTCCTATATGGGACAAAGTATAATGGGTATTAAGTAGAGTTCAAGAATTCTCCTCAGAACCGCTGCCTTTAGCCTTGATATTCAGAAACACTGCGTCTTTGGTTTAAGCACAGGCTACCCAAATGTTAAATGTTAATGGATGTGTAACATCATTAACTCAATAGCTAAAGGTTAATGGATGTGAAATATTACTAGCTCAATAGATAAATGTTAAAAGATGTGCAACATTACTGACTCAATAGGTAAATGCTACATGTTAATGGACATGAAGTAATACTGGCTGAATAGCTAAATGTTAATAAACGTGTAACATTACTAACACAATAGCTGTATGTTGATGTGTAATGCTACTGACGCAACTGCTAAATGTTAATAGGCATGTAATGTTACAGCTGGTGTTACCTTAGCGACCCAAGCACAAAAAAATAACCCATTGAGAAATTATAGAAAGATAAATGCTCAACAACCTGTCCGTAATGTTACTTTGATGATGTATAATGGAACATATGTTTTTAGGTAACTGTTCGGCTGTTAGGAAAGGCGAGTTAATTTAGTCTATTTTACCAGTTATATAATCTTGTTTAAAGACTCCTTTAAATGAAGTTTGATCATGATTAACCTGCAAATCACCAAAACAGGATTAATTTTAAATCACCAAAATAAAATTATGTTAAGCAGTTTTAATTTAAACAAGCAAAGGAAGTCAGTAAATTGAGTTTATTTCATTAAGTGTTTTATTGTACAAATACGTTCATTGCTTGCACTCGGGTAAAGTGAGCGTTGCGTAAATGCTGAAATCTGGAACACCCTCATAGAGAAAGAAACCGAAGTAAATAATCCGTGTGTTTTAAATAGCACATCTACACCTATGCAAGGCCTACAGTGCCTCCAGTCCTTTTTGGTCCTTGTTGAAATGACAGATTTGAACCTCACTGAACACCTGGAATGGAAAATGCAAAGGAAAAGAAAACGATGGTACTGACAAAGAACTGTGAAGGATTCCAGTTCAACCCTAGTTATGCAACAAAATGATAGTGACCCAGAAAGACACTTTACAATTGCAACCTCTGCCGATCACTATGATTCTCACTTCAGCCTAACATATAGAGAAAGAGGCGAGACAGAAACACCACAGGCAGGGCGAGGCAGAGTGGCTCTGTACTCTGGTTCCTTCTCAGTAAGTAAGGAAGGAAAAATAAAATCCAGGGCAGAGAGCTGGTCCTCATTCACGCAGTTACTACAATGTGTGAAACCAAGAAGGAAGAGCTAAGTTAGAAGACTGAAGGGACAAAAACCGGATAGCAGACCTCATATCCTTATGCTAAAGGCATATAAGAGATTACAGAGCGAAAGGCTTAAAAAAAATACAAATATGCAGACAAAACATTGGACGGCACATTTACTTTTATAAATGCAGTGAAGAAAACGTGCCGTCAGCTAAGGAGGGTGATGCTTGGTCTTCGGAACGCTGACTGTCGCACGACAAAGCTGAGGGGCTGCTGCCCAACGGCGACGCAGATGTGAAACGGGCCTACAGATGGAGGCCGCTGGGCCATGGAGAACAGCAGCACCGTCAGGAGAAATTTGTAAGAGGCCAGTTACGCGCACTGAGAACGCAACGGCCGGACGTGCTCGCGGCACCGCTATGGAATGCCCCAAGTCAACTAAAACAAAGAGATCCCTTCTGACATGCGTGAAAAGCCGCGGCTCGTTACGTCTGGATTCTTTTGTTTGCTTTAGATTGTTTCCATCCTCGTGTAGATACAAAATTCCACACTTCCGCTCTGGAAGCTTCCTCATCTCGATAAGTGGTCAAATATGACAAATTGAATTTAACCAGAAACGGATACACAGTTACACATCACCCTTTTCATAGTCCTGTGAAACGTCAGCAATATAAAAATATATTTAACAATTTCATGATTTTAAGACATTTCAGTCCATATACATAAGTACATATTACTACGTATAATACATAAATCTTTACTTCGACATAGACTTTTTTTACCTTTACGGCAGGTCAATGTTTAAAATGTCTGAATTCAGTAATTTGAAAACTATGCACAGGGCAAGGAGTCATTTGTAGGACTTACACCGTGTTTTTAAAAAGGGTCCACGGCCCCCACAGGAAACAGCCCATGTAGTAAAATGAGCAGCTGTTTGTTTAGTTTGTTTGCTAAGGTCATTCTGTCAAATTTGACCACTAACGAAGCATGACAACCCTCAGGATCATTTAAAAAAAAAAAAAAAAAAAAAAAACTTACACACATTCTGTACTTAAAGAATGATGCAATCAAACATGTCTTAGGCATCAAACTCAACAGAGAAGTTCAAACAAACCATACTGCACTAAATGTTCCAATATTCGGTATTTATTTAATTTTTAAACAAATTACTTTGAGTTCCCAGAGAAACTGTATAGAACAAACCATATTTATCTCTGGAAATAACACTGTACATTTGTAAAAACCAATCCAAAAGTCTATTATACCAGATAAATAACTTCTGTGAACCTTTTGGATGTCTTCACTTAAAGCCAAAGTGCTTAAGACAATCCTCTTTGATCACCGGGACTGATGATTGTCTTAATTGGAGCAAGAAAAGTTTATACACAAATGTCATGCAAAAAATAATAAATAAATAAAATAAAATACCCATGGCAGGTGAGTGTTGAGTGCTTGGATGTGCGAGTTCACCATCAGATATACTCATAAATCCACGAACGACTGGCCTTTCAAATATTGCACATATTGCTTAAGAAGGGAGCATCTGTTTTCCAGTCCGCTACATTAGTCAATTTAAAAACAGATCTTTGCCTGTACTGGCTTATCTGGTGTGACTACGGAGCAACGGGGGGCCTGGGGTGAAATCCAGGGAAATAAAGATCGATGTTGAAAGAGGGAAGAGGAGGTGCAAACAAACAGAGGAAATATCCCAGAAAACAGGGATCTTTGGTCAAGCCGCAAACGTAACGCATCATTAACACCAGCGCCTGGAAATCCAGTCACAGACATTCCCAAGACGTTATTCTGAGGAAGGGGAAAAGTATCCTGGGATTTTAAACAGCGTAGCCAGTTTAGAGAAGAGATGGAAGGCATCCTCACAGGTCTCAGCTGTCTGTATGAGGACACTAATCAAATTCACTGGCTAGACTAAAGATGAGAAATCAACCAATTAGAATCATTACATTTTCACTCCCTACACAGGATCGTAGGTGGGCTGGTGTGACGACTGGCAGATCCAAAATGGAGCATTAAAAAGGCCAGGCTGCAGTAGGTGTGACTGTGTGTTTACCGACATAAACGGGGAGGTGGGGGAGGGGTCAGGAAGATGAGAAAGACTGATGGAGGGGGGAAGACGGTGAAGCAATGGTGGCAGAGAGGTTATATGTGGAATTGGGCGAGGTCGCCCGGGACTGCAGAGCGGGCGAGCGCGACCTGCCAGCGGGCACGTGGCCAGCAGCAGACCCTACGGTGGGCGAGTCCGAATTGACCTCATCGCCCTCCTCAGAGTCCCACACCTCGCTCTGCAGGTAGTCAGCGAAGAGGGCCTTGGCGCGCTGCAGGATGCGGCCCAGGTGATGCCGACGCACCAGCCGGTCGAAGTGCATGGCCAGCTCGTTGTAGTCCAGGCCGTTCTTCACGATGTGATCCCGGTGCTCCAGCAGGATGGACAGGCACATGAAGAGCATGAAGGGGTTCCCCTTGCCAAACTCCTGCGGCGGGGGCAGTGAGGCCGGCTTGGCGGGGGCGTCCTCGGGCCGGGAGGCCGGGGAGGCGCTCGGAGGCGTGGCAGCCACTTTTGTGCACGTAGAGGGAATCATGCCATTAGAGAAGGGCTGGTTGGCTGTGGAGCTGGGCGGGGAGGGAACCCTGCCAAACGACAAGATGGGGGAGGACAGCAGTGAACGGTTCGGGGTACACAAGAGCGATGGGGAGGGCCTCCCCGTGGGGGTCAGGGGCGAGGCTCCGGCCGTCGCGTTTGACGTTGGTAACGAAGCAGTGCAGCGTCCAGCAGACCGTTCCGGGGACGACATAGCACCATTCGATAAAGAGGAGGGGGCGTGTTTCGACGTGGGCACTGCTGGCGATGCCAGTCTCCAGCCGGACACCGAGGGGGAAGGGGCTGGAGGAGGGGAAGGACTGTCCCTCCAGTTTGGCAAATATGGGGAAACTGGAGAGATTGGGGAGACTGGGGAGGCGGTTTGGCCATTCGGGGAGCTTCTCTCTTCGGTCTCAGAGGACGAGAGTTTATCGTCACACCTGATAAGAGGCTCCCTCTCCGTAGAGTCGTCCTCGCCCTCCTCTGTGGGCTGCCGAGAGGCGGGAGCTGAGGGCGAGTGAGAGTCCTGCCACGGCCCGGGAGGTGGCACGTCGTCATCCAGCTCGAAGCTGTCCTCGTGCCGGGCGCTGTAGTACTTAAACTCACCGAAGCTTAGCTGCTTCTCGAAAGGAGACACCACTCTGCTCTCAGATTCCCCGGCCACCTCAGCCGGTCCGTTTTCCCCTTCCGCCTCCCTCCTGGGGCCGCCCTCGTCGTCGCCGGAGCCCAGCAGCCCGCCGCCGTCCGCCTCTTCCCGCGAGGGCCTCAGCATGTGGCGTCTGCGCTGCTGCTCCTTGTGCTCCCCCGCCCGGTCACCTCCGTCCCCCTCCTGCTCTGGAGCTCCCCCGCCCCCGTCAGCGTGGAAGGCCTCCGTCTCCAGAGGTGGCCCCACCAGCTCTACCTCCGTCTCGGGAGGATCAGGGGGAAGGGAGCTCCAGGTGATCTCCAGCATCCTCAGGGCATCCTCGAACGCAAACTCGCGCTTCAGCTCCAGCAGGAGCCAGCGGTAGCAGAAGAACAGGTCGTCAGCACCTCGGGACACCAGGTAGGCGTAGAACTCGGGGTCCGAATACTGCAGCAGCAGCTTGAGGTGCTGGAACTTGATGGACATGAGGCGGCCGTCCGGGTGGAAGTTCCCCTCCAGGCGTTTCATGATTCCACAGAAACAGATGAAGGCGTGAGCCTCGTTGTCCATGACTGCCAAGATTGGGGAAGCGATGTCACTCATGCCCTGGCAGTAGGACACCTAAGAACAGGGGAAGCAAGTCAGCAGAGGAACACTGGAACGTTAAAAGGTTTTAAAGGACTGCATGTTTACACTGTTCACACTGAAGGTACTCGGCAAACGAACATCTTCTTGCTTGTTCACATAAAGGCACCAAGCAAACAGATCAAAGTCTTGACACGAACAAGTCAAATCAATGACTGAGTACTTTTCTGTACCTTTGACCTTATATTACTTCTTCATTCCTCTGTTGCCCACGAACTCTTTCATATATTACCAAGCATTGTTTGCCAGCTATTTACATGATGCCATCAAGTTAAGTGGGGACGTGTGTCATTGCACATGATGACCAGGATGGCAATTAATCGCTATTAACCCTGACAGAGATCTCCACTGCTAGATGGCTCAGACATAATTCAGCTATTTATAAGATTATTGTTCTTCAGCATTATACAAGACAGCTCATATATACAAATGGCATTAAATAGTGTTTCTGTCATCTTGGCAATGCCCAGGACAAAGTGATTTACTGCCAAAGCAGCAGCTAATGATTGTACTTTCCCCTTCTCTGAACACAGCAAACAATGACATCAGACTTGAAGACACTGTCAGCCGATTAACATCCAGACAGAAGCTATTTCACTGGGGAGGAGGTTTGGCCATCTGGGGAGCTTCTCCCTTCGGTCTCAGACTTAACCTAATTTTAAAAACTTTAATACTTCCGACAAAAGTTTTTACAATAAGATCGTAAAACATTTTATTACACTAGAATAATTTACGAAATCTACAATAAGATTTCAGCGAGTTATGAACTGAAATAGACGAGAAGGACACGCGGCATCGAGGACGATACCGTCGACTCCAGAGGGTTAAGATGTGGAGATTTTTACTGTATTTTTACGTTCTCAGTATTGGATCTGGTCTTTGGCAATGGAAGTCGACATAAAACAGGTACGAGAGAAAAGAAGCACAGTCAAGTACACACTGAGAAAACAGCCACACATAAGAGGGCGATCAGCCTAATCAGCCAAGCTCTGGTGTTGCACTCCCGCAGTTGGTGCTGGGCTTTCGGGATGATAAGGTGAATACACAGGTGTACCTGTGGGTGCGTGATGGCGTAGGTGGTGAGCAGGTCTGTGAGGGCCACCAGGTGCGGGCTGTCCTCCGACCCGGCGTAGTAGGGATGGGCGCGGTCTGTCCGCAGAACGTCCTTTAGCACATTGCCCCTGATAAACTCCAGGTCCTCCGGGTTCACCCGTGCCGGCCACTCCCCCTTCAGCCGGTCATACTCCCTCGTCTTCCTCTTCATGTAGTCCATCCTCTCCTGGCCCGTCAAGCCGTCGGGGTAAACATTGAGGAGGTACCGCCACACTACCTGCTTAGGGCATATGAGAGGGGCAGTGGTGAGGCTGCTGAGCATCATGGTGCCCCCCCCGTCACACTGAGCAGCCGGCGGGGAGCAGCACTGACCTTGCGAAGTGAGGGCTCCACCCCGCCATGGTAGATACGCAGCCTGAGCTCCTCTGGCCGGGACAGCTGGCCCTGTCCGTTGAGGTAGCTGTGGAACTCTGCATCGCTCAAAGGAGGCTTGAAGGGCTTCACTTCCTCCCCGTAGGTCCAGCTTAGGGCCTGCTGCACACGGGACAGTGTGCGGCCAACCTGAGGGAACCAACACGTCCTTGTTAATCTCGGCAAGTAGCTGGCATGACACAGTGGGGCTGGGAAGAAGCAGCTCACCTGGGACAGCAGCGACTGGGTGAAGGGGAGAGCGGCGGCAGCGAGAGATCTCCGTTCTGCAGGCAACAAATCGGAGCCAATCACGTCCTTCGGACTAATTATGTCCCAGTCTTCCAGCAGGGGGCCTAGTGAACAGAAAAAAAGAGTCACATGGCGTCGAAACCTACAATAACACTCACGTGAAACGTGGCCATTAACCGGCTCTTACTGTCTTCAGATGGTTTGATGTCCATCTTCAGCTGCAAGTAGGGTTTCGCCGCACTGACAAATGCAGCATCCAGGTCCCAGTCTGACAGTAATGACAGGTACACCTCCACACCACCACGATCACGAGACAGATAACTAATCCCAAAGTTACGCTTCCTAAAGGCAGAGCAGAAGATGGACAGGATTTATCAGCTAGTACCATTTATTGATATGATCAGTTTGAAATTGGAAGGTCTGTCCTTCCTTACAGCAAACTTTCTCTGTCAGTGGCCTAAGAATGTATTGCATTTTTGTTCAGTTTAAAATGCAAAATTTCTTAACATTAAAACATTTATTAAATGTAAAATTTAAATGCAAATTTTAATGCCATATCCGAATATTTCCAAAGGAATTGAACACCGTTTGCAATTTTTCCCCCATTTTTTTAAATCATTTTCAATTACTGTCTTTCAAAGCACTTCATATTTCAGCCCGATGTTTGCTTGCATGACCAAATTGTGAACTGAATCCATAACAAATTTCAATTGTGAAACTTTGACTGAATTGGAACTGGAAATAACTGGTCAGTGGAGGAAAAACCACTGGCTGTGCACACCATGATCTCATAAAACAGACTTAAAGGAAAAAAGGATTGATAATTCCAACCGTTTTGCTCACAAAGCAACACGTGGTGTCAGAGAATAAAAGGAGCCCGTAGGATTATGTCAGGGAAGGCAGTGTCATTTCTGAAACAGCAGATGTCGCTGTTGTTCAACCGCAATATGTAGCGTAAAAAATGATTTACCAGAATATTCTAATTATAAACCACTATACAAAAAAATCTCTAATGTCTTGATAAATATTTCAGGAATCTAACAGATGTTCAGACTGAATACTAAGGAAAAGATGGGAAACGTGTAGAACATGATGATGCATGTGCAGAGCTGAGCTGAACTCATTTGCATTCAAAATAACTTTTCAGTGCAATATACAAAGATGTTACCGAATTCAAAATGAATCCTTTTTGGTTCATTAAAATGCTTATAATCAATAAAAGTAACTTGTTTATTGCCTTTATCTCTGTAAACCTCTAAATACACCTCCACATAAATCTCAAGGTAAAAAAGTGACGGAATTCCGACACAAAGCGAGTGAAATCTAATCACCACGCAGCTGGCACAAGCTTGTATAGACTGGGGCAGGGGAACTGTACCAGAACCATACAGACCACTTCAGGGTCAGACAAAACCCCCAGTGAGCAGAGCAGATTTCTAACACATAGGTTTTATCATACAAGGGTAAAAATCACACAAAAAAATACAAGACCAGTAAGAAAATGAGTTTAAAATATTTAAAATGCTGTTCGATATCATCACACTGAATTGCAGCACGTGAAAAGGAATGTATACAGCGTATGGCAATCAACCTCACTGAAACAACACACAGTCCTTCCTGTCTTTGGCTGAAAACTGTGATCTGGTGAAAGTGCATGATAATCAGCTCTATCCAAGCATGCACCTGCATACCAGACTGTTAGCAGAAGTCATTTGCAGGCTACACATAACCATTATCAAGTAAGTCATTACAGTCTGTCAATCTCCAAGGCCAACACAGTGCTTAAGATAATCTCACTCCCCCTCAGTCGATATGCCCTCTACTCACCCATTCAGCTCAAAGGCCCGGATGAGGATGTGCTGCAGCACTTCCAGAGAAGTGATCTGGGGGTCAACAGCGAAGGAGCGAAACTCCACAGGCAGCATCCCCTCACACTTCTGCCGGACAGAACCAAAGTGAAGACAGTCAGGAACCTCTGAGAATTATCTAAAACGGTGGCAGGAGTATCTATGAATTCCTCCCCTGAAGGTGGTGTCACACAAAACCAGATACACACGTTGGTGCAAATTAGATGGCAATTATAAATAGGTAAATAACTGTAATTATAAATAGGTGAATTTAGTGAGAAAGAAGACAGGTAATTGTTTAGTGGGGACTGTACAAAACATGCATCTAGAGAGGTAATCGGAGAGAGTAATATGAGGTTAAGGAAATGTTTTGCAATAAGAATATAAGCAACTATGTAGAGCACATAGGAATCCAAGTAAAATCCAGGTTAAAATCTGTGTGTGGAATCAATGACTTCAGTAAATAATGAAATGTATATTTTAAAACTACAGCAAAACGTGTGTATGCGTGTGTCTGCATGCAACAAAACGGACCAACTACTCAATAAAGGTGAAAAAGATTACCACCGGTCCCTAAACATTAAAATGTATTATTATACATACAACACAGGCAGGTCTTAAGGACATATTAAGCTTTAGCTGTCGTTACTGATACTGAGTAACAAACACTACACACTTGGAAAACTGTCGATATTTTACTACTATCAGGTGAACGACGAGGAGGCCAGCGGTGAAAGCCAGAAGGGAAATGACGTCATGTGTTTCCGTTTTACAGCTGGCAGGTACAGCGGGGTTCTTTACATCACCGGCGATACTTACATTATAACATTTACCGATTCTGTTTGTGATTTCCAACAGTGCGTTTTCATCTTGTGTGCAACGACTAAGCGTTAGCAGGACAACTGCATTAATTTAAAAATGCAGAAACCGTACGCAAAGTTATCCATATACCCAAACATTATACAATAATCATGTTTTTTAACAGTGCAACAAGAAAAATTAACTGTACTAATAGCAAACAGTGGTGTCGATATTTTCTTTCTCTCTAGCATCAATATAATAGCATAAACAATACGTTTCCATACATGTTGCCAGCGTTTATTTGCCGTCTATTTAATGAAAGACAAATCGAAGAGCTTTAACGATATTCACGCTTGCACTGTAATAATAGGATGCTACTTGTATAATGAAAACGGTGGGGACATAGTGAGCACTTTGTATGCAGTATTGTTTATTGTTATGTAGCACAACAAGCGAGATGGCAGGCTGGTTGACACATGGGTGACATCACCACAGGTAAATGAAAACCAGAAAATGAAATTAGAAAAAGCTGATTGCGTTGCTGCGTATACAGCCTCTACCAAAAGACAAATATTTGCTTAGTTCTGTGAAATGCACAGCTCCTACAAAGATATCAGTAGCTAGCCAAATGAACATTATTCTCACCTTGACTCGGACACGAACCACCCCCCTCTCTTCTTCAGCTGCCATGATGCGGCGTCTGCTCAGATGCTTAGCTGCGTCAATCCCTAAACGTTTTCACAAAAACCCACATTTACAGATATAACAGACGATAGGCTTTATTACATTTTCGTCCACAGCTGTTTGTCTCCGCCTGCCGCCCCATTCACCATTGCGCTCCCGGATGTGACGTCATGGGCATTACATCACCGAGGCTGCAGCGGTAATGCTTCGGAGGCGTTCAACTATACAATAAATTTAACGTCTGTCCACTAGTCCCCGTCTCTCATTATTTGTAACCATCACATAACCAATCATATACATTTCATTTTAACGCAACCGTCGATACGTTACAACCCTTACATTTTGATATCAGAAAAATAAACGAATATCCTTTAAACTGGCACACTTTAGAGTAACGTCAAGAACAGATGTCTTCCTTACACTTAAATCACTATTAAGGAGTACTGAAAACTCGAGGATTTAGTTTACAAAAATGAATGGTACAGATAGCTTTGTTGTATTTTGTGAATTTGAACATAAACATCATAGCAAAGTTGAATTGTCATGTAAAGCCCACTTTAAAAGAGTGATTTATCACAGATACTCAGCTCTGAGTACTAACCACTAGACTATCACGGCGAGCTAGCATTACCTCATACATGCAGGTATCCAAAAGCTATTAACTCTCTTTAATTTACTACAAAATGATTGACCATTTCTCTAAATACATAGCGTAGGAAAATCTTTGATTCAAATACAGCAGTAGACATTTATATCTATTATTTATAGTATCTCGTCAGTAGGCACGGACACCACACAGCCATTCTGAAGAGCTTTTCGTTTGCTTATGAAAAAATATTATGTGAAATAAAATGTCCAGGATTCTTGTTATGTTTACTATGTACGTGAAAGATAAGCGCATGTATTCTATCAAAATGTTCCTTTTTCATCAACCGGGCATATGCGTGTGTATAACTTAATATGTAATTTCACAGCCGTGTCATATATTTTACAAGTTATACAGGCACAAAGATTCGTATTCTTTAGAATAATTGACGAATAAGAATGATTAACAGGAACGACTAATTGTTGTCGCTACTCTGCGAAAACGTCTCGATAAATGTCAGTAATGTTACACAACGAAAATTCTTGGAAACCAGAAGAAAAAGTAATTTATAACGATTACTGTATATCTTACACATGCATAGTTAATAAAAAACAATCCCCTTTGCCGTGGGAGGATAGACATCCTGCCGTGACCCGGATTCGAACCGGGGTTGCTGCGGCCACAACGCAGAGTACTAACCACTATACGATCACGGCGAGCTACCAGGGACACGACGCCCCCATCAGCAAAAAGTATATATCAGTGTTGCTTGTGTTGTTATTCTTGCAAACGAGAGCATTTTTAAATTTATAAGTATTAGTGTATAATGCGCTACTATACACGCAAAGCAAATAAATACTGAAATACGATAAGCGAACAGTCTATTTTCCTTAAAACGTAAACTACGATCTTTGATGTAATGCTAAGCATCTGACAGAACAGTGATGATGTCATAACGTTGCCAGGTATCCGTTCCTGAAACATAGGTAATCAATAATAAACTATATACGGAGTAAGGTGAAGCCTACGCTGCTACAGTGCAGTCAAACATAGATAACGAAGGCTACTCGTAAATTTTGTTCAAAAGCTGAATACATGCTTCAGGTGATAATATTTGTAGCCCGTCGATTCATCCATCTATAGATAATTAGATCGTATACACCTTTTTAATCCCTATACAGTTTCAAAAACTTTCTTATTCTAAGGTAAACGCATACGAACTGTTCAGGTTACTTGGGAATATTTTCATAAACCAGTTTTCCAAGCGAAAACAGTATTGTAAATAACTAGTTATGGATTACTTCTAAGTGTCCGTTTCACGCGGTTCTCCTCCCGGCACCCGGTCTTCCTTGTTATAAGATGGATGGATGGACGGGACGGATGCATGGCTTAAAAGTGCCAGATATAACTTGCGTAATGCTAAAATCATGCTTTTGCTTGAATTTCCTATGCAGCAAAAACTACTGTACTTATAATATGTAAATAGAAAAAGTACGACTACACGAAAGAACAAGCCGCTTTCAGCTTTTGAGTGGATGGTCCAACAATGGTCTAAAGACCATGCATCTGATGTTAGTAACCGCTAATCAAATAAGGGTTGTGGTGATATGTCGCCAGTTAGATCACTCTAAATTTAATTTTTGTCTCTGTGCATTGCGGGGTGCCATAGAAAACGCAATTTTAGAGCGGAGTGTACACCACGAGGCCCTTTAAAGCAAAATATAAGTCTTCTGAAAAAGGAGGCGCATTCTTTGGGAACTGTAGAAAGTAATTATCGTATAGGGGCACTTCATGTAATAAAGTGAAAAACAAAACTAGGCATGTAAGCATGTTATAAAATATCCTACAACTAATAATGAACAATCGAATATAATACCAAGCATCACGGAAGTAAAAAATTACTGCTTCAATTATTCTGAATGTATGAGCGTGTCTGTGTGTGTGTGTGTGTGTGTGTGTGTGGGGGGGGGGGGTCATGTGCATATTTCATTGTGGGAACCATATGCTATAACAAAACTAATAACGCCAAAAGTCTTGTAGTTTGTTTGGTTACTTATGGTTAAGGTTAGGGCTGGGTAGGGGTTCAGGTCGTCATTGTGGAAATTAGGCTTTTTCCCACAGAAACGAATGGACGATCCTCATAAAGATATGAATACAAACATGTGTGTGCGTGTTGTTTGTGTGTGTGTGTGTGTGTGGGGGGGGTGTGGATGAAATATATACAAATTATTTTAAATATTCGCAATATACAAATAACCGTGGTCTTCCTCGTACTCACAAACTTCAGCGCTCCGTACATCCTAGTATGAAAGAAATATAATTTTATAGTGCATACCCACCGTCCCTTGCACATCTGAACTTGGAAACAAGGGGGAGTGCTCTATCTCGACAATAGCAGGCGATCTCTGATTATGGGAGAAGAGTAATCCCTATCGCTGCCGATTTGCCAGCTTCACCGACACTGGAAGCTATCTCTTCACCAGAGAAGATTGAATTCAGTGGCTTCAATGCCTTTGACAGCGTCTACAATGTTCGCAGTAACTGCTGTGCGCGATTAGCTACAGATGTGGAAACGCTGGATTAAAAATAGGGTATTTGGCTTTTGTGGTACCTTTCAGATAGCTACTTAGCCGGCCACTGTTAGCATATGAAGCTGTATATGAATGCGTTATTATGCAAAAGGAAGATTTATTTTTAAGCTATGATACATGCTTTCTTTCGCTCTTCTTGTCGCGTGAAATCACATCCATGCAACATTAATTGCCTTGCTTGCTTGTTAGCTAGCTAGTTAGCCAGCCATATCTATTTAATGTCCATAGGGGACGATAAAGAAAGGAATCTGGGGTCGCATCATTTTTTAGTCGACAGAAAGTTCTTTTTACTTCCGAGTACAGGTTGAAAACTCTGTCAATGGCTTCACATTCGAGAGTATCTATTCTGGATTACTTTAACATTGTCTTTGAGGGGGAAAATGGAAAGATTGAATCGAATTGCAAGGCTTGTGGAACCAGGATTCAGGCGAAACGGTCAGTAACGTCCAACTTCGTTACGCATCTGAAGGTAAGGGCCGGGGAGGCTGGCGGTGAATATTGTATGCTTCACATAGATACATTACTGCAGCTGCAAGGGGTCCTCGCCCAGAGTGCCGCTTGACACATGTCATTTTTTGCATCTTTCTTGGCATAGAGATCTGCGAATCTGCTGCTGACATGCTAACTACTTAGCTAGACAGACGCAACGTTCAACATTTTGTGCATTTATTCCGACAGGGATTGACACTGACACTGAAACTGCGCTTCAGAATCCTTTAACATTATGTTATGGGAAAGATTGTTATCGTTGCGTTGTTATGCAATTGAGATACAGGGTTTAAATAGCTGAAACTGTACAAATGTATTCCATTAGCCTGTGAGCCTTACTCAAGTTACCGGTGTAATACTGAGCTTAAGACAGTTTCTACTCAGTTTGGAAATATCTCCCCTTTTAAAAGGACAGAGTCTGCTTGTAGTCTTTTTGTAATTTGATCCTATGCTTTCATGGCAATCATAATTGTTATTTTTCTGTACAGCATGTGTCCTACTCTCTATGACCACAAGTAAGGAAGTTTCACGTAGATCTGTAACAAATGTGTTTGGAAAGATTATTATATTCTAAAATCTACTATCAACTGATATATTTTCACTTATTCTTTTCTCGTGCTGTAGCGCAAGCATCAGGCCATGTATGATGAGTTTGTGAAGAAGAAGGATGTGAAGAGGGAGGCCTGTGCTTCAGGGACGGTCCAGCAGTTGCATGGAGGGGGGCGCTCTGAGGCCGCTAGGTCGTCTCACGTTGGCGGCGTTGTGGCCAAGTTTGACCGAAACGACCCCCGTCAGTTGCTTATCACAGAGGCCATTGCCAAAATGATCATCCGGGATCTGCAGGCGGTGCAGATCGTTGAGAACGAGGGCTTTAGGGAGCTGCTGCAGTTGCTGGAGCCCCGGTACACCCCAGAAACCTGCCTCTACATCCAGAAGCAGCTCCTCCCAGGATATTCCTATCAGGTCCAGTTGGCCACTAAGCAATCTCTGATTGCAGCTGAATCGTGCAGCATCACACTGGACTTGTGGAAGGGGGGCGTGGCCAGCAGCCTGGGCGGCTACCTGGGAGTGACCTGCCACTTCATCACTGCCGATTGGCAGATCCAGTCCGCCCTCCTCGCGTGCATACCTCTTGTCGGGAACCATACGGCTCAGCAGGTTCTGTCGGAGTGTGATGAGATCTCCCACGCCCATGGCATCATGGGGAAAGTCTTCCGGGTCGTAGCGGATGCCTCCCCCTCTGAGAGCCGCGCCATGTTCCGCCTTCCTGGCTTTTGCTTGCATGGTGGTGAGCAAGATGAGGAAGAGGAAGAGAGCAGCGACGAGGATGTCATGGTTGGAGAGGCTAGTGAGGCCGGGCGGGCAGGTGTGGTGGATAGCTCTCTGGACCTGTGTTTCGGCGCTCATCGCATTGACTGTTTTGCACGTTCCTTAGGACTGTGTGTGCGTGAAGGCCTGCGTACCTCCCCTCAACTCTCCATAGCCCTCACCAAAGCAGCATGCCTCTACAACTATGTGACGGCAACTGTGGCACCTGAGAAACTTGGCCAGGCTTATGGGACAGATGACCCGGTCATTAGGGATGCTCTCAACAGAGAGAGGGGCTGGAACTGCCAGCTGAAGACGGTACGACGCTTGCTGGAGTCGGCCGAATTTCTAGAGGACGTGGTTGACCGGCATGACCTCACACTCACTAGCTTCGAGAAGGCGGTGTTGAGGGAGCTGGTGGAGGTTCTTGAACCGTTTGAAGAGGCCACGGATATGGTGCAAGGAGACAAGCATGTGTCTATTAGCCTGGCAGTACCGTGCGTGCTGGGCCTACGCAAGCACCTCTCAGAGACCGCGACTCGTCAGTGCACCGGCATTCTGGTGGGCCTGGCCCAGTCTCTGGACCGCAGACTGTCAGGCATCCTGGAGGACCCTCTGTATGTGACAGCCACTGCCCTGGACCCCCAGTTCAAGCTGACCTGGAGCAGCGACACCGAGAGGCACAGGCAGGTGCTGCTGAAGGAAGTGGCCAAGCACATCCAGGTGAGGAGTCCCCAGGAGCCCAGCCAAGAGCCCACACCGCCGCCATCCAAGCGCAGCAAGCTCTTCTCCTTCATCAAGCAGCGTCCCGCCTCCCAGGCCAAGAGCATTGAGCAGGAGTTGGCGACGTATCTCCTTGAGGAGCCCACCGAAGAGGACTCGCTGCACTACTGGAAGCGAAAGGCTACTGACTTTCCCCAGCTGTCCCAGGTGGCTAAGAAGGTGTTCACAGTACCAGCCACCACCACCCCAGTTGAGAACATTTTCAAGAATCTAGGGAAGATCCTCAGGCCCGAGAGGTGCAGGCTTTTGCCAAAAAACCTGGAGACTCTTATATATTTAAAGGCCAATTACCGGTTACTTTGGACTTAGATCAGGACTGGAAAGCTTCCGGGTGACCAGTGCTAAGGCTGTGTTGGATGTGAGGAAGCGTCAGCATTTGTACTGTATCATGGTTCCTAGTTAATCTTCAAAGCACTGGCAGAAACACTATGACTCAAAGGTACTTCACACTCTTTGTCACCACTTGACTGGAATGGCTGTCAAAGTTAAAATATCCCAAAGAAAACTAAATGCCTTTTTCTGTTAATTCATATATATTTATACTCATGCATTATAGACGAAAAACAAGGTTTTGGTAGCTGAATTAGATTTTCTATTATTCTAATTGCAAATGTAGGTCCCAGTTTATATTCTGTTTCGCAGTATTAAGAATCTGATTCTGGAAGCACTTGAGTTTTATGGATGACTCTGTGAAAACAAGCATTAATTTAAACAGATAAATGATCTCTGAGGCTTTGGAATGTTGCGTATTAACAGATAATTGCTTTTAGCTACTTCCACCGGGACTTCTTGCTCTACCTCTACGAAACATTAGGCTCAAAGCATGTACACAGTTATGTTGAGAAAGTGAATGGCCATTTTTCACCTTTAAATATTTACGTTAGACTTAAAGAAATCGTTTAAGTTGCAAATTTTTAAGTTTTTATTTAATGGAAAAAATTGAAAAGATTGAAAAGAAAAGACAGTTTGTTTGACATCAGTGGTTAAGTGCTTTGCTGTTGAATTTCCCCTGCATTCTCCTCTTTTATTATATAGTACTAGAGCTGAGTAAACCTTGGAACCTTGCTGAATGTCTCTATCACCTTAATATTCCGTCCATTTTGTGTGTAGATTAATGACAATGGGTGAAAGTAATGTACTGTCTGGGGTCTTGCCCAGACAGAATACGGTCATTCATGGCTGATTGCAAAAGTGTGTGAAGCCTCGCGCCGCAATTTCTTCCTCAATTTCCTGCCACAGCACCTCGTTACTCCTAAATGAACAACCTGATGACTGTCACTGGCATCCAAAACATTTTCACTAGGCAACCTGACTCTGTTTTTTTTTAATGTATTCTTACGGCATTAAAGCATCTTTCTCACCCCTCCCGCGCCAAAAATGATCAAACTAAGGGTGTGAAATCACACGGGGTCTTTGAGGTGTAGTGCAGCATCGGTGACAAAGCCCATCAAATCACATTAATTACGACTTCTGAGGGACTTTGTTTTGCTCTTACAAAGATGTAAGATGATATTTCAACACAGAGCAGGTTCTATGGCGACAGTCACGCTCCCGACAGACATGATCATTGTTTTAGAAATGTCAGATATCAAATCGATACTATTTTTGTTATGTTTTTTTGTTTTAAAATAGTATTTTGGCCAGCAATTGGTAGGATAAGTTAACTAAGTTAACTAAATGAAAATTTTGTTTTGAAGTGGTTTTACGGCATCAGGCCTTCCATCTCACGGTAATGCTCCCCGCACAAAGAGAAGCGACTCAGCTGATCTGCAGGAAGGGGAATGTGCTGGTTAGCCACAGGGAAAGGACATATAGTTTTATTGATAATGGAGGATGAGGTGTCTTGCTGCATTAATTGGAGAGTCAGCGACTGGTATAAATTGGGGGGTGGGAGATTGGGTCAGTCCTGTGTGTCTGAGTGGGGCTTTAAATTTCAAAGGGATTTTAGTATGAACACAGACTGGTGACAAACAACCTGACACAAAGGACCAGCAGCAGGGGGTCTGAGAGCCCCTACATGCTCGCTGCATATACTGTTATCCCGCTGGATGTCTGTTAGATTCCATGACTGGTCATCTTAACATCTTATAAGCCGACAGACAGTTTTCATCGGTTTGCAACCTCCCCTAGACCCCCCCCCTTGGCAGCTGCAGGGCTGTGGGTTTGATTTTTGCATGTGCAGCTTCTGCTCTGCCTCTGAGTTCATGTACATTAGAAATCCATGCAGTTAGGTGTGGTCTCCAAATTACCCATAATGCATGTGCACCCTCTGATGAACGGGTATCCTCACCAGTGTCCCCAGTCTTGAACCCTCTGCTTCCTGGGGTCAGTTCCAGGCTGGATAACCTGTTATGGAAAATGATGTATATATACTTATATCAAGCCAAGTCAAGTGGCCTTTAATGTAATTGCATGTATATGCAGGCAGACAGTGCCAGGAAATAGTGTGCAGAGAGGACCACAGTGCAGCATCTGAACTGTTAGTGACTGTACTGCAAAATGCAAAACAAGGAACTAGGCACAATGAAAAAGAATTATATGTAAACAATAAATACAGCAACATAAAAGCTGTATTTGCATAGATAATAGATTAATAATGTTACAATAACTAATGTCAGTTGGGGGGGGGGGGGTCAGGAGTGGGTGTGAGGTAAGGTGAGTATTGTGGGATATTTAATGTCCTGACAGCCTTTGGGAAGAAGCTGAACCTGGCAGAACTGCACCCTCTGGCAGAGGCTGTGTGGGTGCAGTGTTTGCGGGAAAATGTCTGTTATGCCAGGGAGGGAGGTCCTGATGATGCCAGATGCACGATCTGCTGCAGGGTCTTCAGTGATGCAGCTCAGGACACTATCTTTGGTGCCGCTGATTCTCTCTACCACAGATCCCTCGATGTTCGACGGGGAGTGAGCAACCTGAGACTCCCTCTTCTGTTTTAATGCACCAGCCCATGAGCTGCAACAGCTCTAGTCAGTATGCGGACTAACCATCACTACTGATGAGACCCACTGCTGTCATCAGAAAACTTGCTGCTGGTGTCTGAGTCATGAGTCAGCAGAGTTATCAGAGTTGGGCTGAGCACATACATGATTCACAGCACGTGGTAAACAGCGGGGGGAACACCATGCATACCTGCTGCCGTTAGCAGTCAGCAAGCTTCAAGCAGGGTCCGCCGACTGCTGGTCACTCGCTAAACCCGTTCTTCTGTCCGCTGCCACCATTTTGTGCCGTGCAGGAGAGCCTGCAGACTCTCGCCCTGGTGCCTTTCCTTTCCCCACTTGTCAGCTCGTTCATTTCAGTTGCATGGAAATGACCTGCAACTGCGAAGAGCAGTAATTGCTTCTGATCTGAAATACTTGGCAGAGAGATGAGAATTGTAATTGTGTAGCGGCGGCAGTGACGGCAGCCCTCCCTGCTCATTGCTCCAGCCTCTGCTCGTTACATCTGCACTGCAGCAGCCGAGATCCCCCCCCCCCATCTCCCCTACAGCGCTGGCACACATGGGCAGATTGGAAATTCACAGATTGATTGCCTGTCTGGAACATCTCCTGGGTGCACGTGAACGTAGACAAAGGCACTGGGACTCAGGATGAGAGATCGTTATACCAAGGGGCCCTTTTTGATTGCTTTGATTTATATGTAGAACTCGCAGTGTCAACACAGGCTCATTGCCAAGTGTCATTATCATAGAGACTTTTCAGATTTATAGATCGCTTTACACAGGAACACCAAGAAACCTGGTCTAGGTGAATTTGTTTGAGAACAGCATAATATCCTGGTATAGTGTGATGAAACCTGTGAAAATTTAAAATGTGAACATCCATGTCAAATAAAATATGAGGTCATATTTAAAAAGATAAACCAAATAAACATAAATTCCATCAAATGTTAACGGTGGTTAGTTTGATTATTGTCAATAATATAAATGATTGTATTAGTATATATTATTGATAATGATCACTGTCATCCTCATCAGAATGTTTCCAAGACGACACAGCTGCGTTTGTGTCATGTTCTGTTTATCGGTTGTATTCACATAGATCTGTATGCACTTCCTAACGTTTGTAGATTCACGTTTATACGCTTATCTATGTAAACATATTTATGAACTTTAGTTAGTAAACTTCTACCGTATAATTTTAGCAGTTCTACTTTTCGGAGCACACAAACTTTTCATTTGGTGTTTGAAAATCGAAGAAACCACAAATATCCCAAACATTTTGCTTATTTCTTTTAATTTGGAATATTTTGAGGTATAAATATCTAACTGTCCATCCAACTGTCCATTTTCTATACTTTGTTGTCCTATGTAGCTATTATAAACTATTTTCATATATTACATTCTTATTTGTAATTTATCACAAATTTTGAAGATAATATTCAAACTGGGGGCGGCATGGTGGTGCAGTGGTTAGCACTGTTGTCTCACACCTCTGGGACCCGGGTGCGACTCTCCACCTGGGTTACATGTGTGTGGAGTTTGCATGTTCTCCCTATGTCGGCGTGGGGTTTTCTCCGGGTACTCCTGTTTCCCCCCACAGTCCAAAAACATGCTGAGGCTAATTGGAGTTGCTAAATTGCCCATAGGAGTGCATGTGTGAGTGAATAGTGTGTGAGTGTGCCCTGCGATGGGCTGGCCCCCCATCCTGGGTTGTTCCCTGCCTCGTGCCCATTGATTCTGGGATAGGCTCCGGACCCTCCGCGACCCAGTAGGATAAGCGGTTTGGAAAATGGATGGATGGATATTCAAACTGAGACGCAGATCTTCATCAAACGCAGACTGATTGCCATCTTAGCGGAGTTTTAGTTGTAGGGCTTGAAATTGCAGTACCTGAATATTCCAGCAGAGGGAAATCAAGCGGCGTGTCCAGCAAGTACCCCTCTGGGAATCAAACATTTTTGGTTGCCTCACAGGAGAGGGATTGGAAGTCTCAACTCTGCTCTCTGTATCAACATGTTCTGCACTTTTTGTATTTCCTTCCGTAGTTCAAAGAGTTATAATTAGGTTAACTGGCATCTCTAAATTGCCCCTAATGTTTGTGTGTGGGTGTGTACACCTAAGATGTGATTGCGCCCTGTGATTATTGCGATAGCAACCCCGAAAAAGATAAACAGCTGGAAGATGGACGTCACGTGTAATATGCAAAAAATGAAATTGGAATGAAAGTCATAATTTCATCAGTCTGCAGACCCTCAAACCCCAAATAATTTGGCTGACAAAAAATTAAGCACAATTTAGTGCATAAAACAAAAAAAATGCTACTTGAGAAGTGAACTAATTAGGGCTTTAATATTTAAGTGATTTATTGGAGGGTAGGGAGAGGATAGAAACGAGTGATTTTAAAGTATGGCTTATTTACAGGGCATCCTATGACAATCTGGGCTGCCAACAATCAAAGTTACATCCAACCCCACATCCCTTCACCACAAGGGAAACCCAGCTTATGAGGTGGATGGATGATATTAACCTTGACACTAATATGTGTGTCTGTGTGGGGATCACATTTCCATTTTATAAAATGTGACAATTCGTGCTCAAATGCTAATGCCTATGGTGTGTGCAGATAATTCAGAGACTTGCTTCACGCTGTATAAGATCAAACAGGACTCAGTATAAAACTTTTATTATGAATTCTCAAAGAAGAAATCCAAAGAATATAGTACATTAAGTATTAAAAAAAAATCCTAGCATCATGTTGTGCGCTTTTATAGGATTTGGCCGTTACATCCCCCCAGCAGCTATGCTAAGTCCACGTTTCAAGTTAAATACTAAAGACTATTAAAGCAGGTCGCTCGCCCTACCACCACCTTAATCACATACCTCTGCGAACCCAGGCTTTTGATTTAAACAAAAATGTTTCGGATACACTTTTCCAAATCATCAGTAAACACAAGAAAATGTCGCAATACTTCACATTTGCAAGCAGAGTTCTTGGTAATTACAGCTCATATTCTTCCCCTCCAATAGTAACCCAGCTCACATTGACTCCCTGTCTCGACACAATGCTACATACCTGTTCAACACTATTCTACGGCTGCATGTTTGCATGTTACCCAGCTCCACAAACCCTCCTTTAGCTTAACGAGAGACTCCTGTACACTTTGACTGTCATCCTTAGTGGCACGTTTCCAAGGTGTATGCTTTCAAAAGCTGCGATTCGGCATCTTGAGAAGTGGCAGAAAAACGTCAAAATGACACTGAAATCTTGTTTATTTTGTTCAAAAGTGCCACAGTCTTAAACCTAACAATGTCCAGTTTCACACCCTGTATTACACCAAACTATATGTATAATTTGGATTTCCACCGTCAAGCAGTGTACACTGCACTTGAAGTAAAGCAAACGCTGAAGTGAGACCTTTTTTGTTTTCAGGTATTACCAGTAATGGAACCATTAAAGGAAACCTTGTCTGACCTGTGATTTGCTTGCAAAGCACAATAGCACCATCCCAGGCAAAGAGCAGCATTGACCTATGTTTCAGTTTGTAAGTGTTGCTAAGAGTATGTGTGTATGTATATATTAAATATATAAATACACAGTGCGTGCAGCACATGTCTCTCAGCGGATATGGGCCATCTCCTCCAAGAAGGGCGTCTTCATGCAGCCAGTGCAGAGCTGGTCCATCCAGAGTGGGGCTTCGTGCTGTAAGGGTGTGCGGCGAGGGTAGAAGGTGTATGACAGGTCGTAATTCAGCAGGCAGCTGATGGACGCCATGTAGAGATCGGAGAAGCGGCACAGACGACGCGAGAAGTAGGTGGGGTTGTGGCAGGTGCGGAAGATGCTGCCGAATTGGGGGTTGAACAGGTTCTTGGTCACGGCCCTGTGAAGAGAGGAGTTGATGGTTTTTTTTTTTTTCTCCCCCCCCACCTTCGTGTGGTGAGCCCAAGGAACAGGACTGACAAGTCAGAAAGCGGAGCATGAAGATGGAAGCTCTAACTCACCGTAGCTCCTCCCTCTCCTTCAGCCAGTCCTGAAGAACCCTCTTGGACTCGGGATCACGGTGCAGCTAAGAGCAGGCAGAGGTGGGGCAAAAGCAGCATTAGAATTCTGAAACTGCCCTCGAATCACTTAAACAGGGATATAACCAAGGATACTGAAAGACCAAAGGACTTAGGTTTACGGGTCCGTAGGTGAAAAGGCGACCGACACGATTCCTAACTGCAAGTGACGGCAGCAAAGCACCTGCATGCGTTCCAGGAGCCCGGTGAGAGCCTGCAGCCAGGTGAGGCTCTGAGCATACTGCTCTGTGTTCACCACCTTCGTCTCCATCTCCAGCTCAGGAACAATGGCCCCGGTCCGCCAGCCATGCCGAAGCATCAGGTCCTGGGCAGCGGAGAGAAATAAAGACGTTAACTTAGCAGACACTATTATCTTAAGCAACACACAGTTGAGAAAGCAGTGTCAGCCAGTGAGAGGCACTGCGGTTACGGGTCTTGCTCAACAGGCCAACAGTGAAATTTTGCAGAACCGGCGAGCAACTGATCATGGACGCAGCATCATAACCCAGGACCAAACGTCATGGTCACACACAGGTACCCGCAACACCAACCCTACAGCTCACTAAACACAAATCAAATTCTGCAATTCCACCCAAATTCCTCGTTTTCTATCCTTCGTACTGGTGCCTGAAAAGCTCATGCAGTGGCTTTATTAGGTTTGGATAATGATAATCATGTATGATTATTTAGGTAGACAAGGTACAATTTGCATGAAATTTAGTTCTGATTGATTTCCGAATGCCCTTTTATCCAGTTGCACTTTGGGCACTGAATATTTACTTTGGCAAGCAGAACTTAACAGAACATTTCAGTTTTATTACCAACACAGAATTTATTTAAAGAACTTAAAACTGTTTTGCCTAGTTATATCCTTACAATCAATTTAACTGCTCTTCATAATAAATAATAAATAATAATAATAATAATAACAACAACAACAACAACTGCTTTCCAGACATGGATCCTTGTCAGCATTACTAAGCATAATTTTAGTTTAATATTGCCTTCCATCAGTCTACTTTTGACATGATCAGTTTCCCCAAGGGTTAAGAATTTATCACAATTTAATTCCATTTCTGTGACAAAGCACAGGTTTAAGAGTTAAAATAGATATCACCGTTTCCTTAACAAATGAGGAAAACAGAATTGCAACAAAATATAGCAGACTTTTCACTGTGACCTCAAATAACTTGGGCAAACAGAGAGATCAATGTGGCTTAGAAGCGAGGCGGCACATTTCAAACACTACAGCCCAGATGAGGTACACAGGGCATTTAGCAAATCTATTTTTAAACTTCAGTGTTTGTTTTAAGATACTGCCAGACCAATACAGAGGGAACTGGACAGCTGAGAAAGCCTTGCTAATAACAATGCAAAGTGAAAGTGTTTTATGGGACACGGAAAATAACCTGAAGTTTTCAGGGACCCCCATAAAATGGTCTGGATGATAATTTGCCCGAAAGAGGCACAGCAATGTCAGGCGTTGAGTTGAGAGCCTGTGTCGGGGGGGGGGGGGAGGGGGGGATTCTGCAAATGGATTAATTGCTCGACACATGGACATGTGTCCGTATGAGTCATAGTAAAAATCCACTTACTGCCAGGTCACTGTAAAGATGGTCCCCGAAATAGAGCACCTTAGACCCCCTCCAACCAGTCAACCTCAGGAAATCAAACAGGTTTCCCTAAATGAAGGAACGAAAGGTCAACATTAGCCAGCCAGAAAAGGCATTGCATAAGTAAATATAAAATACAAAGCACAGTAAATCTGAGTTACTTTCATGAATGTGTTCTAAATTTTAATTTCTAAAAAAATTACCCCAGCCATTATTTTTGATTGTATGACATACATGCAACTGTACTCAAAAGCAGACAATTTCATAGTATCAAATACGGATATTCAATAACATAAAAGTACCCAAAATGTTTTTTTAACAAAGGTTTCTCAGTTCAGGAAAACTTAATGGGGGATGGAGAAAAAAAAAAGTGGTACATAGCCGATGAGAAATGTCCCCTAATTGTAAACAGATAAATAATTATAAACGGTGACATCAATGCTCTTTAAATCACCTCCAAAAGCCTGCTGTTTCTATAATTCAAACTCTGTAGCTGAACATAGCAACAGATATCTGATTGGTCAATGTGCTTGGTGATCAGGCCAATCAGGGAAAGCCACGGCAACAGAAAGGGGGAGGGGTGCATAACTGAATGTGCTGAAAAGTGGGAGCCAGTCTAATGAATCAGATTTGTTCCATTTACTGCAAAATAAATTCATTCTGGCCAATGTAAGTAAACAGCTGGGGAAGCGTAGTAATTTTCAATGATTCAACAATACAAATTATGAATAATTATAATTAAATGAATTTCATACTGACAAACACACACAAAGAATGCATTTTAACAAAGGTTACCCTCTGGGTAAACTTGAGCTAGCTTTTGCTCCCTAATTATTTCTGGCCGTTTCCAAACAAATTCAAATCCTTAAAAATAAATAAAACAAAATCTATGATGGCTGTAAGACACAGAGGCTTGTCTGGATTCCCAGACAGTTCTTACAATGGAATAAACAAACACACAGTTCACGGCACCCTGTGCTACGTGCGGGATGCACGCCTTCAGAAAAGCCAAAGGGCGCGGTCACAGTAGGGCGGACACCCATCCACAGAGGAAGAGAAGCCCTCGCTTGGCACCGTCAGGATGTACCCAGCCAGAGGAGGAGGGCTGACATGCGATGATGAATATTTACACGCTGCCGTCGCCCAAGCCTCCTCGGCCTGTGACATTCTGCCTGAAGAATGAGTCACTCAGCCCTCGGCTCGAGGTGCTCAGCAGAAAGACAGTGTCAGGCTTCCCTCGTGAAACAATCACAGCATTGTGAGACAGGAAGAGCCTTAAAGGATTCCTTCAAAAACCAGAGGGCTGGCGATTTACTAACCACCATATAATTGTATCTAAAAAAACCCAAAACATTTAAGTTAGTGTTTTCGCAGGTTTTTGGTTATCTACCAAAATTTGTCATGCAGCTCACAAAAACAAGTGAACGTGATTAAGGAAACATGAAATGGGATACGGAGGCGTTTTGTATCAAATTAGATTCTTTCAAAGCTGCCTGCAAGTAAAACCTACTGTTTAGAGGAAGGTTAAGAGGTTTCCACGGCAACCACAATTACCAACAAGAACTATGAACAGCTGCAATAATAAGGAAAAAATAGAGAGAGAGAACTCCACTAATCCAAGTGCTTCGAGGCAGAATAGTCAAGGAATGCAAGCAAAACGCTGAGGAATGAGAAACGATCACAATTACTCGTTTCTCACTGCAAAAAAAAAATTAAAAAAGAACCTGACAGAAAAGTGACCAAACTACACTAATCAGGGTGAGAAAAGGATTCTTAGAGATATATAGTGAAAATGTGCGTCAACTGACAATGACACATGTTTATCTTGGTTGACTGCCAGCACCATTTTCACACACCAAAGGCAAAACTGATCCACCCCTCGGGGGACACAGCAGTCCAAGTCACGGCGACGTGCAACGGCAGCTACATGCACGACTGACTTCAGCTTCATATTCACCCGTGATCTCATAACAGTAACAAAGTTCATACGCAGTCCTCCTAAATAATCACTTATGAGATTGATCTACAAACAAGGTAGGCCATTTTAAGAGCGTGGCAAAGCAGTTTTTAATATACTTAAACCAATTTTAATAAAGAATTTTAAATATATGCATGTTTTAGAGAAGGTGAGGGAAACACCGGCTTCCTGAAGAACTTGCCACAGAGACGGACTGTAAAGCTTCATGTCATGAGATGTTTTGTGAGGACCAGCCACACCACAAGATCAAAGACAGCAGTTTGATGGATGAGGCCGTCTGGCACCACAAGTGTTTGTCAAAAGCGAATCTGCACAGATTACGGAGGAGGAATCGCTGCTGGCAAAGGTACAATCAGCAGAGACCATGACATGTCCAGCAAAACAGTTTTTTTAGATACACAAACTAGAAAACTACACAAAGGAAATAAAACATTGCATATGATTCTAATTGTGTTTGGTGCATGCTTTATAACCAGGATAAACCAAATCTCAGTCCTGCAAATACAGTACTGCATCAACTGCATAAAGGTTTGAGCAAGATTAATTTTTTGTTAATTGCTGAAGAGAAAAATCAAATCCTCTTAAAGTCTGATTTATACCTGCTGGTTACCAAAACCGTAAGGGGGAGAAATCCATTTAAATACAGAGATGAGAGCAAATTTTTAGATCAAGCGAAGAGAGGTGGTTTATGATTGTGGTCAAACTGAATAAGCGCAACCTGTCCACCACAAGTATCAATGCATGACTAAAACCACTAAAAAAAAAAAAAAATTCTTTCTAAAGCCACCCATGGTGGTGATAAAATATAATCCTTTGATGTTTTTTCTTTTGCAGTGTCATATAATATAATATTATGCACAGCACTCAGAAAGTCCTGTCTTACAGAAATTCTGTAAAAATTTCATTAAAATCTGTTGACAAGCAATGTTCAACATACCTGCCACACAGACACTTAATAAAGAACCATAATTGCTTTGACCAACTCATTCAGTTTCTGTTCTTGCCATTTTGCTATTGACAGCAATTGCAGTCACTGGCTCCCAAAGCAATACCAAACACAAATGTTTGGTGTTGTGTTATGGCAAAGGTGTTACTAATTAAAGAGCACCAAATGAGACGGCTTGTCATTGACATACGTTATGATATAGCTCTTTTAGAACTATAATTTGGGTTTAATTTTAATGCTTGCAATGAATGTTTTATTTAAAACTGCTGGTTGTTTCTAATGTAATATATGTTTTGTAAACAAATGAATAAAAAGTAACGTTTTTAATTATAAACAAAAAATAAAATTTACAATATTTTACGGAATCAAGAAAGCGTCCCAAGCCTGTCCTTGAGCACTGTATATATAATATACTCAGGTTGCCCTTTATCTTTGTGCAACACGAATAAAAGGGGGGTGGGGGGGCTCATGCTGCACTTAGCCATAAATTCTGACCCTTGCAGTTCCCCAAAGGGCAAGGAGTTCAACACACTCCAGGGTGCCATCTTCTGATGTCAGCATAATTATTGGTTTCCTTTGTTCGACAGCATTACAGCAGGGGTTTGCGTCACAGCTGCCAATAAAAGCCTTTATATTGTGGTAAGCGGTACATTTTTTTTTTTTTTTTATTTAATCAGCCAGGACCTTTAAGATCACTAATCCTTCAATTCCAAACTGAATCATCTAATTTGGGGGTCACTGCGATCTCGAGCTTATTACAGAAAGTACAGAGCAGGGAGGACTAAGGCAAGAAGTATGATCACAGGCAGGGAGTTAAGCTCTCGATCTGGCTGAAGGCTGACTACGCGGTCAGTACTGCATACCTTAATGCCGTAGCCCGACACCTGAAGCTACATTTCTGGGGAGGTGCACGGTCTGACACGGCTACCAACGACGCAAACTCTATGGAGAATTATAAATCAGCTGTGAGGTCTCAACCTTAACCTACCTATAGAGCTAAAGACCCAGCCATTGTGAGGGAACAGACAGATTTAAGTCAGTTGTAAACATTGCACTAATGAGCTTCATCTCTACGCTTCACACCCAATTGTTATGTAGCTTCTTCTCAGAGCCTTTGGAAGACTTGGTACTGGGCCACAAATGGGCCGGGGAACTTTCGCCCCCTCAACTCCCACCTTTGCTCCTCCGGCATGGAGGAGTAGCTGACGGTCATGGTCTGCCCAACTCTGCCCACCTGTTTATAGATTTGGCCTTTGTCCAAACATTTGATTTTGTCCCACTGAAGGTCACCGTTGCTGTCCAAACGCCTGAATGGCCTGGAAAACACAACCCGAAAAATCCATGAGCACATTTTCACTTTCCGTGGGGTCGACATGATCTAAATTAACCGCAAAAGATTACAAGTCCAATCCTGTGAGGCCAAAATCCAGTCACGCATCCCGTACTGCTGAAAAGCTTATCAAATCTGATAACCATGTGCACTGTAGCTAAAAAAATGAAGAAAAATAAGACAAGAAACTTACTTTACACAATCATTGAAGAAGTGCGGTTTGTCCGCCTGAACTATAATCACGTCAAAGAAGTCCCTCCAGTCTTTTCCAACCATGTACTTCATGCCTTTGTCCCTGTGATTGGAGGCACAAAGAATTTAGACACATTTGAAAAACACCTGTCAAAAGTAAACAGTCAAACTTAAAAAGTTAAAACGTCGATCCCTATCAAGTTTCAATTAGCAGGAGAACTCAGTGGTGACACTTGAGCGTTTTCTTAGCCGAAACACAAAAACTATATATTTTACCCGAATACGTCACGTAACTGCTGAGAGTGACGGCACCTTCAGCAGGGCCCGGCAGACAAAAGGAGACACTCACACAAAGCTAAAGGGGCTGTTGGTGATGAGGAAGAGCTTCTTGCCGTTGCTGACCAGGCGATGGAGGACGGCGTAGGTCTCGTCGCCTCGCAGGATGTACTTCTCTAAGATCGAGGAACAGAGCAGACTAAGGACACAATCTGCAACACCATCATCGCAAATCGCCTGCTCTAGGTGAGGGTGTCAGTCAAAGAAAAAAAACAGTCCCCTTGAAGGAGGTAACCGTTTTGACCAAAGGAAGTAAATCACTGGGAGAGAATTTAACACCGGCTCCCCTCCATTATACCAATGACAATACAGACTAAATGCTGCTACTAAAGTACAGACTCTCATAAGGACAAACAGCAAACTCAAACGGGCACTTCTTGGAACACAAGCATGATCCCTGAAGTCCACCACATGCTAGTGTTTTGTAGCATTGCTCATCACGCATTATTTGTCTTGGATTTCACAACGACACCATGACTGGCTTTACAAAGCGCTAGAGGAACATTCTGACTGTCGAGGAGAAACTGGAGCTGCTTAAGAACGGCATCATGTGACAAGCTATTGGCAATACCAAGATACAAACGTGGCCTATTTAGAGAAAACGTGACGATGATGGAATCTGCGAAGGCTGCAGAGAACTGGCAAACTCTCCATGAGCTTTGCTATATCCTTTAGATCATGTGTTACACATCTCTTTCCTTTTACTGTACTTCTCAATACAGGCATTTCATGCCACTAGAATGGGGGGGGGCGCAATGTTACCCTAAAAGGGCCGCTGGCTGTGTGGGTTTTTGTTGCAACTCCCAAATTAGATTATTAATTAGAGTACTGATTGGCTGAAGAGTCCTCACACTTGGGTTAGAACATCTGACCTTAAGGTTACCCCGAAAAACCTGCACACACACCGGCCCTTTGCTGCCGGGTAAGAGCCTGTTCTGTATAATAATCACAGTGACCCTGCACTGGACAGCTGATTAAGGGTGGACGGGTGTTCTGGTTCTGTTCCCAGCTAACATTTACAGTGTATACCTGACAGAGCTGCAGGAAAGAGCAGTGGAGACAGAGCCTAACTCACCCAGGTCCTGCATGATCCACTTGTACATGTAGCCTTTAATGTGTACCATTCCTACAGCATCCTGGAAGATAAAAGCCACCCAGTAAGTGAATAAAGTCTGCGTCGTGGGATTTTACAGTGGGAAAAGAAAGCCTGAGCAGGCGGGAACGAAAAATATAGCTACATAAAATATCAATTTCAAATTTAAAAAACGACTGCTGTATGTAAATGTTCTCGAGTCTGAATAAGCATAACGCATAATTTTAGCTGAACGAGCAGTTTTGTTGCCGTTGTCCTTCCCCAAGCCCAGCGCAAAAACTAACATTTAACCAGTGCCAGCGTGTTCCCACCGTCCGGGTTTATAAACATCAGAAAAATAGCCTTAGTTCCAGGAAATTCTTTCCAGATTCTCTTGCGCTCACGCCCAGCCTTGCAATTTTTGATATGGGGGTCAGAGCAGGTTTGCGTGTGTAATCAGACGAGGCATCTACACAGACTGAGTTTTGGTGAGATTATAGAGGAGCTAGAACATAATGTTCCGCTGGTGGCGACCGGCTGAGCAAACACGGCTTGGCCAGGCTGTCGCAGTTCGTTAAGACCCCACACGCTGCTCGCATGGACACAGCGCGCGGGGAGGCTCCCTTATTCGGGGCCAGGAAAAAGCAGAATTGAAAGTGGAGACTTCAGCTGCCTTGGCGCTCAAACTACCAGATGAGGAAGGACAAAGACGCTCTTTCACCCCATACGCAAAAGAGAACGGCTATTTGTTGTGGCCTGACAGAGAAATAGTGCCACCAACAGATTAGCAGTTTGAGAAACAAAGTGTTACAAATACAGTCAAAGCCGGCAGAATAATGCAACATTTAAAATCAAGCTCAGTTTCCTAGTAAACTAAAGACGTGATTGTGGCAGCTGAAGGAACAGATTACTGATATTATGAAATTATAAAGAACGTTCTTTGTGCTAGAAGGAGTTAAGGTTTTAAGTTCATAAATTGCGATTGAAGTTGTAACAGAAGTTTCGGAGTGAAAGCCAGCCAGTCGGCTTTCCCCTTTTCTTCCCAGTTCTTTCACATTCGTCGGCGTGACTTCCGAGTGAAACAATTAAACAAATGCTGGTAACACAAGGTTCATGGAGACCCAGAAAGGACACAGCCCCTCGCAGTCTGATGAACGCGAATGCACTCACCGACACGTCCTTGTAGAGGTGCACAGGATCATAGTCTATGTCATTGGTGATGAAGTAGTCATTGGCAACGGCAAGGAGAGTCATTTCTGGGATGGAGAACACATCCATAAATTGCTTCATTTTAGGGCCCTGGAGAGAGAAAGCAGCAAAATGTGCAGTGAGCTGAAAGGAGTCATAACAAGTAAGAGATTCAATGTAACAAAGCAATTTTTAAAGGATTTGTGCCAGTGTAACACTGTTCGGGACAGGCGCAATGAATAGAAAAGACATTTCAGTTATAATGCAAGGACAGGGAAGCGAGGGAAAACACACGCACATTTCTGAAGTCGTACCGAGAAAAAAAACGCTGCATAAAATAAACATTTCTCTTAAACGTTTGGTCCATTTGGCTGACTGAATGCCAGTCAGCTCTTAAACATACAAATTCCTGCTTGCTTGGAGAAAGAGCTATGACAATGACATCCTGAATGACCAGAGGACACGAGAGCCCTTTCCACCCAAGGAAAGCCTTGCAAATAAGAATTTAAGCAGGAACTTTGAGCCACTTAATGTGGAGAGTTTATATATGTAACCTGGCAACAGAGATCTTTCATGGTTGGTCTAAAGAATTCTAGATGCGTTCTGCAAAGACATTTCAATCCGTCAATGAATAAATGTCTTTTACTTGTCATTGTGGGAGATCTGACAGATAAGGCATTTTAGAATGTATTGGTTTATAATGAACAATAAAAAGCAGGGGCAGGAACAAAGGGAATAATGCAACAAATTAATAACAATAGTAAATCAGAACAATTCAACGGGAGCATCCGCATACTTTATTTCCAGGTTGGGAAGGCTTCGTTAGCTCAAAAAACCATAACGCTAGCAAACCTTCGGGTGCTTGGAGAGGTTGTATATGAAGTTAAACCGAGGCAGACAAAAGGAAAAAGCCCCACCCGGAAAGATCAACGGAATTAATCACGACAGCCAACTCGCCTTGCCGTAGAAGCCGCTGACTTGGTGAAGAGGAACGTGATGCGTGCCGTCATAGAACTGCAGAACTTCCTCATCAGAAAGCGGACTTAACCCTCTGTGCAGAGACCAGGGGTGGAGGGAAAAACAAAATGTTCCATGGTTATAAAAAGTAGGCATTGGTGGAGAAGAACATAAAGCATTTCATCTCCACTGGTATTTTGTGTGTGAAATTAAATTATATTAGCATTTCCCAATATGGCCCTCAGGGACCCACAGACAGTCCAAGGTTTCTGGACTATTTGGACGGAGCAAAAACAGGGACAATCTGGGGGTCTTCAATCAACCAGTTGAGTATAAAGAGTCACAGTCAGAGTACTCAGCCGGTTGGTTGAAACAAAACCCTGGTCTGGATTTGTACTCTCTGTACATGAAATCTCCACCTCTGACATGTATACATCATGTGGTGTCTCTTGATTTAGGCAGAATATTCCCTTCCAAATATAATTTACCTATATTATGATTTGCCATTTATTTATTTGCCATTTATACAAATACAGGAGCACAAGAATTTTTATTTTCACAAATTTGCTTGCTCTCTATTAGACACACATATACAGGGTTAGACAGTTACTTAGCACCCCTCAAGCCGTTTTTGCATTAAGGGCTGTGGGAAGGGACCAGCAATGGTACAATTACTCTGCCGGCCACAGGATTCAAAACGGGTGCCATGCTGGACAAGGGTACAGATTCCTAACTCGCAGGGCCACAGATTGCCCCAAAATCACTGGGGTAGAATGTGAATGCAGAACCCCACTACCAAAACAGATGCAGTGAAAATTCCTGCATTTGGAACATCTGCAGGGGTCAGAACAGAAGCGATGGAGTGGCGTTTCACCGAGTCACAGTGTGACTAACGGAGCCGGGGGGCGTGACAGGAAATGATTCGACGCATTTGTAGCCTTTCTGCGTCAGTTATTTCTGCGGTGGACCTGCTGTCCACTGACCTGTACACCGTCCCCGGCTGGATGTAATGGAAAGCATCTATTTTCATCAAGAGCCCCTGCAGAAGAAAATGTGCATTCATTATTTGAATGGACAAACTAGCTTAAGCATTATATTAAAAGTGGCCCACAATAACAGTTATGGTGATTGACGTTATACTATCTTTAAAAAAAGGCTCACCCGTACATATTAATGTGTGTCATGTCAGAATGTTGCTTAATCAACCAAGCAGTATCTGCAATAAATAAAAAACAAACCCACTTACCTTCTGAATATCATAATGAAGGCCCCTCGCGGCAAAGTTGGGGATGTAGTCATACTTGCTAATGCCCTGCGGATACTGATAAAGTGGGAGAATTCAGAACACGTGACGTCATGGAACCTATCTACAGCTCCAGGCTCTGCACTTCAACCAGTGATAAGACACCCAGGTTTGCGAATAACAGGGGGGCACGGCTAGGCTGCATGTCAACCATCAATACACTGAAAGGCCAGGTGAAAATGCAGTTAGAGTGCCCTGCCAGGTAAGAAGACCCCCGACCGTCGCAGATTTCAAAAAAACATCTGTCTGCGTGTACCTTGTAGTGCTCGATGAGAAAGTCTCGGGCTTTGTTGTAGATCATGGCATCCAAAGCGCTGGAGTAGAGGGCAAGTGTATAGTCATAGTCAAACCCATAGATGTCCACCTCAGCCAAGTTGACCTCATTGTTGGCATAAATGGTTGAGGGATTTAATAGGTTGCACACACCAGGAGGTATCAGGTCTGTGGGCGGGACGAGAACACAAGTGTGAGAAAGAGCCCACCTGTATGGGCGGCAAGCTGCAGCAGGATTCTGCTGCTGGAAGGATAAGGGCCTTCGACTATCTCTACAGACACAGACACTGAAGAGATGGTGGCGGATCATCAGTCACTACATAAATACCACAGCGTTTAAAACCTATATTTCCGATAGTGAGAAAACCACACACTGATGGGGCAAGGACAGAAAAATGCCCCGTAGAGTAATGGTCTGTTACCACCGTTTGCCGTTTCACAAAGACAGACCGAAGACGCACATACACCATGTCAAAAGAACACGATATGAGGCAAGGCACTTGTTACTTTCAACTTTACTATTGATCACCATGGCCTAAAGGATCACTAGTTCAACAAAGCTTTTAACACACACTACGAGTTAAAAACATTTGAAGTGTATTTGTGCTCATGATATTCTGTGAACTGCCCCAGATTGAACACTGCAAAATGTCATTACGAATCGCATGAAACAACACATAAATGTCAGTCGATGTTAAATATTATGGTAAGCATGCAGACTTTGGTATGAACTACAAATGCTGCAAGTATGTAAAAATAACAAAAAAAAAAACAGCACCCACACACACAGTCATGAAATTAATCATGTTATTGCACATTGACTGGATATTAGAGAAAAATTGTTTTGAAGCAATTTCAGAAAAAAATGCATACTTGAAAATCTGAGAGCTAAATACAAGTAGCACTTATTTTCTAATTAAGCGTGCCAATCTGATACATCGTGCCAGTAAGGTAAATTCCATTATGCAGGCAGTTTTAAAGAATATATATATGTAATAAAAATATATAAACATATATTCTGTTTGAACTGCATCGATACACAGGGCAAAACATAACACTCAAGTTTCAAGCTGTTCTTCCCCAAATCTATGTTACAATTAAATATGTAAAACTGCTTTCAAAAATCCAGATAGACTTGTGCAGCAGCCTAGATTTTCCCCTAGATTAATTCCACTGGTTTAAATTCAACAAAAGATGTAAACAGATCTGCAGAGGTGTGTCACAAACCACCCACAAGTGTGCATATTGTACGGTACATGCTGATCCAGTAAGTTCCGGTTTCTCGCAAGCATGCATCGTATTTTTCGCTGCTTATTGCGCATGCAAAAGAAAAAAAAAACAATCAACGACTTCACCAAATCTACGTAAGCAACGCTAACATTAGGGACCGCGAAAGTCAACGCGATTGTACATTTTGCCTCCTTTAGAAGACTTATTTGATTCCCTTGCACCGACGAGCAAACAGCAGCATGGGGACGTGGCAGGCAGACAACACAGAACCAGTGTCTTTGTAGTTAAAAGAGGATGTTTACTACTTTCCCCTGGTTTTTTAAGGTGATTGATTATTCGCATCTACAATCAGCGGAGACAAATCTTCAAGGCTCACCATGTAAATCTTTAGATAAACCAATTTAGTTGAAAACCGTAATTATCTTTTTAAAAGAAAATTAATACAATATTGTTTTTGATCCACAAGACTTGCCTGGTAAAAAATTAACTGGAAGCGTTAGTATTGAACATCATATTACAGGTACCTAAAAATTACGCAAATAGTATTTGATTTAAAAGGAAACAGGTTTAATTGTAATGGATCCCATAAAACCTAACTATTTCTTAGAAATCGAGATTTTTACCAAAATCATGCACACTACATGCACAATTTATTGCTTTGATGTGGACAATAAAGAGGGATATCAACAAACTATGTGCAAAATGTGATTTAGTGAGACGGCTACGGCATAAATGTTAAAGCGAGGTACAAAAAACTACGTAGAGAATTTACACTAACGTTAGCAAACCATGGTAAGACGACACGGGTCTACTTTAATACTGACATGTGTGCATATGGCAAATATCACTGTCATCAGATATACAATGTGAAAGATGCGAAATTTCACCACGTACCGTGCACCAGCCGCTTCATTTCGTTATACCGAGCCCACAAGTAGATCTTTGGGTCGATCTTAGGAGCGGTGGAGGAAAATGAGCGTCCAGATGCACCGATGGACTCCTCGCCACGCTTCTTGCCCACGACATGGTGCCTATGAGCCGGAGAGGAAGACGACGGAGGAACGGACGTTCCATTTGTACTTGAGTTCGGCTCGCTGTTTGGGCCATTTTTGCAACATTTCCCTCCATTGCTATCCAAACCACCAGAGGCCAGGCTTCCACACGCAAAAGCTTGAATTTTTGCGTATCTTGACAAAGGCGTGGTCCCCATACTTTTCTGCCACCACGCAGATCCTAATTTTCCTAATTTCTTGCAGGACATTTTAAGTCAGTATTCGAAAACTAACATAAAAACTTGAAACCACACGTCGGAAACTATCTTTTCACCTACTTCACTCTACACCTTCCCTCCTTTGACCTAGCCAGTACTGAATGAATAATAGCAGCGGTAAAAACATTTACCCCCGCGGGGAAAATGACGGGGCAAAAGAAAAAGACGACGGCAAACCAATCAAACAGAGGGAGGACCGTGACTGATTTTGATTCTGCCCAATAGTTGAAGGCCAATTTTTCAAGGCACTTGTGAATGTTTCAGGGGTATGTTTACATGTCGTTTTGCCCAATACGCGTCTTCGGTGTAAAATCCAGAATCTGTTTTAAGTTTTGTGATTGGCTAAATACGGTCCAGGTTTATGATTGCCTGCATGAGCTACGTGACTGCTCGAAAGTGTGGTCATCAGCTAGAAGTAACATTATGTTACGGAAATCATATTTTTTTTGCATATATGAACCAAATTAGGATCGCGCTTGCACGTTATGTATAGGCTGTTTTCCAAGTTGTGCAATTATTCAAAACAACGTACCCATTCTTTCGATTTTAAAGACTTGATATTATTGAAATTATTTCCACGAATGTACAACAGACAATATTGTTTTTTCCCCAGCAGATGCAGCTTGGTTATAGCGAAATAACATAACGCCAATTTGTTTCAACTGTACAATATGAAACCATCGCCAACAGCAAGAATAATACTAAGATAATATGGATAGAAACGTGTTTAGCACGCTGCATAACTGATTTAAAAGACAATGGTCTTTTTGCAAAACAATGCACATGCGACATGAAGGGTAAAAAGCTGACCTATAATTAAGGAATTATTGATCTGTACTTCCTATGCCCTTCAATAATAAAGGAAATGTAGCTCGTGATCAGTGGTGAGTAGATTGTTTGCAATCTCTTGGTCACTCAAAAATGACCACCAGTCAGCTTTTCCATGAATAGAAGGTGTACTGACCATTTGCAGCCCACCGATCACATAAATGATAACTTCAAAAATGTTCATAATCTACCGAAAGTAATTGGGGCATTCAATGGGGTTAAAGTAGCACTCAGAATTGATTCATTTAATCGTCTAAATTGCAGTCAACAAAATAAACATCTTCACGAGTCGAGGATGTTTATTTGCTTAATCTCGATTGATTTGCGGTAACACTTCGATAAATTGGAATTTCTGGTTAAATACTACCTCATGTACACAAATAGCTCACTGATGATTATTTGCGACTCACAACTAGCTTAAATAAAATACACACCACCACACCATATTATAAACAAAAACTTAGCCGTTGAGGAATACGGCTCTAAAACATTCGACTATTGCTTCAGCAAAGCAAATAATAGGACTGTATTAACTGTGAAGAGGTGAGTTTGTGGGGGTAACCACATGACAAAGTGGAAATAAACAACGATATCTAATCAGCACGGGAACGTTCAAAATGCGATAATACCATAATACGCGTTACACTGGGCGTATGCTTCAGAATTGATAAGACTGCGCTCTAGTGGCCAACTAAGATGGTCCTTTTGTGTTCACGACTTAATCTTTTTGACTACTGTAATGAATATATTTTAAGTTAATTACACAATTATGTTTAACTATTGGTTCAAACGAGTCAATATATTTCTGAACACTTTAAAACGTGGTGAACTGCACACTTTTCTAGCACCAGCTCTAGGCAAAGCAGGCGGTTGCCTTCGGCCGCCTAATCGCCGACATCGCAGAGGAAATGAATTGATCATTTTTCGGGCGGGGGAGGGGAGGAAGGGTCCCAAGCTGCCAAGAACTGCAGTACGTACAATTTTCTTATGTTGGAATTTATTATATAATACACACAAACTAAACACAGTTAAATCATTCCTGTATAAACACTACATATCAAATAGAAAAAGACAAAAACAATTCTTTGAAGCTTTTTTTTGGTGGACAGAGAAAAATACAAACGTTGCTTTAACATAACATCACCCAGCCATGTTTCTAAAATGTTCATTGTGCATTTTCAGTTGATAAAACAGACCACCTTCAATTTCAAATACAGAAAGGTAACAAAATGCAATTGCACAAAGGCACGTGGTTTAAATGCCTTAAGTCTTAATTTTGCCAAAGACTTAACAGTCAGTATACTTAACATATATGGAGACATGCATGCGCACACACACACACACACACACACACACACAAACCCCACACAAGTGGTTCAGATATTTGCTTTAAGAATGTTTGTTGCGATAGGCAAGTTTAATAACTGAGAATAAAGGCACTTTCTCAAATGAAAAATTCCCGATAAACAGCATTTTCCCCCCTCGACACTGGTCTCACTTCACGCTTCATAGCAGGAACATCCTCGGCACTACAGCACATTGCCTTCAGAAAGAACAAGTCAAACCTCGCATTTGCACTGACCTGTGCAAAGTATGAGTTACACAGGGAACTCCTTCCAAAAAAAAAAAAAAAAACGGTGCGTGTTGTTGAGCGAGCAGTCAAGCTTGCCCAGGCACACAGGATTATCACGCAGGCACACAAACAGGCACGCACACGCACACACAATGAATAAAAGTGCGGCAGAAATGGGAAATCTGTTACTAGTTTATACAGTTTTATTCTAAGAAATGTACTCTTTGTTCTGAATAAGTATTACAACTGCTGCCCACCCCCCCCGAAAAAAGGTGCAAAATAGCAGAGAAACATGGAACTGTCCCAAGGACGTTTGGTTTGCATGTAGGGGGGAAAGCATAATAGAAACACACAGATGGTTCTGGATTATTTAGTATCGTCTACACAAAGAGGTGGTTAAGTACTTTGATCACTGAATGTCCTGAACAGCTGTGGATAAATACGTCACTGAACTTTAAAGAAATTATGGATTATACATGATCAGCATACATGTAATTTATTCACAATATGCATTTTAATAATTCTGTGTGTCCTCCATGAAATAAAAAGTTAGGGGCCGCTTCTGCTAAATCACATCTCCAAAATTGCCCGTTAAGATGTTGTTCAAAGTGGAAACACCCACATCTTCGGTCGAAAGCCTGTGGAGTACCTTGGGTTACTGCAATGATCCAAGATGTGTGCTGTAAGACAAACATTTTTTGAAGGATTCCTGACATCCATCAGGATGAATGATTCCAGCAGGCGTGACGGACGGCAGACGTACAGCTTTCTCCCAAGCACGCGATTTTTTTTCTACTGGGGGGAGAAAAAAAAATTCTGTAGATTTTTTACAATCCTTAAACTGGCTGAAGGGGTCACAAAAACATCAGCTAGTCAGCAATTCCAAAATGGGAGCAATCTTGGAAGTCACTACTAGCAATCATCTCTGAATTTGCTTGCAAAGTAAACACTGAAACCTAATCAGCCAAAATATTTCTTCCATATGCACATTTTAACCCCATTAACTTTGCACATTTTTCTTTCTGATATTAATGACATTTTATGGTGCAGTTTAAATTGACTGAAAAATCAGAACAGGGAACTCAAACTGGACCTGGACATGACATGAACAGCTGTGTCTACATACAAATATAGAAACTGCATTCTGGATATAAGTAGCTTGCGACAGAAGAAAAGGATGGCAATGTCAGCCATATTTATGACCACCAGGGGGACTTTGCATTTTAGTCTTTAAATACCCAGGTGTTTCTTACAAAACTTTAAATTAAACAACTTAAGACTGCAGCATCAAAACAAATGGCACTTAACCAGCCAAAACATCATGCCCCATGAATTATTCTGCTCTCCTCACTAGCCTATAAATTCACAAACTGAGTAAAACAGCTAAAGAAAGAATGCAGGGAATTGTAGTCACTAATCAGGGAGTATAGTGCAAAGGTATGAAAGCTTTTTGGGAGTTGAATCAGGTTTTTCAGAACAAAAGTGGTTAGTTTGCACGATAAACGGCAGCTGGTCTTTATGATCAACATTTTGTAAAATGTGATGCACCAAGGCAGGTTAAACGTGATCACTATAAAAGTGCTGGAAGCACCTGTCTCATGACTAAAAGCCTAATGCTTACGTTTAAAAAAAAAAAAAAAAAAACCTAACCATGGCTGTAGTGCGGTAGATTATGGTCTTCTCAGAACACACGTGTGTATCCCATAAAACATGATCACCGAAAGCCATAAAAATTTAATTAATAGGGTCTTGAAAACAATGACATGCAAAGCATCTGAATGGGTTTCCTCATAGGAAAAGCCTAGAACTATGTGGCCATGATGACATTTTGCTGGTTAAAGGGCAAGGATTCTTTAAAAAAAAAAAAAAAAAAAAAAAAAAAAATCTGTGATTTGCTTTACTAGCTGTTCAGTGGAGCCATTGTCTGGAGAAAGGGATAAGATTACCTTTGTGAAATTTGCACTGTAGCTTGAAACTAAGTTCATCGTGGAATGAAGTTGATAAGATTATGATTGAGAGTGGTGCAGTAGTAGGTCAGTGTGACAGCGGGGGCTAACAGGGCCCCTAACAGAGTCTGGGGGAGAGGGATCAAAATGACTTGGCTGCTCACCTAAATGCTGCCATTCCTGACTGGGCTGGAGTGGGGACTGGTTCTTGGTGGCCGCGTGGGACACCCACATGGGCTCCTCGAGGTCTGGCCAGACCGAGGGGTGCCCAGCCGCTTGGAGCGGGAACGGCGCGGACTGCTTAGGCCACTGTGCGAGCAGCAGGGGGTCTCCAGGTCCTCCAGCCTCTGCGTCAGCGCCAGCTTCTGCTGGATGGCCATGCGCAGCAGCGAGTTCAGGGTCTTCTTCTCGTCCTCGGCGATGGCCAGCTGCCTCTGCATCTCGTCGATCTGTGTCACATACTGGTCACACCTGAGAGCAAAATTTATATCGGAAATAACTATTATTACCCCCATTACCCTCGGCCCCCATCTAACCCCTACTTTTCCAAAACCCCCCCGACATACTCTATCCTCCTCTTCAACAGGGCTGGGTGATATCATATCGATATTATATTGCACATACACCGTAACCCGCAGGGCTTCAGATGACAGGAAAAACATTCGGCCAGCTTTTCGGCACTAAATGGATGTAGCCCCATCAACCAGCCCTACTCTTAAAAGCCCAACTTTTGCGTCTCAAAGTAAATCAGGTTCAACACATCCGTGTCAGTGGCTGACCCTTTTTGTGCCACTATGCAGTGACACTACTTCTATTTCGTCTCAAGATCCAATAGTTCTCAGACCACTACCTACAACAATGTTCCCCGGAAGTCTGGAATAAGATCCATCGAACACTTTTGGAGTTGCTGTGTTCACAATGTCAGTTGTTTTTTGTGGCTGTCCTTTCCCTCCTTTACTGTCACCTAGTGCTGCTGCTTTAAATTTGGGGTGATATTTCTCAAAATGAAAGCCAAGGTAGATACTCTTCCATATAATGGCTATATAATGTAGTAATAAGACCCATCAATAGGTCAAGTGGCTTCTGCCATCACCCTCCCCTTTTCTACCACCAAGTAGCACTTCTTCAGTTTTGGTGCAATTTGTCTCAAGATCAGTTAGACCTTTTCTTATATGAAGTTCTAAAAAGATCTTACAAATACCTCTGAATTATTGCACTAACAAGATGAGTGTTTAAGGCTACCTTTCTCTTTGATGCCACTATGTGGGGCTGCTTCAATTTTGGTGTGATGCGTCTCAAAATCTTACATCGTACCTGAAATGCTTGAAAGTTTTATAGGAAAATGACACTGAAGCAGCCCAACTCAACTCATTGAAATGAGTGCTCTGGTTTTGCAGTGAACCAACCTGCTACTGCTGACCTCATCACATCAGGCATAGGGCATTTACAATGTAATTCCACTTAAGCTGGTTCACTTCCATGACAGTCTGACACAGCAGGGAGAACATGGTCCATTTATCTTGGCTTTTCATTCGATTCACAGAGCAAGCTGGTCAGGGCCCATTCACAAATTTCAAGCATTCATATTTTGAGACAGTATGAGGACAAACACAGACCTTAGTGTTCAGAATAGATATGGCTCCTGCAAAGCTGTAGCTGTAACCACCTCTGCATGAAGAGGACACAGGCATATTCTTATCAGGCAATAACCCACTTCCCATTGTCTCCCAAAGGGCTGTAAAACCTGGAGAACAAGCTTTTTTCCTCAGTGCTGATGGCAGGAACCGGATAAACGTGTGGCTCGGCAAGTGCCATCGTTCCGGGGGCGTGTTTACAGGAACCATCTGACCGTATGACGGAGACATGGTACTGACCTACTGGCAAACATGGTCCGGAGCGCAGAGAAGGTGGCTGCATCCTCTTTGAGAGCTTTGAGTTCATTTCTGAGTTTCAACATTGTTTCAGAAATGGCACTCTTCTCTGTGTCATATTTGGTCTTGAGCGTCGTCAAGGCTATCTCCGCAGTCTGTGAAAAAAGATAGACTATTTTTGTTAGCAGGTTACTATTGATGAGCCAAATGGTAATTTGTTTAAGTAATCACCTTCAACACCATCACTTACTGAAATACACAATTGAGAGAACAAACAAACTACAGCAAATTAACAATGGAAAACAAAGCTTTCTTCAGGGAACCATTTCCCGTAGCATACCTTACCCACTCCCAGCCCGCCCCACACACACCACTGTTTATTAATAAAGCCTCACACCATAAACTAAACAAACCCTCAGGAGACAAGCGCAATGCAGTGAGGGCACCTGTTTGTTGCCTTTGAGGACAGTCCTCAGAGTAGCAATCTGCTCCCTCTTGGTGCTAAGAAGGGATTTAAGCTTCAGTACTTCTTCAAGCAGAGTCTCTGTGTCCATATCGGTGTCATGCACACCCATGTTAGATGGGGAGGACAGAGCCCCCCTCCGGCGACATGCATCAAATGCTACCTGGAGTTAAGAGTAAAGCAAAGACATTCACTTCATTTCAGGCTGTCCTTATATAGATTGAATCCTGTCATGCATCCAGTTATACCACATTTGAAAACATCTACAAAGATCAGGATAAATGCTCATCCTCTTACACATTAGGGAACAGGACTGATATTGCTTGCCTAGTTAATGAATAGCATGCTGTTACACTGCAGACACGAAGCTCCAAAAAGGCCCAAACACATCCAAGCTATACCCTTTGGACCTCAATGTGGACGTCTGCATCTGGACTGCACTGCTGGTCATACCTGCAAATGCTTCATCTGGTTCCGTATAACAGCCATCAGGTTCCGCACATTGGTGGGATCCCGGAAGTCTGGCGTTGGGGAGCTGGGGCAGCTGCTGGCCCCAGGGCTCCCGGGTAACGAATCCCCACCATCGCCCAAGGGGGAAGCCCTGCTGTCCATACTGCAGGTGGCAGACACTTTTGTGAACATTTCAGAGGAGCGCCGCTTCCGCAGAGGCCCATGGTGGCTGTGCTGGGCATGTGCGCCACGCCGATAGTAGTCCAGCGTGACACGAACAGGTGTGAGGTTGCTGCACATGCATATGTGGTGGTAGAGGTTAGCAAGCTCCTCAGAGAAGACCAGTAGCTCATCCTGCGTAGTGCTGAGATGGCTTTCTGAGTCAGATGCTACTTTCATAGTGGCCCCAATTTCCTTCTCCAATGCTAGGATACGTTCCTGGTCCTGCTGGCTAGATTGGATGCACTGCCTTATCTTCTCTGCCAGCTCTTGGGCTTCACCCCTCCATCTCTCCTTCTCTTGCTGGTACCTGCTTTCTAGTTTGGCATACTGCACAGTTGCCTCCTTTATCTCCTCCCTCAGCTGAGATTCCTCACTAGCTGTTAGCATTCCTTGTTCTACACCATTCACCAGTTCACAGAGTTCACCCTCCCCATGGTGCCCAACACCAGGCCTTTCCACACCTTCGGGATTCCCCTGGCTTCCACGCATGTGATCTTGGCACCCTTGAAAGACCTCCAACTGTTTGGTCAGAGAGGCCATCTTTTCTTGGCCCTCGGCCAGAGTTTTCCTGCAAACTTCCAGCTCCTCCTGCAGCTCCTTGACAGTACTGGACAGAATGCCCTTCTCTTTCTCTGCCTAAGTAGGTAAAAACACAAATATGAGCATGATGATCAGCAGTATATATATATAAAAAAAGGGGGGGGGGGTGGAGGGTCAATGTAACAAGATAAAAATGCTAGAATTTGATTTTTAAATGTCATTTCTATTAAAGGATAATTGTCACTTTTCCTGTGCACATAGGGCATATAAAAATGGTGGTGTGGTACTACTCACACAGGATGTGGTCACAGGTCTATGTAAAGCCGGAAACAGCAGATCACTGAGCCCTTTGAGGGAGAACATGCGGTACCTCCACCAAGTGACAGACTAGCCAATCAAAGAGACACTGGGTACACTGTGCTTTTAAAATTCCTACACTCCTTTTCTACCAAAACAGACTGAGCTAAAAGACCACACTCGTGATTTCAACAAGGGAGGAAGAGGTACCTGGGTCAACTGCTGTTTCAGCTTCTGACTGTCAGAAAGGTGTAGCTCACTGAGCAAGTCTGACACTAGCCCTGGTGCAGGAGCCTGTAGAAAGATGCCACTGTTCCTGGGGGTGGAACAGCAATGCTCTCCATTTGCCTTGAAGACTATTTGGGGCCATCTGTTATTATAGCCACTATCCTGGTCTCCTGCTTCTTCTGTGCTCTCCTCTAGCTGGCCCAGGTGAAGTTCCAGATTGCTCACAGAATCAAAGGGATTGATCGCCAGGGCAGCCAGCTCCTTCCGCAGGTTGTTCTTCTGCTCCCTTTCATCCTCAAGGGTCTCTAGAGCGGCCTCTAGCTGACGCTCTGCGATTTCCCTCAGGCGGCCTGCCTCTGCCAGTTGCCTTTTTAGATGCTCGTGTTCCTCCTCTTTCTGGATCAGCTCAAGCTTTAGGGCCTCAAACTCCACCTGGGGTTGGGAGATGAAACAAGGAATGTGAGAGCAGAAAGTGGAAGAGTACATACCGGAACGTTTTATGTTCCAGTGTTTGACAGTTCTAGGGGCCTTATCGTTATTGCCATATGGGAAAAGCAAAGATAACAGATTCCAAAAATCTAAAACTGAATTCAGCAATGAATACAAAATTCGGTAAAACATGGAAATTGCCACAAAACTACCATCTTCCTACAGTACACATCAAATACTACTGTTAGCCTACACTTCATTTCTTTTTAAGCATTTCAGGAAATTCAGAACATAAATATAGAAGTGTATATTTTCCCCATATGTTTAAACAGAAATCTAAATAAAAACATGCCAGATAACAGCTGTAAGAGCTAGACTGTTTAGAACTTCATTTTATACACATTAGCTTAGTGTAACCAAAACTCACTGCTTCTAATATATCCACTAATGTGTAGCCAAGAAAAAAATCTGATGACATTTTGATAAATGGAGAATTTCTACAAGCTGTCAATAAGAATCGAGAAACCATAGCTAATGAGTAGAAACTCAAGTCCGTAAACCACCCAAGGGTAAGAGCATGTGTTCGATGTAGATAAGAAGGCACGACACAAAATGCCTTAAAGAAAAAAAACCAAAAAAGGCCACTCTAAGAAACTAGACAAGACAGATGCTACATGGGAGGAATTCTTGTTTGAATATTGAGGTGAGGATAGCTGTAAATTCACTTAAAAATGCATTTAAGGAAACACCCCTAACCCACTCAGCCTGTGTCACCGTCCCTATGCAGTACTAGTGTTTTAAAAACAGACATGTTAAAAACAACAAGGCTTGAGTTTCACAGCCCAGATGGAAAACATAGGAGTCACAAGATAGTCACAATATTCTCATGCAGTAAACATGGACTGACAAGGGGAGGTGCTTTGGCAAATCCCTTCAACAAGCAGTCTCATCAAAATAGTTATTCATCATGCTGACACAGTTATCCAAGGCCACCTAACAGGGCTGGATATTTTGCTGGTAGTTAAGGATCTAACCCATATTCCCTACTTGGATTTTTACACAGGACACCTTCAGGTCAGATGCCTGCTCATTTTTCCATCAGAAGCAGAGATTATTTTTATCGCTGTCTGGAGTGACTGATCTCCAGCCCCAGTCTTGCAGCATAGTGGTGCTTTGTGCACTTCTGTTCATTCAGTTCAGCTACCTCACACAGTGCATGTCTTCACCAGAGAGAGAAGAATCAATGGACTTCCTCACAACAAACAATATTAAAATTTAGCCTGAACATGATTAAAAGAATGATTTAAGCAATTTGATTCATTTAAAATTCCAGGGCGTTGGAGGGGCACTGACATCCTGGCAGAATCATAGGGCCATATTCAGAAATAACACGTCTGTTGAGGAACGCAGCAGCTCACCTGGTTCTCCTTAAGCAGGGAGATCTGTTTCTGCAGGGAGACGTTCTCCTCTTCCAGCTCACTGTTATCCTGGAGGTGCTGCATCTCCCGAACCTTGTACTCCTTCAGTTCTCCCCGTAGGTGTCCCTTCTCCATCTCCAGATGCTCACAATCCTAAGACAGAAGATATTTCTTCATGATGAAAAAAGCAAAATCGTTTTTTTGTTTTTTAACTGACATTTGTATATAATAAAAGCAGTGTACTGAAGTCACATAACTGCAGCACTATCAATGTGAACACAAAGCTAAAATCTCCCAAAATAAGTTACAAGTTACCTTTCTTATAAACACTGTGTTGTCCTTTTTAAGTAACCAAATCCACATCCCCCCCCAAACATTTTTAATCCTAGTTCAGACACGTGTATTGTAAGGCGCTTAATGACAGTTTCACAACACAGCATAGATTCTCACAGAAGCATACCTATGCTGGAAAATTAAATTAATTCACCTGTATAGGGCCAGTAGCAATGCTACCCCTGCTGCAAGTCAGTATGCTGTTTTTCAGTATTTATTGCCTCACTTTTCTCTATACACATAATGCATATATTTATGGCAAACTATGAAAATATTTTAAACGAGTCCTGTTATGGATTCTGCTTTGATTATTTGGATCAATTTTAAATGTAAAACCGAATGCATTTCTGGACCCCACTCCCCCCACTCAAACTGAAAGCTATGGCTACACTGTTGACAAATAACTAATCTTTCTCACGGCTTCCCAGGCGGCATTAAGTTTGACTAGTGTTTGTGTGTGCAAACTGACGCACCGTCTTAAACTGGCCGCAGAGCCCTCCCAGACGCTCGCTCTCCGCCTGGACATTGCTCAAGTTAAGCCGTGCCTGCCGCAGCTCCAGCTGCAGCTCCTCGAGGCGGGTCCCCAAGGCCGCCTCCTTGCTGGCAGACTCCCGCAGTAGGGTCTCCTCTCGACTCTCTCCATCGGAAGCTGTTCTCTTCATGTTGCTCACAGACTCCGCCAGGGCCTACAACCCAGCCAAGATACATTCGTTAGACATCCTGGCAACCACACAGTAACTGTTTACTGACAGGGATTCACTATAACTAAACAGCAACAGATAGGCCAACTAGAGTCAAAGTGTAAAGAGATACGGCAGTGTACTCCGATGGCACGGTAATGAGAGACCCCAGTGTCTCAAAAACTTGAGTCGTGGTTTAAATTTGTGGGGAGAGGGATTAACCATTAAAAAATGCAAGTGGACACACCAAACAATAGGGTAACAATTGGATTATTAATATTGAGGGGGGTACATTGGTACACATGGTCATTGAGGAGGGTCCACTTGACTGCTATTGATGAGGTATTTATTATGTACATTGATATGGGCACAATCAACACAACATGTACAGTCACTTAAAACAGTACTGCACATAAGGAACGCGTGTAAACCATGGCAACCAGGTCATTTACATTTAACCCATGTAAACCCAGTTACATTTAACCCAAAAGTAAAATTGATGCAACAGAAAATACACTGGCAATGACAATAGAAAAAAAAAAACTTCTACTTCTGTATCCTGTAAATTTCGCTATATACAATCTTATTAAATGTTATGTGGAAAAAAGCCGATAAGTTCAAAAGCTTCTTCTGCCATGTCTTAGTTAAAATCTTCGATCAAACACTTCTGATTTCTTTAATTACTGCCTCTCATATTTGGGCAAATGCTGCTGTACTTCCCCATGCAGCCATAAGAAAAATTCCAAGAAGCACATGTCCCCAGGGACAGACCCTTTCAGGCTGTGCTGCAGTTGCCCGTTTCCCTCCCCATCAAGACGCAACCGCCAACCAACTTGCAGAAGTCTGAAATTTGTCTGAAGCCGACTCAAATCTGAAATGTTCCATTTTCTAGTTGACGGAACAAAATCACAATAAGTACATCGGGTTCACAAGTCCGGCGGCATTAAATGAAGGCAGAAAAGAACAGAAGTCGCCCCAGAAGAGAAGTCATATGCTTTGCTTGTGATGTTAACTTGGGAATAATACAAGCCTCAGTCTGGCTGGACAGCATGGTGCCTCAGGGGGGAGTACTGTGGCCTCACACTTCCCATCTCTCCATGTCCTACTGGTATTTTGGTTGTCTCCCGGGGTCACCAAATAGCCCATAGCATGTACGCCAATGTGAGAAAGCCTGTGTGTGCCCGGTGATGAATTGCTATGTGGGCTGTACCACACCCACTGGTCTGGGATTGGCTACGTGTGACCCTGTCCTGAATATGCTGCACAAAGGTATGTAGGGCAGCACTCTAACCTCTCGGAGCTGCTGCACTTCCTGCTTTAGTGCCTCATGCTCCTCCTCCAGATGATTATGCTTGCTCTTCAGTGCAGCACTCTCCTCCAGCATGGCCAAGCCGTAGCGGGCGGCCTGCTCGTTCTGCTGGCTGGCCTCCTGGAGCTCCGTCTGCAGCCGCTCCACCTCCGCCCGCAGCGATGGGATATGATCACCAGCTTCTCCATCTTCCAGCATGGTGACACACTGGGCACTTCTGGTCATTCAGTTCAGCTGCCTTACACAGCACATACCTTCACTGTAAGAAAAAGTGTATGAGAAAAACCCCTGATGGACTTCCTCACAACTACCCATAAAAAAAAAAGTTTTCCCGAAAATAAAAATGATTTAAGCAATTTGATTCACGCAAATTACATTCAATGTAACCCTATTAAGCATAAACAGCACCTCATAATGAGGATTACCTAATAAGATGTTAAACAGCATCGCCCCAAAGTATGCCAAGTGCACTCCCATCAGAAATGCGTTCTCAAAGGCAGCGCATATTTTAAAATCGTATATTATGCATTGCATATGAAGCTGCCAGCAAAATCATATTGTCAGTACTGAAATTTAAATTACATCCATGCGATTTGTAAATTAAAGCTTTAAAATTAAAGTGTGAGATCCCGTGTATCATGGTAAAGGTGCATACATTAATATGAAGCTGACTTCAACGATGTAAGGGAATTTCTTAACACCATGTAATATACCAGGTAGACGACTGTTAGAACAGGAGTCACCTTAAATGTAGTGTTATGTTAGCAGCACACTAATGTTTTTGTTCAGATTAGCAATAAATACTTCCTTTTTGGGTCCCTGGCATCTCAAACAGCGCAACAGGAAGTAAAACTAAAAGCAGCTTGCGGCGTTATTCAATATCCTCTCAGAGAAGAGCTCGCCATTTGTGCCAGTTTTGTTATCCAAAAACACGGGTTGCCCCTACGTAGAAAACCGATATCTAACATGTACACAAGGAGCACTGGAATTGGTTTATCACAGCCGACAGGACAAAAGAGTACGTCGTGCTTCCAACAGCCTAAAGACTCTTTATATATAAACATGTATAATCTATAGAGAGCTTCGCAACGAGAATTTGCGTCCCTCGCCATTAAGGGCACTACTGTCTATTTTCAGAGGTAATTAGAGAACTTAGTCCTAAATGACTGCGCCAAACTTTGCCTCCCAAGAACTAGGCTAACTAGTTTAGCCAACTAGCTTGTCAGCAACACCAACCGCGGGCGTTTAGCTTGCTCTGCATCGGTTGAAAAGAACTATATAATGATAACAGAAAACTTAAACAAAGAGACCGTTGATACCACCCGTAGAAATATCAACAAGAACCATCACATATAGTGACTTCTGCGGTCCTTTCTGGAGAATCGTAATGTTCCCGATTCAAAATAACTCAAGACAAGTCCTTGCTATATACATTAACGGGTTGCGTATATTCCTTTATTACTCACCTAGCTAATTAGGTGAATACTCTTTCCTCTTTTAAAAAGCAGAATGGCCTGTTTCCAGTTTCTGCACTGTTAATTCCGCGATATTTCCGAAGAGCAGCAGATGTCTGCTAATTCAAAGCCGGGTAGCGGCCGACAGCCACGTAACTGAAGGCGTTTGAAATTCCTCGCGCGCCGTGTGGTGGAGAAATATGGAACAAAGGACTATTTCCGCCAATCGCTGCAGCCCATTTCGGCAAATTTGATGTCGGTTGAAGGACGAGCTTGCCAATCAAATAACTTAGCAACAGCCAAACTGCGTCCTTGTGACTGAAGACTTGTGTTGCTTGTGTCATGCCGCTGGAATTTCAGTTTTCTCGAGGCGTTATTGTGCATTGAACGCTCATCCAACGTGATAAAGCGCAAATGCACTTTTAAAGAAGTTTCCTGGTTTCCCGGAAATACATCCATATCCTTCAAACTTAATGCACTCATTATTTCGTTAACGAAAATTCCACTGCAAGCCTCAAATTGGCACATTTTGCCATTTTTCCGTATTTGCTCGGCTTTTTTCAAAATGTACAGACTTGCCAAGGAATGACTTGATCCCATCCCTGATTAGAACTAATATTAATATCATAATAATCCATATTAAGAAATTCTGAAAATTCAGGACAGCTGCTTTCATGGGGATTTCTGGGAATAAGAACATGTACCATATGAAACTAGATGCTGTCATAGCACCAATAATTTATTCCCTGGATGGCCTCTGTCACCCCCTCCGCCTATCTAATCCAACTCCTCCCACACCCCCCATCCCCTACAATCTCTAGCCCCCCTACATACTATCCCCACCTCTCTGTATTTAAAGTCCAAATTCGTCTGACTTGTCTCATTGTAATGTGCACCAAATGTGTGTCCTTTCTTGTGCGGCCACTATGTGGCACTGATTAAGTTTTCATTCAGTTTGTCTCAAAATGAAAGTACATATAGTTTCTGTGGAACTGAAAAAAGACCCATCAAATACTTTTTGTGTAATCATGTTCACAAGGCCAAGCAGGTGTCTACCTCAGTGTTTCTCAAATTAGTCCATGGATACCCCCAGACAGTCCACATTTTTACCCTCTCACAATTCCCTGAGATTTGGGAGGGACCTAAAACGTGGACTGTGTAGGGGCACACGAGGACTGGTTTGAGAAACATTGCTCTAGCCTTTGCCATCACTAAGTATCATTGCTTCAATTTGGGGGCTTCAAAATGAAATGTCCCTGGAAATATATCTAATTTCTAGAGTGTTCCTTTTGGACCCCTCTTGGTCTCGTTTCCTCCCCCACTGTCGGCATCCTTGGATGCCACCTAGCGCTACTGCTTCAATTTTTGTGTAATTTGTTTCAAAGCAAAATAAGATGTAGATCTTCATCCATATGTTTTTCTTAAATGGTAATACGATCCATTGAACACTTCTTGAGTTCTCACATTCATAATTTCAAGTGTCTTCTGTTATCGCCCTTCCCTCTGCCACTAATCAGTTGTTTTAGTGTGATTTGTCTCAAAATTTGACTAGTTCCATTTTTAAAAAAATTTCAAATTCTTTCTGAGTTATTACACTAATGAGATAAATGCCTGTAGCAGTCCAGTTCCAAAACCATTTGTATTCCCAGCCTGGCGAATACAATAATTCTATTTAACTACATTATATACAGGCTTAAACTAGGTCTAGGCAGTTGGTTTTACCTTCTCTTCAGCCATGTTCCATAACCCATCCATCCATTTTCCAAACCACTTATCCTACTGGGTCATGGGTGTTCCATAACCACTTATCACAAATAGGGTGTTTTGAATATTATGTAGTTGGTAAGAATTGGTAATATATTTCTCTTGGTAATTACAAGGAAGTCTGTTATAGATAATTATCCGAGAACATTTTGAGAATGAAGAGAGAGTAAAAATAACACCAAAATCCAAAAACTTAAAATTCTTCCTTTAATGAACCTAACAAAAAAGCCACATTCAATTGTGAGTCACAGTGCTAGTTCAACTGATGGTATAGATTCATTTAAAATATTTCAGCATTAATACCAACCATGGAAAAAGTCTGAAGAGATGCATGAATGACAATTGTGATACTTTTCACAGAATATGGAAAATATTAATAAAACATTTATTTAGATGTATTTTGTAAATGTCAATCAAAGGCCGAGAGGTGCTGCTTTTGTTTTCTTTCTGGCATTAACATAATTAACACTTTTAAATCCCCAAAAGTTTTTGTTATCCAACACCCATTCCTACTGACCATTGTCCAAGAAAAAGAAAATAAGGCTATATTTTCCTCTGCTTCAACATTATATTGGATTTTGTTGACAAACTCACTATTAAATTAATGTAAAATCAGTACTGATTACAAACACTGCAATGGGAATATAATTAGTTGAACCAAAGTACACTGAATATGAAACAAAATTTCAACAAGTATGAGAAGAAAAGTGCTTTGTACCTCATTTAGGAAAAAATCCAGGGAAGACTAACAAGTTATTTAGTTCTATGACAGAATGCTAAAGCCTGCACTTGAAACTGTACAAATAACTAGAGCAAATTCCCAGTTCATCATACTGGAAACAGACCCATAGTACTTAAACCCTTTAGGTGTAGGGCCAGAGTATGACCACTAGCGAGGGAGTGAGGAACATGGAGAAGAAAACAAGAGTGTAAAAAAATCCCATGGTTTCAAGTGGTGGACAAATACTTATCTGAACCCACTTTCCAAACAAATGTATGTTTTAAAATTGCATCAAAGTTAAAAAAGAACGAAGAAATATTGGAGAGCTTGAATGTTTTTGGGAGAACGTGTCCCCAGGATTAGAGACTATGATGACATCCATGTGACCACTTAAAATTCTAGTTAAAGATGATTGGAAATAGAACCATATTTATTCCAGTCTATCCAACTACATGGTCAGATAACAAAATCACTTAAACACAGTATCTAACAAATGTTGAATGACTGAATAAACACAAGGATTAAACAGCAATATCTTGTTAAAGAGTGGAATCCCAGCTAGTCTTGTGTCAATGATATGGTTTTGTTAAATAAGGAGCTGAACTTCTACTTGCTATCTGCGAGACTGATGTAAATCCAAGTACTTCCTCAATAAAAATACTGATAAAATGTGACAGCTGAACTGTTCCAGGGCCTCCTGAGGATTTAGTTAAGTTGCCATTTAGCACCAGGCATAAAATGATCACAATGACCATTCCTGCACTCTTTAGTCAGCGACTGTGTATTTGGTTATTTCCAGATTAGTTCAGGACTAACTGAACACCACTGATTCATGGCTGAATAACGAAATTAACGCTTAAGAGTTCCTATGCAGCATTGTGAGCTCAAAGGAACAAAAGCATAACAAATTAAAACACGCAAAACCCAGACAAATACAGCTCACTCATGATCTCTCTAACACTCCAAAATCACAAGAGCAAGTCACACAAAATTTTATGTATCCAATTTACTGGTATAGAAACAAGAAAATGAGTTTATAAAATCAAATTTAAATATTTTAATAGCATGCTTCGTGGATTGTATTGTGGGAGAACAGAAAAACATATTCTAAAATAACCCTGGCAAATCCAGAAATTACAATTAAAAGACACTGATGTTGGTTATTATGAAACAGGATCTGACATATCCATCGAACCAAGTCACCAGCATTTCACATTATCATGGAATGGGGTTTTTATGATGTAGAACCAGCCATACATAGTAAGGACCTTGAAGGACACACCTGAAGCCAGCACACTCATATTTATTAATATAGAAATATCATCCAAAATCTCCTCTCAAGAAGTGAAAATGGCCACGATTTACCACTGTGTGCAGCTTCACAACCTAATTTACACCCTCGTTATAGTCATTCTCAATTCAATATTTCTTTGGGTTGTTTTAAAAAAAAAAAAAAGGTGGATCATATTTCCAAGCATACTGAAATTTCCAGTGAGCTAAAATGTATACTGGGGAATGTATATTCTATTAAAATTTTAGCTGTAACTGGATAAATTCCAGGAAAAAAAATAATCTGGAAAATATTGGCAATATCCAATAATTAATCCAAGAAAAATTAAATTTGCTGGTCGCCATTTCCCCTTGCAGAATATCTGAGTGTAATGCAATATTTATCATCCAGCACTAGATCAATCCAATTAATTCCACTGTGATCGAAGAAACTAAAGGCAAAGTATTATGGAGTGCTGTCAGTACTACCAACTTGCACATAAAGCAGCCCCCTTGAGCTCCCATTCATATCATATGGCATCAGATTAAGATGTTCAAGACTAGCGTTATGTAAATATGCGCATTAAAAATGATCTCAAAGTAATTTTAGTACAAAAAAATTCCTCCCTCCCCCAGTTTGGTACTCTTCTGGACAGGCAATGCAATGACGCTACAGAACACCCTGCTGGAGAGCTGGACGGGCCAGTCAGTTTGGAGATGGTGTGCTTGTTTCCATAGCAGGCAGTCAAGGTGGGTTGCCAGTCAAGATTATCAACAAGTACCAATGGGAGCACTGTAGCAATCTCTCAGTCTCAGGCCTCTCTGATCTTTGCTGCCAGAGCTGAATTCTCTTGTCGAATGGCCTTGTAGTCCTCTAGGATCTTCTCCAGGTTGCTGAGGGTCTTCTTGCCATTCTCAGTCTCAATCTGTGAATATTTAGTGTCAATGCATGTTTCATCGGACAATAAACACTCAAAGCAATAACACACGGCATAACATGTTCTTGGTAGTGTGTTCAGTGGTGTTCAACTGGAAAGAGCTAGGCATGCAAGGTCATTGTAGCCCAAACTGGGCTTCACCTCCCACCATGTGACTGATTATTAAGGCCCTGTTTAGACTAATTGAGACTTGTGCTACCCCCAAGGTCAATTAAGCAGTTTCTGGTGGTCTGCAAACACATATTGTAAAATTGACAAAATGTCAGTATCGTTATCTTTATGGAGCTGGGGGTGTTTGCGTAACATTCAAGGAGGACCACACATCCAGAGAAAGAAACGTTAAACCCCCCAGAGCTTTAGTACTTAGTCTCAAGTGGGATAATGCGGCAGTCGTAGGGGGTCCCTTGTTTAAGAAAAGTTTTGTTCCCACTGCACACAATATTTACTTATGATTGTCCTTTACAAATAGAACTCTGGAACTCACTTTTACGTCTGTGAATAGCCCTCCTATTACCCAGATTATATAAAGCAATAGACATTTTCTTGACTTTGCCTTTAAAAAGGCTTTGCTGGTTGTGCCTTATTTAACTTCTTAAAACCAATTTTATCAGTCTATCACTTTAAAGTCATTCTACAATATTGTCACATTTTTTTAGCTCAGTATTCTGAAAGGGATCTAGTACAGAATGAGCCATTCTTCCTTATCTAAGGAACATGTGTGTTAATATTTACTTTCATGTATAATGTTAGATCCCCATTCACAGGTCACAGCCTGTAAATACACAGGGTGTGCTATGTGCATTATGAAGTAAGTACTACAGAATGTATGTCGACCTCATTAGGTGCTTCAACATGCTGGCAGCTGTTACCTGTTCCTCCAGGTCTCTGATTTCTCTCATAATTGTTCCAGTGTCCTCAATGGTCTGAATCAGCTGGGTACAGTTCTGGAATGAACACAATTGTGGCCATTATAATTAGACTGTGAAAGAGACAGGGGTTAAACTTATGGAAACATGGCTCTATGGTAACTGATTTGAATTGTTTAAAACCCTTTTTACTCTCGCTCCATATTTCACTTCTAGGCATGTCCTGTGAGTCAGTATTCCTATCAATACACATGGGAATATTTTCCCGCCAAACGACTGTATATTGACTGCATTTCACAACACAGGGATGACGCGATCTCTCCCTCACCTCGTGTAATGCTGCCAGGTACTTGTACGATTTGCGAACAGATTCATCTTTCTTAGCGTCCTGCAAGAAGCACACAATCTCTGTTACTTGAAACAGATCAGGCGGCTTAAAAACATTAAAAAGCACATTAAAAACACAGCTAGATAACATTGCTGAAAATATCTCCAGGGAAGGTGCATAAAAGCACAGAATGCTGGTATCTGGCTGAAGGAAGAGGTGTATGGGGAGTTTCCCTCTTCTGGGTTAGGTGGGAGAAATTAGGAAGTAATGGAGACAGGACGGCTTTGGGGCTAATACAAAACCAACACACATCAAATTTAGAAGCTGGGATCATGAGCACGACTGAACAAAACTAATACATGAACCAGAGGGCAATAATAAGCTAAAATGTTCAACCTTAAAGACCAGTTCATCTGTCACTGCGAAAGTCCGGTCCAGCTTGCCAGTCAGACTGTTGATCTCCTTCTGCAGCTCCTTAGTGTCCGACAAGATCTAACAAGAAAAAAGTTAATATGCTGCTTATCGAAACCTCAGCAAACATAGGAATCTCTGCAAGTGAATTTAATTTCTCCTTTACCAAGATTCACATTCCAGATTCTTTTCCATAAAGTTATGAATTCAGACCAATGATTTTGATTAAAAATCAAAATCAAGGCCCAGCAATGGCAAGACTGAATTGACCCAAATTTGGCAGAACCTTTGTGATCTCCTCTTTCTGCTTCTTGATGTTGCCAACAATCTCTAGGATCCGGACCGTATAGGCTGATCGCGAGACATCTTTGGGCAGGTTCTCAAATTCTGTTACCTGGCGAGAAGCAGCAGCCTCATTACATTTCAGTACCGAATCGGATGTCAGAGGAAGCAGAAGGGTAAGGGGCAGCACCTGGCATGACCTTCACCACCAATTTCTGGACATCTATCCTCCAATCACTCACCAGCTGCTTGTAGAGTCCCTCCTTCTTTCTGGCATCTTCAGCAGATTGTCTTATTCTTTCATGAAGGCCTTTGATCTCCGAAAGCTTGCGTGAAGATTCCAGCTAGAACAGCAATGAAAACCTGATGCATTTTCATGACAGACACACGGTTTCAAATGGCCAACATGATATACGATAAGACAAACACTCGAAGGCATGCGGGAAAACAAAAAAACAAGTACGAAATGGGGTCACCCGGAGATCGGGCATTGCCACTCAACCCGCTCCGCAGAAGGAGCTACCTCCTGACTGCTGCAGAGCTCTTTCAGTCGTCGCTGTTCCTCCACCAGCGGGGCACGATGTTTCTCCCATTGCGAGGACAGGTTTGCCACCCGCTGCGAGCTGGCGTCCACCAAGGCCTGTGTAGACGCATGCCGAACATGCATATGGCTCCTGACCAATGTTTTAGCCACATATTCACAAAATGCATATTCTACTCGTGAATAATACCTCAAAACAAAAAAGTGTTTGGCAGTTTGTAATCCCATTCGGCCCTTGATCAAGGCCTTTATTCCACCAAATGCCGCAGGGACTGGCTGTCCCCGTTTTCCCAATTGTATGTTGCTTTGGATTAAACTGACTGCTAATCATTACAGATGGGCGCGTGCTGCCCATCACCAGGCCTCGGGCACCTGCAGCTTGGCGAGGTTGTTGTCTGCGTCGGGCAGCAGGTCCACTGTTTGCCTCTTGATCCGAATGGTGGCTTCTTTCTCCGTGTTACTCTGCTCCTGCTGCTTCAGCTCTTCTGATACCTGTACAGGCAGATGGTCACAAACTGTCACAGAGGGTATATGATCCGGATACCAACAAAAAAAAAAACGATTGAACAGCACAAAAGCGTTCCCATCCGACCCTTAATTTTTCAAGCACTTATTCTGGTGACAGCAGGAAGCAGACCTGGAGCCCAAGTGGACTGGGATACACCCAGACCAGACGCTACTTCCACGTGGAAAAAAACCCATACGCACTTTATGATTATATTGTTATGCTATTTCAACATGGCAATACACAAGTCTAATTATATATCACAGCGATTACAAAACAGTTTAACACAGAGGAAAAAAAAAAATAAAAATCAGCCCCACAGTGAGAAACAGAACAATGTGTACTTTGCAGTTTGAGTAGAAACAAGCCATGCTACAGACCATAACAGATATATAAAATGCAAATAGGCTAAATATGCTTCAGTGCTTATTGTAGTGGTCACCTTGCTGATTGCCACAGTGAGCCTCTTTATATCCCCTCCGACTTCATCCACATGCAAGGAGAGCTGCTGCAGCTGCTGCTGCAGGGACGCGAGCTCCTCCTGCTGTTGGGCCCGAATGTCCTCCTCCGATTGGTGGGAAGTTGGCAGTGAGTTCACTGCTGCCGCCATCTGCTGGGCAGCTTTCTCTGGATCCTACATCAGGCAATTTCGTGAAACGTCATAATAAATCATATCCAGTGCTTTATTATGCTGACTGAACCAGTTCTGTTTAAAACAAGACAGAGGCATTAATGTGCCGGGGGCCCCTCGCCGTTACCACAAAGGAGACCCACCTGGGTGAAGGTGAACTTCTCCGTGTGAGTGAACCGCGTGCCCTTGGTGAGGAGCTTATCCCCGCTGGTGGCCCCTCCGAAGGACTGCAGCAGGTCCGCCAAATCGGGGCCCGATCGCGACGCATTCTGGACGTCAGGGCAGGACTGGGCGGCAGCCCGAAGCTGCTCCTCGATGCGTTTCTGCAGCCGTGTACGCTTCCGAGCCCGATAGTCCTGCAGCAACATGCAGAAAGCAGAGAGAGTGAAAGATCACAGCATTTCTCATATAATTACATTCTGAAGATCTCCAGTTTGTCATTAAACTTCAGAGTACAGAGTTCAGAGCAGAAAAGAAACATGTCTTAAGACTAAGTACACTACATAGTTCTGTTTCATCCTGATTGTATGCTAGGTTTGGCTGTCAACGACTGGTTCAGTGAAACTCACAGCTGTGTAGTAACCTTAAAGTTAAATCCCAGCTACCAGCTGCAATGTCTCACTGAAGATTTTCTCACCTGCATAAGAGGCAAACTATGTAGAAGTACTAAATTACAAATTAAATACCTTTATCACACTGTGATTGATATGCTAACGTCATGATGTCTAATCCTGCGTGGTCGTACCTCAGGGCTCAGTCTGGACAGGAGGCCCTGACTGTTCCACTCATTCTCCCATTCCTGGGCAGCACTGAGGTCCAAGGCATGCTGCTCCAGCAAAGAAGATGGAACCGAGGAATGCTGGGAAGGCTGGGCGGTCACAGGTAGTAATAAATCCCTGTAGTAATCCTTCACCTCTGCAAAAGGTTACACGGTGATGAGAAGATGAACCCCAGCATGTCACGATTCTGTTGCTACATACAGATCTTCTCATCGTGTGAGATCTTCCTCAGAGTGAATGCCGATATACCTTTCGGGATTTTCCCAGAGGATCTTGAACAATGAGGCAAACTCAAGGGTTGAGTATGAAAACCGTTAGACAGGCCTGGACTCTGAAACAGACATTCCATCGATCAGCATTTACTGAACATTTTCACCAGAAACAGATTACAGAGGGTGATGCCTGTCAGGCAAAAATAAAAAATTAAATAAAGTCTGACAGAACAATAGAATAGTATGTGGTCTTGGTGTACCTGCATCCGGCAGAGGAGGGGCAGGCGGCAGGAAGGAGGCGCCCAGGGTAACAACAGCTGAGCTTTGATCTGAGCAGCAATGGACTTCAGCAAGAGGGCTGACTTTCCTGGGAGGGAGATGTGGGGGGGGGGTGTAAATTTATCACTGGTTAATACTATACATGTATCTGCCTACTGTACTTTTTAAGTTTAGAGGACTTGAACAGGTTTACAAAATAAGGCACAACTGCATAGCATCTGAAGCAACAAACTCCTAACAGTTATATCAGTACCGTCCGCTGAAACACGCACATCTCCAAAAATCCATTATTTCAGTAGCGTGAAAAACGCGTTTTCTCAGAAACTACTTTACATTATAGACCTAAACCAGGGAAATGAGACATCGCCAGCACCACAAACAGAAACATATCTTTATACACAAGTGAATGTTTTAATGATTTAAATCATACGTATTACGTACATTTTACGTACGTAGACTGTTGTCAGTGTGGCAGTGTTAACAAGACACAAAACTAATCTCACTTTATATTCACAACTAACAATGATGGTAGAGTTAGTTAATATTAAGCTGTTAAAATCAGCAATATAAAGAAATGCACATAAATGACGGTGATGAATACAGATAACCACTACAAACAAAAATACTAATTTAATAGATGACTTCATAAAACATCTTGGCCAATTAGATATCAAATACAATCAAGAGACAGAGGACAATGAGTGCATTCCATCTATGGTCAGTCATGATTGTCAATAAGTGGACATACGCAGTTTTCATCCTACTGCCACAATACATACATTAATGGTAAAACAGCAAATACCCTGATGGCATAAGATTCACTATATGAGATTGTGAAAAACGGCCGTTCGGTTGAGCAATGCACTTCTCTGCATACCGGCAGGCTGGCTGGAGGCCTCCGCACTCTCTCTTGGCAACTTCTCCACCAGGAACATAAGCAGGGAGCGAATCTCGGGCTCATTGCTATACAGAAAGGTCTGGTAGCCGATTTCCCCTTTGTAGCCGAGGTCCTAGACACACATTGCCATGTCACACAAGTACGGCCACAAAACGTCCCACTTTCAGACTAAGATGTCAACTGGCAGCCACAGGGGACTCTGATGCAGGAGTCTTTCAGGACAAGATGAATGCTGCCATATGAAAATGTTTCCACAAACAACAACTACCTTAAATGAGTTAACAAATATATGAAATATAAGCACAGTCTAAATCACACAAATTCACCAAAGGGTAATCTATATACCACTTTAGATGTACTCAACCAAACCTGAAACAGATTTACAGGATGTACACCTAATGCAGATTTCTGCAAGCTTTACAGCCATTGCTACAGAGAGCATCCCTTACCTGACAAGCCTGAGCCAGACTCATCCCCAGGCGGAAGCGAGCAGACATGCCGGGAGGCAGAGATGGAGACAGGCCGTTGCCCAAGGCCGGATCAATGACGCGCAGACATCGCACCACTGCCTCCACGATCAGCTCACTGGTGAACTGCTTCACGCTGTCCACGTCCTCTGGAACGTCCCTAAGCAAACAGGGGAGAGAGAAGACCGCGTGCATCGCTGCTTCACCCTGCTCAAGCATGCTCCTAAACACACAGCCTGTAGCTTACAGAACACTTACAGCCGCTGGAAAATAGTGAGATGCACAAAGTTTAGCCTTAAGAACTAGCACTTCTCCGACTAGGAACGTCATCTGAATCCAAGAAGTACGTAGCAAAGACTGCCTACCTGTAGCCTCAGCCATACACTCTACCTGCACCGTTTGAATTGTGTGGGTCTTACATTAAACATGAACGTCACCTGCCACATGGATTAAATAAAACGCAATGATATTCTGGACAATACATTCCCCAGGAAATAATACAATCCAGCTTCCCTTGCAGCTGTAATAACATAACCAGTATATCAGCCCTCTGCCACCATACTACAGCAGTAGCGCTGCTCGGCATTTGTGTCTTTGTACTTCTACGTCCACAGTCGCAGTTCCCAATAAAGAAAACAATTACTACCCATTACACAAGAACACTCAGACTCTACTGACCACAATATTATTTCCAAACAACACGCCTAAACGGATCTTTTCCAACTACTTACCCGGGGCAGACATTGAACTAGAATGGCAATACAACTATATGTACATAGGAGACTAATCAGCTCCCGGCATATAACCAGTTGCTGCTAATATAACGTCATATATAACAATCTAACAATTCTGCAGATTTACGCTCAAATGACACTAAAAGCAGCAGTAACATGAATGAAATGTGGGATAATGTTACCCACTTCCCTGCAAACAAAATTAGAGTAGCTAAATTGCTAACGGAACTGCCTAGCCTTCGAGAAACACCGTCTTCACAAAAAGAAACTTGTCACTGACAAAACCCAAAAAATATTCATTAGGGCAGCTGACTACCCAAATGACAAATTAATTGTCAGAGATTTTGTGCGATAATCCTGCTTTGTACCCCAGTTTGCTAGCTGAATAGAAAAGCGACGATACTTACGTTCCAGTCTGTCTGAGTGAATGAATTAAAATCCTATCAACCTCCTCCATCGTATTAAACAGGCGCCTCTTTCAGGTATCTTATAAGTTCGTCCTCTTTTGAAAAAAAAATCTTGCACCATACGACAATAAATTAATTCATTAGTGTCCCTACCTATGTTACTAGGCTGACATAACTGTAGCTATGTAGCTAGCTAACTAGGAACTCTCTGCAGCGTCACACAACAGCTAGCCAAACAAGTTGCTCAGTTTACATTTTCACTCGTTTTCTCATTTATGCAAATGTTATTAATTGTTTGTTTTAATGCTTTTTTCATTTTTCTTTAACCACAAAAAGAGAGTTAAACAACAGTTCGCATAACTGACACTTTCTTAAATTCTACATCTGAACGCAAGCAGGAAATCATATGCAAGGAGGAATCCTTGGCGTTAATGTCTGGGAAATTGAGTTCTAATCGCCATACATGACCGCCTGAAAAACAAACAATGAAACTGTAATTCCCAGGAAACACCGTTCATTGTGGTCGCATGATACAAAAGGCGTTGGCACGGTGCAGGTTGGGAATTGTAGTATGTAGTAGTTGGGGAACGAGCTCATGATTTATGTAATTCCCTCAGTGAACGGTTTAATGTTTTAAATACACTGACTTATATGCGAACATACACTGTACACGTTTGCAGTGAATACGTTTTCTAGCTACTTCCTGGATTGTAAAATAAGGATTGATGCATAAGATTAAAATAATATTAAAAACGAAATAAGACAATATAATAAGAAAAATATTATATAATGCAATAGTATTGGCTACTGTATTTATACTGTATTTGTAGTGTAAGTTAGTAAGATGTAAAATTAAGCAGGAATGTCTGAAACAATATGTATAGGTTCCACCGAGATTTGAACTCGGATCGCTGGATTCAGAGTCCAGAGTGCTAACCATTACACCATGGAACCAAGGAGGGGGCCCCACCCTGCGCTAATGCCGGAACCCGGGATCGAACCAGGGACCTTTAGATCTTCAGTCTAACGCTCTCCCAACTGAGCTATTCCGGCACTGCCAACCACGTTCATTAAGCGTTATTTAGAGTCAAAAGTCCAAATTTAATTGAAACGTCATTGACATTTAAGATGTATTATACATCAAGTACAAATTTATAAAAAGGAATGTTAGTTCATGTATATATATTTTATATACCATGCTACCCCCCCACCCCGTATCAGACTGTGTTGCCAGAGTCTCCTTCAATTACATTATTCTCCACCTGGTCCTTTCTCCTACCATCCCATAACCACACTGGATTACCTTTCACTCAGGATTGGGTGATGATAGAGCATATGAGACTATATCCAAACAAACCTGCAGGAGTCCCCAAAATTCACCAGGATCACATAAGAGTGACATGGTTGGCAGAATTCAAGATTTATTCAATATTGTACAACCAGAGTTACTGTGGGAGAAACTGTGTCGTTTGTGGATGCAGGTGGATATAACCGCTGTGTCCTCCATTATGGACATTATGGATCTGACTGTAGCTCAAGTCCTTTGGAGTGCTGGTCCCTCTTACTACAATTCTGTTGTGAGGATCAGTGCTTGGCCTGTCCTGTCCTATCCATCATTTTCCTGCTTGGCCAGCAGGTGTCACTGACAATCCCATTCCTAGTTAAGTCGTTCATGATTATGGCCCCCACCTAATCCTTGTTAGTCCTAGTTAGCACTAGCGTTTGCTTTATTGTAAATGGCCCGCACCTGTTTCTTGTCAAGTTCTATGTATACAGCTCTAGAAGAGACCACAGCAAATTTTTCAGTTTCACAATTCCTGGGCATACACGGGTGCAAAATACAATTTTTTTTTTACATACAAACTCCAGTCTGGCTCTTCCCTGTTTCTCTGGCATTAGAAGGTTGCTTCTGCCTTCTACCTGGTTGTGAAGGCTGGTTGCTCCCAGTGTCTCCTGCTTCACCTTGTGCTTATGTGCTAGTGCCTTAGAAACACTGAGCATGGAAGCAGCCTGCCTCGCAGCGGAACCTTCTGCTAGCAGAACCAAGATAAAGCCAGGATTTAAAATTCAGATTTTAAGTTTTAAAAATATAGAGCGATCTCTTAATTTTTTTCAGAAATATATACGTGCCTTCCATTTCTGTGTTCTTTAGTAGGTTATTGTACGTGTTACCTGCCTGAATTTTTATGTACTTGTAATATATGGTTTTGCTCATGTTCCCTCTGCTTATTCTTGCATTCCAGCTCTTGTTTGTCCTCGCTTAACCTACCTGCCTTTGTTTTGAGCCCTTGTGGTCCCTTTTGTTACATGTATGTCTGAGCTCTGTAAAATAAAGTGCCTTGTGTACTGTAAGTGGCACTGGGATCGTCCTTCCATCAAGCCCCACTGTGACATCTATGTCATTAAAACAGAAGAGGTCACGCAGCAGACATAATAAACCCACCTTGAAGGCTACCCTTGTGGGGGTCGGTTTCGTCTCTCTAGAAGCAGCCCTACAGGAAAGCACACTTGTCAAATTACATAGCATTTTAGATATTTCTCTCCCATTTCACAACCTAGGCAAACAAAGAAGCATGTTGTGAATCAGTACTTATTTGTGTTTTTCTGCTGCTATAATTATCCACGTTAAACATACAGTTTCCATCTATCAATGTCAGTGAAACACTGATAAATAGAATTTAGCTATGTACATTTTTGAAGTGTTAGATGAAGTTGGTCTCCCTGAGGCTTTTCACCGATATTTAGCTGTTACTATTTGCAAAACTGAATTTCTGCCAGTTTGTCTCTAAAGGTATATTGGTAACACTTTGCTTGACAGGGCACAAATAATATAGCGTTATGCTATTTATGTACTAACTAACCACAAATTACTGCAAATCTTAGGTATATACTGATCTCATGCAGTTACTATGTTTGTTACTCTGTTAATTCTGTCAACCTTTTGTGAACTACTGAAGGAATTCCTGAGGGAACAAGTCATGAATAACACAAGTGAAATACTGATCTCATGAAATACTGATCTTATTATTAATCAATGGTGACGCATCTTTTATCTCAAGCAGTGATGACATGATTTGAACTTCAGTAGTAACTGAGTTATTATTAAGCATTCGTGCCCCATTAATTTACCAAGTGTTACCATTGTGGGTATCATTTCCAATGCGGTACAGCCTGCATCGTCCAAACAGATTCAGCCTGAAGATGTGCGGACACACTTGGGGAAACCAAATGCTATGGGCTAGAGAGAAAATGCCTTTCAGATTTTAAAAGCAGTGAGTTGATGTGAATGGAATCAGCATAAAAGTATTAATGTTATAACCTCTGTCATTTCAGTTGCTTAAAAAAATCTTTTTTTTTTTTTTAGTAAATCTTTTTTTAATTTAAGTAGAAATGTCAAATCTCAGCATTCTTATGATGTGTCAATACTTACACACAAGGGCAGACATAACTTTCGGTTGAGTATTGCGGGGGTTGAGGTCTCTACCCATTTGCAGGGATCAAGGGGTTTGTATTTGTTGGTTGATCATTGGGGGGGGTTACAATCCCCCCACGCCCCATAATTTACGCCCACGCTTACACAATATGCTTAGTTAGGGTTAGCCATTGTATGTAGATGTTATCAACAATATACTATATATTTGTGCATCTGGATTGAAGGCATCTTAAATGTATTTCCATATCTTATGTTATTGTTCTTTTTAAGTGGTGAGAGGCAACAGAAACAAATTTGTGTCCCAGAATGATCTTAAACTATTGATGCATTTTTCATCTTGTTAGTTCAGCTTCGCAAATGTATATTTATTTATCTATTTTTGGAAACTATTCATCAAAGTAGAGCCATGACAATCCCGGAGCAAATCCAGGAAGTAACCTTGAAATAGTTCAGGGTAAAAGCCAGACAGCTTGTCGGTCTTTGTTGTCTGATATTTAGTGTAAGCTTTTCAGAACTCTTGGTTCCCCTAGGCCTGCCTATGAGGTTCTATGCAAACCCATAACCCTGGAGCCCTGGAGATGGGTAACCCAAACTACTGAGGCACTGTGCCACCCAGATAGTACACTGGCTAAAGCGTGATCCCATGCTTCTCAGTGCTGTCTCTAAGTGGCAGTATTGCACCACGGAAATCTGCCAAGTCACTTTTACTTTTTGTACTTTTTTTCAGACACCCTTCCTAAAACTATGACTTTACTTTTGCTTTATCCAATGCAGCTTTTTTATTTATTGGCAGCGATGACTTATTAATGGTGCTTATCTAGGTAGTGATCATTTATTGAAGCAATAGGGCAGTAAAGTCTCTTGCAGTAAATTCTTAGCTACATTCTTTTACTGTAGTGAATCAATTCTAAAATTTGCATTGTGCTTAACACTGAATCATTTAACATTTCCTGGTTTATTTAAAAGAATGATATTTGCTGGTTTTGTCTGGAAGAACTTTGAACGAGGTCTTTATTACAGCATTCCTACTACATTATAATTTTAGCATTTTCTTGGTAGTATCGTTACCTTTTGCAGGGCCTGATGCAATTCATAAAAGTCAGAAAACCTGAGAAATTAGCCCAGCTTTAATGCAGCAGGAGTTTAATTATCTAAGCATATTTCATGTAATTTGATGTTTCATTTAATATGTGAAAGCAGAGTTGTTCGTAGATTTAGACAATGAGCTTCCTGTATGTGGTCTCAGAGTCAGGGATTTTAGTCAGCGTGTGTTCAGATCATTAGTGCTGCTGTTAGTGCAGGGAAGGATCCATTCTCCCCTTGACCAGCGTTAGGAGTGATTGTGTGACATCACAAGAAACATGAGCCCCTGCTTGGAGCAGCTCCTCCTTTTAGCCCACATGTGGCCTCCCTGCTTTGCTCACCTCCTTTCTGCAGATCTGTCGTGTTTTCTTGCCTTGGCTTTCATTTATTACCCACCTCTGATTCTTCAGGAAAAGCACCAGACGCAAACAAAAACACATCTGAATACTTGCGGCTACTTCTCTCCGCTTTGAAAAGCCTGCATCTGCCGCTTCAGAGAAGGTAGGACAACAAAGAACATTCATCTCGTAGCCCTCTGCCATTGTGCCACGTGGGCCTTTAAGTGTAACGACCCCTTGTGACAGGAGGAGATTATTTCTGAATGTTGCTGGGAAAAAAAAACAAACAAAAACTGGGGCTTGTCTGAGGCACCGCAATAGTTTTTCTCCTTTTTCTTGGCTTTCATTGTTGGAATTTTGCTTGCAAATGCAAAGGTTTCTGTTTAATGGAAGAAGAAAAGTAGACTATAAGATTTATTTAGGGTGTGAAATGCAGGCAGGGCAAGATCACGCCGTAATAATACATATTTTTTCCAGGTTTTCAGGCGAGATTTTCCATTCTCATTCACTATTATTTTAGTGCATTTCTACTGAGTCACCCTCATTTTCGAGTCATTTCATGTGTTGCAAGACTTCATATAAGGCAAGTACTGCCTGCCTTGTTTCAAGACCAGTTTAAACTTGTCCCTGTTCCAAAAAGCTCAAATTCTGATGGGTCTCACAGGAGTCTTCAGAAATGACCTCATGATGTGCAATATGAGTAATTTGAATTTTACGTGGCCATTTTAAAGCGACAAGTAAACATACTGCACAAGAAAGTAATCTGTTTGGCTAACATTTGTGATAAAGAAATAGTTCTCAAATACTTGAAAAGAAATTTCTGTTTCCAGTAAATACTTCTAATGTCCCACTTTAGTTAAAAAGTGTCTCTACATGGGCAGTACATTTGGATCTCTGCAAATACTCCTTAATTTCAAAATATCCTTAGATTAGAGAATGTTTATGCAAACGGTTAATGCCAATGAACGAAAAAAAAAAAAAACAAGGAATAGGAGGAATGGGGGATGGTGGTCTTACACTTCTTGAGACCAGGGTTTGAGTCTCAGCCCTGACTCTATGTGTGTGGAGTTTGCATGTTCTCCCCGTGTCATTGTGGGGTTTCCTCCAGGTTCTCTGGTTTCCCCCCACAGTCCAAAAGCATGATAAGTCGAACTGAAGTTGCCAAATTGTCCTTAGGTCTGCATGTGTGCGTGATTGACGAGTGTGCCCTGCCGTGGGTTGGTGTTCTGCTCTGGGTTATTCCTGCCTTACGCCCATACCTTCCGGAACAGGCTCCAGACCCCCCCATGTCCCTAAATAGGACAAGCTGGAGTGGAAAAACGAATGGATGGTTATTCTGAAAAATAAAATCCTTTAAACGTATAAGTGGGGGTGAGGTGACTTTTGTTTTACTTGGCTGATTGAAAACTGTTCAGGAAATGTCATCTGCACTCGTTACTCTCATTTCATCAGACGAAATGCCTCAGAACAGAGCAGACAGTCGCAGAAACCATAGAAGTTTGGGGAAGAAGAGTAACCAACACAGAGGATAGACTTGAGATAAGATATCAGCATTCGTGTCAATAGTCTATGGTGAAACGGAGGAATAATGAATATGTGACCAAGTGTGCATATGTCATTATTTAGAAGGTGGAAACACTTGAATCCATGATGTCATACTTAAATGATGTGCTCATTTTTTCAATGGGTGTAAGAGCTTCGCTAAAACGTTTGATATGACCCACTAGCACGGCTAGCTGTGCTGTGCATAGCGTTCAGTGTCGTATCTGTGGGCTACGCCTTTCTTTGAAATTAACTGTTTAACTAGCCTTCTACAGTCACATGGATAAGTAATGTAGAATGTTATTTGCTCTGAGGAATTATGTTAACTTAATATGAAAACATATCATGTATATAAATATAATTATATAAATATAGTAAAATTAATATAGCATTGCTGTGTTGTCTGGTTTTTTAATGCACAGGAATTTTAAAGGTGATTTTAATAGTGGGTATATAAGGATATAGGTATTGGTGAGATAAAAATGCTGGCAACGTTTTGGCGAAAAGTGACAGTAAAGTGCTAAGTTGGTAACTTGGCTGAGTTGTAGACCATCTCTAAGGACACTGGACTGCAATACGACCTATGCTTTCTATGGTGTTTGAACTCTGATTGGCGAAAAAACATCCTACTATTTAAGAGAAATTCTCTTTCTTTGTCGTCTAGGCGTTACACGTTTGCAGAGTTACAAATGTTTGAAATCTTGAAACATGATACTACATGAAAATTACTCATAACTGGCTTTTTCTGCTGGTTTCTCCATGAAATCACAAACTGGAGTTGTGTCGGGCATTTTTTTTACTGGGATCGTAAAGCCAGTAAACATGGATCAATGCAATGTCGACTTTTATTGATATTCATTCTTTGTTTTGTTGACGAACCACCAGGGTCAGCACAGGGAAGCAGAACACGAATACTTTTCCATAAGCGCACAGTTCATACTGCTGTTTTCCATTATGCCGCTGTAAAAGTCAGCCGTGTGATGTCTGTTGAGAAATCCAACCAAATGAGTCTCCAGTTAAATAAAAAAAAAGAGAGAAAAAATGTTGTTTGACTTGGCAACAAGCCCAACACCAACATAAATATTCTTATGAATCCTGACCTGGTCTTAGCTCCACCCGCAGCATAGAAGCACTGTTTTCTTTGTTAAATCCTCGCAAATGTGATACCAATAACTTTTTTAAGATTAAATCTGCATGAGTGAACAGGTAGAGTTACATCACTGAACGAAATACGAAAAAGAAAGGTATACTGACCAATCAGATATTTGTTCAGAAAAAAAAAAAAGATTTTCATGAAATAACGAGAAGCCTTTCATAACCCCTCTGGCTGCGTCCAATGAGAACATACAGTCCTCAGTCACAGTCACAAGTGGGCGTTCTTCAGGTCCCTGGCCACAGTCTCACAGCCGCGTTGCACTGCCATCAGACTGGCTGCTGGCACCTCTCAGGGGGCCCACAGGCTAGTGTGGACAGAACATGTATTACATAACCCTGGGGGGTGAAATGGCCCTTTCACTGGATGTTCCTGATCATAAGAGCAACACTGTCCTCAAATGTTCTCATTGTGTGTGCATTTGTGTACATATATGGACCTACATAATCCAAAAACAGAAAAGTATTTTAAGTTCTACTGGCCGCAAACGCAAAACAAACAACAATAAACAAAACAAAAAGTAATAAGAAATGTAAATAAAGTGGGCAAGTGTTCTAAGTTTAATGTTGTTGGTTCCAACGTCCAGCACCTGATCTAAAATTGTAATATTTGCGGTGTACGAGGTTGTAGAAAATCATAAATGGGTAAGAATAGAAGTGCTGTATTCAAATGGAACAGGACACCACAAAGATCCGGGCTGAAGGGAAGAGGGAGCGATTTGGACAAAGTGAAGTATGTGACTGCAGATTTAAATAGATATTGGAGAAACTGCAAAGCCAAATACTTTCATTCAGCGAACTGAGAAACATGCCTGCAGCCCAACATTTTACAAGGAAAACATGCTGGGCTGTTTAAAACTTAGGTTTTACCTACATAGTTACTATATTTCTTTTCTGCTCTATTAGTTCTTATTTTGTTGTCATTTTGTGCAAAACACTTTAAATGCAATTACAAAGTCCTTGAAGTCAGAAAACCTCATGGAGCTTCAGCAGCATGAGAAGAGTTAAAATGGGGCGTGACCTTGCACACATCCACCATTTGCTGAATGGATACCACACTTAACGTTTTGTTCACATGTTTGAAAAAAAGCCTCAGTGACAATTTGGATATCAAGACTGTGGCTCTGTGGCTCTGCGGCTCTGTGGCTGTCCAGAAGCTGGTGGAACGTAAAAAAAGGTTCACATGTACAAATATCAATTACGAAGACGACTCTGAAACAGGGTTGCTTGAATTCAACTCGGGTGAGTTCCTCTGCGAGTTTGGATGTGGTGGAAACTTATTTCAGAGTTTAAGGGAACTCAGGAAAAAGTGAGTTTGTATGCTTGAGCTGCACTGTTTTACAGCTGAATGCAGTTTTATGTAAATGCTTTAGTAATATAGGCAGCCGTATAATGGAGATAACTGTAGGCTATGCGAGTCAAAGCGTATGCTAAGTCACTACGTTTGGAAAGCATTGGCAATGCTAGAGATAAGTTGGGGATTATGTTACTGTTTTACAAACATAGCTTGGCATTCCGGATTGTACATTTACATTGCTGGGATTGTAACACTGGGTTGTGACTCAGTCCGTATGTTCATTAAAAGTTTGCAGACACCCTCTCATAGGTCATTATTTGTTCTTCATCATTAGATGTCATTAATGTTCATGTACCTATAATGTGTCAATAACTTTATTTTTACACCTGGCGAAACACTCAAGGTTCATCTTCTAAGAATAAGCGCGTTAGATTTGCATGGAAGACTGGGCCAGCAAATACATTTATACTGAAGTGAACTCTCGATGTACTGCAACTGCAAGCCGTGATGAAATTGGAGGTTGAGACCATTGCATGGGCAGCAAAAGTTGGTAACCAGCAGCTTCCAAGGAAAAGAAGTCAATGTTTATGCTTTTTTTTTTTTAAATGACTTTTTTCCTCAAATTAAAAAAGGCATCTTTTAATCCTGAAACTCTTTAAGTAAAATTTCCAGAAAGTAATATTTCTGAAGTGTTCTATAGTTACATTTTTAGAAATCTACCTTCTGTATTTCCTCCATTTACTACTCCATTGTCAGGCATGAAAGTGTCACGCTGTTCAGTCACAGAAACACAATGCAGCGTGCTGGACTCCTGAAAATTTCATTTTCCTGTATTATGTAACTTTAAGAAAATAAGCCAAGATTTGCTGGGAGCTGCCATGGGTTTGGCAGTAAAATGTAACTGACACTCCTTAACAAGTACTATCTTGTGCCTGCACTTTGCTAGATATGAAAGGGTGAAACTAGTAACGTGACAATATTTCACTATCAGTGAATAATGTGATTAGACTCTAAATATTGTGGTTATGCAAGTAACCGATTTAAAGGTGTAATTTAAACATCGACTGCCAGCTTAGATTGTCATTTACGTTATTTGGCAGAATTATATGATGTAGTTTACAATAAATAAAGGTAACCAAGTCATCCCTAATGAATCATACCTCTAACAAAAATTCATGATGCAGTCTAGGTCGTGTCTTCTTACAATATTTTGAATTTGTCTTTGGAACTGGACTACGAAGCCAATTAAATATTCAAAATTTTTCTTAGCAATAATGAATAGTGAATAATAGTTCAGATATCACAAGTGAAGTATTTGCTCTTATTTTTTCTTCAAATAATCAAATCTATACATTAAAGCATAAAATGGAATCATATAAGCAATCATAGATCAATATAACACATTATGAATGAAAGTCACATGTGCTATGCATGTGAATGTGCCACAAATTGGCTTCAGCTTTCAGGTTTGGTTAATTTCCTATTCTTTCCTATTTCACATCATCAAACAGAACTGTGATAAACCAATATTGACTTGACATGCTGTTTCAGCCCAGTTTCTGCAGTGACATAATGTTTGGTTTTTTTGCAACCTCTTGTGACATGAGACCGCATTGTGATTCAGAAGCCGAACCTTGTGAGGTTCATGGTTTAAGTTGAAGGCTGAATTCTGCACGCTTATGCACACAAACCACTGTATTTTTCATACCTTGCATTTTTCCCTCTCCATTGTGTATCTTGTGTCATGTATTTATTCTCTGTCTGTAATTGTTAATTGTCTATTGTCACGTCTCCGACAGCAGCAAGCTGTGCCAACAAAAATTTCCACCGGCCTCAGCAGAGTGGCAGTCAAGATCCTAATAATGCCCACACCCAAGCAGATATACTTTGCATAAATAAATTGGCAAACAATGTAACTTGTATTGGAAGCTGTCTCCTAAGCAGCTAGTTAAATGATGGCAGAGGTTTGATAGATATGGTCATCAGACAATACAGCAGAATGTCGGGGAAGTACTGTTATAGAAGAACATTCAGTACTACCAGTTGCAATCATATTAAATGTACTTATATTGCTATAATTGCAATGCTCAGAATCTAGTAAAGCCGATGTGAGCATTTGCAGTTGGTGTGAGGTGAGTCTTATCTTACTGGTGCTGTCTGACACATTAGATTACAAGGCTGAGATCGCCAACAGCTGGTTATACACAAACCGAGGCAGATTAAACTTGTAAAACTTCCAACATCTTTGCTTCAAGTGACAGCAGTGTCAGACCCCGGCACTGGCAGAAGCTCTTTGCATCTATTTATCCTTCATGTTGCTGCATGACATCTGTAGAACAGGTTGCCATTTCAAACGTAATGCACTGCAACACGTACTGCCATTTAGTGGTTTCAGATGGAAAGCTAATTTGGCCTTTTAATGTACTGAGTAAAAGAATAACTTCATGAATTTATAAATAAAATCTACTGACCAAATATGATGCTAATGTTTGCCAACGCCATCAAAGTAGATCTCAATTGAATAAAATATTTTAAAAGCATTTACATGCAAATTACTGTGTATGGCAAATATTTAATAGCAAAGAAAAATTCCTAAATATAATAATGGCCCGTTTGCCTCCTGGGAATTACATATCCTTCATATTTACTAACCTCTAGATAGCTGTTGCTCTTGCTGAAATGCAAGCTCATAGTGCCTGCTTAGCATCGACTGTTTCACAGTCTAGTTACCACAATGGAAACATCAACATCAACAATGAACTCACTGCCCTCCACTCAGTCACGCACCCCATCCCCTTCTCATTTACTGGCAAAGTATCAAAGCCGTCGCATAACGGGCCACTAGCTGTTATTTAGATGCTTCGCCAAGGGAGCAAAATTATAACCGTTTGGCGTCAAACCAAATGACAGGCAACTGTAAACCGTGGTTGTTTTTGTGAGCTCGATATTTGGCAAATTACTACTGGCTCTACATAGAAAACTCACACGTTCTGAAGATATCCTGCACGAAAAAAAAAAGACTAAACAGACCATTTTAAAAACGACAACCCTTTCTAACTAAAGAAAACTGCTTGGGAGTTTGCAGTCTGCCGCTTTCTTTGGCTCTACCAGACACTCAGGAAGAATAGTTTACGCTCATGCCCTAGATTCATGTGCAGCAGGACTGTATTCTGCTTCCACGTCAGCATAAGGCCACTGAAGAACAATACAATAGTATGCAAATGTTATTTCTGCCTTTCGCTGCCATAGGGTACGTAAAACAGTATAAATCTTAACGGAAAAAAATGAGGAAAAGTTCATAAGTTAAACTCCTCGACTTCAGGAAGAAGAGAACCTTAGTTACTATACTGTATACTATATATACTGTCTCTCCTGATTTGTTCCCTGAAATGCTCCAGGATTGTCGAAGGGCAACAAGGTCACTTACTAGTCCCCTGGAAGCTCGTCAGTTTCCCTGGTGCACTAATTTAGTTTTTTTTTTTTTTACGACATTCCCTGCTAATCGGAATCTTGCCAAGGTAGTAGCTATACACATCCTGAGTGGAGGAGAAAGGGAGCCTTTAGTGGAAAAAGAAACACGTGATGGTATTTTCCAGCTATTATAGTTGTTATTCTGAAGCCAAGGTATTTATCAGAGACGTACCAATAATTAATGACTAATAGAGGAATAATTCATAACATAGCTCTGTGTTCTGTGTGTTTTCTTGCTGCAGATTCCCTCATGTACAGTGACTCCTATTTCGTGTCAGTTGTGCTGTTGATTCTTTGCTTACATTGTAGATTGCAGGCCAAGCTCCTTCCATTAGTGTGAGGCTCGTACACGAAGCTCGTAGCCTGTGGGAAATCCACACATGGTCCCGCCCACACCTGGGCACAGTTTGCGGTCTCTCACAGCAGTGCTTATGACTCCCGGGAACATTCCTTCAGTCAAAAATGCAATTTTATTAATTATCAAAAATAGCCAAGTTCCTTTTCAGCACAGATGAACACAGAACTTAAAATGTTTTCAACGCTATGGTTGTGACGTTTTTCCAACAGTAAATCTAAAGCGTATTTTTATTTTCATTTTATAGCCACTGAAGCTTCACAAACGCCGAAAATTCATCAGCACACTTGAAACTGACCCACGAGTTTGAAGCTTCAGATTGAAGATACTGCAACCCTTTTCCAAAGCAACATGGAGCTTCAGAAGATTCCCAATGGAAACCACAAGATGATGACTTCGGAAGAAGGGTAGGAAACCATTGGATTGTATAACACAGTGAAGTTTTCGGTAGTGAGATGCCCTAGTTCCACTGTCACTGCATATAAACAATATCCTCATTCCAGTGTGGAAACGATATTTAATGAAAAAACTGCATATTTTTATATTTATTTTAGGGGCATGCATTATTTATTTCTTCACTTAGTTAAAATCCCGGGTAACAAGTTAAATAAATTTCAGTTTAAGGCTGATTATGCTTCTACATCGAGCCTTTGCATTTATATTCGTGTGCAGCCTGTGTTGCTGTGATGTGTAGATACATTTCTGGGGAAGTGTGCATCTACCTAGGAGCAGAGAATGCAGCTACTGTACACCGTGCCTTCTATGCAAAAGTATAACTCAGCCTTTAGTTCACTGCATAAGTTAGTTACATAAAATTTGACAGTTTAAGGGGCATGGATAAACGCAGACAAACGGCGAGCAATCTTCACGTTCATGAGCAACTCATATCTGTCAGAATAGCACAGCTAGCTGTATGAAATAATCCATGGGTGAAATGAAGAACTCTTACCTCTATTTTTCTAGCATGTTTGATGCAGGAGAATGCGAAGAGTTTCTACCTCACAAGACCGATGGGAAGAAGAGGCCGCAGTTTACAGATGTGAGTGTGATGCCTGGTTAACATGCCAGTTGTGTTCTTTGTAAGCCAGGTTTATACACTGCAAAGGTGAAGTTAATCACTTTAAAAAGATTTCTGAGTGTAGCTCAAAGTTTACTCCCACCTAAAGAGATCATTACGTATATAATGATACTGCATGTGCAATATGATTGTTTTTGTTATGATCTTGCCTGCAATCCATAAAATATTTGGTACAAAACGGTCACTTTGAAAAACCTTACCGTGCGATTACAGTGTCCTTCAGTGCTCCACTTTTCCATTTTCCTATTACAGTTTGAAGGGAAGACCTCTTTTGGAATGTCTGTCTTTAACCTCAGTAATGCCATCATGGGGAGTGGAATTCTGGGATTGGCCTACGCCATGTCAAACACGGGAATCGCTCTCTTCCTGTAAGTAGTCCAATTCATGTCAGGTAAAGACAATGGGTTACAGGACGGTGTTCAGCAAATTACTTCAGGCATAAGAATGCTACAGTTTCTGAACACTCCATCCAGTGCATGATTGTGGTGAGCCTGAAACCTTTTCCAGAAAGCTAAGGGCATATCCTCAATGAGATGCTAGTCCACCACTAGGTACATGCTCAAACTCTATAGATAATTCAGAGGCATCTGCTCAGCTGCACTACAAGTCTTTTAACCATGAGAGGGGACGCATGCAAACTTGCAGGAGAGTGTACCAAACACCCAGAGCTGGAACCAGAAGCAGGCCTGCAACCGAGGAGGTGCGAGACTGCAGTGCTAAATACCAAGGCTCCATGCTACCTCACCTGAATGATACCAAAAATATGTAAAGAACTCTATTAATAAATAATTAATCACTGTTTAAATCCAAGGGCAGCGTAGGCTCCGGTCCCCCCCATGACCCCAGTTGGGATTAAGCGGTTTCCGAAAATGGATGGATGGATGTTTAAATCCTTGAATTTTCAGTTATACTTGTAATATAACAGATTTTATGACTTTGGTTTGAGCAAATTTCGACATCACTGGCTTTCAATTTATTTTATATGGCATCTTTCACAACAGAGTTACTTCAGGGCTCTTTACATGGGTGTGTTGTAATGCATTTCTGTGTCATATATGCGAAATAATACAAAAACACTTATTGGACAGATGATAAATTTACAAGAACAAAAGATAAGCACAACACATTGGCTATTAGCTATCTATATTTAATAGCAATGAAGCTCTAACCACACCAGAGCTTATTCAGAGAGCAATTGGCAAAAGTCATTTATAAATTAACATACTATTCAGTTCAAGTATAACAACCAATCAAATCATCAGTAGAAGAATACTACAACAACAATTATTGCCAGGTACATTAAATAATTAGTTTGTTCGTTTGCTTTTTTATTTTATAAAGGTTCGGGTAGCACAACAGAGACATTTTTAAACAACTATGGTTGACTACATTGTGAAAGATTATACAAGACATTTACAACCCAGGAATGAAGCCTGTCACTGGGCTTAAATGGTCACCAAGCCACTTGGGTCACAGATACATTCCCAGACCACTGCAGCACGCAGCCTTTCTCTCCCCGGTCTCTCCAGAGGCCCTGTGCAGAGTTGCTGTTGGTTTAGCAATTGTGGGGAGACTTTTTTTCTCCTATCTAAATAGTTTCAGTGAACTTAAGTGAAGTACCCTATAACATACATTAGTGGCTGTGTGCCCTTTACCAAAAGTATACCTTTACACATACATTAGTGGCTGTGTGCCCTATACCAAAAGTATACTTTATTGTGCTCAGTTCCAGAAATATATTTTACAATGTTCATTCACATTAAAATGTGTAGAAATGTTTCATAAAAAGAAATACAAAATGTGCAATAATTCCAGCAGATACATTTTATTACTCTTGTAATACTTTAATACTCGTTTAAGTCTAATATTCTACATTGTAAAGACCTGACTTCATTTTTAAAGCATGTGATATATCGTTTATTGTTCTGCCCAAACAGGCGTAAACATAGTTTTGCTCCTTGCTTACATTTGACATATTATAGCAGAATTTTTTGTCTTCGACAATAAAAATGTCTTGAATTCATGATGGGGACAGACATATGCCTTGTTTGCATTTTTCTTTTTTGGTAATAATAGTGCTGACTGTGGAAATATAAACACTCTGCTGCTTCTTGTTGTCTTTAGACTGATTAATTGGGTTTCCAAAGAGGCTAAATGTTCATCTTTATGTTCTGCTGAACCTGTTGTATTAACGTGAGTACATGACAAACATGAGTCAGGCTCCATACTAACTTTCTCATGTATCGTTGCCAAGAAACTTCTCCTCTCCAAAGCACAACCACAATGTTTCCACTGAAATACAAAACTATCATACTTTTATTTTTTCTCTTTCCTCATTATGTTTCTCTTGAGGGTTCCCTTGCATATTTTGTTAAAAAAGAATCAGAATGTACTCAGATTCCTCACTAATCTCAGCCTGCTGAAGGGCTGTGACACGATCCTGGCAGGGATGATATCTGGCTAAGAGTCAAGCGTCTTAATGTTTACATCCGGTAATGACAGTATTTGTGACATCACACCAGGACAGGCACAATGTCCCCAGTATACGGATAAACCAGTTTTCATTCTGAAGTCACAAACTGGTTGAGACAAGGGCTGCGGTTTAAAGAATGCAGTCCTCAAAGGTGCTACCTTCTAAAACTCGTTAAAACATATTACAATTTAATCAAGATGATCCTATGTGTTTACCTTGACACTCTTCCAAATATGATTTAATTGTGATCTATTGAATAATGAGTGGGAGTTTGTAGGTCCCATTATGTGAACTGCATGCCGGAGTATCTTGAAATATGATCTGCGTTAATGCAGAGTAGATCAGAGACACAGACATCTGCTAAATCAGATACAGTTGGTCTTTTTCATAAAACGATAGTGACCCAGATGGACACAGGTTCACGCTGGGGTCTGTACAGTGAGTCTGTACCGTATTGTGGAATTATGCTATGTTGAGGTACAGTTTGCCACATAAATGAGAACAGCCCTTCCAAAAAGAAAGCTATATTTCAATCCCTAAATATGTTGCTTATCAACAGAGATATGTTCTCTGAAATGCGTCGTTAGACAATTTCGTTGCGGTACAAACATCAAAAAGGTATTCACGCACTATGCGTAATACTGTTTTACGATAAACTTTTTTAATAAGTAAAAATGTACATTCTGTAATAATGCTAAGAAGTACAGTTTAGGAAATTCGTAAACCGATAACATAGTTGTTTCTTATCATTATCAAGCATTGTGATTATGGGACCGCTATTGTATATGCAGCCCGTCATTGACCGAAACGTCGTTTTGTGGCACATGGCTGTAATGATCATTGCAATTCTTGGAAAGGCAACAAAACTAACATGTATTAAACATGCACTCAATGACAACAAAGAAGGATATGTTTACAGTATTTCTAAAAGAAGTAAACTGTGTTACATTGCTTAAATCCACTGTTACAGAAATGAGTACAACCTTGACAAATTTCCTACTACATAGTACGTCCATTACTTTATAGGGGTGCACTGATCGTTGTCAGCGATGAGTACGCCAGTTTGTGGAGCCCTGTTTCATCTATCCTGTACCACTCCTGCAGGATGACCTCCTTGGGTGCTGTGATGTTTGAGGGCAAAAACAACACAGCTTTTGTCTTCAAAAAGAAGTGCTCAACGGGCTTTTGGTTGACGTACCTGGCCCCTCCAACACTTTGTACTTGCTAAGAATACAGCAGTCAGTGTTGTCATGTTAAGGAAGTGCCCAGTAACCCAAAATGTGGAGAGAAGGTCATATCTGTTCTTTCAGAATCTTGCGGTTCATCTGTGAGCCCTAGTTGTCACTGATGAAAACCAGTTCTTCCATACCATCACCAGTCATACATCCCTAGATTAGAACTCTAACACTGCCATGCTTTACCGTGGTACCCATGCACTTACCACTGTACTCCTCCTATGAGGGTTGGGCGCTATCAGATCCAAAAAGATTTTGGTCTTATCCAACCAGAGGACAGATTCCTGTAAGCCGTGCCCTTTCTTCATGTGATTCTTGCTGAAGGCTAAATGGGTTTCCTCATTATTTTGCTTCAGCATCAGCTGCCAGCGTGGTCAACAACCATGCATTCCATTCCTGTGCCGGATGCGTCTTTCTGAATGAGATCATTACAGGTTGGCTTTCCACAGCTTGTTCCAGTGTCGAGGCACGTGCTTGGTGATCTTTCCTCACTTTTCTCAGCAAAGCTTATGACATGGTGTCAGCTTATGACCATGAATCAGGTTTCAGGCTTTTTGTCACGTGTCTCTATGTTTTAAATTGCTTTTAAATGCTGCTGTGTTTTGGTGGTTTGCAAGTATTTTTGTATCCTTGTCCTGTTTGGCACAAGGAATGTCTCCACACAGGTCTCTCTCATTGTTAGCATTAAGTCTGAAAGTGGTTAAATGGCTCAATTGTGGGTGAACGGATTACACCTGTTTGAATTTCATTTTTTAACAGACACCGATCTAGGGCACAATTATCTTTAGTTAGCCTCAGCAAACAAATTTTGTTTGGTATTGATGGATTTAATTGGTAACTGAAAGATCAGTGTTACTGGAACAAAATGTCATACATAAACCCAGAATATTTATAATTTGTAAAGACAGATAGCTGAATTTTTTTCTCAGATTCAATTTAAAATAATCCATTATGAAAATGACTGAATATGTGGGGTTTGTTTTTCTTACTTAATGCAAAGTGAGGTTTGTTCTTCCTAATGTATTCCATGAATAGTTCTTCAAGGAAGGTGCCTGATCCCACTTGGGTGAAATTGGCTGATTATTTGTATGTTTGTTATACCAAACAGATTCCGATTATGCCTGGACACCATAATGGGTTCAGACCTGTTCGAAAAAATAGGAACAGTCCATTGTTTAGACTATCCTGCATCGTACGTCTATGATTCTCAAAGAGTGTGACACCAATGAGTACTACTATAGTAAATAGAATGTGAGCTGCTGTCCTGACTGTATAATTGTTTGCAGTTTTTCTCCTACAGCAGCTTCCGTTGCACTGGTCACATATTTCTCTGTAACGAGTGTCCTGGGATGTAAAAGGTCACAAGGTTTTGTTTCAGTCATTAGGCTTGAAAGGTCCACGAGATGAAATGGCTGGTAATTTAATATGGAGTCATGTGAAGGATATTTAGCTTAGCCCATCATAATATGCTTGCAGTAGAAGACTATGGGTGTAATGATGTCTCTGTACCTCATCCATCCATCTATAAATCCATTTGCAGCAGCCACATTCCCAGTCAGGGCTGAAGTGAACTGGAGGCCAGCCGGGGAAGCATGAGGTATAAGGCAAACGCCCAGCAGTCTGCTAAAGGGCACACATAGTGCAGCAGACACCGTCACACACTCTCTGCGGGACAGACTTACCCCCTCACCTGCAGTGTCTCTTCTGGGGGTGGCAACAAGCAAGGAGAACCAAGAGGAACCAGAGGAACACAGAGAACATCCACCTACTCCTTTTCTTTACCTGCTTGTCCTATTCAGGACAAAAGCACCTGTTCTGTTCAGAGTTGTGGGGAGGTCTGTAGCCTATCCCAGAAGCTACAGGCACAAGGGGGGGGGGACAACCCTGCAGTTTCTGTCACCCCTCAGAGCAATTTGGTAACTTAAATTCACCTTAGTATATTTTCAAACTGCAGGGAGAGGGTAGGGGAACCAGGACACCCAAAGGAACCTGAGGGCAACACACACCAACACACCAACAGTGCTAACCACTGCACCACCACACTGCTCCAGAGTGAACCCTCAGATTCTATGTAAACAAAGCTGGATCCAGATTCAAACCAGTATGGCTGGGACTGTGTGACACAAACCATACGCATCATAGGTACCGTAAATGTATTTCCTTGTCTTTCACAGAATCCTGTTGACTTGTATCGCAGCCTTGTCAGCCTATTCTGTCCACCTTCTCCTGAAAAGTGCTGGAGTCGTCGGTAAGGAGATCACAGAAATACAGATCGAACGTAACGTTTAACAGCACATTAGATGTTGGCGGCTTAAATTAAAAGGATTATTATTGCATTTGTATACCTGTCTGCTTCAGTTCATCAGATTTTCTTTTCTTTCCAGGTATTCGTGCTTATGAACAGTTAGGCAAGCGGGCGTTTGGTCATACTGGGAAAGTGCTGGCAGCCATCATCATCACTGTGCACAACATTGGAGGTCAGCCAGCCTGGGATCAGGCCAAGTGCTTGAATGACAGTAGCGTGTCAGCTTCTGCAAGTCATCTACTTTGCCAAACTGATTTAGCACGTCTTTGTCTCTTGCCGAGAAAGAGTTAGTTAGGACGTTGTTGAGGAAATGGACCGGGGAAGTCCGTCAGAATATAACGCTCTGAATGGAATGGGTCTGAGTGCAAACATGACACGTCACATGTGGCCTTGAGCATGAGTGGGCTGTCCGCGTGACGGTCTGACCTACTGCGGCTTAGAAAACAAAAAAGTTGTTCTGGGTAATCAAGAGGATCTGAGCCAATCAAAACCAGCGTGTGTTCTTTTACCACAGCTATGTCAAGCTACCTTTTCATTGTGAAGTATGAGCTGCCTCTGGTCATCCAGGCTTTTCTGGGCAGGCCGACCAGCACCGGGTGAGTGTGAGGGCAACGTGCAGACATGGCAAGGGTGAACGCAGCACAAACCAAACACTGACCTCTTTTGGCACTACAGTCCATCCACTGTTTCTCAACACCCCATTGGATAATAGGAACTTGGTAGAACCACAGTCAAATGATACAAAATGCTACAATTGTAACTCTGGCTTTGCTGTAACTATTTGTTCCATTGTTCCTATCATCATGCTGGGGACTGGCAGTTATTCATAGAAGTGTATTTGACCATGTACAACCTCCATTTTCAGAGAATGGTTCTTTAATGGAAATAACCTCATCATCATCGTCAGTGTCCTCATCATCCTCCCCCTCGCTCTCATGAGGCACCTGGGTATGTCGCTGTTCTGCCCATCGTGCTTTTCCAGTCACTCCTCAGCCCTCCCAACTTTAGCCCCGAGATTTATCGTGACATATTTGCTTTGATGCATGCAGGGTACCTGGGCTACACCAGCGGCTTCTCCCTCACATGCATGGTGTTCTTCCTCATATCGGTGAGTAGGAGAGTAAGGAGACCACGCCCCGTCTCTAATAGGGAAAGGAGCCCTTACTTTTCTTAACATTGGCACATCAGTTTGTCGGTGAGGAAGCCCTCTAACAATCACCAATCCCTCATGAATACTCAGGAATGATTTAGTTTATAAAGAAGCGCAGCCTAAAAAAATTATCTGGCTGCATCGGTTGAATAAAGTACTTATGAAGTAAAAAAAATATGTGAAATTTGTGACATTGCTTGGATCCTGAGATCCACTTGATCTTTCAAGGGATCCTACATTTGCACGTTACTGAGCTGCCTCACAATGATTTGGCACGTTGTTAAATGAAATGCTCCCTATGCACATGTGCAAATGTCATGCTTATTGATTTCTGTGAGACTATCGTAAAATACATTTAAAAACAATTACCTGCAGCATTACTAAAAAAGCCTTTGTGTAAATAAGCCTTTGTGTAAGCCTTTGTGTATATAAACCGATGATCTACTTTCTCCGGATTCCATAGATCTAACGTTTAATTTCTGGGTTGCACATTTCACACATGCTTTAATCCCATCGCAGGTTATATACAAGAAGTTCAACATTCCCTGCCCCTTTGAGACTTTCGGCAATCATTCTCTCAATACCACTGCTGAGGGAGATTGTGAGGCTAAACTGTTCACCATTAATCAGCAGGTGAGAGCGTCGGACTTTTTTCATTACTTCATACTAATAAGGATCTGAATACCTTGTCAATATATATTTCATGACCTCAAAGCTCAGTACTGTAGCCACATAAGGACAGGAGTTATTTACAGTCATACTGAGAAAGTTATTCAGTATGGAGGAGATTTTGGGCATCTTGCCATAGATATTATTTCCTGCCAGCTGGATGAGGGCGTGCATTCACACAATCAGAGTTTCAGTGATTTTATTCAGACGTGTGTCCACGCCTATATTTGCCTCAAAGTTGCTGTGTCTCCCTGTTTGGTATTTGGCTCAGCTGGCTAAGCCCTTGTACAGAAGGGCACTGGTTCAAGCCCCAGTCTTGGCTGAACACTCATGTCCGTGGGCCCTTGAGCGAGGCCCTTAACCCCCCAGCTCTCGGGGCACTGCATGGTTTCTGATCCTGTGCTGTGACCCCCCAAGCTCGCTCTCACCTGTTGATGTGTCTGTGTGACTCATGGAGACCGAGATGGGGCAGACAAGCAGAGAATTTCCCCACAGAGATTAATGAAGTATCTCTACTCTATTCTATTTTCAGACTGCATATACAGTCCCCATTTTGGCCTTTGCTTTTGTGTGTCACCCAGAAGTGCTGCCCATCTACACAGAACTGCACAAGTAAGTTGGAGATACCCAGAGCCCTGTCACACATCTCTACCCACTGAAACACAGTAGCACTGTCATGAGCTTTAATAATATATATTTGAGGTAGACGTCTTGACTTCTACAATCCATATTAAATGTATGTGTTGTTAGTCATGTATGTCCTTTATTCATGTAAAAAAATATAACAATTTAATGTCTTGTCAAACAAGTTCTACATTGATGCTGAATGCGTATTAAATTAATGTACTGCAAGGCAAGTCAATACAGTTTATGTGTACAATCCTTTGAATGAACTCAGTTGAATCATGAATAGCGGTTCCACAGAACTAGAACTAGAGTATTTTGATAAGGAAACATTCTTTCTCAACTGAAGCATTCACTTTGCGTTCTGGGAACATAACAGTTGAGTTAATCTCACTGAATTTTCTCATACGTAATTAAACCAGATGAATATGGAGAGTACACACCTTTCATGAAAATAATGTAAAAAGTTAAGAAACTACAAGCAATAAACATGTATTTCCTACTAGAGCCACATGTTATCACCTATAGTAAATCATGTAAAAGTTTTATATTTTTCTATAGGCTTTCCCCTTGAGTGCCTTGCATGTCAAGTGTGATTTTTGGTATGAATGCAGCCATAATCATACAAGAAAAAAAATTGATTTGCAGTGAACATATAGAAAACATCAAATGTTGTTATATATAACTGAAATAAGAAAAATGACGGCCTAACATAAACCAATCAGATGCTTTCATATGGGAAAATGCATTCGCAGTCATTGGAGCCTCTTGACCAGTGTTCTGTTTGTCTGTAACTCATACATGCTGAACTGCATATATCTGCCCTCCCCCCAGCCCCACCAAGAAGCGCATGCAGAGCATTGCCAACATCTCCATCTTAGGCATGTTTACCATGTACCTCCTCACTGCAGTCTTTGGCTACCTCACATTCTATGGTAAGAGAAAACAGGCTTGTCTGAGCTTATTAAAGCATTTATATGATTAGTGTTAACCCAACACAATGTCATCAGGAAGAAAATGAGAAACCAACAATGTTCAGATGCTGGAGCCTTGCCAATGCCAGTGTCCTCTGCATTTATCCTTCCAAAATGTTTCTGGGTTGACAAATCTTTTGCTAGATACCAAAATCTGATTAGATGGCAAAAAAGAAGAGAATGCTGTGGCTTTGAGTTTTAATGTAATGTTGCAATTGTGTGGTGGTTCCAGGTATCGGACAATTTTTATGAATATGAGTATGAGCATATGAATGCCGTACCGGCCCGATATCCAATGCTAGTTTCGGTAAATTATACATTATAATACATTCATAAAGCATTATAAACATAAATATTCATATAGTAAAAAGGCATAATATAATATAGCCATGTTTATTACACATTATTAAGGGTTTATGAAGCTGTCATCTATAATGCACTATAGATACCTTCATAATGCAGTACAAAGCATCCTTAATGCTTATACCAACCGTTATAATGCATTAATAAGGTATCCATAGTGCATTATAGATGAGAGCTTCACTGGAGCTTATGAAGTATTATAATCAACACTATAATGCCTTATAACTATCAATAAAACATGCTGTAAGGCATTATCAATTCTTATACCAACCATTATAATGCATGATGAAGGTATCTATAATGCATTATAGATGACAGCTTCCAGTGTTACACCAAATAAACTACAGAGACTATTCTTAGGCGAGCATGCAGGGCCATAATTCATGCAAAGATGCGATGGGACTGGGAAGGTAATCTGATGCCATTTGCTGTCACTTGTGCTTCTAGTCACCGTGGAAGCAGAGCTCCTCCACATGTACAGCAGAGTGGACCCTCTGGATGTCCTCATACTGTGCGTGCGTCTGGCAGTGCTGCTGGCCGTCACCCTGACGGTACCCGTGGTCCTCTTCCCGGTAGGAGGTTGCTCTGTCATCCAGAGCCTGGTGTTAATCCATATTGCCATGACAGGCAAATTTATTGTGCTACAATTTTATCTCTGAGCTTCAGTGCGCTTCTGGATTTGGCTGGAATGACTCATAAATGTTCTTAAAAGTGGTGTGATTAGTGTAGTTGGCACCTTTACTTAACAGGTGAGAATTGGACATGCTATTTGATCTTTTAGACAAGGCATCGTGTAACTGCAGCCAGATGCATTATGGGATTTAACTTGTAGATAAGTTGAGCCTCACTTGAGGATAAGAACAGCAGAGGGATGGTTCTACAGGTGTGTAAGAATTCAAAACTTGCCGAGAAGAAAAGAAAAAAAAAATCGATAAGCAAGAATTAGAGGATTTTTTTTTATGCGGCAGGATTTGGGTGTTTCCTTCCTTCGCACAGTAAACGTAAGATCGGTTTGTTGAAACTTTCCCTCCTATAGATCCGGAGAGCCATCCTGCAGCTCCTCTTTCCTGAGAAGCCCTTCCACTGGCTCCGGCACGTCGGCATCGCTGTCACCCTCCTCTTCCTCGTCAACCTTCTTGTTATTTTTGTGCCAAACATCAAGGACATTTTTGGCATCATCGGTTAGTGTCTTTTTTATTTTTAGGGGTTTTTGACGTTTTTGATTTTTGTTGCAGACTTTTAATTAACATGACGGCTTAGTATTAGACGTTATACAGCCATGCACCACATAACGACATAAGGGACGGCTAATACAACAAGCGGTCCAATAATATTCTAGTACAAAGGGGCTGAGAAATTCATATCACCTAGCAATGCTATAGTACAATGCATTACTCACACGTTTGTGGTTATGCTGAGACTATGTATCCTATTCTTGTATAAATTGCACAGGTTGTAGCTATTGCTCTTCTTAAAGCTAAACATCGATTGCATATGAGGTCAGGGATTCTGTTCTTGTTCTAAATTACTGCCCATATCACACAAATGTTTTGCTAAAACCTTCTGAAAGGAACTATTTTAATTATGCTTCTAAGACAAGAGAAAGGTGTCCCTGCTGACCTACAGTATAATTTGCTTCCATATACTTGATTGGTTAAAGGAAGAGATCGGACAGGTAGCCAAAGAATAATGATTAATTACAAAACAAACAAATTTAAATGAGAGAAGGGTGAACTCTAAGTAAAAAATTAGTTCGTCCTTTGTAAATATATGTGAGTAAACTTTAAAAAAAATTATCATAAAACATTTAGAAAAATACGAAATATTCCAAATTTTAATCAGTTACTTGCAACAGAGTAAAAGTAATGAAAATTATTAATAATGAAATAGTAAGTCGTCAGTCAGTTAGTCAAACAATTTTATTAATCCAAAAAATTAATCCAATTCATTTAGACAAGTTCATGAAAGGTTCAATCTGTTTGAAAATAGATAGAATTATGTAGATGAATGATCTTTTTCTCTCTTCGGTTCCTGTCTAGGGGCCACCTCTGCACCCAGTCTAATTTTCATCCTGCCTGGATTGTTCTATATTCGGATTGTCCCCATTGACCAAGAGCCAATGAATTCTAGACCAAAGATTCAGGCATGTTTTCACTTGTTATATGTAAATCATATGCACTTACACAATTTCAATACCAGGACCATTGCCAATAATAAATAACAATACCCAGAAATTTTGGGCCCCCTGCAAAATGCCACCATAGGCCCCCAATATTAGATTTTTACATGTCTAAGGGCCCAAGTAAAGTGCTGAGCCTCTGAAACTGCCAGAGTATCCATGCATCTACTGCACCCCTGCCAATACCAGTACCAATACCAGTACCAATGCCAGTGCCAATAACAAAACCAATAACACTGCCATTTTGTTTTTAAATGATGAAATTACGTTTTAATGTGAACTCTCTCCTTTTCTCCCTGTCTTGCTGTCTTCAGGCTGCCTGCTTCTCAGCTCTTGGGTTCCTCTTCATGATCATGAGCATGACTTTCATCGTCCTTGACTGGGTGAACGGGGAGAGCCGCAGCGGAGTTGGACACTAGCATGTTACTGCTGACCAGGGATACCAATACTAAAAACAGCAAGCCTTTCCTGAACACCCTCCCCCCTCATATAGTTCATATAGCCCAACATATGACAAGCAGATTAAACACTTGAAAGGCTGAACCCCTCCTAACTGCAGCTATGGTGAGACGACCTTCCCACAAGCTGTCTGGTTCATTTCCCTCTACGGTGGAAGCAGAACTCATCAATGACCATAGAGTGTTTCTTTCAAGAAAGAAGTCAGACTTGTGTTTGTTTGGATTCATCAAGGTGTGTCCAACAAAATAATAGTTTATAGAAGCTGACAGACAGAACAGAGAGAGTGTGAAAATGCAAATTAGTATTATTGCCAAGAAAACTGTATGAACCAACAGAAGAGTACTTATTTCCAAGGCCAGGTCACAGCAGGTCACCTGTGACTCAAAAGATATACAAATCCAGACCAAAGTCTTCCTTACTTTTTTACAGTTCAACTGAATTCTAGCTCTAAAAATGGGAAAAATAGCCAAGTGCATTCAGATAAAAGAATATCGGAATGATTTATTTATATTATATCCTTAAACTTGAAATGAAATTGCTGAAAAAATATTTCTTTCAGGCTATTTATTTGGAGGGGCAATCAGAAGTACCATCATCTCTTTTTAAAAAGAGGAGCAACTACAATTAGAATTTAGTAATTTGAAGATGTGTGTTATAGTAATATAACTTAGGTGCTACTGGGGTATCTCTACCTGCCAGTAGATTTGGGTAGAGGTTGGTGCTTTTCACTATTTGTACCAGTAGAACGTTCACCCATTTGGGTTCAGTTGATTATTCCTTATCGATGCTGCAGTCTGAATTTATAACAAATATGAAGCTGAAGAAGCATTTTACTTTTCTCAGTACCTTTCAGTATTTCATTTATCACAGGACAGCCAACCTCAGCTGATGCTCGAGCCATCTCTTAAGTTTATTGTAAATGTTTGCCATAGCACTTTCCACCGTAGTGCCAAAATCAACACTGATTATAGGTGATATATTTTGTAGGGGGAGGGGAGTCGATCAAAAGCAGGAGTTGTACAACGCAAAGGTGACTTTTATTAGAAGGAGACGTTGACACATCAGCTGATTGAAATAGCATTTCTGATCGTTATCTCGGAAGGGGAACATGACAGTACATGCACGGTATCCATTCGGTTGGAAATGAGGTGAGTCGTGGATGAAGAATATCCTGTTAAGCATTCCCATGTTAACTTGTGTTTAGACCCAACGCTACTTGTAAAGACAAGTGTACCAAAGATGGATGTCAAAAAGAGAAGCTTTAACCCGTACCTTACTAGACTCAGACACACCATCACCCCACAGTCCAGAAATTCAGATTTCAGGAGCCACAAGGAAAGTGATTGCTGATTTTCATCATACTGTTAAAAAAAAACAAAAAAAAAACTTTGGACTTTTCCAAAGGCCATGTTTGATTTGTGGTAGGTTATGAATTATATATCTCTTTTCAATAAAGGTGAATGGTTGTCATTATTTTGTGATTGTTTGGCTGTTCACTCTTAGCTGTGAAAAAAAAAATTAATTTTGGCCATACTTGACCGTTTATACAGATGTGAACGACAAATAAATCTCCACAAGAAGCCAGTCCTTAAAGTCATTTGTAGACTGACTCAGCTTTCACAAATATAGTGCCAAATCCCCATGAACCCCTTGCCAGTAACTGCTTAAGCAAACATGGCTGATTAACTGGAGTTAACTCAAAAAGCATTGGTTATAAGGCAGGCTGATACCTGGATGGGATGTTCTTCTGTCACGAGACACTCATAGACAACGTAGAACCACCAGATTACCTGAACAGCATATCTTCACATTTTTGAAAGAAACCAGGGCCTCAGAGGAAACTCAATCTCAAAAAGATAATCATGACTCTTTGGCAGAATGGAGAAGAGACAGGGGCGGCACAGAGCAGCCTGGCAATTTGCTGTCAAGTGACACCAATTTCAAATTCATATTTAGCCAGCACCAGAGGTGGAAATTTCAGGTCCAGAAAGTACAAATCCAGACTGTGATTTAGCTTCAACCAATCAGTTGAGCATAAAGACTCACAGTTACAGAGTACTCAGCTGGGTGGTTGAAACAAAATCCTGGTCTGGATTTGTACTTTCCGGACCTGAAATTTCCATCTCTGGCCAGCACTTGGGGGGGGGGGGGCAGGAGGGCTTGATACATTTTGCCACTGACCAGCCCCCATTCCACGAATTTCCCGATGGCCAGTCTGTGCATGGCAGCAGGTAATGCTCAGGTATGTGCTGCTATCCTTACTGCCAGCCCAACTGAAGCAGTATGTGACACTACGTAGCCAAAAGTACACTCTATCCACTACGGTCTTAAGTCGGGTCAGTGCACAAACACTATCTGTTGCCATGCTGTTAAATCAGAATTAATGCTGGCCTGTGCAGAGACAGGGAACCTTAAACGAAAACACACCATTAGTGCCCTCCTCACAAAAAGCAGAAGATGTGAAATGTATGCTGCACGTAAGAGACAAAAGCGGAAAGAAGGGCCCTGTGGTGCCTCATTTCCTGTTCTCAGTCTTGGTACAGAACTCTGACACCAGAGCCTGCAGAATACGGAAGTTCCGCGTAAACCGTCTGTCCCTGACAGAGTAGTGCTCGGGCTGAGGTAAGAATTGGGCAGAATTCGGTGGTAAATCCCACAAGTGTGCCGTTATCCTCTCCTCTGCGGAGGAGACACGGACGCGTGAGACGATGAGTCGAGGACAGAAGTCCAAGACACAGGAAAACAGCCCAAGTCCTCTGCTAAGCAATGAAGAGAACGACTCCATAATCGAACTACTGGGGCGGAGATGTGTGGTAAGTGGAAGATGCCCGACTGCGGGGGGTTCCGGGTCGGTGGGCCTTGTCAGTCTTACGAGTGGGCCCAATGGATCAAGGCCTTTTTTTTAAATATATAACTCTATAACTAAACTAGTAAGCTTTTTACCCTATTTCTGCTTTTTAAAAACGCACCAGACTGTTGCACTAATCGTGAATGTGCAGATAACGAAAGTAAATACCCAAAACCCATTTATAAGGCTTACTGACAATAAACAGCAATGATCTAATCTTAAGGCCTATATAATGCAAGTATGTTTCTTCTTGATGAAAATACACTAATTTAATGTGAGACCTCAGTCCATAAAATGATTCTCTTGATATGACTTAAATGATAAAAATTATATCATCAATATACAGGTATATTCCTGACAGTTTTTGTCACGATTTAAAATGTTCTGCTTGGAGATCACCGATTTCACCCAGTTTTAAGGTGTGTTTTGTTGCATTTGTAATTTAAACATTGAAGAAATCAGACAGTGGAAATCTTTGTGGATATATGGTATTTTTATATTTATTTTGATTACGTAAGAGATTTTTAGACTACAGTAATAATCTAAAAATGCCAATAAGCCAGGAGAGTTAACTGGTAATTAATTAAGAGTAAGGAAAGTGTCAATGATTTAAATATTTATTGCTGAGAGCAATAAATACAGAGGTATTTCGAAATGAATATACTTCCTGTTCCTCTCTAAAGTATCTATGATCGTGGATCATGAACAAAATTTGCTTTGCTCTGTTAGCTCGCAAGGGCTTAAGTTCTACAGGAAGTGCTCAGTGAGGCCGCTTCCTCTGTATCTATAATCAGAAGTTGTTGCTTCTGTCAGCCACACACAGAAATACACAAACTGCATGTAACAAAAAAAAGGTATATGCTTGCTTCTGTTTGACTACTTTATTATGTCACCTTCCTTTTTTTTAAACCACGATATTATATGCAGGGTTGAGGTCAGGGCTCTGTGCCGGCCAGTTGAGTTCCTTCACGCCAGACTCCCTCATCCATGTCCTTATGGACCTTGCTTTGTGCTCTGGTGCTCAGTCATGTTGGAACAGGAAGGGGCCATCCCCAAACCACTCCCACAAAGTTGGGGCATGAAATTGTCCAAAATGGCTTTGAATGCTGCAGCATTAAGTGTTCCGTTCACTGGAATTAAGGGGCCAAACCCAACCCCTGAAAAATAACCCCACACCATAATCCCCCCTCCACTAAACTTTACACTTGACACATCGCAGTCAGGCAAGTACTGTTCTCCTGACAACTGCCAAACCCAGACTCGTCCATCGGATTGCCAGACAGAGAAGCGTGATTCGTCACTCCGGAGAACACGTCTCCCCTGCTCTAGAGTCCAGTGGCGGCGTGCTTTACACCACTGCATCCGACACTTTGCACTGCACTTTGTGACATAAGACATGGACGCAGCTGCTCGGCCATGGAAAGCCGTTCCATGAAGTTCGCTATGCACTGTTCTTCAGCTAATCTGAAGGCCACATGAAGTTTGGAGGTCAGTAGCTATTGACCCCACAGACAGTTGGCAACTTCTGCACACTGTGCGCCTCAGCATGTCCTGTCCCCGCTCTGTGATTTTACATTGTCTACTGCTTTGTGGCTGAGTTGCTGTTGTTCCCAATTACTTCCACTTTGTTATAATACCACTAACAGCTGACTGTGGAATATTTAATAGCGAGGAAATTGACTTATTGCACAGGTGGCATCCTATCACGGTACCACGCTTGAATTCACTGAGCTCCTGAGAGTGACCCATTCTTTCGCATGTGTTTGTAGAAGCAGTCTGCATGCCTAGGTGCTTGATTTTATACACCTGTGGCTATGAAAGTGATTGTAACAGCTGAATTCAATGGTTTGGAGGGGTGTCCCAATACTTTTGGCAATATAGTGTCCAACTGAAAGAGAAATATGTTACGGTGTATCCACCTCATACGTTTTTTGCAAATGTTATATGCAGTGCATAAAATGCTTTAAATATATTCATGGAAGGTTCCAGGCCCCTGCAACCTTGAACAGGATAAGCGGTTTCATAAAATGGATGGATGGATGGATGAATGGCTATATCCATGGGTTTTATGTATTTGATGCACTTCTAAGATTATACAGTCACTGTAGGGATGGAGTGATTTTAGGAGGGGTAGTGATGTGGGAGCACCAGCAGGCTCCGAAGGAAAATCATACAACCGATGATTTGTGAGTTTATGCTATTAATGTCAGTGCACTGTGCACCCAAACCCCCTGTTGGAGGGGAAACTGTGGTTTCAGAAAAGAAGCATCACGTCACAGATGTGATTTTTTTTATAACAGTTTTCTGTGCTGAGATGTATGGTATCATCGGCCTCTGTGTAGCGAGGTTTGGTGCACAACATCAAGAAAAAAATGCGACATAAATGCAAGGCAGAGGTGGCAGGCCCAGCAAAATGTCCCTTCAGATGGAATGACTCAAAAGCAGAAGACGAGTTCCCCTATTCATGGCCTGTGTGACCCCATCAGCCCTGCATGACAAATGCTGAATAAATTCAAAATGACAAACCTCTAAAAAAAATTAAATGACTTACTGATCTTGGTGGATGAACCACCCCTGCAAAAAGGCCATGCTCAGCCATGTCAACGGTACAGCAGGGGATAGGTCAGGTCCAGAAAGTAAAAGTCCAGACCAAGATTTTGTTTCAACCAATCAGTTGAGTACTCTGTGACTGCGACTTAACTGGTTGGTTGAAAGAAAATCTTGGTCTGGACTTTTACTTTCTGAACCTGGGTTATCCTCTGCTTTTCCTGATGTTGCTATCCAAATGCTCTATAGCAGGGCTCTTCAAAGCTGGACTTCGATTCCAAATCCAGGCCTTGTTTTCAGTTCTCCCAGGTAGTTAGTTTAATAATTACTGATTCTGATTGGTCAGAGGCTTCACACCTGGCTGACAGGTAAAAAGGAAGGCCGGAAAACCAGCACTGCTCGGATCTCGAGGACCGTGATTTGAATGATAGGGCTCTATAGCTAAGTTAGCACTGCTACCCACTTTAGCAGAGCCTATTTGTGAGAGTGTGTCCTGTCTTTTCAGAGCTTGGCCACAGCTGTGGTCCAGTTACTGATGGCTCTGCCTCACAGTCCCAACGAGTGGAAGGTCCAGCATTGTGGAGTGTTGTGTTTTGTCAAGGACAATCCACAGCGCTCCTATTTTATCCGTCTCTTTGATGTCAAGGTACAAAAATGATGTTGTCTTTTTAAATAGCTGCATGTTTTATTGCGTGGAATAGCCCTGTATGGGAAGTGATTTAAAAAATCCAAATCAAATCAAATAATGATACAGCAACAGATTGAATTTTTGGGTTTTGAATTTTGTGTATTTTACACAGCAAGGAAAGCAGGTTTGGGAACAGGAGCTGTATAACCAGCTGTCATATAGCTGCCCTTTCCCCTACTTCCATACATTTGCTGCAGATGTAAGTATTCAGCTTCCGTATGTCTCCCTGTTAAAGTCTGAGCTAATCCTTCGATCTAAGAGGTCAGTAGCTAAAGACCAAACAAGCGATACTATAGTACAGGGGTAGGGAACCTGATCCATGGAGAGCCGGTGCGGGTTTTTGGGATGGCCTCTCAGTCAGCCAATAATAACGCAGCGATTCTCAACTCCAGTCCTTGGAATCCACTGTTATTGGCTGACTGAGAGGCCATCCCAAAAACCCGCACCGGCTCTCCATGGATCAGGTTCCCTACCCCTGCTATAGTAGAACACTGGGTTGATGCTAAGTAACATGGAGAGTACATGACTGTGGGTATGTGATTAAGACTTCATTAAATCCAATTAAGGTCAGGTCATCTGATTAACTGGAAAGTTTAGGAAAGATTGGGCATAGTTATCAATTTTTGCAGATTTAAAAACTGAAGTTTTCTGATATGCATCTTACATACTTCTCAACAAGAATCTGCTATGAATTATTATGAGTGCAAGTTTTCCCGATTTTTTTTTTTTACGTGCTGTCAAAAAGTTCCTCTATTGTCTGACAGCTGTGTGACAGGTTTGAGAAACTGAAATGTTCTTGTACTGCAGGACTGTCAGGTGGGGTTAAACTTTGCAAGTGAACAGGAAGGAGACATATTCAGAACAATTGTGGAGGAGAAAATAAATCAGAGAACCAATCGCCAAGGTTTGTACAGCTCAAGCAAAAAGTGTTCTTGTTTACTTCAAGAAGTGAACTGGAATGATTTCAGACTCCTAATGCTAGCAGTGGACAGCTATTATAAAACTCCATGTCAGAATTAGTGTCTGTTAGCTTGTCAGAATTAGTGTCTATTAGCATCTGTCAGAGTCTGTTAGCTTGTCAGAATTAGCGTCTTTTAGCTTCTGTTAGCTTGTCAGAATTAGCATCTGGTAGCGTGCTGACAAAGATACTGATGAGCGGATAATCACATCTCATTTCTACTCTCTCTTTTTGAACTTCAGAGAAGCGACAACATCCTACATCGTCCCCGGCTGATGGTAGATCCTTTTTTTCCTGACTTTTCTATCATTGCCATTTGCTGACCGCACAATGATATAGCACTAATTTGCAAAGCTTTCAGACTTGTGGAAATTCTACATGTTTTTTATTTCAAGAAAGTCAAAATTAAATCTTTTTTTTTTATTATCATTTAATTCAAATTTTGACTAATTTGCTTTTAAGGCTGTATAAATCAGCTGGTTTCTTGACAAATTATTGGCTTGTGATTTGGTGATATTTAATCGACGCGGTTGTTCACAGATTTTGATCCATTTATTTAGGGTTAGTAAATGTTCTTCTTACTCAGCATGAGCCAGTTGTGTTCTCCTTGCAGATAGAAGGTTGCCTCCACCTCTTCCTCCACCGAATGGTAAGTCATGAAAGATGAAAAGAAGGGAGTGTGGAGCCACTGGCCATTTCTAATTGCTGCCCGCTTGTCCCTAAATAAAATACAACGCAACTCAGACGGCAATATACGCCATTACAAACCTCTTACACTGAACGTCACCAAGCCATCATCTGTGACTCCCAGTCATGTCCTCTCCGTGCTGCGTCAGGATCAATGTCTAATCTGGACGGAATGGCGACGGTGGACATCCAGAACCCAGACATCCTGCCATCGCGCTATCGCCCTACAGCCGCCCCGACCCCAGCACCCGCCTGCATCGTCAAGGGGAAAAAGGAGAAGAAGAACAAGAAGAAAGGCAGCAAAATCTCCAAGGCTGATATTGGGGCCCCCAGTGATTTTAAGTAAGTTTGAGTCAGCAGACAAGCAGGATCCGGAATGAGTTTGGAGGATATCTGACACCTTCATGAACCAAATCGTCAGTTTGGAAAAAAAAAAAAACGCTTTTTTACACTTGATTTCAAGCAGACGTATATTTGTAGTAAATTGTACTAAAATAACGTTTGCATTTGCCTTTGTTTACAGGCATGTAACACACGTAGGATGGGATCCTAACGCAGGATTTGATGTAAGACTTTTTTTTTTATTTTCTAAAGGAAAGCAACTTCAAAGATTACTTTGTCGGAGAGCCAGATTCCTTCCTGTCCTGACCAAAATTAACCCTCCTTACATTGCGCGAGCAGAGTCTTACCTTGTATAATATAAAAAGCACTATGATCGTTAGCAACAGTGCTGTAGGGCCCACAGGACTTTTGCGGGACTATTGGTATTTCATAAAATGTATTCCTTTAATGATTTTTTTTCTGCCCATCAATAATTCAATAATGAAAGGCCTACCTAACCCTAACCCTACCTAACACAGACCGTTTCAAGACAAACCTTGACAGCAATGCCTGCTTGCTTTTTTGTAGACAAACAACCTAGATCCTGACTTGAAGAAGCTCTTCAACTGTGCTGGCATAAGTGATGCCCAGTTGACAGATGCAAAGACCTCAAAGATCATCTACGACTTCATTGAGCAGTCGGGCGGCCTTGAGGCAGTAAAAATGGAAATGAGGAAACAAGGTGAGAACAATCCCTGGAAGTGTATTGTGTGAGGTACAGTCCTGCTATTGAAGCTGCTGGCCTATGAATGGGGGCCTTTTTGATCTCCATGTATTACCTCTGATAAATGTTCTCCTTGGTTTCCTCCAAGAATGTGCTCCACCCCCACCAGACAGAGCAGGGCCGACCCCCTCCCGAGGACGCACGGGACCCCTCCCCCCTATTCCAGGTCCACCTCGGAGTTCTGCACCCCCACCAAACCGTGGTCCACTCCCTCCTCCTCCTCCCGCTGGAAGGAGTGGCCCGCCACCCCCACCTCCTCCTGCCCCACAGAGTCAGCGTGCTGCCGGGGCCCCACCCCCACCTCCTCCAGTGGCCGCCATGCCAATGGGAGGAGGAGGAGGAGCAGGAATAGGAGGAGGTGGCGGCGGTCCCCCGCCTCCCCCTCCTCCGCCACCACCTCCCCCAGCTCCCAGTGTTGGAGCAGGTCCGCCTCCTCTTCCTCCTCCCTCATGTGGAAGTCCACAAACACCGAGCCCGGCTCCATCTGGAGAAGGTAGAGGGGCTCTGCTGGACCAGATCAGGCGTGGCACAAAGCTTAAAAATGTAAGGGAAACTGCTGAACGCATAAAACCAGACATGGAATGTTCAGGTTCAACCATTTGATCTCAACTGATTCTTGGTCCTGATTGGTATTTTATAAACCTGAACTTTCCACCTCTACATAAAATTTTGCATGCTATGCTACATACGATATGGCTTTTCGTATAATCTCACATAACACAATGTAAATGTCACCCCAGGAGCTTAAACACATTTTATAAAAGAACTCATGTGAAGGGATTGCATGTATAGTAGGACTGAATCACATTTATGGCACATTAAATAACTTTCATTTACACAGAAGAATGGGATGGTCCTTGTAATGACAGGCAGAGCACGAGCCACTGACTCCTCCCCATCAGAATGAGAGCCTGTTTTTTTTTTTTTTTAAACTCTAGGTGACAGAGAATCCTGAGCCTCCACCCCCTGTGGAAGATTCCAGTGAAGGGATTGTGGGAGCTCTGATGATGGTCATTCAGAAGAGAAGCAAAGCCATCCACTCCTCCGGTAAGTCAAATGAACAGTGAAGCATTTTCTAAGTATGAGGCTAAAAGGCTACATCAAGGCATCATGTACCACAACAAAACAGGAACAAGCATCTGTGTGATCTGTGTCACATCATAATAGCTATAACAGCAAATACAGCAATCAGCTCCAGTAGTAGATCATGCACTGTGTGGCCCCTTACATACACCTACATGATCCCAAGTGTGATTCTCTGTTGGCCCCTGAACTAATTCAAGGGTTGGCAAGTCATGTCTTTCTGCACTGAGCTGTTAGTTTTGCATTTGTCACCTTCCTGGTGACTTCGGTCTGGCCATTTTCCACTCAGCTCTTGCATTAACAAGATTTTTTTTGTGTCACAGAAATGCCTTTGACTAGACAATGTTTTGTTCATCACACAAGTTTCTTGATCATAGACACTGTAGGAGGGCTGGCTCGCTCTGAGACGCTGGAACCACCCTGTCTGGCACCAACTATCACATCACCTTTAAAATAGCTTAGATCAAGTGCTTTAGTTGTACTATAACTTAACCAAGTAGTAGCTGAACCTAACGAGTCAATCTTCATGCTGCATGTATCCAATTATACTCAAATGATTTACTGTTTAAGTTCGCTTTGGCTGCCGAGTGCATATAAATATATTTAAAAGCTATAGATGTAGTTAATGTAATGCATAGTATTGCCTGTGAACCTTAATTCCCGCTGTTTTTCTCACCAAAGACGAAGGAGAAGATGAGACGGTGGACGACGACGATGATGACGAATGGGACGATTGATCAGTTTCATATTTATTTTCCTGCTTTTGCTGTGTCCTTGACTCAGGGCATCTCTTCCTATGCTGGTCAGAATCAGGGCCCTCCCCCCCCCCATTTCTGGTGGTAGAGGTGGGGCCATCGCAGTGAGAAACATGGGCAGGACACCCCTCTGCCGGGAGGCTGGCAACATGCCAGCACTACAGGCAAGGGAGCCACTAGAGATTTTGGGCCCCAAGACATTATATTGGGCCCCCAACCCAGACCAATCCAATTATGTTCCAATTTTTTTAGGGCTCTTGTCAGTCAGACGACCACACCCCCTTTACGCCACCCGACCACAGCTGGTGTTACATTACATGAGCGTTTATACAGTGTGTATGCAGAATGGAAGTGCTCTGAATTTTACAGAGAATAATCCTTCGGACTCTGTGAGCAACTCCAGCTGTCTGTGGCCTTTTACATCCTGCATCTGAAGCGTTTGCACAGCACTGAAAAAGACAACTTTGATGTATCTAGTATCTATACTTGCATTCTTGTGTCTCTGTTTAATTCATTTCTATGGAATAAAACACATTTTATCCGATTACTTAAAACCGTGCCCAGAGGGAAATGGCTATCAAATAGGTGTGTGTAAATCTTTATTATTGAGAATATAAATTAAGGTCTTCTGGTACTATGAAGGTGTGTGTGTGTGTGTGTGTGTGTGTGTGTGTGTGTGTGTGTGTCCTGCGATGGTTTGGCGCCTGCCTTGCGCCCGTAGCCTCTGGGACAGGCTCCTGACTTCCCCGCAACCCAAGATGCAATGTGCACCAACATTCACACTAATAATTCTTCTGCCTAAAAAGACCATCTTAGAAATATCCAAGTGAAGTGACCCAGATCAATATAGTGCTCGCCATTCACTGAGAATGCATGAAGCAGGTCAGGAAAAACATAAGCGGATAGTGTATACTGCTCCCTCTGTAGGAACAATTTTGCAGTGCTTGAGTTTCCCTGCTAGACTTTCCGGTTTTCTTATACCAGACTTGATAAATCTTTTAAATATTGGGTCTGTTTGATCATTCCAACACATGTAAAGGATGTTGCTGATGCACTGTGTTTATTACTCAAACAGGCCCAAAAACGGTTTGGTGATAATTAAACTATATCTAATAGCATGGCTGGGAAATGCTTACTTCAGTATTCAATCAATCAATACTGTATCAATTACATGCAGAACAACTGTCCCTACTTTTATAAAATATTTATTTTCACTATACAAACTCCGAAATCAAAACATGTAATAATAATATTATTATACCAAACAACCATATTAATTTAAACTAGCATAAGTACACCTACACATGAGAAAATGCAGATGTGTTTAACTTAGTCCAACAAACACACAAGCTGAAAATGACACAAGGAAAAGTCGAACCAACCGCACTCCAGTGGTTTTTTGCCATCTCGTTAGTCACAGCAGCAGCAACAATCGTGGTCAGGAACACATTCCGGAGTCATGGGAGAGATAGGAGAGACTCATACTGATCACTACGAGGGAGCAGAACTGATTCATCGTGTGGAAACGGCATCATGCAGCGGGTCAAAAAGGGGCAGTCTGTGTTCATCTTCTGTGACCTGTGGTCTTGATGGTGCGTTTAAACTCCAGCCACAAAAGTTGTCAGTTAGCTGATAAATACTAGGGTCATTACAGCTTATGTGCAAGAATGCCTCAACTCTGGAAGAGACTCGCGTCCAAAAAAAAAAAAATCACATCAGCAAAACTCATTCAATACGGGTGATTCGAACACCAGGCCAAGAGGGAAGATATTGCTGCCTGGAACGAAAGGTACGTGGCGAGGATGACTCTTTCGTTAGAAGTGATATTCCGAAAAAAGCAGGTGCTGCTGCATGGCCGTTATCGTCCTTCTTTTAAGCGAACCGTAAAACTTATTTATAATCTGATGACCAAAAGCCGAAACTACAGTCCCATAGGAAAAGTCAACAGTTTCCAAATGCAGACATCACTCACTTCCATGTTTAAATGTAAAAGTACGAAACAGTCCAAGACAGAAGGTGAACTTTTTAAATGCTTTTAAAATCCGACAAATAACATTGTGCCATTAATACGGTGATCTGGAATGGTCTGAAATCAGAAACCGCCAAAGATAAATATATGTCTAGTTTTAGAGTACAGATACTTAGACCAAGGTTCTTAATTTTTTACTTCTATTTTGTACAGGCAGAGTTTGCCAACTGTGCATGCAAAGCCAGACAAGTGTCTTTTCTCAAAGTCACTTACTGTGAGTACTGGTCCTGTTCATTAAAACACACACAGACACACACAGACACACACATAGATGCCCCCCCCTCACCCCAACCCCCAAACCCCCACCACCAAAGTGCATAATTTACAGGAATATGTACATTCTTAAAATAAATATGTCATGGCGTGGGTGAGAGAGAAAATAATAATAATAATAATAATAAACAAAAAAATAACAAAACAACTGTAACAACCGAATACCAACATGACATTAGTGGCACATTCTCATGTACATATGAAGTATCTTTTCCATAATGAAGTGTGACCTTCTCAATACGGAAGCAACAGGTTACGACTTATTTATGCAAGCCCTCATAGGGCTTCCTATAAAATCTTGAACTCCCAGCAATAAAAAATAAGAAAGCATTTATAAATTAGCATTGGTACTGAAGATGAGCCTCAGCCGAGTGTAGCGTTCCGTGATTCAGAAGGTCAATGCAGACTCTGTGGCGACCTTGATGACAATATTAATGACGTAAAATATAATCTGTGGGAAGACAAAGCGCTTCTTTGGGCAGATTCACCAACTACTAAATGAACTTTTCTATTAATATGTAGCATCATGTTCTACTAAATTATAGTGTCTGTTACTCGTGGCTTCGGCAAATTCCATCATGATCCCAGGATAGATAAAGGTTTCGTGTGGATTACGAAGCCAGTTTACAAAACTCCTTCAGGTTAGCTCCACCACACGCTGAAACGCCTGAGGCACAATTTTGCAACCACAGAGAAGACATTCCCTTGCCCCCCCCTTATATCAACACCTGTGAATGACAGGCAAACTAACCTATGGCTGACTATCATGAACAAAGTCATGTTTCTTTATTGATCTATACTCCAATGCTGGTTAACAAAGCACTCTTAGTCAAGTTTGTAGCTTGGTTCTGTTCGCTTTGTTTGGATCCCTCTGGTTCTAGCAGGAAATGAGAACTCATTTTGGTCCACTAAACAAGTCCTGTGTCACAGAAAAAGCCTTTTGGTACTAATCCTCCCCATGATTATTTATCAGTGGTCTCTTAATTCTTTCCAGAGCTATATTCTGCCCTTATTGCTCCACATTACACCTTTTTATTGACTTTCTAAGTGTTTATTACACATGACAAAAATCCTGTTACTGTTATTATGGCCACAGGATACATACCAGTAGATCACTCACCGTTATCTCCATTCCAGGGTCAAAGGGATAACCCAATACATCTTTTTGGTCCACTCCTGCCCTTCCATTGGATTAGGCTGGTTCAGTGGAAGCTCATTTCCTAGTCCCGCCACTATTCAACATTATATGCTGTTCTGGTATACAGTGCAATTATTGGTAACATCAAACCTCCACAGAGGTTGATCATCAGTTAACTTTGTTCTCACTATACCTTATGCATCTGGCTAGGTTTTCATAATGCCCAAGCATCACAGCTGTGTACGTGGTTTCTTGTCCAGCATACCAGGTAAATGCATTTGTTTTTAAACGGTAAAAATGTGGAGCAGAAGCGGCCAATCGTGCAGAGAGAAGAGCAGCGGCTGCTGTTCCCCGTCTCATGGCGTCCCTTTGCCTACGTGGTGGTTACAGGGCAAAGGTAAATAGCACTCTGTCTTCTTCTACAATACTGTCACCAAAGGAGCACCAATCTACTGACATACCCCCCACCTAACAGCTTAAATCAGCGAAGGCTTCCTCGCATTAACTAACTGAGTAATCTGTGAGTATGAATGCTAAGCTGGTCAGTGGCAAGCCCAAGCAGACTTGACACATTCGAATGTAGTTGCTCTGATGAGACCCCAGTAAAATGCTGCCGGTCCTTAAGCTTCTTTTTTGGTTTAATTTTCATGGTTTTTGTCAATATCATCCTGTTTGGAATTCTTTATGCATTCTGACTTTGGAATAAACCAGGACCGGCAGAAATCGTTATACTAGAGCAGCCCAATTAGGAACATGGCTATCTGAGATGTGAGCGGATTTCTGGTGGGTATTCTGCGTGTTGGCTGTTTGATTAACACAGTGCAGCTTAAATGAAACAATATTATGATGCACAAGAAAGGTGTGCCAGGGTCTGGTGGAGCGATTTCCCAGAATTGGGTCCAACCTCGGCCATGTAGGGGTGAAGCCTTGAAAGCTCCCTGCGTTTGCTCTCTCAGACTGCTGCACCTGCTATACTCTGTCATGGCGCCACCTTGTGGTTGGGACCGTCTACGGCCAGGATAACTGCAGCAGCTGGGAGTGAGAGCGGAGACGCGTCAATTGTGGCTGGCGACGTGCCGGCGGCTGGTGCGCTTAGACTGCTGGCCGGGCTGGATTTGCTGCCAATACGACTGGCAGTACTGGTTGATGAGCCGGACTTCCGGCTCTGGGTGGAATTGCGGCGGAACTGTCTGAGGAGGGGGTGGCGGTGGCGGGGGGTAGGGATGGAGGTGCGGTCGGTGCTCTTCAGATGGGACATCAGGAGCGGTGAGGGCATCCACAATCTCGCGATCCAGAATACGCAGTGCCACCCGGGCCACCGTGTGTTTGAACTTGTTCTCCGTGGCCAGGCAGTGGTACAGCCCGCTATCTGACTGGGTCAAGGACTTCAGCAGGACCCCATGACCCGTTTTAACCACCCCAGCGTCGCGATTGAGCTGACAGGGCAGGAGTCATTGAATATGAAAAAGGGACACAGAGAAAGAATCAAAAGTTAGCACTTCAGACCAACAGCAGCTCATTCCTGTTCTGCTGCGACTCGTCACAGCCAAGATTAGGAATCTTTTAATAGCAGATTAACAAAGTAATGAGTAACAGAAATGGAGACAGTCACCGTGGCCCGACTCACCACTTTCCTCTTGCCATCCTTCTGGAAAAGCCACTTGACAGTAGCTTGTGGAGACCGGGGTTGACACTCCAGGAACACGCTGCTTCCCTCCACCCCGAACTGAACAGTTTCTTTGAGCCGATTCTCTACTGGGGCAGCAAAAGGAGACAAAGATTACTGGGTCACAACCTTGTTAATTATTTAGAAATTTTATGCAAATTTGTTTCAGATCACATAAGGTACATTTTGTTTAAAGCTATTACTAAATACTGGAAAAGGTGCAGACTAAGTGCTGAAATTGGAATTAAAACAGAATATTTTGGGTGAAAGACAGGATTTGAGAGAGCAGATCTGCTATTCAACTTAACAAAAGTGAATTTACTAGAAAAATCCTGTGCACAAATTCTGTGACTCAGTAAAACTACTTCAAAGAAGTAGGGGGTGGGGGGGTCATGGCGGGATTTAGGTGAGTATCACCTTCGCATGAATTTCCCAACCTGTCAGATTAGCAAACATTTCTGCTCTGTTACATAAAAAGACTGACTTTTGACACAATTCTCCTGCGAAACAGCCTTGTTGGACTTATTTTTTGTCATATTCCCAAATCAAGACGGCAACTGCAATTTAAATGCTTTCACTGTTTTAAAAGTGATATTTATATTAATAACATGCTTTAAAGAGAAAACAAGTGGAAATCAGAAAGCAGAAAAAATCCATTAAAAAAAAACATAATCTTATTTTGTAATCTTAAACTTTGTTATATTCCGATATATTTTCACATATTTTTCTTCAGATACCACGCCACAGCATCCCTGCGGCAGCTCAGATTACAGCCGATGCTCCGGGCTGCATCTCCGCAGAGGATTACGCTGGGTGTGCCTTGCCTCACCTTTGGCATTGAAACCTCGGCACTGCCGGAGAGGATCTCCGTGTTTGATGTCTTGTCTCCTGCTCCTCCTGAGACACACAAAGAGCAGAGAGAGGACACGTCTTGCTTTAGACGAGTGTTTCCCAATCCGGTCCTCAGGGACCCGCAGACAGTCCACATTTTTGCTCCCTCCCAGCCCTTGGTAGCAAAAATGTGGACTGTCTGGCAGGGAGCAGGGAGGGAGCAAAAAACGTCTGTGCGTTCTCGAGTACCAGGCTGGGAAACACTGCTTTAGACAGCGATTCATACAAGAGTAAACTGCTGAATAAAGCAGACAGCAACATTGGCTGAGTCCCCACCTCTTTGTGGCTGGGGTGAAGGCTGAGCAGCTCTCGCCATCCCAGGCACAGTACGGATCCCTGGCCAGGCAGCAGTCTGAGCAGGCTTTGCCATAGACGGGACATCTGTGCAGGGACACCTGCGTCAGGCCCCTTTCAGATGACACGTACAGTTGTTGCTGTGAAACACAGAGAAACAAGCAGACATAGCTTAGTATATGTTAATGTGGCCCCACGTACTTATAACTTTACAACACCTGAGATTCTCAACCAATACAGTGCATGCTATTTTTGGCTCACCCTTTTTGATGAGATTTTCATTGTTTTAACAGGAGCTGGACTCTGCAGAGGAACAGGACACAGCAACATCATTACACCTCATTTTGGTGTGAATTTTATGTTGGGGGGGGGGGGATTATTTTTCAAGACCAGATTATTATCTGAGTTAGAAACAACAGAAGCAGACGAACATTACCCTGAAAACCTCGACCTCTTCTAGAGTGAGCTCCTCTGCGGTGCTGGGGTCTTTCGGAAGAACAATCACCTTTTGGACTGTGCCACGGTCTAAAATAAGAAGGAGGACAAATAAAGGTTTCACTCTCAAGAAGGTTTTGGCTTAAAACACGTGATGAAGTGTCACTACCGATCAGTAGTGGAGCTGGAAACTCACCTGTCCCCAAAAACAGCACTTCGTACCTCCCATCCACTGCATCCACCAGGTCTACTGCAATGGTGGTGAAGCGATAGTCCACACCGGTGCGCACCACCAGGGGGCGCTTATGAAGCGGATAAACTGGATGGTACATAAGGGGATGGGCACGGACGAAGTTGACAGCCTCATCTGAGAACTCTTTGGTGGAGCGGAGGCCAGGAGTGAAGGTCCCTCCTGGACACTGAGGAGACGGAAAAAGAGACTTAAAATTTCACGAGTTCGGCGTATTTATTAAACACTAAATCTAAAAAAAGACCAGACTACATACTGTGCCGGGGCGGGGGTAGGGAATCTTGCCGGTGTAAGGTGTCCACTGGTAATTATGGCCGTGTTTATGGGAGAAGGGGCCGTTGAAGACGTTACGGATGTCGGCCATGGAGTAGACACAGACAGCTGAGCCCCTGAACACCGAACTGAGGAGGGCGAGATGTTAGCCACACTGCTGAACACTATAGAGCACAGAAAGCGAGAATGACAGTTCAGCAGTGAACACGCACATGGGAACCGCGACAGGGCTGAATAGGGCCGGGAACATCAGCACCGAGCAGATCTACATGCGACGCGTGTCAGCCATTTTTAATGCACAGTCATTTATTTGCATATTTTAACAGAGTGAAAAAGTAAACGCTTTTTCACTGCGGATGTTGTGTTCACGTTTTCCTTAGGAAATCAACAAGCCGTGCAATGTATGCAGTCTATAGTATACATCACATTTATATCAGGCACTTTATATAGCAAACACACCCCCCTGAAATTTGCTTCCTGCCCCGCCAGTCAAATTCTATTGAGGGTGACCCAACCGATCGGTGGAATCTACTGTGGACCTATCAGTAGATTTTTAGGTACGGGCCTGGTTTATATTGCATAATTTGCGAGAAAAAACATTACCCAGCTGTAGTGAACACAGCATAAACGACGGGATTGCGTTCATCTTGAGTAGGCTGAATGAAAACGTCTCCTATGAAAAGATAAAAAAGTGGAGAGCAGGTTTAAACAGGATAGAACACAAATGAAAGTGTCTGAAAAATGACCTGAAAAGGAGCAGCTCTTACGCATTTCATCAAAGTACGTTTCTACGCCATCGTCCCCAATCACAGAGCACACCAGACGAGCCTTCAGGAATGTCGTCCACTTGTTCACCAGTGACCTCTGACCCCCATCATCATTCTGGCCACACGGGGTAACAAGGGAGATGGTTTCAGTTATACATTGATACAGTTGGGAAATTTATTAATCAATAACATGATGTTACGTGTATTTGTGTCTGGGTGTGTTTTTGCATTATGGCTATAATGGTACATGAACCATTCAGTACATCATTCTCAATTTGTTATGCACAATAAAATAAATGAAAACATTTACTGACACAGATTTACAAGTACATGCCCAAGACAGAAAACATTATGCTAACTGCGGATGTGACTTAGTTACGACCACAGCTGATTACAACCAATCATAATCGGCCACTTGGGAACATTTTGGTTTCCCTATAAATTACACCAGCATGGAGAGGGAGCATTTGATAAGAGCAAGACTGACTGTGGCCTCTGTTATACCGAACTCGGATACGTCGCTGGAAAACCACTGAACGCGCTAACTCACTTGAGACGACATCATGCAAGTGTGTTAACGACTAGAGCAAGGCTGAAACAGCCAGTCTCCACCTGGCACTTTTACCTGGGAATAAGTACTATTAGGGTCGTTTATCGCTACAGATATGTGACAATACTCTGTACTAGAGAATATGGGATTTGGGGTTGGTATGTTATGTTTTTGATTTTTACATTTATTTTACGTATATTTTAACAATGCGCAAAAAGGTTTTATTATTCAGACACGTCGACAGACACATTTATTTCGGTTTACAACTGTTCCTAATTGTGCTTGCAGTTAAAAGTAATTTAAAAATAAATTCTGTTTTCCCTGCTATACAGAAACTGTGCACCAAAACTGCTACACCCCTAGTGTGTGTATATATTCGTCCATGTATTGAAGTCTAGGCACTCCTTTTTGAGCTCACCAGACAGATGCGCCCCACCCTGGCCAGAACACTGGGGCTTCCCCCTCCCCCTGCATCCAGAGTCTTCTCACGGAAGAAAAAGTAAAGCTTGTCATCATTCCTCTCCGAGCTGTCTGGAATCTGATGGGTCTGGATGAAAACCGGTTCTAGATGTACAGCAAGGAGCAGACAGGAACACATACTTAATGGCCGATCCAGCCTTTGAGGGTCTGCACTGCTGCACATGCGGTCCGCCTGAGACTCACCATTAAGCCACCGAGAGTCATACTGCTCGGTCCGAACTGCCGGTCTGTCACCCAACGTCCGGAAGATTGCCGGGTCCGTGCCCATGAAGTCCACATGAACCCCAGCATACAGGTTTCCATCTAATAGGGGGAGGAGGTTTGCAGAAAAAATAGAGGAGAAGGAAAGATGAAATTATGAAAAGTGATCGCTGGGAACCTCATGGGTCTGCATGGCCCATAAAGCATCACGTGGATACAGATAAATGACGCACTGATGAGCGTAGCCACATTCTCCTGGCGGGGGTCGTAGGGGCATTTCCCCTTTCCCGATTCCACATACCCTGGGACAAGTCGGAAGAGATACTCCTAAAAGCAGAGGGGAAGACGGGGGGTGAGGAGCGATTTCTGATGTCAGGGGCAGGTGGCGAGTACATCGGCGGCAAACGGTACCTCGGCTCGCCAACCACGGTTGATGAACGTGCAGATGGGCTTGTAGGCCCCCGTGCCGCAGGCATACAGGTGCGTTCGGTTCCACGGCTCAATCAAACGGACGAAGTTTGCGCACTCGCCCTGGAGTGGGGGATGAAGGGAGGGAAAAACGACATTATTCTCACAGGCAGCGCACTATATTTTTGTAATGCGGCCAATGATCCGCAGCCTAAGAGGAATTGCATGACTGGAAATGCGCAGGGCTGTCTGTCAGAGGAGAAACAGGCAAAACTCACCTGGCCTCCTTTTCCTGTCATCCTGCACTCCCCCTTTCTCTGGGCAGTGGCAGGCCAGTGAATCTGAAGGAAACAAACAAACCTTTACTATGCATTCATTTATGCGTTCGGCAATGTCTTTTCTCAGCCTAAGTGCAAAACATTTTGACTCAACATTATGCCGTTTTATGTCGTAAACACACTAGATTCAACGTATATTTATGACATGCATAGTTATACAGATACAACTTGCAGTGGAATGTAAATCTTGTTACTCCTTAGACAAACAGCAGTGAAATAAAAACAAATAATAAAAAAAGGAATTTAAATGATTAAAAGTAGGGAGGGGTGGGAAAAAACCATAATAAAAGATAAATAGGACTGTATATACATGTGCAGAAGTGATAATTAGATGGATGGCAAGATAGAACTGAGGAATAAACTAGGGGATTGATTTTAATTAAACTCATTACCGTAACAGAACCAGGAGGTACAGAAAAACACACCAGTGGCCACTTGACATAACAAGGACCAGTAACAAGTACATTCAGCACACAGACGACATGAGACCACAGTCTGACCATTTGGTGTAAGACAAGGATTGAGGCTAAACCTGGACTCAGTCACCGACACAGATGAAAGCCTTACAATGAGGGGCTCCTTGTTGATGTTGTGCATGTCGAGGGCCACAACGTATTCCTGGCTGCCCAGGTAGAGGCGGCCCTGGTCCTGATCCATCAGCAGGATGCGATAGTCACTGGTGTTGAAGGAAAAGCTGAACGGACGGATTGTCTTGGTCTCCAGAAGTTCTGCACGATTCGGCAAACAGGAAAATGTTTCTGAGTGTCACTGCACAGCAGAAGTGGAAAGTTCAGGTCCAGAAAGTAAAAATCCAGACCAAGATTTTGTTTCAACCAACCAGTTGAGTATACAGTCACAGTTACAGAATCTGGCCTGAATTTTTACTTTCTAGAGCTGAAATCTCCAACTCTGCTGCACAGGAATACAGTCATTGCACAGCTTGGTTTACCTCTTAGCACATGGCTGGCATGCCTGCGCTGAATGGCTACTACCCAAGTGCACTGAGTACCAGCAGGAGGTGCTAACATAACCTGCTCTGCCCTCTTTCTCAGGCTGTTCCGCTAGATATTACATCATCATTCTGACTTTCACTGAGGAGAAACAGGCCAGCAGCATGTTGCATTAGACATGCCATTTCCATGGAATTAATAAAAATGAAATTGCAGCTCTAAAACATCCCACGATTGGATAATTACAGACCTGCCTAAAGATTTCCATCAAACAAGGCAACAGAATTCAAAAAGTACCTAGACTGCTGGAAGTTTGTCATTAAGATCTTTAGAATTTCCATTTAGCAAGAAAACGTCTACAGAAGGACAGTATATAGTACGACAGTACAGTGAAATAACTGTGGGAGGGAAGAATGTCGACTTTAGACATAAATCTCCAGTGAGAAGGACGCGAAGACATCACTGCCCTGGGCTTCTGACAGACACTAACGGGGACTATGTGAGCGATTGAAGATGAGCTTTAGGTCTAACACAGCAACATGGCGCATATCTATAAATTACCCATGTTAACCCCATTCCTGCAGCACTTTGATCTCTGTGGCATTACTGCACACCCTTCCAAATGCTAACCTGTCCGGGGCTGGGCCACAAAACGTCAAATAAATAAAAATAGCTTTTGCAGTGGTGTTGAAAAGGTCACGGTCAGACACTGCTCTCCGTTCTTGGAACAGGCTGCAGACAACGGTTCAGTTTTTATTGTATTTCATTTTTAGTAAGAGATGTTTTCCCTCCCCCAATATAAACACACAAGAGCGTTTCCAATACAAGGAATGTGATATTAATTCCTCAGACTGGAATCGACATATTAAATCCAGTACAGATTATTGTATAAATGGTGACGGGTAATACTAATCTTTTTAGGACAGACATTGATGGTTATGTAGGCGGTGGAAGTAAATATTAAAAAGGTCAGTAACAAATATACAAAGCTGAGTGAAAGGGTCTTTTACAAAAGGGCGAGAAAACCTCATTATCCGCTCACGTGTCAGTGGAATTCTCAATGACGTGTCCAAGCACTTGGGCCAGAGTGACAGACTGTATTTCACACGTATGTGCGGCCCAATGAGAGCCCATGTATATGTTTGTGTGTTTGGGGTGCCTGTATCTGGGGCTCTAACTAGGTGGCGAATTGCGGCCGTCTGTCTGTCTCCCTCACAGCTGTGTGGGTGATCCTCAGGCAATCTGCAGAATTCCGGCCGGAGCGCTTGACGGAGGGCACCGGATTCCTGCCACTCGCTGTCTGGGGCGGGGAGAGCCTGCTATTCTCAGGAGTCCTCTCATCCCATTCCAAGCGGCTTTATCTAGAAAATCCACAATTTCGGCAAGGGAGGGGGAATCTTTTTTTATAGATGCACCTGCTGGCCAGAAAGGTCATTGCACCAAGTGTGCAGGTCTGGGGCTGTTCACTGTCCAAGTCTGGGAGACACGGACAGCGTCCATCTAGCAGACAACTACAGCGGAGGTCATTATTTTCTTGCACCATAAAAAAATTCAAATATCTTCACAAATCGCTTCTGTTCTATTATGGAGGCAAAAAGCAAAGCAAAAACATCTGCATAGCCTCACCTGTAGACTAATAAAAGAACCAGTAGCATCAGGCTGAGGATCCTTCAGAAGAAGTTTCTCCATAATCCAAATCGAAGAGCAACAAACCAAGCTCAAAAAATCCTAACGTCAGACCACTGGCCTTAGATGGGACTCCATCTTTAAAACTTTACCCTATGAAATATTAGATTCCCAGTGAGCTTTGTTGCTGAGAACAAACCAAAGTAACTCAAATTTTTATACCTTGAGGCAATATTCTGTAGTTAAAAACCACAGCCCCCCTCCCAACTCTGCTGTTGTTCACCTCCAACAGGCTTCCTGTAAACCTGCACTTGATAAGTGACTGGAAGGTGAATGTCTATGCAAAGGCTTGTGTGACCCTGAATAAGCAGTTATGGTAGATGGATGAGGGGATGAATGCTCAAAAAACAGACTACTGGTTTTAATAACAATAACATCAAAAAGATCCTTAGGTTTCTATTGTATTCTCAAATTCAAATACAGTAGCTAAGAATATGTTGTGGAAACTGAAAGGGGAACAGTGAGTTCATGTAACCATCCATCCATCTTTCAGCCCCTTATCCTGGTAAAAGTCATGTCCTTATTTATATCGTTTATTTTACATAAAATCTTATAGGCCACTGTGTCCAAAGACTATGGGCTTATCCAAATCCTCAGTGTGCACACACGCTAGAACCAAACTTGGCCGGCGTGTGAAGTCCTGCATAAACTTAAAAAAGAGCAGCTAGTGATCATGGCTCAAGAGAGGACCGATGACCTAATGCTACTGTCATGAAGATTAGCCTTGCTGAGTCGGAGCCAGGGCCTCCGTTGTGGGTCAGAGCGCAGCACGGCTGGCCGGCTCGACGTAAGGGACCGGCAGAAGGTAGCTGAACTAAGCTATTGCTGTCGGCTTCTTGGCCCAAGTAAGCTGACCTCCGTGTAGGTCGGAGACATAGATACTGGGATTGTGTAGCGAAGCATATTTGGCAGTAAAAGAACAAATCCACCAGAACTGCATCCATTCTGGAACTGAGTAAGAGGCGTACCGAAAGGGGGATGGGGTTTAGTCTCAGGGCAGTCCCCTTGCCAAAGTGGAATTTAAGGCTGTTTGCCAACTGGGCTCTGTGTATCTGCGCACGAGCGTGTGTATGTGTGTGTGAGTGTGCACCCACTTACGCATATCAGAGTGTACCAGGCCTAGAGTCACTGCCAGAAAGGGACGCAATATTATTTATTGGCACTGAAAGAAATCAGGCAGAGCTTATTGTAAGCTGCATAGCTGTGGGGTAAGGAACAGTGCCGCTCAAACGGATTTCCATTATTCATAAATCTGACTTTAATATGGGAACAGAAATGGAGAGAGGGCAAGGGGAGAGAAAGAACTAAAGAATTAATAGAACAAGACATGAAAACTCATCAATGGGAGGACGACATGCTTTTGGTAATAGGGCAAAAGGCAGGCAGACAATGCGGGTGGCCTGTATCCCAGCCCAGCTGAGGTGTGCCTATGTGGTTCCTGTAAGTTCTTGCACAGGATGTTTAGTCAACCTCGGGCTAAAATAACCTGAGGTGGATCTCTGACAGGAAAAAGGCTGGTGGTAGAAGGAACTCTTCCCAGGCTATGTGGCAAACACAGGACATTGCCAAGCTCCAATCAGGTCAAAGAGGAGAACGGCAAAAGCTCAAAACCTAACCCCGATATGTACCTGGGTCATCCTGATCTTACATTTAGCCTCTCACCGACATCTCAGGCACCAAAATCACATCAGCTGGAAACAATGAAGGGATGTTAAGCATGGAAAATGTGTGGACACTTTAACGAGGGCATTTCCGTAAAGCAGCACTCTTAAACCAGGCACCGCCAGAAATAAACATTGTTATTTTATATATAACTAAGGATGTATATATACACAGTCTCTACGAAAATCAGGTCGATCTCCCACAGACTTGTGAAATCTGTGCCAGTTATTATCTCAGTGGAAACCAGAAGCCGTACAGATAGTGTCCACTGTTTACGCTGTGATGAACATGGCAGTGTCCGTATGAGACGATAAATAATTATGCTGTGTTTAGAAAGAGACGTAAAGCTTTGTTTTTTTGGGAGAAAGAAAAAAAAGATTGACATGTGGTGGCTTAAAGCACATGTCGACTCGAGAAATGTATTTGCCGTTTGTACATGGACAGACAGCATGACTGTGGAATTTTTGATGTCAGGTAGAATACATGAGATTATCAATAATGCGATTTATTACATAATATTTCTCTGCAGACTCCCAGCTCAACACCTTTTTCTAAAGAACTTTGATTAATTTCACCTTTAAAGAGAAAAGGAAATTGAGGTATTGAGTTGACTGAATACCATTGAACCTGTAGTGTGAGGTACACGCAGTGACACCACATTATGACATCAGACTTGCACCTTGGCTGCCAGGTTCACAGGGATTCCTGAAAGGTCTCATAGCCACAGGCCACTCAACAGGCTCCCCCGTATAACAATGAGCTCCTGTGAGGAAAACAATGGTCACCTAATCCTGAGATCCCAAGAAACCAGGAGCCAAGCTCAGTCCTCCGCCCAGCTATTCTTGGAAACTTTTACAGATCGAAGGGGGCTGGGAGCAGTTATTATCAAAGATAAAGCTGTAATCTTTGTCAGTCTGTAACAATTCCACAAATACTTCTGTGTTGCCACAGTAGAAGAAGTAATGGATAAACCACGACGAGGTGCACGGTTATAGGAAAAGTCAATTACAACTTGGTTGGAGTTGATTATTTTCATTGACCACACTCCTTGAAGTGGATTGTACAAACAAAAAACCAATAACAGTATCAACTAGTAACGGTTCATTTTTCAGATGAAAGTTATTAATCGCTATTAAAAATATAGTCCTTATAAGGACAGAACATCTGGCCAGACTACTCACTGGAGGGGGCAAGTCTGTTAAGTTTGTCTAGAAGAGGTTAATGCTTGAGTATTAAAAATCAAGGAAAAGTATGCTGATAAGAATGATTGCTAATTTATGGGTTAAAAAGTCACCCAGGGATTTATAATGACATGTTTACTAAAACTTTAAAACGCATTAATATAAAACTGTTATTAGGCTACTCAAAACTACCTGTGTGATTACGCGAAAATAGTCATCTTTGGACCAATAAGAAAGTAGCATTTACAAAACTGTGGTATAAGGATGTATAAAGACTGCTCTGACGCCATGCTGATTGACAGTGTTCTGCTGCAGTAGCTGAACTGAGAAAACCAGACATAAAAAAAAATATATAAGGCTGGCAAAGTATGTTAGTAATTGGAAACGACAGCAGCACTTAAATTTAGACACAAAACATTTAATGATCCCTTTACTCTAGATGCAGGCTGAATAAGTTCATGTAGTCTTTATGAGTGTAGCAGTTCATTAGATCTCGTTGGCTGAAACGATCACCGCTGAAATGACAGGCCTAGTCAGGACTGCGGTACCCTTGACAGCTGCAGCTATTCCAATCAATCTAGGAAAAAACACAATAAAGCATCATGCAGTCTAAAAATTCTCTGCAAAAATTTGACATTTTCCATTCTGTAACTATGCATACGCAAAAAAATCTATTTCTGAAAACTCAACTTTTAGACACCTTTTCTCAGCCTTAAAAAAAAAACTTCTCAGCCTGTAATTGAGCCTGTGTTGATTTCTGTTTCTCTGTGACACATCTGGTGTGTGGACTCAGTAAACCAATACAACCAGAATGGCCACTTGACGTCCACCTCACTATTAACCACCTTGACAAACAGACCCGGGTCTCAGCTGGCCATTTATTGTTCTGCTCTGTTCCGGAACTCATAAAGAATTAACCAAATTAGCAAAGCTTAATGGTGCACAATTAGCCCGCGCCTGATCACCAACACTTGGCTTCTTAAAATTACGTTGAGTGCCATTGCTAGAGTTAGGAGAAAGTGGCCAATCACTGGCTGGGAGCCACCGCTATTTGGTCAAGGGTTGTTCTGGCACTGAGAATTCTCCCCGTATGAGCTTTTTAAAAGGCTGTGCTGGTGAAGTGTCTCCTTTGTTTTGGATTCTACTACTGCTCACTTGGGAGAGGGCTGTAACCCAACACTGGCTCTGAACTGCAGTCCTGGAGTGGGCTCTGGCATTCTCTCCGGCTCGATGGAGTCATACCCCTCCGCTAATCACTTGCACATTTATGCACTTTTAATTGTTTCAAACTTAGGTAAACTCAGAAACTCTCCCCCTTACAATGAAGAAGGGAACCTCGTATGTGAAGAGTCACACGTTCCATGAGTTGACCGCCTTGAGCGTCACTGCAGGCGCTTGTCTGTGCTTTTCCTGGACCATCAGTACCGCTAATCCTTCACAGATAGGTGCAGGAACCGAGCGGCCCGGACCTCCTTCCCGTCAGCCGATCCAGGCCCAAAAAGAGGATCACCATCCAATCTTTTGCCTATATGTATCACCATGTTTGACTTTAGACTTAAAATATTCGTGAACCCTATGCTTACAATAGCTATCGTTCGACAGCATCCTTGTAATGTCTTTATGATACGAAAAAATAAAAGTAAAAGCAAAAATATATTTTTACAAAAGAGGCTTGTAAGAGATACTAAGAGGTTCTATACTATAACTGAAACTAGAAAATGAAAAGGGGCGAATGCTGCGACCATTCGGGTAGGAATAAAACGTGTGTATTAATTTCTCACGTTAAACTATTCAGTCAAAAATGGCTGAATTAAGGAAAATTCACCAGGCCTGCACAAGAGAGCTGACATAATAGAATGACAACTTTTGCCTGGAAGATTCAGCATTTCCTGCCGATTACTGACAGAGCTGTACTGAAAGTACAGGAACTGCCTCATTGGTTTGTCAGACTGTGACACAGAGAAATGGAAAATCACTCCTCACATGATTATTTTAAGCCTTTTAATTTATTCTAATGCTTTTTGACAGTGAATCTGTCACTGTTTTTTTCCAGGGATGTAGCAAAAGGCTGGTAAAAAAAAAATACCCCGAAGTTTTGAGAAGAAGGGTCACTGGCGTTCCTGGAACACAGGAACCTGGGAAATACGCCCGGTTCTAGTAAAAGCAAAGAGCCTGTTGTCCCGCTTCCTGATGCTAGGTGCCAGGATGTGGGCCGCCGGGGATGAAATTGCTGATCTAAACAAGACAAGAGGGTAACATGGGTACAGACAGAAAAGAGAGGAGTTTGAAGGGAAAAGAGAGCAGCGTGGATGAGGTGGAGCAGCTGAGAGAGAAAGCGGGACAAAGAGACGAAATGCAACAAAGAAAGAGAAGGCATTTAATTCTGGAAATTGTTTGGAGTAACTAGTGGTAGAATGAGTAAAACGTGTATTACACAGTACTGCTCACCACCAAGGGTACTCCTAAAGCCTGTGAGTGTGGGCAGCACACGAGGAGAGCGCGGACGCAGAGAGATCAGACACACCGCTAAAGGGTCACAGTACGGTCCAGGAAAACCGTGTGAGGGGAGATGATTGGGGGGGGGCACATAACAGGGGTGTCTGTCTGGCGTATTGGAGCAGGTTGCTGGAAGAGAGCCCTCACATTCTTCCAGGGGCTTCCCTGTGTCTCTCCTGAGGTAAATCCAGTCACCACACTGGCTATATATACCCTCGTTACATGGCTGCCCTATCCTGTTCCTAGAAGTGCCATCCATTTTGCTGATGCCTACGCACACAACTGCGTGAGATCACCCCCCCCTCTTGGCACCTCCGCTTGCCCAACTCCATTCCTCTCCGGCCCCAGGGATGTCCTCGCCTTTAATCCCTCTATTAGCCCCCTTGCCCGTCCATCCCCAAAAATGATCTCTATTCCTTGTTTATCTAACTACTCAGCTGCTTGGAAGGATTTCGGTCCAGCTTTTTGCTGTTCTAGCATTAGAAGTCATGCCTTGGTTGTTGCGTGGGATCATAGCTTAACCAGCAGGCTGCAGAAGTTAATCCTCTATAGGGGAGTCCGTTCATGTGGCGGGGGAGGGTACTTTTGTTACACAAGCAGCCAATCACAGGAGCTCCAGACAGGCGCACAAACACACAGGAAGGTGGGGGGATTCTGCCTTCATGAAAGTAAAATCGCATCCAGTACGAGTTTGTGTGATCAAATCCTCTACAATACAGAGTACAGCTCTGGAGAGAGTTAAAGCAATGTAGTGATTATTTGACATAAATGATTATTCACTTTGTGCAATTCCTGAGAATAAATGTGACATATGTTATCTGTAAAATCTCCTCCCAGCTGCACAGTGTTATGAAAAGAAAGAAACGTAAAGTAATCATCCCTCTATTAATACCAGGTCTGGCCTTGTAAGAATGGCAGTAATTCTCATACGTGTCATTCTCACCAAGGCTCCTTTTGTTCTTTGTTTTTGTTGGATATCCTCAAGAAAAAAATAATTAGTACGTATAAAGCTGTAGAATGTGTGTAAGCATTGAACGGTTGATTGATTCACATTATAAATAATATGGCATTGAACCTGCTAACTGTATAAAATTAAAATATCCAAATTCCTCTGGGCTTTAGAAGCAGTTCAAATCTGGTTACTGTTTGCCTGACAGAACAGCAGAGATATTAACCACTATAAAAAGCCGTATGAACATGAAAATGCAGTTTTAATTCAAGGTTCTCTCTGTCTCTCTCTCTCTCTCTCTCTCACACACACACACACACACGTCGGGTAAATATATCCTTATGGGGACCGCTCATTCATTCCTATGGGAAACTATGACAACCTTAAGCCCCACCCAGCCCAAACCATAACCATAAGTAACCAAGCAAAATACAAGAGTTCCTGCATTTTTAGTTTTTTCATTGCAGTCACAGATTTTTATTAAATTGAGTTGAGTTTTCAGGGAACTGGTCCCCATAACGGAAAAAAATGGCAATTCATCATATTGCGGGGACATTGTGCCCCCATAAGGTAAGGTATACCCGCTCACACACACACACACACACACACACACACACACACACACACACACACACACACACACACACACACACACACACACACAGTACCTATAGATCAACCGGAACCTTGTTATTCTATTATTTTTGTTTCTGCGGAGAAACTTCACTACCTTTGTTTTGTCTAAACCTGACATTGTGTTGTCTTGCTGTTTGAAAGCAGACATTGGATTTATGGTCCTGAATCTTGCTCCTAAAACCTCAGCTCCCCAAAAGAAGTTTGTCTGCCACCTCAGATACAGGAATACTGGGAAATTATATTTCCTTATAATTCTGCATCTAAAAGCCGGCTTCGCAAGAGCACTGGTGACCTGCACTAAAGTGAAACAGCTGTGGTGAAGGTTGCCTGCAATCGCCTTCATTGAGTTTCTTTATGCACTGCAGAGGTCTTCCCACCTAGGCTGTCTGAGAGGTTTACATAGCCCCACTGCATCATTACCTATCATACTGGTTGTGCTGTGCTCAAATGTACCCTTATAATCCTTAGCTGATGAGCTGTGCTGTCAGGCACCTGCCTCACCTTATTATTAACAGTAATGTACTTTAATGATGCCGTCACAACTGATTCATCTACCTGAGATGCTTTATCCGAGACAAAGACCCACCGCATGAGCGGCCAGAGAAGAAAGACAGAATGGAGCAGCTCAGGGCAACAATCAGGGGCTTTTCTGGGATGGGGGGGGGGGGGGAGGGTCAGGGGCAGCATCCCCGTGACAAAATGCATGGCCCCCTGTGCCCCCCGCACTGCACATGCTACTTGGATCTGAAATATATGTGTAGCTGCTCCCTGGGTCACGATGGTCCATGTTACGATATTTCAAATTTACGATGCGTATTCCAATTCCATTCTGTTTTTCACTTCCAGTACATTATTCAATACGTTACATGAGATATTTAACACTTTATTATAAAATAGCCTTTGTGTTCATGATTTTGCCCAACTGTAAACTAATGGAAATGTTCTAAGCATTATTATTAACATTTGCATTGTAGTTGCGGCAGGTGGTCGAATCACTTCAGTTGGTGAAAAGCAAGGTTAAAGAGAGACAAGAATTAAGGTTGAGTTACATATTGTAAAACTACTGCATTCTGTACAGTGCAGTTGCAAAACATTACATAAATAAGTAACTAATTGGTTTTAATTATAATAGTAATTTATATTAAGAGAACAGTACGGTCAAATACATCTGGTCCCCATTAACAGAACAACTGGTTACAGTCTGTCTTCGACCCCCCGCCCTCCCAGGTTGAAATGGTCTAAAACTTCCACTGGAAACAATACTCAGGACCCAAGAAATCTCTGCAGTATAGTGGAAGTGATGACATACAGTGGGAAGTAGTAATACACACAATACTCAACGATTACTGCGTACAGTAATGGCCACCCACTGAGACCTCATTTAGAATCCCATTCAGAAGACAAAACACTCATGTTGCCACAACTACTGCTGCTGCGATCAATCTATTAGGGCAAAGGAAGATCTAAAAACTGTTGTGTCAAACAAATATCACAAATAATGGACGAATCACCTTTAATAAATGTGGCGAACCCATCGAGTATGTTGTGGCAGCTTACCTTTAAAGGACAGAAATACTCTGGGCGCAGAGCGAGGATTCGCGTGGAGACAGCAGAAATATACACTCAAGAGAACGAGGAAGGCTTGTACCGTTGCCATAGCAATGACAGCACAGTTAACCTTTGGGAACCTACGACAGAAGGGGGGAGAGGTTGAAGAGTTTGGTTAAACAAGGAGGTCAAGAAGGTGGCCCAGACATAACAAAAAAGTTGTACAAACTAATAATAAAAGCAGCCATGCAGCAAAGGTTACAGGTCAGATGAATAAAACTCCTATCCAGCATCATCAGCTGCAGTAAACCATTTGTATTCAGCAGGAAGTTTAGATAATCTCTGGTTCTATAGCGTTCTTGACAGAGCTGCCTATAAAAGGATCCTTGAAAAACACAAGTTTAACTGTAACACTAAATTGTAGTCACTGGGACTTTCATGTTTTTAGAATAATACATTAAGATTCATTCCAAATTCTAAAACTTGTAATACTTGCTGATCTTGTATTTCTAAACTGGCTGTAGAAAAGAAGAAAAAAAAAAAATGGATCCGGCCACTATTGTGACACAAAGGCATATAGACTGGGTGCACAAGCGCCGGCGGATCCCGCTGTAATCGCCGGGTGACTTCCACGTCCCGGTGGGGCAGCCGGCAGCGTTTCCCTGCTTGTCAGCAGGGCTGTTTCGCGGAGAGACAGCAACCGGGTCATAACAGCATGTGACAATGAAAGCAGCGGAATGCTGCAGAGAAATACCCAGGGCCGTTATAAATCCCTGTCACTGCACAGCGGGACGGGCCAGTGGGGCAACTACAGAGGCCCCTGAATCCACAGCTAATCTGGGCCATGGCGGGGGGGGGGGAGGGGGGGGGGGGGGTATACAGCTGCAGATCTGAAAATACCCAATAAAGCTACTTAAATAAGAATATCAACACTCTGTCGATCCAGTAAACCTTATTTTTATAAACACGTTTCTATAATAGAGCAAAACTGTTTTAAATCATTTATACGTTTCCTTGCAAAGCAGCACAAATATTAATCCTGATGTAGCGACGAGTGGAACAGTCTTTAGCCCTCATTGGTCGCTGAGTTTACACAGTCTTTCCTCTATGGAAAGATCTCTCTCATGCTGTTACTCTTGCAAATGACTTGTGACTGCTGCTCCGCTAGGCTGGAAAAGACATGCTGGACCTCAGGAGTGATGTAGCTCACATGCAGACATATGTAAAGGCACATTTACATCACAGGACATTTCTCTCAGGAAACCAAGAGGTTTCAGCATTGTCCAAAAAGTACTAATATTGCAGCAATAAGACAATGAGTATCATCGTGCTGCTTCATTTACATGAAACATGTTAGATACACCATTTTAGTGGATGGTTTCCACTACCGACAATTAAGCTTTTAAACTTCTTTAAAGAAAAGAACGCATAAGAACCCCCCCCCCCCCCCCCCCCCATTAAAATTCTTTAACTGAACTCTCCTATTGACAGTCAATGTTCTGGATTAAGAATACGGGCCAAGCCTCTCCTGAGGCAAGTTGACTGTCTTTTGTCACTGTGACCAAACCTTCTACAGCTCCAGAGATTCAATCCTGTCACACAAATTCCCCAGCCTTGCAAGACAAAACAAGTCACCCACACAGGCCTGCAAAAAACGCGACTCGCATAAAAATTCCACGTCATTCATAGTTATTCGGTTCAATTTATTTCAATTCCAATCTGGCAAATTCCATTCTTCTATTAATTTCATATATGTCCATGGCCCTAATAGAGTTTATAACTTCATCATACTGTAAATTAATAATATATCCAAAACATGAAACCGCGATAGAACATAAACACCACACTTGGGTCATTTTAGGAATGCAAACAAAACATATAAGGTTAGGTACACACCTTTAGCAAGTTTAAATGCTTATCATGCACCACAGATGACCATGAAACTTCATCAAGATGTCCCCTGAGGACATCATCAGTAATGTGAAAGTTTCTCTGATTCAGTTACACACAGAAGGAAACAGGCAGTGTGGACTGAACAATTCGTTATGCTTCTATACCAGAAATGAGGAACTAAATCGCAGGGGAAGCTGTACCCTGATGGGTCCGATGCTACACCTACCCAAGGCGCTATTATCGGCTTTAAATAACACTAGAAAACACCTGCACCTTGCAGACAGAACGGCGGGGTTAGGACCCGAAGAATGGCGAAAATCCCAAAATAACAATGAGGAGCTGGGAGAATGAATGAAACCACATGGTCATTTGTAGAGAGACCAACAGGGTAACAAAACAAAACAGTGGTATGGGCTGATATAACTGTTCTGATACAGTAAATCCCGTTATAGTGGACACGCTTATCCGACAAGGTGCACTGGTCCCGGCCGTGCCCCTTTAAGAACATGCAGAAAAAGCATCGGATGTAGCGGACTCACATATAACGGAATTCCGCAAACAAACAATTTGGTCCCCAGGTCCACTTCTAGCTGTAGTTCTGTTCGCTATAGCGGACACGCAGGCTCCTCCCACAAGGCGCACGGCGTGCAGGTGATATCCAGCACAGATACGGAGTCGGAATTATTAATAGTCACGCATCTGGTCAGGTAAAGTTGGATTACTGCATGTACAATATAATAATCTCTACCACAAGTGTGTCTGATGGGGTGCGGCATGAGCAAATGGAGTCCTGTAGTTGTGTTCTGGGCACACAGCAACTCTGGATATAACCGCAGTGGTTAGCACTGTTGCCTCACACCTCTGGGACCCGGGTTCGAATCTCCGCCTGGGTCACATGTGTGCGGAGTTTGCATGTTCTCCCCATGTCGTCATGGGGTTTCCTCCGGGTACTCCGGTTTCCCCCCACAGTCCAAAAACATGCTGAGGCTAACTGGAGTTGCTAAATTGCCCGTAGGTGTGCATGTGTGAGTGACTGGTGTGTGAGTGTGCCCTGCGATGGGCTGGCCCCCCATCCTGGGTCGTTCTCTGCCTCGTGCCCATTGCTTCCGGGATAGGCTCCGGACCCCCCGCGACCCAGTAGGAAAAGCAGTTTGGAAAATGGATGGATGGATATAACGGACTGTTTTGCCTGGTCCCTTGAAGTCCATTATAACTGGATTTTACTGTACTGTCAATCCCAGACTGACTGCAAGCTGTAAATTTAGGGCATTTTTACTTTTAAATTACTGAAGGACCACATAGTTATTTTACACAAAACTGACTCATCTAGTATCTTGGGTTTCAAGTCAAAGTTACTTCTCCAACTGCAAAGCCTGGAATTTTTTACCTGAATCACTGCTGAGCTCAGCTTCATATGCTAAATACAATAAAATAATATTTTAGTTACACTATGCAAAGTAACTCTGCTGTTCTACTACTTTAACCCCCCATATATTATGTTACAAACTGGTATTTCACTAAATAATATTAGTCTAGTGTACTACGACTTACAATTTGCAGTCTGTTTAAACTTTATAGGGTACTGTTGATAAATTACGTTTTGCTAATTTTATGTATTAGGTGTGTAGGATTAAACTATATTTGCATATCCATTAATACGTTCCCCAGTAATTTATCTACTGATACATTCATTAATGCAACCTGTTCTGGGGAACCCTATGACTTATTGCGTGCAATTCTTATTCTATGCATGAAACGCTGGCAGTGTTTAATAACAGAGGGACCTGTCATTCCCAACTGGAGCACCCCAGAGTCACATGACCATTGTACCTCCTGCTGCTCCTGTTCTTATCATCCCACTGCCACTACATTTAAATTCTAGTGGGTTACTGTGTTCATTACAAGTCACAGAGAGATGGGACACACGTCCAAACTGCCAAGCGGGGATGGCTGAAATAGAGACTCGTGGTGGCAGGTAATGGTTTGAGGAAAAGAACAAAGGGGAGGAAGGGGATTTTAAAAAGGAGGAATGAAGGGAAATGGGAAGAGCTGTGTTCAGCCAAAACAATTCTTACATCGTAAACATCTTCAGAATGTTAGAAAAAATGTTACAGAAGAACTGAAATAAACAAGATGCTGTTGGAATGACAACAGTGTATCCCCCCCGACTGCCACCACCCCCACTCCTCTCACAACTTTGTGTGATTTGTCTCAGTGTAATCAGGTTCACCAGATCTGTGTTTGTAGCTGTCCTTTCGATTAGTGGTAGCACATGAAAACACATATACACCTTTTTCCATACAATTTTCTTGTGAAATTAAGCAATAAAAATAAAAAATCCATCAAACACTATTGGAGTTAAAGTGTTCACAAGGTCAAGTGTTTACTGCAGCCAGCCTTTGCTGACACCTAGTGCTACTGCTTCAATTGTGGTGCTGTATGTCTCGAAATTAAACAAGGTATAGATGGTCATACATAAAATGTTTCTCTAATTTAGTAATAAGATCCATCAAATACTTTTTGAGTTACCACACTCACAAGGTCAAGTGTCTTATGTAGTCACATTTCCTCTTGCTGCCACTTAGCAGCACTGTTTTAGTTTTGGTGCAATTTGTCTCAATATAAAATCAGTTCCTGGCCTTCTCCTATACCATGTGTCTCCAAAGTTTGAAAAAGATATTTTTGAGTTGCCATATTAATGAGATAAATGTTTGTGGTGGCAGACTGGTCCCAGAACCATATGCATTCCCCATAAATAGTAACTTTACAGTAAATAGTAGCTGTATCCTTGGCTTTCTAGTTATACCGTGTTCAGAATTTGCAAAAGATTTTAAAATCATATGTTGCCTGGAGTACAGCAGTAAAAGTAATTATGGGAACAATTAACGTTCTAATAGTGTTTTAATTTCATATAATGTGACCGTTGCACACGTGTACCTTCAAGATGTGATAAGCACAATTGAAATCCAGTCTGTCAAAGCTCAGGAGAACACTGTGGGACCATTTGTAATTGCCTTAGTGTGTTCATCCCCAGCGGTTATGTCACAATCTAACTGTTGTTTATGGGTCAGTTTCCAAAGAAGCCTAATTTACTAGACAAATCTAGATAGGGCAGGCTTTATTAATGGGAGCCAGACTTGCGATAAGGAATGTGTGCATATGTTCAATGGGACACAAACAAAAGGATGTTTAAAAGAATCTTTCAAGTGGAACATAAAGAGAGAGAGGAAGCTAGCAGCACAAGTTGGTACAACACAGGAGTATTTGATGTTTTTTGCTTTTTTTTTGGACTGGAATGTTTGTTCATTGTTCATCACTTGTTTCGCAACAGACCTCAGCCAAAAGCTTTCAGTCTGGGCTGCGGGCACCCAAGGAAGGCCATCCCTGTGACTGAGGATGTGGCTGTGAGCCAGTCACTCTGAGAGAGCACTGCATGATGCAGGACCCTGAACACCTGGCACCCAGTGAGAACTACCCTGCAGCAGCTATCAAGAAAATATAAATAAATGCGGTGTTTATGTCTACAATAATTATCTATAAAAAATATATTTCTAAATCTGTTCATTACTATATGCCTATATAGGCTATTGGAATAATTACACAGCATGAAAGAGCCAAAAAAAAGTAATCATGATATAATTGTTACCCCAATCTACCCCAAACCAATCAAATCGTTGCTTGGGGGGAGGGGCGGGTCACAGAAAAGGCAATAGTCTAGTTGCACAATACATCACAATATGGGTTTGGTTACATTTAAAAACTTTACTTTTATATAGGCATTAAGTAACGTTTAATAAAAAGAAAACTGAACTTGACAGCTGTAGGACGGGTTGGAGAAATGAGCAAAACCGTTTGACAGTTTCAGCTGGGAGTGATTAAATGTTTGCTGAGAGAGAAGTGCACGGAACTCAGAACGCTCCCTGGGAGAGGGGGGCCGGGGAGGTGGGGGGTGTGGAGGTTGTTACTCCGCTGGCAGAAAGGCCCCCTTCCAAGGCACATAGCCGGGGCGGGGGGACCCTGACCTGCAGCTGTGTCGCAACAGGGCGGTAGGGTGGGTGCACTGCAAATGGGATGTGGTGCAGCTGTATAGGAAATGTAATAGAAAAGCATAAGCATCTGCTTTGGCTGGGTTAGAACAGGGATTTTCTCAGCACTGCGTGGATTTCCTGCTGCCCTTCCCTAAAACAGTCCAAAGACATGTGGTTAATATGAACCACAATCCCTAAACTGCCCTGTGTGTGTGTGTGTGTGTGGATTAGGTTTATATTACATTGTGGGGACCAAATGACCCCAACAATGAGATAAAAACCTGTTATTTTGACGCTGTGGGTCCATTTTTCAGGTGTGTGTGTACTTGTGGTGGACTTGATGTCCTGTTCAGGAGGTACCTGCCTCTTGCCCTTCACTTGCTGGGTGAGGCTTTTGATTTGCTGCATCCCTAGACTGGGTATGTGGCTGAATGGATGGACAGCACATCATCATACAAATAATGCGATATTCCTAGGTGGAAATTTCAAATGGAAAGTCGGAATTCCGACTCGTGAACTCGGAGGAACTGACACTACCCCAAGCTCAGAATCCAAGATGGCTGCGACCTTTATCGACAGAGTGAGAGTTGTAGTTATATACTGTACTGTTTATTACCACTTATGTCTTATTTGTGGGTCATTAAATCGGTCGTACATACAATACTGTTCAACTTATCTGTGGAAGTGTTGCTATGTTTTATGAGTTTTATGCGCAAAACATTGCATAATGTGTTGTTATCAATTGATATTGCTAACAACGGCTAACAATTAACCGGGCTAGAACTGCATTTCATGCCAAGTCGAATTATTTGTTGGATTTAAGGTAGTCCAGGCTAAACGTTAGTGAACAAAGATAAAGCCCATTTAAACTGAAGTACCTTAAATCTGACAAGTTGTCCGGCTAAGCAAGAAATCTTGCTTTTTGAAACGAGTCCCTGGTATTGCTAAATGGCTTTCCAACTTGCGGCACTGGAATGCGTTTAACTTGTGCGTGACGTCATTCTCAGTTCCGAGTTCTGACCTCTGAGGTGAATGGAATGCAGCGTAAGAATCATAAAGGTTTTCAGTAAAAACGGAGGTACAATTCTACTGAATCTGAGATTGACTTCTTCTATAGGCATTTAGGTCACTGTGAGGAATCTGTCCTTGCCATTGTATCCCACCTTCCTGGAGTCACAGCTGAAGGGACTGGATTTCCTTAGGGGTAAGCTGAACCATTACACTGGTACTGCAGAACCAAAGTGCGAAATCTATGGTTTATATCCAAGTCTGCCTAGTGAAAAGGATTCCTGGATATTTGAGAATAACAACGAATAGCCTGCCAACAGTATAACAGAATTCCATGGTCCTCATATAAGCATTGCTATGTCAAACAACAGAATGACTGAGCAAATTAACACCCCCACATGCTTGTACGTGTGACCTGCCCCGTGCCTTGTGAATATCTGTTTACTCTGTGGCCTGCAGCCCAATACCCCCCCTCCTTTGCCTAGTGTGTATGATGTAGTTCCCGTTAGCTTAACCAGAGGCCATCGTTATAAAACAGCAGAGCATCTCTCGAAAAAGGCCGTCTGTCAGTATTTTAGGAGGTGCACATTTGAGGTAGGAACACAACACAAGGAGTGCGGCAAGGCTGCTGGCTTCCCGTTAAACAGCATCAGCACAGATTAGGTGCCGGGTGAAGCAGCAGCCTCCATATGGTCGTTTTACACATCTAGGCCACAAATTCAACAGGGAAGCTGGAACTGGACAGACTCCCAGAAGCAAGGCAGCACATGTTTAATATAATTCTATTATTATAATAATTATATGTGTTAAGATTTTCCTTCTGCACATCACGAGGATGTGGAAAAATGGCTCAGGCAACTTTGCAGTCATTGTTATTATATTTGCCTGCCAGAGGTTACATGTTATTCAACAGAAAATGAAAGCAATGGAGCACTGAGACCCATGAATGGAAGGTCAGATATGATTCCAAGTCATTAGCAGGACTGAAAACACAGACACTGGAACCCGGGGCAAGGCAGAGCCTTGCCTTTTATAGCACAGAGTGAAGATTTAGTGCACCTGGCATTGTACTTTTCTATTCAGTGTTTTGGTCCAAGAATAAAACTATCAAACTCTTTCATTTTTCCTGCAACAACAAAAGATAAAGGAAATTTTCAAATATTCTTTAGTGCAGAATTATGCTTTCCACTTTGACTCACTTTTAAAATATGATGCCTTAATTAATGGATTTAAATGCATGTTAAGTTGATGCAGTTGCTTAGGAATATCAAAGCAGAATTGGGTCGCCCAGCCTTAGGTTATAAAGTACCAACCAAATTTTTCTGATGTTACCACAACTTCTTAAACAAGCAGTCGGCGAAGGAAACCACAGAACAGATCTTTATATAGATATGTGACTTTAGGCTTCATACAGGTCTGCAAACAGCACTCAATTAGTAACTGATTCCAACCTGCTGGGTAAAACACAAGCAAAGCCGGAGCCTGTGGCAGGACTGGAAGACACTTGGTTCACTCCTCAAACACACAGGGATGGGGCCAAGACGGCCGTCAATGTGAGACCTCATTAGCGTAACCTTTTAGAGGGCAGCCGTTAACGTGAGACCTCATTAGCGTAACCTCTTAGAGGGCAGCCGTTATGTGTCTGCAGGGGGAGGCATGTCAAGGGGTCAGCAGGTCACATTACCACGCTGGTGGCGGAAAGCTTAATTATTTACTCAAGCCCCTACGACTGCCATTTGATATTTTCCCAAATGCGCGCCTGCACTGGTGACATGGCAGTGTCATGCATGCGTGTAACACGTGCCTGGTGGCGAGTCCTGTCCCAGGGCGTCATCTGCGCGATCTGCACTGCGGTGACCCACTGCAGAAGCATGCGCTGCTCTCCGACCAAGCCTAACAAACTGGGCCCCGTCTGGCCGACGTGACAAAGCTCTCACAGGTTGCTTTTCCAGGCTAATTCGCAGATGTAATGCACATTCCTCTCTCAGTGAAACTGTGAATTGTGCCGAGCTGCCCGATGAGCCTCCTTCGTTGCACTTTGGTGGGAGTCCAACCCCCTTCTGTGGGTAACAGTGTTAGCTGCTTACTTTCTGATCCAAATTTAATTACTTAATGGACTCAACTACTGCACGCAGCCAGTCAAATTACTGCACACTTAAAGGTGTTTGCTGACGGATGGTTTGGAAGGGCCTACAGATGGAGGGATAGCGGTTCCCCTCCAGGAGGCAAGGCTGCCAGTCCTTATACACTGATCCGGAGTTCAATGTTTAATCCGGGCTGCACGGCAGACTTTGGAATTGCCTGCTAAGCTCCCTCACTCCTAAATACCGGATCGAGCACCTCTCCTCAAAGACTGCCGGGTTCCTGCAATCTAATCTGCCCCCTTTCAAGCCACTGGTCTCCAAGCCCTTCTCCCCTACTTGCTCTCTAAGTACCACTCTGTTGTCACTAACTTTAGGGCGAGGAGCACAGTCATCATGGCAGGGAGAGTCAGACGACCTGGGCTTGCATGTTGATCAGTTCTACCTGTCCCTCATTGCTAAAAGGATTATTTGTAGGATGTTTTGTTGTGTTTTCATTTGGCCTGGAACCCTGACTATGAGGTTAGGCTCTTCCACCTGAAATCCCCCAGCCAAGATGATCTCCTCAAACAAAATGGCTTTTTAAGGTTTGCATTTGCATCTGGGTGATGTTCATCTCGTCCCTGTCCTGCCCAGTAATAAATGAAACTGCCCTGCATAATCCCACATCGTGTGCTTCTGAGAGTCGTTCCAACCAAAAGGATTCTCTCAAATGCTGCTTAATTCCTGAAGGAAATAAATAGATAGATTCACTCAAAGCTGCTATCATTACTGAGAAACCTTAATTGAGTTGGCTCAGTCATTCTTTTCTCAAGAATCTAGGTAAACAACAGAGTTAGAGTAAAATGCTGGTTTCCAGGAGGCTGTGCAATACCCACACTGAGGTCGAAGTCCACTTCAAAACATGAAAAATGAGGCAGCAGTAAGACGACTGATCATTTCATCCACCTCCATGTGGTAATCACTACCTGCCTGACAGGTACCTCTGTGGACTTACATGAGACAACATTGGGTTCAGAGGCGCTGGACCAGCCAGCCCCTTAGCAACGCAACAAAGCAGGCATCCACACACACACGTCATGGGACACTTATGCAGCCCCCTCACTGGCTACCCCCTGCCTTCTCCCAAAGCTCAGGCCTTTCAGCTCATGCTCCTGTTTCTGTAATGGTGCAAAACAAGCTAGAGAGGATTCGAGGGGAAGGACCAAGGATCTGGGTGCGCTCTTCCTCACACCACTGTCACATTCCAACACCTATTTCAATGGGTCCTGCTCTTTTCATTCGCACAATAAACACTGCATTCCTGTACAATTACCAGCACATCGTGCGGCTCCTATTTATACTCCACAGCTGTTTTCCAGCATCAGACTGGTTTACAGCAAAGCTTGACTTAGTTTTCGTGTCATTTGAATGCTTGCGTTTGCGTACAAAAATATAGCGTCGGTGACATAAATAATCAAGACATCCTCTCATTATTTTGTTACTGGTCCTTTAAGAACAGTCCACCATCTCCGACCACACTTATAATTTCTTCTTATAAATGAGAGCAGGGTATGATTCGGTTCACTGTGGAATGGGGGCAGTATCTGGAAAATTACAGTGTGTGCAGGTGTTTCTGAAATATCAGACAAGATACTTTCCCATGATTGCCCACACTGCGCCTGGGACCTAAACCAGTAATCTTTGGTTTACAAGTCCATACGCATCACTGTACCCACCAAACTACCTTTTGCTGACCAAATAGATGCCTGTAAAACACCTGTAGAAAGTGTTTAATTACTCAGTCACGTCATCTATTACCATCAGGTTGCCTTATGAAGGTCCTTTTCTGTGGAAAATTGTGGTCTTCTAAAATTAAGAAAAAGATCTCAGATTTTTTTTTTTATCTAATTACATTTACTATTGAAAACTTTTAATGTGCATTTTTAAATTATCTGTATACATTTCTCTAATTTCAGAAGTTAAATAAGACATAATAAATTATACTAAAAGATATCAATATTGACAGATGGAAAAAAATACTTTTTTTTTTATATTCACACAGCCCACCATTAATGTAGGTGCAGGCACATGTACGCTGGGAAATCACGGCGCGCTTTTTCTCAGCTTACAGTTATCTGACAGCCTGCCATCCAACAAATGCGCTGGCACCTGCTGTGGCCAGTGGGGGGCGCTCTCTCCAGCCCACCAGCTCAATGAGGAGTGTCCCCGACGGAATGATCGGTCAGGATATCAGGAGAACAGTCAGAATGCAGACAGGTTCTGTCGCTATGTAGACTTGCCGCTCTTTGCCGTTTCCTTTGCTACGATTCTCTGACACGGTCCACGGTCCCCAGCCCCAGTCCGCCTCTATCGCTGGCTACAAGCCAGGAATCTTCAGAATGGAGGTTTAACACCCGGCCCCACCTCCCACCCCCCCCCCCCCACGCTGGCAGCTGCCTGGATTAGCTACCCTTGCCCGCTGTCATTGACGCCCATGTATTGTCTCTTTCTCTGGAAGTGCTGCACCAGAATTTGGAGGGGGGGGCAGCTGGAGGTTAACATTCTGAAGCTGAGTCAGGTGCTCCTGCATTTGAAGACCTGCCGTCATGCACCAGTGCTCTCTAACTTTCAATAAACAGCATTTATCAAGTATTATTAGAGCGTCAGCAGCCTGGTAACAGCTCATGGTGCAGTCAGCACCAGCTGCATATTAGTTTGCGGTTACTTAGCAAGCTCACACAGCGTGGGGTTTTACTGAACATGCATGCAGGCTGCTTAAGCCTGGGGCCCTTGCTTAACTATAGCTTTTAGTACAGTGCGGCACATGCAGAATCTCGGCTTTTGGTCAACATCTTTACCACTATGCTAACAGCACGAAGCCAGGCATTCACTGAGTGGTGAATGTTTTATGTCCTCACAGACCACAGGTATGACCGTGTGACTTCAATAGCAAAACACAAATACAGTCTCCCAAGACTGCTCTACTGCAAACATTTAAATTCCAGTTTGTGTCTTTTGTCTCTGGGACACTGCACTAGTATGCAGTCCCCACAGTACAATGGATCTTATAGCAATCAACTCACTATCGTTCACATTCAAATATGAAAAGAAAATCTGGGTTCCTATCCTCACTTTAGAGGAAGACTATCCTACTGCTTGAGTTCGAGGGGATTTTAAAATATCTTTGGGGTAAAATGTGGAACAATTTATGGGAAGTTAATGAACAAACAAACACTTCTATAAGTAAACCTCTGGGTTTAAAGCAATGGCACTGATTTGATCAGCTCCCAGGCCAGTTTCCGCTCCGCTTGAGCCGCTCAGCCAGCCCCATTCGACTCCCATTTGACCTCTGTCACCTCCCTAGGGCTGCCATGGCAACAGCCTCAGGAGGGCAAGTTGTAGGTTCAGTAAGGGGCTGCCTGGCAACTTCCAGAAAACACAAAACGCTCGATAATCATTATCTGACAATGAGACCAAGACACTATGAAAAAGACAAGTCACTATTTGAAAGACAACTTCCTGTCCGTAATTTTATTAGTCTGCCAGATTTTCACCAGAACTGTATTTTAATTTTAATAAGCTGAAAAAATAAAATGATGAATGCAGCTGTTAAATACCTGGAGCCAGTAAACAGGCCTCCTAAAACAATTGGTGCTACTAACACAAAATAATAAAAAATCATATAATACAAAATAATAAAAAAAATAAGTGATTCAAAGAACACATGGTCACTTATCTTTCGCATGTTAAAAATGTGATTTAATTCCTAACACTTTAAAAACATGAAGGCACAGAGAGAACTGCACGAGATCAGAAAATCTTTGAAGATGCTCAAAATGAGGTTTATGAACCACATAGAGTTTCAAACAAAGTCAGAGTGTTTATGAGCACAGCGGACCTGCGGAGATGTTGCGAGGTGTCACCACAGAGAAAAGTTCTCTTTTCATGTTTTTGTGTTTCTTCCCCTTCCTTCCACGGAGGATTTCATCAGCAGATCTGACAAAACCTGAGCAGTTTTTCTGACTGTGACAAACGCCTCCCTTTGATCACAAAGGCACCTGAAATCCAGCTCAAAACAGCAACCGAAAGAGAGGTTGCAAAATCTGATTCCTACAGGATTTATTATTTCAATATGACATTTTTAAAATGAAGTCGTAGGTGTATGTCTGTCACCAGTCCTCCTATATCCCAGCATTCCATCGGTGCTCCTCATTCCCGCACACTGATCAGAGAACGTTCAAATGTGTGACATTAGCTATATCACTTAGCGGTATACAGGGTCACCAACTTTGGTCGGCTGGCTGCGGATACTCATTTACATGCATGTAACAGTTTTATTACCTTGTAAATATTCAGTATGGTTTGCCAACTACCCCAACACTTTAAATGTAGCTAATTTTAGGTTTATGATGAATGATACAGATTTGCTGTAAGGTTTCTTCCGTGACCGTGAGAGTCTGAAAGCGTGAGTGTCACACTAGATGCGTGAGATTTGGCAACCCTGGGTAAATTCAGTCCAGAGACAAGAGAATATTGAAAAGTTCCAAAAGCTGATGTTCTAACACTCAGGAGAAAATTGTATTTTAAAAACACGGTTGTTAAATCATTAATGTATTATGCCTTAATTGTTACAATTGCAGTTACTTCAACTTCCTAAGGCGATGCACACACCCTCCTCAGAAAAGACAGTTATACTGAAAGAACAGAGGGAAAATATTAAATATTATTTAAAGGTTTTGTCATTAAATATGGAGTGCCACAATATTCCTGCCCGTATAAGAGAGCTTCACAAGCTGAACGCTAAGCTGGTATGCATTCACATACGCACTTGTTGAAATGACCTACAGATTGTTCCAGAAAGCACAGAATGCGAGGCAGCATCTCTCACATCCGACATAATCCTTAACCAATCAAAATAACCAGATTAACGGTGATCTCTGACCTCAGTGGTTCCTGATATGGAGTAGGATCGAAATCTTCACAGTTTCATAATCTAAACCTGCCAATGGAAACACAACCCTTTGACATGGAATGTCTTGCTGGGTATGAGTACTGCCCTCTCATCCATCACAATGTTCCTGGAACTAAGTAATCAGACTCCAACAGAAATAACATTAAGAGAAATCCACTATAGGCACTGCATAGATACAGGAAATTCAAATATTGATTCAAACACAATAAATTTCACAGGGGGCCACCCATGTACTCAGCCATTTAATAATCCTCATGATCATCTCTCTCTTCCTCAAAAACTTCAAAACTAAATCTCCGTTTTAGTATATTGCTGTTACTGACAAGCCACATTACAAAAACTTATGAGAGATCACCCATTGGTTCTGGAATGACTATGCAACCAATACTACAATGAATGTGTCATACACATAAATGTGCATTGGAAAATTACACTAAACACATAATGCACCAGTCCCAGTGATAGCAGCTAATGGCTGGTCAGAGAACATGGAATTCCGGCGAAGGCTGAACCATCTGAATACAGGTACCTGTTCACAGATCAGATCCAGCAGGTCAGCAATGAGACTGAAAGGCAGCTATTCCCAGCAACCCTACTGCTTTATTACAAAACTAACTGCACACAAATCCAAACCCGAAGTTACCCCTCCTCCATTACCAGCCTGACCTACATGCTTCACTGCTCAGCGCTGCAATATTTCACTGCTATTTCCACGACTCTGATGTCCCAAGTTTTGCAACCCGTGTTTGCAACAGGCAACCTAATACTTTAAAGACAAATTGGCTGTTGGCTTAAAGTTGACCCATGAATGCCAGTGCAGATTTATAATAAATTTCTCAAGAGACTCAAATTTATTGTTTGCATTTGCAGTGACTGAAACACCAGGGGGACAATCAGCTAAACAACATTTACAAAATACAAGTATTTTTTCACCCACCGCCCCTCTCCAGCTGTGAGCTACGCAGGGGTGGGGGGGGGGGGGGGTTGTGCCACAAACACACATAATGAAATATTCTGTGAGCAGTTTGAATATATATATAAAAACTTTTTGACAGGCCTCTTGCTTTTGGATTTCTATTTTATTGGTAGACTGCCAGCTGAAAGTTCATTCTAGAATCGCGAATAATATATTAATATAAAAAAAAATATATATAAAAAAATTACCACACATCATTATTATTTAATCTAACAATCCATCAAGATATTCTCTTTGCACGTATTGTCAAATGTTCAACCAATGTCTATGCTCTCACTCTTATTAAGTGATCAAATTACTGAAAGAAAATACAATTTTAACTTAATCTTTAGTTGCGAGACATGTCTTGGAGAGTTTACTCATTTTCAAGGATGATCACAAATTCACCGTTTAACTAAAGACTTTGCTGTTTTTTTTCTTTTTTTTAAACTTTTAGGTTGCGTCACATATTGGCAAGAACAACAATAATAGGACTATTAATTATGAAATAGAAATGACACGGCCTCATATATACACCAACAAAAAACAAAGACGTAAGGCTCATAAATCATAAACATTTATTTAACAGGACCATAGTAAAAAAAAAAAAAAAAACTGTTGCGGCTTTAACTTACACACACAAAACATAGGCTTAGCAGAAGAAAGAAATACGAATTATGAATCAGTCTACTAAAAGTGTATGCATTTTTAATCATTTACTTACTAATCGCGCTTCTCTGTGACACTGCTAGACAAAATTCTGGTTTTGAAGTACGTACGCAAAGGGGAAACACTGATGAACAGATAACTTTCCGTCAACGCAACACAAAGCGAAAAACTATGAGCAACAATATCAATGTGGCCGTTAAAATCAATATATGTCCATGGAAATATAAGGCTGGAAGAGCAAGAGCAGAAATATATGCAGTGGTACCCGAAAGTTCGCTGTCAGACACCACAGCCTAAGCGAAATGTTACTCCACTGTTCCTGCTCAGCAGTCTGTAGACTGGAATACGTTACAACGTACCGCAACACTAAATACACTTCATATAATAATTTCAGCAAGTATTGTAAAGTAAAAAAAGAAGCTACAATGCATGCATTTTTCTTTCTGTAAAAAATGAAATAAACACTGCGGCATACCTTGCTGTTTTACCGTGCGGATGTTGCAGGCGAAAGACTTGAGAGCCGTGGCAGGTAAAGCTGCGGCTTAATGACGGTACAGTCCTCAAACTGGAAACTAAGGGCTGTTCTCGGTGGGAGTCGCCTACCAGGAATAAAGCTCAGTGCCAGCTCAGCCCGATTGTGTTCGATCACAACTTTATGAATAGGTATATTATATAGACAGATCAGAAATGGGCTGCCGTGTAAAAACTTTAGAAAAAGATTTTCCTAAGTAGTTTTTCTTGTTTTACGTACCACCGACTACAGACACCTTCTTAAAACCCAAACGGGGTAAAAACGAATCCGTATTTATGGTAAAGTTTCTGCACTGCGCAAATGTCGGTGAGGTGCTGGCAGGTGCCGAGTGCAGCCCGCCCGAGACTCCACACTCCCCCAGCCCTATTACCCTCGCCCATTCTTCCTCCAGTCTGTTAAGCAAACCAGCCTAAACGCATTAACTCGCTCGATGCCGGCATCCAGGAATGCCCGCCGCTTTTCTCAAACTGCCCATCAACAGCCGCAGGACGCCAATATATTTAACGTTTGGAATATGCTTCAACACGCTGCTGGATTTCACTCATTTTATGTCCCAGCAATAAATGTCTCAGCAAGTAAACTCGCTAAAGGGATAATTGATTTTTTTTAACAAAGTTAAAATCGTTTCTGCCAGTGCTTTTTTTTTTTTTTTTTTTTTTTACATTAAGTGACGTTTAATGTATAAGTAAAGAAAATGGATCCATACACAAACGACATGTATCCCCACGGTACCATTCACATACCTCTAAATCAGTTTGCTTCAAAGGCGTCTATTTCATTTGGGGGGTATCTCAGGATATAATTAGTTTTTTCAGTAGCTTAGGCATGATTTGTTATTTGGTAACAGGGACTGATTCTGAGGCCAAAAGCTTGCTGCGCTTCCCAAATTAGTGTAACTGTGCGGGTGGAAGGGAAATGTGCCCGCGGGGACAAAACGCTCAGCCAAATAGCCATGTCGCCTTCATTTGCTGGTGAACACGTTGACTCTTTATTCACAGAAAAACAAAATGATGAATGAGCGTTAAGACCAAATACAGATCCCAAGGCCCAATTTTTACTGGCCTCATCGTGTACATTCCAGACCGCCAACTTGTCTTTATGCCAATTTCCAGTCTTCAATTAAAAAAAAAAATAACACTCAAATTTTGTAGACTGAACATTAATAGAAACAGGAAAAAATGAGATAACTGTGAAGTAACAAAAGACCAATAAAAAAAAGAGTAAATAATTGAAGTTCTCCTTGAAGAGAATATGTAGCGATATAATCTTTCATCAGTGTGAGACTGTATGGGAGCAGCCACTGTAGGAATTGGGTTTTTGCCTGGTTGAAACAGTAAGTTGTAAGCGGTGCGGAAGAGAGCGGCATGCTTCACTTCAGACTGAACATACAATGGCACGCTGTTTAGTGTGAGGTGGAGCACAAAAGAGGCATGGTTAGCTTGTTTTTGCTGGGTGCTGGGCACTGATTATTGGGGGGTGACCCTTGGATATAGGGGGAGGTTGCTGTCACTGTGTTCGGCAGCCCTGCGACAGAATAGGGAAAAAATGCCCTTGAATTCTTGGGATTCCTGGCAGCCGGGAGTCCTGGCTCACAACGAGAGGGACGCAGCAACCGGGTGGAGTGGGCTGGAGTCAGCCCCCACGTCAGGACTGACTCGACCTGCCTGCGTGCCCCCCCCAAACATCCCCGCTCTCTGAGCTGGCTTTTGTAGGAAGGTCACCACACAAAGGAAGAAGCCCCAGTGCTTTCAAGCCGCGCTCCCAGCCAGGCCGGTGGTGCCGCGCAACCTTTGAGGCGGCGCATCCCACGTCGCATGCTAACCGACACCGTGCCGCATCCATAATCTGCGAGTGACGGGGATTTTTACCCGTGGAGTGGAATCTACTGGAGAGGGGTGCGGTTCTCACAGAGGGGTCTGTGACGGGGTCACCGAGATTAGCCCCAGATGTTTTATTTAGCGAGCAGCAGCGTACATTGACGCTGTTGTTTACTGGAGAAGGGGCCCTTCTTCATTGCCATGAAGAAAGGCAGGTTTCTGGGCAACACTGGCCTGAAAGGATGTCTCTGACAATGCAGGTCCTCTGGGGGGTGCAGAGCCCCCTGTGACACACCGTACTGTAGGAGATCTCCAGAATCCCACTAGAGGAAATGATTCATGCCTGGCATGTACCACGATGCAGCCAACTTACTCATGCGCACAGTCCCTCAATGACCCCCTCTAGAATCACTGGTCTCTGCCCCCCCCCCCACACCCTGGCCCTGCTGTGTTTTATAACATGCATGTGCGTCATCAAAGGTACCTTCCACTAGCATATTGTAAAGCCCTTGAGGAGCAGTCATTGTGTCCAACACACTCATTTATCAAGCCATGAGAACTTTGTAGATCCTTCCTTTCTACATTGTCTATAAATAGCGGCCATTTTCCTGTAATAAAGTCACTGTAGCTATTGTCTTAATAACTGTTAATTTCTTTATTCAGATTGCTGTGCGCCATGCAGGCAGATCTCAGGCGGAAAAGGCAAAGGATTTACTTTCTGCCCACTCATATTTGGCAGCTCAAGGGACTGACCGTGTGCTGAACATATGGGCTTATTTCAAGGAAAAAAACAAAAACCAGGATATGAAACAAAACCAGAAATCATCAGGAATTTCTGCAGAAAAATAAGCTCTAACAAAAGCTCACAAGGTTGAACTGCTTATAGTTTTCTCATAACATCTGACATTTTCCTGTCATACGGTACATGCCTTCATCCCCCCTACTGGCTATTATGACAACAGTAAGTGACAGAGCCTATTTCACATGATACACACATATGTGCCGCACTTACAGTTAACATAAGAGAGTTGAGTCTTCAATATGAAACAAAAGCCCCTCTGGACCTTTTAACACATCACAGGTTTTCTGCCTCTTGGGGAAATTCACTGAAAGGGCTTCTCTCTATTCCCTTTAAGAGAAAGTACTAAAAGAACATCCCCAGGACAAGACTTGGAAAAATATCCTTATTTTATGACACTGCGCAGAAGCCTCAGGGCAAATGCACCAGTGTTATCTTATAATTCAACCACTAAAGTTTATTTAATATGCTTAGGGCTGTTACCAATCAAAAGCCCCAGCAGTCGAATCTCTGAAAGATGACAAAATAAAAACATAAAGAACAGTAGCTTAAACTCTCACGATTATAAAGCCGCAGGCACACCTTCCGCCCCCACAGGATGACTTACAGCACCCCCTGCGAGATTCGTTTTTCCGCACTTCAGTACCGACCGTCTTCTCCGCCTATCTCCAAAGATCTTACAAAGATACTGCACTAGATATCGGACAATCCCGGCAAACAGCACTAAAACATGTACGTGGCGTAGATGGTGTGACCGGATACCTACTTGGACCGATCGTGACTCGGGACGGAGGCTTAGGGTCGTGCCAGGCTGGATTTCCTTTCCAAGGAAATGAGCAGTTTCCGCATATCGGAAGGAAAAAGGGCACGAGTGCCGGCAGCAGAGGAGGATCCACCTTTGCGTGCGGACACCCCCCCCCCCCCCCAAACCCGTGACTTCACACCCTCCACGCTACCGGGGGCTGCTGTGGGTCAGAACAGCCTGGGCTCCTCGCTGAGGGCATGGAGGCGTGAGCAGGAAGAGCAGGAGCACTGGCAGTGGCGACGGCAGCTTCCAAAAAAATCCGGGGCTGGAAGCTGCCCTCATGCAGAATAATTTACTCAGATAAAGAGTCTTATTCCAAAGCTCAGCTTTTGTGTATGCTGACCTCAAACAGAAAAGGCGCAAAACATTCACTGCAAAACAATTAAAATTTGATCAATTCTGACATTTGATTTCCTCCCGCAGTTGCGCCCTTAAAGTGCTCATGCTGTGTGATTCTGCGTGAGGCTGCGTGAGGCTGCGTGTGTGCCCTGCGATGGGCTGGCACCCCTGCCTTCTGCCCCGCATTTCCTGGGATAGCCTCCAGCCTCTCTGTCACCTTGTACTAGATAAGTGGTTATAGCAGATGGCTGAATGGATGACGATTCTTAAATTATGTTAAAACAATTAAAATGGTTTTTGAAGGCAGTGCTGACAGAGAGCCGACACAGCTATCGATCAGCGGAAACTGAGCTGTATCCAGCAAACTGGCCATGTTCACAGCATTCACACCATGCAGGCTCAGGTATCGGCTGCTCTGACTGAGGGAAAGGACAGATTAAATAAGAAAAAGTAAAACATGGTATCGCTCTGCTTCTGCCTAATCTGCTTTAGTAGCTTGATCAAATAAAGCTTTGTTGGGCTGAGGTAGGAGATATGGCTGGAAAGTGCATGTGCAGGAATGACCTCTTTCGAAAGGACTGGAAGACTCTCTAGGGCCCTAACCCTAACCCTAACCCTTACACCATGCAGGTGAGCAGCACAACTTAGCTGCTGTACAGCTGACTCTTATGCATGATGTGCCAAACTGCAGGGCTATTTAGAAATATATTAGAGAGCGTTTCTCTGACTGAATTCATATATTCTTTTACAGGAACAAAAAAAGTTGCAGTTGGAGTTATTCTACCCAAGGACACACATAGAAAAAAAATTTAAAAACGTGAATTCAGGGAATTTTCCAACCCACAAGGTTATAATTAGACAATGCATCTCTGCAATCTTAGCTGTCAGAAGAAATTATTTCAGTGGCACATATGGGACTGAAAAATCAGAGGTTTAATTTGTTCTTTAGGGAACTTGGGCATACCAACTCAATCCTGGCTTTGGGAAATGTTCCTACTTTTAAAACACCCAAAATTTGTACATTTCCTTGAACTGACTGGATTGTCTGGACATTCCTTTAAATGCTAATAATGATAAATGAACCTAGCCTGGTTAACTAGTTTTAGAGAATTCCTGAGTAGGGGAATTGACAAAAGAAAAGGCCAGAATATAGTACTGTGGTATAGAAAGAGCGGAGAGTAGCCCTCTTCCATACTAACCTTTTCAATTCACATTATTCAAAATACGAAATGTATGAAAACTGACTTCATTTTTTTTGTTTGCTTATTTTCAAAATAAATAACACATCACCAGTATAGATTTATATCTAGTTGAATCTTGGGGCAGATTATGTGAATACTAACACAATCTGTGGTGACAGCCAGCCTTACCAAGGTGATCTTACGCCCTGCAGCGCTTACTGGCAGCTCAGCACGAAAAGCAGGCAGCTGGAAAAATACAGATGGCGTTGTGGATGTTGTAAAACTGCGTAATATCTCAGTAGGTGGAGCTCTGTAACATACCAAAGCAGTAACGATGATTGTATTTAATTGACAGTGACATTTACTATATGTGTACTACTTCAGAATTTAAATAACATTTGATTTGAGTTTACATTGTTTGCTTCCATGCATCCAGCCCTTCCTTTTTCCCCCATTGTGCACGCATGAAAAAAAACTGCTTTTAAATTCTAAGCGTTCTCCAATTAGGGATGTATGAGCCCTTAAGCCAGGCATGTGTGTCTATAGAAGGCATCGTTCCTCAGAGAAACATTCAAGTACCTGGTAAGATTTCAGCCACTGCGTTATGTTTAAAACGGCAGGCAGTCAGACAAAGTTACCTAAGCTCTCATATATGCAATATGTAGCATCTATTGCACAACACCATCACTGGCATCTGCTTACAGGTATCAATTATTTTCTGCTTTGTGTAGTTAAAACTAATTACCACTAATCTACAGCAGAAACCTACTTACATGTTTAAAGCACCTGGGTGAGATTCAGTGCTTTGCACAGAGCAGGCAAGTACTGAGTTGGACGTCCTCGGGCTAAAAGGTGAACTGTGACTATCAGCTGCAGCCAAACTAAAGACTTCACAGCCAATTAAAAGGAATCAGTCACAAAGGGTAAGATTTACAAAAATGTTGAATACAACCACGTCACACAACTAGAAAAAAAGAATCACATGTAGCAGTCGACATGCTGCTCTCCACATTTCTGCTCTTCAGACTCGGTTTTGAACGACACCATGTAAACTCTGCCCCACCACCTTCCTTATTCACCTTTTATTCCGCCGTGATCCACTTTTTTTCTCCTGCTGCAAAATGAAGAAGAGTGACACTGAAAACCAAAAGGGTACGACGGCGTTAACGAGCCAGTAACGGGCCCAGTGACTTAATTTTCTCTGGCTGCATCCAGAGGGAGGGCACAGAAGCCCCCATGTAATTTTCACTACGGGAACCACCCATCTGCAGCCAGTCACTCTATCGCACAGTGGGAAATATGAGCTGCTCTCTGTTCTCAGTGGATATGCGCCCCTCAGACTCCTCCTCTCTATCTGCGCACCCCGTTAGCACTACCGTGTGTTCGTGCGACTGCGTTTCAGAGAGACCCCCGGGTGTTAAACGCGCTTGATCAGTGCCAAGGCGATGCCGGCACCCCCCCCAACATGCTTCGCTTGGTCCTTTTTGCAGCTTATACATGTGCGTGAACAAGCGTCTCTACACTATATGGACAGAAGTATTGGGACACCTGGCCATTACACCTACAGGAACCTTTATGACGTCCCATTCTAAATCCATAGGCATCAAAATGGAGTCTGCCCTCCTCCTGCAGCTATAACAGCTGCCACACTTCTGGGAGGGCTTTCCACAAGAGTTTGGAGTGTGTTTTTTTGCCTATTCATCCAGAAGAGCATTTGTGAGGTCAGGCACTGATGTTGGATGTGAAGGCCTGGCTCACAATCTCTATTCTAGTTCATCCCAAAGACGCTGGATGAGGGTGAGGGCCAGTCATGTTCCTCCACACCAGACTCACCCAACCAAGTCTCTGTGGACCTTGTCTTGTGCACAGTCATGCTGGAACAGAAAAGGTCTTCTCCCAAACTGTTCCCACAAAGTCGAAAGCATAGAATTGTCCAAAATGTCTTGGTATGCTGAAGCACTAAGAGTTCCCTTCACTGGAACTGAGGAGTGTAGCCCAGTCCCTGAAAGACAACCCCATACCATTATCCCTCTTCCACCAAACATTACATTTGGCACAGTCAGGTAAGTAGCATTCTCCTAGCATCCATCAAACCCAGACTCATCCATCAGACTGCCAGATAGAGAAGCATGATTTGTCTCTCCACATTTCCACTACTCCAGAGTCCAGTGGCAGTATGCTTACACCACTCCATGTGTGACGTGAGGCTTGCACGCAGCTGCTCGGCCATGGAAGCCCATTCTATGAAGCTGCCAGAGTATAGTTGTTATGCTGGGGTTAATACTAGAGAACGTTTTGAATCCAGTTATTGAGTCAACAGAGCGTTGACAACTTTTACACACTATGCTCCTCAGCAATTGAAGACCTCGCTCTGTTACTTTACGAGGTGACAAAAGTTCCTGTTGTTCCTAAATTCTTCCACTTAGCAATAATACCACTTATGGTATCATTTCACAAACTGACTGATTGCAGAGCTGGCATCCTGCGACGACGTTTCAATTTTCTGAGCTCTTCAAAATGACCTCTTCATTCACAAATGTTTGTAAACTTGACTGCATGTCTAGGTGCTTGACTTTATATATTTACAGCAATGGCTCTGAATGAAGCACCTGAATTCAATGATTAAGAGACACGTCCCAACACTTTTGTCCATGTAGTGTCAGACTGTACAAAGAAATGGAGGTGGGTGTCATGCTTTCAGGTGTCTTGTGGAAAGGTTTTGCGGGTTCATTTCATAAAAGCTGGAGCAATTTTTCATCTATGAAGGAGAAACACTGACACTAAACAGGTAAAACTCCCCACTGCCTCTATGGACAGCCGGGGGGGGGCGATATGACATACCCTTGGTCTATAATGGGAGCCCCCGTCTATAACCCTATTCTCCATCACTCCCATGGTTGCGTTACCTGCCATTGTATTCTAACAGCCACGGGAATCTCAGCTCTATAGGGTATTCCTCATATCACCATGTCACCAGACGGCTTGCTACATTTTACTGGATCGCTTCAGGGCCTTCAAATGAAAGCAGCAAAGTTATTTGACTGATTCTCCCAACTAGTTATTTTTTTCCTTAGAAGTCTGTCATTAAAAAAAAAAAAAAACATAAGGGTGAGGTTCAAACAGCTAATCAACTGTGTCCCCCTAAGCTATTGTACTCAGATATCAGGACATCAAAGTTCTGAAAAAAAAACCCACTAAAACAACAGGCTGTATCGAACTGTCACCCCATGCAAAGAAAGCCTGAAATGAAAACCAGCTTGAGATCTGCCTTCTTTGAGTTTTTCCTTTGTGCTTTTGCTGGCAGAATCACCTAGCAGTCCTCCAAGGCAGCAAGACATTTTTTATAAACATTGAAATGACACTCACATTTGCAATTTGCATCAAAGGCTTACTTTTCCGCATGTTTAAATATTTCTGCGGGAAATCTGCAATGTGTGGTCCTCGTTTCGCTATGGTAGCATGAATTAACGGTGCTGTATGTGGATTCCCATTTTCCTATCTGCTGAACGATTCATGTAAATAAATATGTAAACACACAAATCAATTCCTTCAACTGAAAGACCAACTTTGCTCAGTTTTTGGATGGCAGGCCACTTTGGGATCAGGCCTCTTACACACAGCAGAGGCTGCGAATGCCATCTGTCCAATATTTATATACACAAATTTAAGAAAGAGCAAGCTGGAGTATCTGCATCTGACAGAAAATGTTCTAATGGTCCATTACAGCATTGAAACATGTCAGTCACTCACAACACTGCCATTTGTAGAACATATGCCTTCATTTAAGGGTGAAAAGATCTACAGCAACAAATCCCTCTGTCAAATGTTGTGTGCAGGAGGATATAATTCATGTTTTCAATAAAAAAATACAATGCTGCACAAACATGTGAATCCAAGAAAATACTAATGAAAACAAAGTGACATGTTTATGTGCAGCAAAGGAAGATGAGGCCTGTTTAAGTCTAAGCAGAATCAGCAATATGCCACAGCCATGTGGCTGAAGTCCACCCTCTCCACCTTTAATTAGAAAACCAATACACACCATCCATCCATCCATCCATCCATTTTCCAAACCGCTTATCTATTGGGTCGCGGGGGGTCCAGAGCCTATCCTGGAAGCAATGGGCACAAGGCAGGGAACAACCCAGGATGGGGGGCCAGCCCATCGCAGGGCACACTCACACACCATCCACTCTCACATGCATTCCTATGGGCAATTTAGCAACTCCAATCAGCCTCGGCATGTTTTTGGACTGTGGGGGGAAACCGGAGTACCCGGAGGAGTGGGGAGAACATGCAAACTCCACACACGTGACCCAAGCGGAGACTCGAACCTGGGTCCCAGAGGTGTGAGGCAACAGGAGCTAACCACTGCACCACCATGCCGCCCCCCCTAAGTACTTAATTTTCCTAAATATCATCCATATTCCACCTTATTCTGTCAGTGAAAAACCCTGAGCCTAAGATAAGAATCAAATTTCCATCAATCCATCCATCCATAGAATGACGTTAACGGTAATAATTCAGGCTGACACAGCAGAATATCTGAAGTCAAAAAAATGCATTCCAGTTATGTCGTCTTCATCAGTTGGATTTTCTTCAGCATACAATGCACCCCAGCTCAGAAGTAGCAGGGAAATAAGCTTCAGGTGGGAAAATATGAAAGTAGGGTACAGTCCTGTTTTTGTTATAATTGCTGTTTGACAGAAGTAATAACAGGACACAGCAGTTGAATCTGGTACAGAAATTTCCTTTGGAGACTCTGTGGTCCTTTGCATGTTATCTGCCAAATGCAAGCCTAGCTTAAAAGGACGGGCTCTTAAGTGCTTGTGTAGATTGTGCTTTGACCCGTTAATCCCTTTTAAGAGCTCTGGGATGCAAGACAGAGGGTCACCCAATCTGAACCTGGATCCACAGCAGGTACCAAAAAGGCAAATACTCTCCGGACAGAAAAAACTGTTTAACAAAACTGCGAAAACAAATACATTCATAAGCAAGTACAGCCACTCTGAATATGATATTTAGTGCGATGATATGAAAAACTGCTTCAGAATCTTATTCAGACAATAACTCATGCCTTCATTTTCCAAGTCAATAATTAAATATAATAAGCAGGCCACGCTGGAAGCAAACGAAACACGTTACTCACAACTGCAAGCCGTGAGACGGGAGTATCTGACAACAGGACTTCGGTGAAAGAAGATTTAAAACATCATAAAAAATAAATAAATAAAAATAAGGAGCCGGTTGTTGGAAGTGTCTCCTTGCTGTACCCTTGTCTGGGCCTGTCAAAATGCAGAGTAAATCCCCGAGGCTCTTTTCCGAACAACCTTCTGCACTTTTTTCACCGCTGCAGAATTCTGGAAGCTATGTCACGTATCTAAGCCTTGGTGTGAAATATATTTAAAAATGTTAACATACTACTACTGACTTACAAAAACCACACAGGTAGTGAAAATTAAAACGATACGGCAGGTTCATTAGAGGCCTAGCTCCAGAAATCTGTATGCATATCTGAAGTAAATCATTTTGCATATCTTTTTGCAGACTGGCATTTGAAAGGTGGCAGTCAGCTATAGCAGTCAAACACAGTTAGACTTACTGCATATGCATTTAGGTAAAACTGCAAACATAAGTGACGTAATTGACCTTCCCCAAAGGCACATTTACCTTGGACATCATAGCAAGTGCCTTGCTGCACAGTGTCAAACTACTGAAGGTGAATGTGCAGTTTTGATTACAATATTTCAGTTGAAAGGCAATGCATTTAGGTCAGAACATGCCAATACCGAAGTACTGCACAGATGAGGCTGCCAACCATACTACGTCATAAGACAATCTACATGCTTCCAAAATAAAGTGTATGTATATTGCTGTGCCTCTGCTGGAGATAAAATTTTGGCTCTATATTAGCAAGGCTACCAACTTTGGTCAACTGGCTGGAGTGAGATTTTCAATTCGAGACAAGTCTGTATGCACATGCACTCGCATTTACACGTATGTAACAGTTTATGACCTTGTACATAGTCTATAGGGTTGGCAAACTACCCCTATGATTTTGACGGAGCTCATTTTAATTTTTAAGGAGTATCAGTTTGAAGAAAAGCAATTGGGAAATTACATATTAATTTAACAAGATAAACAGCTACATACCTGTATTGCAAAATTATTCATACAGTATGACATTTACCAGCAAACAAAGTATGTGCATGACAAACAAGACTGCACTTGAACCAGTTGCCTGTCCCTGGCCTCCCGAGAGGCCTGTTTTCCATTTCAAACGGGGTGAACCTTGAAGACATTTCCAGAAACCGAGGTTGGCAGTTCTGCCTCCAGCTGTTACCGAGCCCCGGACATGCCTCCGAGGGAAAACAGCACGGAGTCCATCATTGCTTAGTGCTGCCACTGGTCTGCAGGCAATGCAGCCACTGTACGGCTAAGGAGAGCGCGGAACAGGCACTGGCCAAGGTGAGTCCCCAATATCAGTTTTTTAAAACTCTTGGCAAATGTGTACATTAAGAAATAATTCAGTTTGGTTGCGTTTGCTACTACAAATTGGGTTACACATTTCTACGCATGCACATTATTAAACTAGCATGAGATAAGGCGACGTTTACCAAGATGTCACGTGCACATTTTACACCTGACGCATTTCCTATTTATACATGTGGAAAGTTTTGCAGTTATGCCACACATCGTTGAAAGAAGGATAAAATAAAAACTATAAATATTTTTCCCTAGTTAAAATACCAGGCACCACACTATTGCATATTATTAAAAGTGGATTTACCGTATATGTTGCTCTGCCTATTTCCCAAAGATAGCAAAAGCCGACCGGCAAAAGACAGATCATTTAGCATTTAGTGAGAATAATTTCTAGTTTAAATGTGCATGCGAGTAAACTGCTGGGATCCCGCTAATTTGCACCGAAAGTAAATTTTTAATGAATCAAGAATAATCATCCGTTCCCTGAATCAAACTACTCACACAACGTTTCATGTAATATCTATTTCAAGCAAACGAAAACACATACGAAACGTATAAATTTAGCAAATCGCGTACCCAAAATTGTTAATAGCCGTAGTTGTAGAAGCAGGAGCTGTTGAGGTGCCGATTTACACTTGCATCTTGTAACAAAGTATGTTTGAGGCACTCCTACATAATGCGATCAAAGACAATCGCAACATATTTTAAATGCATAACAGATCATTCGTTATTATACTGGCGAATAGTGTACGTGTGCATAAGTGACTTTTTCCCTGCAGGGTGTGTCGTGCAGTGTACTTTCCACGCGTCAGCTGCTCACCTGGGAGGCTTGGTGTCTGTGATCGGCAACGCGAATGGGGCCTCGCAGTCCCCCCTAAACGCAGCTACAGCCGGGTCTTGTCTTTTTAGGACAGGTAATGAAGTCCAATTGAGGAGGAGGTGGGAATGCCAAGAAATAAATCACTTTACCTTTGAAACTTCGTCTCTGGCTGTTTGTGGGAAAATGCCATGAGAGAGATTCACAGTGACCAATAAAACGCTTAGGGCTCGGGACTCACAATGGTTTAGTGAACATAAACCCGATGTGTGCTGGGATCCTGTGGGATGAGGGCACGTTACCCGTGGAGGGAGACAAAACAAGTGGCTGCGGGGGACTGATGAGAAACCAGACAACATACGCGCACAAAAGCAAGGAAACCACTGAGCGTCGCCGTAAAACCATTGTTCTAAATAACGTCGTTTTAAAAGGGCACATCAGCTGGACTTCCATACTAAAGGAAATCGTGACTCGAGTGCCTCCAAAACTGGTTTAAAACGTTAGATTTTATACGCATGTCTGAGGAGACAAAAGTTGGCACCTCACATTGGTTTCCTTCGCAAGTAATTTGCTTTACTAAAACTACTCCAGCATTATATTTCAATATCTGTAAAATTTGTAGAAACAGCAAAAGAAAAAAATAATAATAATGGCAAATATAAGTACAACATCTTAAAATAAATAAGACATACGACTAGGCGCAGAAGTCCTGCACGAAAAAGCCTTTTTAACACACCATGCAGTTATACGCCCCTCTTCTGGACGCACAACGTAACATCGGCCGAAAAGCTCCAAGTCATTTAAATCCTCTTCATTACATGGTGGAGTAAACCTACGGCGTCCGAAATGCAAGATTTATTTTAAACTCCATTTACTATTTCTTTTTTTAACAGATGGAGTACACCGAGACTGGCTGTAAACGGAATTAGAAAGGTCTTCTACACGGCTAGTGTTTCAGTATTAGACTAGAAAGACAATACACGGGTCGGTAGCAAATACTGTATTAAATTAATTTTATTGAGCCTATGGCATTGCAGATAAAACAGCAGATGATCCAAATATTTTTTTTTATAAAAAAATCCAGGAATACGTTTTTTTTCATATTTGAAATTATAAAACTGTAAATCCTAAACAAATTCAGCACACAAAATAGAGCTTTTTTATATTTTCCAATTCCAAACCATTTTCCTCAGAGCAATGTTTACAAAGCTTAAACCCTTTAAAGAATATTTACAAACCCATTTGTTTGAAAAGCTTGGTAAGATTCCATCCGCCTACCCACTAGTAAGATAAAATACGGAAATATAACGCCAGTCGCCTTGCGTTTCATAATATTAATCATTACAGCATGATCTACAATGTTTCTGGGCCATAAGGCCAGAATTTCCTATTCTCTAAGTTTTATTTCACATTTTCCACTGCATTCTCTAATTACTTAACATAGTATAAATGTTCTAAACCAGATGCAGAATTTCTGACTGAGCAATCAAAATAAACGACGGAAAACCAACCAACCCACGGGAAACTGAACCAAAATTACACATTAATTATTACCTGTTGTGGATAAAGTCTGCTTCCTATAACAGCAGTCTGTAATGTGGCCTCCAGACAAAGATGGACACCCAATGTCTTTAGAAAATGCTCATGCTGGACCTCAACGACACACTGAGCCAATGCAGGGGATATTTTTAAATAACAGTGGATATTTTCAGGTTGTTTAGACCTACCCTCTAAATGTAGGTGGCCATCAGCTCACAGAAACTCCAGATTAGTGGCTGACATTCAGAACCACACCTCCAAGACACAGCAGATCAGGCAAGAAAGCAATTATTCCTAAGCACGTTAGTAACAGAAAAATTATTTTTGCCAGTAAAGTTCAGGGCACTCAACAGTCAAGAAAAACAGAACAATCAACTCACCTGAATTTGATTTGAGCATTTTGTAATTCACAACCTAAGCCGCATACACAACTTGAAAGGTTTAAATAATGCTACCATGTTACGTACAGATCTTCGCAAAACAAAAAAAAAGGCTTTAAAATTTAAATTTACCAATAAGTAGGTTACGTTATATAAATGCAGCGGATATCTACATCCCATTAAAAAAAAAATTCTCTGATCCATTTCAAGTTCGACAATCCTGAATCAAACTGTACAATGTACAGCATAGATAAAAAAAAATATATATATATATCTAATCTAAACTAGGAGTTTGGTTTTTATTCTCCACTTATTAAAAGACCATCATTTTATAAGCAAAAGTAAACATTAAACATCTAAATAAAGCTGAACTCCTGAGCAGACAGAATGACCAATGATTTACAAGAACTGAAGTAAATAATCTATAACTGAAAAAACACGTTTTGGGTGTATATACAAATCCCATATACAATAACCTATACTAACTTACTTCAAGCAAATAAAATCTATGCTTTCTAGATTTCACAATGAAGGGTATTAGACACCTCTATGGCAGATCTAGTAAGCCTGATAAAAAGGGAACATCTAAAGCGGCAGTTTGTGTGATAAACATGTTGAGAGTCCGTGGCATATTTAAGAAAAACAGAGTTACAAACTTTGAAATTAAAACTTTACATTGACTTACTGTTGAGACACAGATCCAGGCAAAAGGCAGTACAATCGACATGCTGTGTTACTGTACAAAGCAAATCCGGTTCAAGGGAAAAATATATTTATAATCATTAATATGAGATCCCTGAGAACATATTTTTACTCAGAACCAAGTGCAGTTGAAGTCTCTAGGTTTTATAATTACTACAAAATTATTACCCCTAGTAAGCAACAACAGTCCATAGTTCAGAGAGATCGGTTTTTAACAAATGCTTGCATTCAGTGCTCTTCATATTTTAACTGTACAGTGATGAATGTCAAATATCAATTTTGAAGTGTCTCTATTTCAGTAGAACGTCTTGAGTTAAATGAATATTGTAAGATCATGTTGACCCAGTTACAATATGTTTGTTTTTTATGGAGATGCTACACTGAAATGACATTAGTTTCCTTTTCAAAACTAATCACACAGTTGCTGTGGCAGGACAAGAATATGGTGGCAACTCAGTCTTAATGTAAGTTGGATATCATTGCCAAGTTATTTTTGATTTGAACGATGGTGCATCAGTTTCTATTGTCATGGTGTGAAACTGATACCGAACAAACATGACACTTGCCGACATCTACATGTAATCATACCCAAGATCTGAAAATATCCTTATGCGACTATGTACTCTACACACAGTCCTATGCATTGGTAACATTATTAGTTTCAAATCATAACCACATAAACCATCCTTTTAACAGAGAGTGGATGCTGCATGATGTACTTTTGTCATGAATTAACACAGGGAGAATCCTTCAAGTGTGACCACAACCAAGCCATTCCTAAAGGTGTCCACTAGGGGGAGCTGCCTGACATTAGCCAGAGCACACTCAAGACTCACTGTTCACATTAGGCTGTTATGGTCATGGAACACACATTCAGAGACAACAAATGGAATCTTAAGCTGTTGTCAGTTGTTTTGCTCATGTCTGGTGTGACTAGGAGACAGAACATTTACAGCAGAAACATATTTCTAGGACGTTACAGCCAGATATAAAATTTCCCTGTATAAGACATTTGAATTTTGAGTACAAACAAAGCGCAAGCAAGAAAATATAGAAGTTAGGAAGAAGAAGAGGGCATCACATCTATTTCACCCTGATCCAGAAAGCAGTCCAAAATTACATGGATGAAGGTATCCTTGAGAAGGTTCATTCTATGCTATCCTCCCTGCCCACCTCAATGTCCTCCTCTTCCTCTTTGGCTTCCTGGCTTTCAGATTCTTGTGATTCATCCAGCTCTTCTACATCCAGGTCCTCATCGTCCACCTTGTCTCTGTCAGAGGACTCCTCTTCACCCTGCTCTCCATCCTCACTGTCTCCAGAGCCTGAGAGAAACACATGGGACACGAAAGAAGTCCGTCTCACTGACCCTCCCAGGCATCAGGGAAATTCTCACTTTCTGTATCAATCTGTTCACTAGAGCTGTACATAGCGTAGCAATCTGACATCTAGCGATATTTCAAATGTTACAGCGAAACGACACAATTCCATAATACAGGATCAATAATTCTCAATACCGTGAGACATAAGCTGATTTTACTGGAATATATTCAAATTCAAGAAGACAACAATAAAGGTTTAATTTTTCATTTTAACAACAGAATATGCTGGAAAAAAAACTATATGTCTCAAAAACAAAAAAAATGACTGAACAGGAAACATTCTGTCTAGAATTTGTACTTCAGCAACAGAAAACTATTTCTTACTAAACGCAGGAACAGAGATGTACTAAAGTACATAAAATGTACTGTAACTATTGGTTTCTGTGCTCAGGTGATTGTCTAGATTGCCCTGCGTGAGATTTTTTTTAAATTTGGCAGCGTTTTGGCATATCATCATAGTTTAAAAAGATGAATCGATATTTGCTGACTCGATTAAATCGTATCGTAGCATTAACAATCGATATATCGATTACAATCCATGAACTGTTACACCCCTACTGTTCATACATTTCTTCTCTCTTCCAACACACTTACTGTCAATCACCACTTCCTCATCCTCCTCCGAGCTTTCACCTGACAAAGAGATAGTTCTATTTACCTAGTTTCAAGATTATTGCAATCAAAGCATTTTCCCACCACTGGTCCTATTTTAAAAACAATAAATTTTTTCCCACTCTGTTTAGGGCCAATGCGGTATATGTTTTTTTTTTTTTTTAAATGTTGAAAACACATCCTCACCTGTATCCTGGTCCTCTTCCTCCTCATCCTCATCTCTGTTGACTTCCGGCCCACCTTCCTCCTCTTCCTCATCAGAATCTGAGATCACCACACACTCATTTCCACTGTTGTTATCAGCTGTTTGATGGCCACTGCTGCACAGAGCAACATTATGTTGAGTAACTATGTGTAATCGTACCAAAAGTCTGAAAATAATCCTTTTCATTAAACCTCACAAAGGACTTGAAACGGTGTTTTTATTGAACCAACAAAACGTGAGCTGATACTGAAAACGTCCAAAGGAACATCAAACAGGCATTTTTAAAGCAACAGGGTGATTACCTGCCATTCTGCCTTGGCTCCCACAGTGGAGTTAAATAATACCGCAGAGGGTTTCTGTATAGGTCGTCCTTCAGAATCTACATCACATGCAATGATAGAGGAGGAGACCAGTTCACATGATAGACAATCATCAAGATATTTGATGAGGTGAAGCAAAGGGCCGCATTACAGCACAGCGTCTCGGCTGATGGCGAGCGGACGGGAGGGTTTTACCACTGCAATTTCATCCCTGGATGGATTATTATGGTCACTGAACCAACAGAAGAAGCTTTGGTACGATCTCCCTGAACCCGGTTCCTTCATTATATGCTGCTGGGATGTCAGGTTCTGCCCCCGGTGCCAGAGGATTGGGTTAGAGAAGGAGAACACGCTCCCTGAGAAAGGACAAAGACGGAAGAAATGAAAGCGGTTCGCCACCTAAGCTCTTAAAGAAGAGAGAGGCAACAACAGCAAAGCAGGGCAGAGAACAGACTGCATAACTTAAAAACAAAGGTCAATATTCAATGAAGATAGCACTTTAAATTATAAACCTTACATTTTTTATAAGTAGAATAAAACATCCAATACACATGGCATTTGGTTTTATTTTACTCACCCCTCATATCATGGTGAAACTCTTTGATAATAATGTTGTTCTGGAAGAAGTTATTTCTGCTAAATTGAAATGTAATCCGATAACCAAATTTATTGCTCTTGAAAAATTCCACCTAGAGAAAGATTTTTCTGAATTAGATGCATCAAAAATACTATATATATGTTTGTATATATATGTATACACATATATTTATATGAACGAATGATAAACTCAATCAAGTATACTCTAATTCCTTACTGACACATATATATAAATAATGTATTAAAGGAATTCGAAATGTTTCACAAATTTACAAAAAAAAGTGTTTACCTCTAGATTGGTCATGTAGCTAAGTGCATCTTCATCATTCTCATCAATGTATGCAGACAGCTGGGGGTGATTCAGAAACTGAGGTGCTTTTGGTCAAGAAAATGGTTAAAAGGGGGAGAAAGCAACATTCTAAAGCAAAAGATTTTCAAGTCTATGGCGTTACTGAATAGGTTTTTCTATGTTAAACCTGACTGAAGATTAGGTTAAAGCACTGTTTACAGTACAACAGGCTGGAAAGTATATCAGGGATGGATTGTGGCTGTAATTTTACATTGTATTTCATCTGGTCATAATATTAGTGTTTCGGGGGGTCAGGTGAGGTCAAAACTTTGCCAAATAAGTGATGCCACTGAATAGAATTAGGTGTGGATACTGCAGTGACCCAAAAGCCAGGAATCGTCTGGATGATGGTGCTGCGTTGGTCCAGGTGCGGCCTGCGCTGCTGGCTAATTTTCAGCTCCAGGTGCTGATGCATACGGGTGGCCTTCTTCTCCAGCGCATCCAGTCTGATCTGCACCTGTGCCAACAGGGCCACTGACTGACGTGTTTCGGGAGCCATCTTCACGTCCACAATGGAGCATTCAACATCATCACCGTTGTCATCATCAGAGTGAGATGAGCTGGGGGTGGAGGTGGTACCAGAAAGGAAATTGTCACCTTCATCTTCCTCCTCATCTCCCTGCAACGTTTCTACTCTGGACCCATCACAGCAATCTTTAATGCGATCTTCTGGGGATGAAGTAGAACTGTCAGCTGCGGCCCGAGTCTGTTGGCCCTTTCCTGGTGTGGGACTGTCGTCTTGTTTTACAGTCTTTTTAGCATGTTTCCTTTTGAATTCAACTTGTTTAGAGGAATGGATGGCATCTTTTACATCCTGGTCTTCGCCTCCCCTTGTTAAGCTAGCGAGTGCTTCAGCAGCTGCCATCGCTGCCCAGTCAGACTGTTCTGGCGGAAAAGATGGTTCGGGCCCTTTAAGATGGGTGCTCCCGCTTCCGGCTTCCGTTGTTGCGGTTTGGTCTCCTGACGTTTGCGCCTGCGCAGAACTGGTACTGCTACACTGCCCCAGCCCACTAGTGTTGCTGGTGCTAGGATGCGCGTCCCCGATATCCAAAGTGGCGGGCGTGGAAATGCAGCTTGCAATCGGCATATTTTGGTCCCCGGATTCTGTTTCTTGTTTCTCCGTCTCACACAACCCCGCGTTATCTGTATTTTTTCCGTTTTTAAGAGACGGAGAATCAGATTCAATATCTCCGAATACTTCGTCATCTATTCTAGCTGCTTTTTTCGGCGGGGATGTACCCCCCGGCTCTAGGGAGGAGCTTCGCTTCTTAGCCTCCGACTGTTTCGTTGAGTCCGAAGGCGCACTCATTGCACCGCTCTATCAATTTAATAACAAATAAAATGAAATGCAAATATTGTTGATAACCAACAACCTTAACAGATGCAGTCATATATATTTATTTGACGTTTTTGTTTTAATGCACCTCCTAGCGCAAATTTGAGAGGCCTACTTCGACTTATTAGCTAACGTTAGCCTGCTCGCAAGCAAGGCAATTAGTTCGTCCACATGGAAGGGAGCATCAGTTTTATTTTATCTTGTTGTAATAAAAGTAAATCAAATGTTAGTAAAAGAAAGTTTCTTACAAGTCTGTTTGTTTTCATCTCTGCTCCCTTATCTTTACATTCCCCTCAATTTCCCTCTGCGTCGTTTTCGCTTTAGCAGACAAAAATGGTTCATCCCATTGGCTGCCCTACACCGCGCCTAAAATTCTTCCGCCAATCACCGGAGACGTAAACTCCATTTTTGACTTGTTTACCTCATGTGACATTTGTCTGATTGGTCGGCAATGAAAGCAATTCTCATCAATCAGGCGCCAGATACTAAATGATGGAAAATAGCAACAATGTAATGACCCAATCGATGGCGACGAGAGAAATTTGATCGTCGAGTGAATGTTACGTCTTTGTCTCAGTAATTTTACGAATATGCTCCCTATATCTATACATAGTATTACAAGTATTGCATTTATTGAATACAAGCAAAGGTCCTTTCGGTCTTAGGGCTGCGTTACTGCTGACAGAAACAGATTTGTAATTTATGTTTATTGGGCACCATCAGTTGTTCTTATTTGAATTTTAACAAATTTATTGCAATAAGTTGGCATATTCTCCTCCTTCCCGTTTTGTGGTTTTTAAGTATGTCTTAGGATGACGCTCTGTATTTGGAATAAGTAGACGGCAAGGTAGGGATTTCCTATCTAGAAAGGTGGCAGATTTGGGAGCATTGTGTTTATTCTGATCATTACTAACAATGCTATTTACACCAAAAACTTAAGTGAATTGGACAGTTTTTAAAGTTGCCTTTTGCTTCTCACATTATGGTAACAAAATAACAGATAGCCTGAATCAGTGGATCTTAGTCGTGAATGAGTGTACTCCTCAGCTGTAATATTAATAATTAACTTATTTCTGTAGGACTTTTCTGTATTTCACTTTCTCTGGCTCTTTTACCTCCTCCTACTATCTGCCCCCAGGCTAACAGATTATCAACTGGATCCACAAATGAAGCTTGCAACAGAATACAGAGAACAAATCCTTAAGATTTCATAAACTAGAGTACTGACAGTTTGGCATGAATCGGTTCAGTTGCAGCTTTGATGTAAACACTGCTAGGATCATGGCAATAGCACCCCATTTTGCAGGGTTATTAGGGTTATTTATCTCTATGTCTAATCTGTTATGGTTGCAATTTCATCAAATGAAAACAATGGAATGACACACCCATGTTACAGTAAGAGATGTTCGATTTAGAATAGGTTTCGCAACACTGCGAAAACTTAGACAGACTGCAGCCATCCAGTGTAATTAATCAGTGATTGTGATGCCCACAAGATTTGAATACATTACTTACAATCCACATATGCATTCTTACAGTTAATACCTGAAGGACTGTGTACATTTTTTTTTTTTTTTGTGTAGTGTTGTCTTTTTGTTGTCATGAGAAAAACACCTAAAAATGTTGCAGTATTCCTGTCTTGCAGAAGATATTAACGGGGTAGAACCTTGTATTGGCTTCTAGAACATAAGTGCATGTGGTTTGGTACACAAGCAAATTCAGTTGACTACAGAAAAATGATAGTGAAGTAAATCGAGCCTCAATTGATAACTTTAATATATGAAATACTTCCATAGTAAATTTTTATGTTGACAACTTGACTAAACATTTTTACTGGTATATCTCTAGGCAATGATTCATGGATTTCACATTCGCATTGACTAAGTGGCTGACAAGAAAACTGCATTTTGAAACATGAATGAAATTAATTATTAATAAATAATTTCATTTTGCTGGTTGTGCTGCGATGTACAAACTGTTTTTGAGAAATACACAAGCAGTTGGGAGAACCTTAAGTCTGTTTACAGATACTGTCCAAAGCAACTCAGAAAAACTGTAATACTAACAATATTTTATTATACTGAGCATGACCAACTTGATCAGACAAAATCATATACATTAATAGGCTAATATAACATAAAAGGTACAGATAAAATGAACAAACAACTCTCAGACTTTGATATAAAAGATCAAATGTTTTCCAAAAACCAAGTAACTAGAATAACTTGACATCTCTAGTGAGATTTATTATGATAACTGTATTACAAACCTGTTGTTTGTTGTGGCTGTAATCAGAGGTATACAGGAAAAATAGCTTCTTTCATTCAGACAGTGTTGTTGTTCTGGCTGTATCTGCCAAACAAGCCTGAATGGCATCAAATTTTAGGCAGCATGTGATTGGAAGTCTAGCTACGTTCAGAATGTACAGGTATGTCCCTGAATATCATTTGGTGGACCACCACCCCCCCCCCCCCCCACACACAAAAAAATCTAAACTTCTCTAATAAGCTTCTAAATTTGGACTGTGAGCTAAACTACTATTGAAACAAAAGGACTGTAGTAAGTCAACAACTCTGATGAGTTAGTAGCAATTAGAGTTGGGCGATATGACCTAAAAATGATATCCCGATATTTTCACCACTAATTAAACCATCTAAACCATGTAATTATGATGACCAAACCGTTCCCTTGTAGATATGGAGGATGTGATCGGTATAATGATGAATTACGCCAAAGACACTCATACCTTAATGGAATTTGTGTAAAAAATAGTGCATTATGATTGTTAAATTATGCAGGAGGGCACGTGTTTAGGCTGTGTCACGATACTCAGAATATTCAAAGTGATGATGATATGAATGTTGAGGATAACAAAACAGTATTTTAACTATACATCACCCAATCCCACAAGCAATTCAGAAATGATTGCTTGTTAGTTTCTGTTGATTTTTGACAATGCTGTTGTGTTTCAGTGATTATTGTGTTTATGTCAATTGGAGTGATGTAAACTAGTTTGGAAAATTGCATCACTGTCAAATATTCCTTGAGGAACTTGTAGGTCCCCAGATCCAGACATGAAACCAGATAATTTGGAGAAGTCCTGGGCTCTCCAGGAGAGGCAGGTGCCAGAAGAAATCTGGCAACACATGAGAGCTGACCTGTGGTGCCAGTAAGACCAGTGCCATATGCACTCAATGCAGGAAGTACGTATTCAAGAAATCCATTACAATGGGTGTAAAATAAAATTTTAAATTCTTTGTGTTACCCAACTGAGATTGCCTGAAATCTTACCTAAAACAGGAAATGTAAAGGCCGTATTCCATAACTGATTATAATTTACCATGTCACTGTGACCTTGGGTCCTATTTCAATGCATTATGTAATAATGCCGCATTTTGTAGCAAAATGTTACAAATTTCTAGACTATATTCTAATTTTATATTGCAACATTGCCCTATTATTATTATTGTTATTATCATCATTTAATTTGTTACATTCTGTTGAGTTATTACATAATGCAGCATTACTACATAATGCATTGTCACAGGGCCCATCCCAGGAAGTATAAGGCAGCTCACCGCATGTTGCTGGTCTAAAGGAAGAGACCTGCACAACACAGGGAATACAGGTAAACTTCACACACCGACCAGCGGCAGGATTAAAACCCCAAATTCGGAAGCTGTGAGGCTACAGTGCAACGCACTTATCAACCATGCCACCCTAATGCGCGTAACTATTATTCAGAATATGACCACTCCCCATTTAGCGACTACCTCAGTTAGCTACCATTCACAAATATGATGGCAATAAAAAATATTCGGACAATGTGTACATTTGTGACCGAATTTCCGAAGAGATCTTTGAAGTAGAATGTGCAAAATGTCGTTAAAAATATCCATGAGGCTACTGTGATTTTCATTTAGCGACCATTTTATTTTACCATCTGGTCATTGGCACAGAACTCAGTCGCTAAATGGGGAGATTGTAATGCTAAGTAGATGAAATATTTGCTACATTAGCATCAAATGTGTAGAATGTATTGAGAATTTTCAGGAGGCTCATAGGACATGTCATGTTCTGCTTGTTGTGTGTTTGCTCATCCCTTGCTTGTTGTACCAGTTAATTTTATGTAAGAGTGCCTGTCTTTTTCGTCAGCCGCAGTCCAGTCATTGTCATTCCCCATGTCGCTGCCCGTGTCAGTGTCTGTATGATCCCTGCTTATCTAGCCCTGTACCTTCTTGTGTTCGGTCTGTGGCTTCCTCTGCCTTTAGTTATGCCCAGTTCTCCGTTAGACTCCTTGCGGTCCTGTTTTGTTCCTTGTTCTGTTTTGTTTGTCCTAATAAAACCTTTTTATACATGCTCTATGGCAGCACCTGTGTTGTACCTCTCCCTAAATGTGACGGAAAGACCGGACTGCCCAACCGACCCAGTGGCTTCCCAGAGAGCTTTTCATGATGTCCCTGCCTGTCTGCCCCCTCTGGCCAGTCCTCTGCGTTTCCCCTAACCGCTGGGGAGACTCTTGTATGGCTCTGAAGTCCTGCAGGAACGCAGTAGACAGGATCCCTTGCATGTCTGGACCCCTGGCAAAAGGAGGAGGTCCACCCAAATGGGCTCACTACAAGGACAACATGCCAGGGCTGTTTCCGCCAGAGTCCCAAGTCCTAGGCCCCGAAGAGGCCAGCAGACTTACCTCATTCCCCCGAGCACTTTGCTGCTCATCCGACGGCCATTCTACAGCACTTTGCTGCTGCATCTTCAGAGTGCATCCTCACCTCTGCAGCACTCAGCAGCTCAGCCTGCTGCTGTCCCTCCCGCAACACTTTGCTGCTCATCGCGTGGCCGTCCTAAGCAACGCTTTACTGCTGCACCTCCAGAACCCATCTTCGCCTCTAATGCATCTCCAGAGCCCATTTTTGCCTTTAATGCACCTCTAGACCCCACCCTCACCACTGATGTGCCTCCAGGGTCTGTCCTCATTTCTGCAGCACCTCCCGAGCCCCATTACTGGCTCAGAGGGGGCCGCTTCGCCTATGTCTCCGGATCCTGGTCCAGAGAGAACCAGTCTGCCTGTATCCCCAGCTTCTGGCCCAGGCAGGGCCACTCCGCCTGAACCCCTGGTTTCTAACCCAAAGAGGGCCACTTTGCCTGCACTTTGCGGGAGGAGCCCACTTCTCCAGCGCCCGGCTCAAGAGAGTCTGTGTCTTCAACGTCAGGCCCGGAGGAGTCTTCTGGCTGCCCGGCCACAGCCTCACTGGTGCTGTTGAAATCTGGATCAAACCCCAGAGGGCTCTCATCTGGTTTGCCAGTCCATGGCCCCAGGGAAGCTACTTCTGCAACACCCACTCCTGGCCCAGGTGATACCATATCACTGTCTCAAGTGATGTTCATGTCTGGTCCAGACACTGTGTCCTGCCAGTTGCTTCGTCCTCTTCACCTCCTGCCATCCTCTCTGTCTCATCTCCTGCTGTCCTGTTAGCATCCTCCATGCATGTTGAAGCCTCGACGATGTCCTCCATGCCTGTTGGTGCCTTGATGACGCCGTCCTCATCCATACGTGCCAGGTGGGTGCCTTCCTTACCGAACCCACCAGATGTCATTGGCTCCTGATGCACTAACCTCCTCGCTGCACCAGATCGGAATGGATGGACTTTGAGGATGCCCTGCCTGAGGACTTGTAGTGGGACCCTCTGGATCTTGTTCCCCAGAGAGGGAGGTGGGAACACAAAACCCGTCGCCCAGGTTCCCCTTTCAGCTGACACTGCCTTCGCAGACCACCCTTCTGTGAAGGCCAAGGAGCTCGGACCCACAACCCACTCCACCTCTGACCCTTTAGGCCCCTCAGTACCCTTCACTCCTCATGGGCCTTCTGTGCCTTGTGATCCTACTGTCCCGTCAATCCCTACCTTGCCAGCAGCTGTTGCCCCTCGCCCTTCACCCTGCTTTCCCAAACTCCGAAAGATACTTGGATGGTTCCCGCCTCATCTAGACCCAACTAAGCACCCGCTTATGCCTTTCTTTATCCTTGGTCTGTGTCCTCCCATCTCTCTGTTCCTGTCACTTGCCTGTCCGCCCTGTCCTGGAGTCCTTCTGGTCCCTGGTCCTGCCCCTGCCTGTTCCATGCCCCTAGGCGTGCCATGTGTCCTGTCCTGTGGCCTATCCTCTAGTCTTGTACACTATCTGTCCCTTCTGTCCAATTCCAGGTCCCATTTGGTGTCTGTCCTGTGTGCTGTCGGTCCTGCCAGGCCCCGTCCTATCAGGTGTTCCATCTGTCCCCGGGCCTGTGTGTTTGCCCTGGTGTCTGGTCCCCATCCCTGTTCATCCTGCGTGCCTGAAGCGCATGCTCCAAGGGGAAGGGGGTTGGGGGTTGCTGTCATGAGCTGCGCAACATGCATCTATCTGAACCTCCGATCTCCTCCTTGATGTGGCCCTAATGGGCCATGACTATTGGTCATTGTACCCTTGTTTATCTTGTATAAGAGTGCCTGGATGTCTCGTCAGCCCCAGTCTGGTCATTGTCATTACTCATGTGGCTGCCTGTGTCAGTACTTGCATGATCCCTGCTAATTTGGCCCTGTACCGCCATGAGGTGAGCCTGTATCTTCCTCTGCCTTTAGGTATCTCCCAGTTCCCAGTTAGACCCTTTGTGGTCATGTTTTGTTCCTGGTTCTTTTTTTGTCCTGATAAAAGTGATTTAAATCTGTTCCACGGCTGCACCTGGGTTGTTCCTCTCTCCGAACATGACAGGACACAGTTTAATCAATTTCAGTACACAAGTTTAGCAGAATAATCAATTAATTATTAATTGATTAATCCAGCCACAGGTCATATTTTGCTTGTTTCTTTTGTTTTAAAAAAATATGAGCAACATCTGAAGAAAATGAGAGAAAACCAATCAGGTAACTATCCACTAAAAAGATAATAAGAAAATGATATGAAGGAAACAGGAAGAACTAGTCCAGTGAAACTCTCCCAATATGAGGGTTCAGCTTGTTTAAACCACTTGAGGTGCAGTTCAGGGCCCCTGAGGGCAGAGTGAGTAGGGCAGAGCTCTGTAGAAAGATAAGTGTTTTTAAATACTACATGCACAGGCAGAAAATGAATGATTATAGTTATTATCAAATACAGCCCAAAGAATTCACTAAATGTCTCTAAGTACAGTGGACACCGCTTATAGTGATCCTGAATATAGTAAACAAACACTTATATGGATCAAAAAGCTTGCATCAAGTCGTCCACTTACAGTGTTCATTTTGGGTCTTTTTATGCAGAACAACATAGAAAAATTAAAACTATGGTCATTCTTTTTTTTACTTGCCTACTTTGTCTTGTGATAAACCGTCTGCTTCTGGCTAGCTACCTGAGGCTAATGCTGCGTGCACAGAAAAGATGACGAAAAAAAAGTCATTTTCTCTCAATTATATATACAAATATAGACTCATCAAAGCTTATGATAAACCGCCAAAAATGTGCCACCAAGATGCAGCAGCGAAACTACAATAAGTGCTTTGTGACGATGTAACGTTTAATTGAATTGAATATTATGTACAGTTTTGTACTGTATTATAGGGTATTTGAATCATATACAGTTCAGTAATTTAATTTGTACAGTACTGTACTTTGAAAAGCATTTGAAACAGCTGTACCATATTTTGAAATACCAATAAAATTAAATACCGACGCTGCCTGTTTTATTACCTTATATTCATGTAATAAATACACAAATGTCAATTAGATGGTAATCAGGCTGAGACATAAAGAAGAAAAAAAATTGGTTATAATGATCATCTGCTTATAGGGATCAATTTCACCCAGACAGACGTGATCACCATAAGTGGTTTCCACTGTATATAGAGTATTTTGCATCCATGTTTCACTGTTTAAAACTACGTTTGGATACACAATAATAGTGCATTAGCTCCATAAATTAACTTGGAAATTTGTGAGGAAAACTTAAGACTGATCCTCAGTGTGTTTTAGTTCACTGTTACTTTACAATGTTTTGGAAAGTGGGCTATAGTTCTGTATATGAGACTGGGCAAAAGATCCTCAGAAAGGGTGCAACATTGACTAGCAGTCATGGCCGTCATGACCACAGTATTTTATAAATAGAAACAGAGTATGCATTGAAATAGGAAGCATAAGTGCCAGAGCATGCACATATAATCCTTGTGCAAACATTGTATACGTATACCTATCTAACCATAATCCTCGCTTAATCCACCCTGTTCAATGTTCAAGGAAAAGCAAATCTTGGAAATAGGCACCGCTTTTGAGATTCAGTGTTTGGTGCTGCGATGCAGTCTTGTGCTCATCCAGTTTCATGGCTACACCAGGCACTGAATATCTGGGGTGTTAATAATGATTTTCCTTTTCTTACTGCAAACATGTGACCAGAAGCGGGCCTCTCACCGGTTAAATTTCTGGCCCTTTCGCCTCTGAAATTCAGTTTCATCCACTGTCCAGACTGCTCCCTTTCCTCCTTCCACACGCACAAAACATTTATGGAGGCTGAGGTTATGACGGACAGCATTCTGCGGAGGGCAATCAGAGGCACCGAAGGTTAGGACAAGGACATGTAAAATGTTCATATCTGAATTGCAGTGGTTTGTAATACTTTTTATTGCTGAATTGTCTGTACTGGTTTAAAAAGCACAGAGCTACCATTGATCGTATTTGGGCTAGAATTTGAGTAGCAAACGCATTTGAAATAAGTATCCTGTAGAATGTTATTAAACCCACAGTAACGGGTCAATACATATGAATATCACTGGATATCATATTGGAGGTAAAATAAAAGAATGAAACCTCCAAATGTAATTGTTACAACATGAAAAGTTATTAACTGACCTCGAACCTGTTAATGATTTGGCGTTTTAAGTTTTCCGGTGTTTACATTGTAGTGACTGATAGTGGCCTATATTTCTTTTCTCGTTGGACAAACAGTCGACCTAATACTTTCCTTTACAGATGCTACATTTGGTCTGAAGTTCCTTTCTGAAGCTTTCTTAAGTGCTAATACTGTATATCAAACAGCAGGGTAAAAGTATAAGTACTCTGTTAAATTTGCTTTACATCTCAGAAGCATGAGGTCCAGAGAACCCTGTACCTTCCATGTGGCTGTGTTGTGTCGGAAGTAGTAGAACATTTTGGTAAACCAATGATAGATTTCATTCAAAGTCAGCTGCTTCTCTGAGGAATCCAGAATTGCCTGAGACCATCCAAGGAGAAACAATAAACAAACTGTTGAAGTGGCCATTTATATTGCTCATTATGCATGTATTTTTCTGTACTGCATGGTTTGTAAAATGCTTGATGTTTACTCACCCATCTGATCAGGGAAGCATAGGTGTAAGGTGGCCGAATGTTGTGATACTTGTAGCAGTCAATGCTGGGGACAAGTTCTGCAAAGCATTATGTGCTATTAATACTGCTTAGTATTACATCCTGTTATCACACGTAAAAAAGTGTTTTCCTGGTAGACTGATGGAAATAATTACATGTAATTATTTCTAATATGAAATCAAAGAAGCTACTTCTGACGGGGAGTTACAGACACATTTTTTTTATTACTTCTTAGATAGTTTCCAAAGAAATGGTATTATGTGCACCATGGATTCATCATTTTCTAAAACTCTAATATCATGCAGAATCATTTCTGTAGCAGTTATATTATATATAATATTAATATTATATATCCTATTAATATAATATAATATAATATAATATAATATAACATGGAAATTAAATAAATAGCACAGAAAACGTCAGTGTTTTTCAGATCGGAATATCGATACCTAAAGCATAAATCACTAGGCGTATTCCTTCAATTTATAAAGCCACAGTCTTCTGTTGTGATGTTTACATTTGAACAGATTACTCTCAATCCCTGGGTCTGTAAAATGACACAGGATTGTATGAAACAGCTGCATACTAGCCTAGATTAGGATTCAAAAAAAGCGAAACCCAAAAGTTGTAAATTCCCAGTAAAGCATTTATGAAGAACAATATAAATCTGTCAAATTTATGAGGATATATTGGTGCATTCTGATATCTGATATGTTGTATAATTTTTGCTTTCTTATATTTATATTGGGTATTGTTCATTGTCATTGTGTCCTTGTATTACTCTTTGCGTATATATATTGTATGAATTGTCTGTTGTTTCATTCTGTGTATTGTTTGCTACTGTAAGGACTGCTGCCACATACTGTAACATTGTGTGACCTGAAATGACAATGAAGTGTGTTATATTCACCTGGAACAAAGTGGGAGTTCGGAACAGGCCAGTAGCTTGGTGGCACCAGCTGTGCGGCATCCTTGGTGACACTGCAGGGGACACTGTCACGGAGCCATAACTGCTGTCTCTCGGAACCCTCTTGTTGGGGCTGAAAGATTCCAAAAATATGTACAATTTGCTAACATTGCAGGGAGCAGTAATGCAATGCAGTTTTCTGGAAAATGCAAATGTACCTGTGTGCTGAATTTGTGTATGATTGTAAAAGCCAGATTGACAAAATATATCCATTCGTCTCAAGATTCAAGAACCACCACTATGAAATTGCAGTTGCATTAACCACAAATGGTGCATTTATATTTGAATCTTTGGACATATATATAAAAAATAAGTAAGACGGAAATATAAAAATATAAAATATCAGTGCTGTAAAAGTACAAAATCTGAGCAATAAGTACATTTTATAGGTGATATAAATATAAAATACAACATCAGGGTCCAAAAACCATCAGCAGTAATACAGGAAGTGTGCAGTATGATTAATTTGGAATAAAAGTGTATTATTAGTGTTGAATGACATGTATGGTTGGTATAAAACATACACATAATCGGTACATATTGCTCTGGCATGATTACCAAAATCGATTCAATGGATTAGAAAACTTATGCACCAAGAATATATCTTCATTCATATAATTATAATTTTATCCAAGGCAAGAAGCACAGGTCTCAGAAATGCACCCATTTCTATCCATTCATGCCGCTGATTCACTTTAACTCATGTGACAGCCTGACAAAGATATATCAGAAGATAGCCTTGCAAATCACTTACTGAGTCAAGGGGCCTGCGTTCAGGCATGTGGAGATGGAGCTGCATAGCTAGCAGCTTCCTCTTCTCCATGGTGAGCTGGAACACAGTGGACACCTACAAGTCTGCCCCAATATTACAGCACGTAGAATAGCATGTAATCTTCTGGCTCTTGTGCTCAATGGGGTGAGTGTCTGCGCATCAAAAATCTATATACAGTTGCACCTCTGTGTCCACGGATTCGGTTACAGTGGTTTCAGTGAAGCCCTAACATATTAAGTGGAAAAGTCCAAAAATAAATGGTTCACAAGTTTTAAGTTCTGTACCGCTCTGAGTAGTCTTTCCACCAGGCCCTCCCTGTCGTGACTTAATGTGCGATTTAATATGTGACTCATGCCTTTGTCTCACTCTACCCACGCTGCCCCGCAGAGACATCAGAATCCCAGTCATTTGAGAGAGAGAGAGAGAGAGAGAGAAACTACATTCACATAAGCTTTACTACAGTATATTGTTATAATTGTTCATTTTGTGAATAGTTATTGTCCTTGATATTGAAACTATCATTGGCATTAAACATATGTATCTATGTAAATGAAAAAACAAGTTTTCTATGTTTTATACATGCATATGTATGTATGGGGGCATTTTTCAGGTCCTCACAATGGTCTGTGAATGCAATCAAAGAACTAAAAATGGCTCATAAAAAAGTGTCATTTTTTGTTTGGGTTAGGGTTGGGTGGGTGTTAAGGTCGTCATTTTGGGACTAGAGTTTTGCCCATAGAAACGAATGGAGAGTCCCCACAAAGATATAATTACAAACCTGTGTGTGTGTGTGTGTGTGTATGTATATATATATATATATATATATATATATATATATATATTAAATCTTGTATTGTATCCCCCGTGAATGGAGGACTATTGTATGCAGGGTGTTGGAGGCTTGGGGAGTGGCAGTGGCATTTAATGCCCGTCCCAATCAATTTCTGATGCCCACGAAATATGGGGGCATGTAAACAAAATGCCAGACGAAGAGCGAAAAAAGCACAACATCCTGTCACCTTTCCTATTAGTGTTCTGGAAAGGTGAATGCAAACAAACGTGCAATGCTGCAGTGCTTATGCTGCCTACCCTCACTACACACCCTCACAATAGAGCAGATCTTTTTTCCCTGGTTCTTTTCGTTTCTCAGGGACCAACCTGAGTCTCCATGTGTTGCACCATGTCTTGTTGCACTCGCCACTGAGCAATACTTCTGTCCCCACGGCCATGGTCTCTGTAAAGGTGTCTAGTGCAGGAACATCGAGAATTAGGCAGGATAAATGAAAGGTTCAAGATATCAGGATATTCATTTCTGCTCTGTCTGTAGACAAATGTTACATGTGCGTCGACATCCAAAACGCAGCTTACTTCAGAAAATGAGAGTTTTCTTCAAACATCTCTTCACAGCCAGGCCATCGGCAGAGTCCATTTACAAACAGAGCAGTTAAACTCCCCAGTCCAGATTGAGCGGCGCTAAAGCAAAAGAGGCCGTTTAAGGGACTATTTACTGTATTTAGATAACAGCGCCAGGAATAAAAAATTGTACCCATCATAAAAGCTGGAGAAGGTGGAGCCCTGCCTGTGAGTTGAGCTGGCCTTGGCTATACTGTGACTTGTTTGCTGAAGGGGGCAATCTGCTGTAGGAGGAGAAACTTTCGCACCATCACTGGTCTCCACTTTGCAAACTGAGATGAGGTCAGAAGTGTGTGCTGAGCTCTGGTCTGACCAAGCAGACTGATTGGAAGCAGCAGATCTTGCTGGATGCAAGACAGTCAAAAAAGGGGGAGAAAGGGCACTTGTCAGCTTGCAGTGAAGTTGTTGACTGTGATTATAAAGGAGACGTGTGACATTACGCTGTACATTCATGTAGAGCATAGACTCTTGTGGAGAACACTTTCTTAGTTCTTTGTCCCCACAAGGTCAGAATAACAGATTTTTTTTAATCACATTGTGGGGCGATTTGGTCCCCACAGTGTAATATATACTGACCACACACACAAATAAATATAAGCTGATTTCACAGAGGGTGATGTCTCTCTTTGAGTGTACCTGTCCTGCTGGAAGAGAGAAGAGACAGATCCTGCGGAAACAGATGGGTGGTCCTGCGCAGAACCGAGGGTCTGTGCTGACTCAGCTGGGGGGTCAGTGACACCAGCTGCAGGAGCTGTTTGCTCACCTCATCATTAGGACACTGAAAATGACAAGAGCGTCACCTCAGTACTGCCCCCCTGCCCGCCTGTGTCACAGTGCACCTCAAAGTTTCAAATGATGCGCGAGATATTGGGTGAGGTGCTTCAGCAAATGTAATGCTGTGGTAGGGTTAGCAGATTCAGCACTTGGATGCCACCTTGAAGGACCTGTAGCGGAATGTGATGTAATCGCTTATTTCCTAGAAATGCCTGTATTTCTTCAATGATATTAATTGCTTGTTACGTTACACACCTGGCTGTTTTTCTGCCCCATTCACATGATTGGAAGAAATGAAAAAATATTCAATATAATTTGATTCTATTCAATCATCAGATTAATTTTGATACTACAGTAGATGCAGACTTTCTATACAGTTATATCTATACCCAAGGGCATTAAGGTATAGATTCTAAAAAAGAAAGAACGCGAACATACCAGTACATACTTGATGGCCACACAATGAAATTTGCGGGAAGCCAGCAGTAAAGATCCTCACGTTATCAAAAAATGTTCAAAAACAGATGATCACCAAACACATTCTAGTATTTACATCTGATCAAATATAGTTAACATACACACACAAGCATTAAAATAATGACATTAATCACATCCTTTTCTGTTCAGGATGTTTATATTCCACAAAATGCTCAGCATTTGGCAAATAACTCAGAATATTATGTGAAAGGGTGTTGTGGGGGGGGGGGGGGGGTGCAGGCTTGCATGCTTTGCCATTCTAGAAACGGGAAAGAGAGGCAGAGTCAATGAAGAGTATAATTACTATTGCAGAGGAACCTCCGTTTATAACAAATGGAGATAATGAGAGGAAGGGCTTAGATTTTGGTAAATATGACGGGGGTGTGTCCCTGCTGTAGGTCCATGTGTTTAGGGGCGCGGGGGGGGGGGGGGGGGGGGAGGGGGGGGGAGTGGTGGTTGAGAATGATTTGGTTCCATCCAGTAGTCAAACCAAAACTACACCCTTGAATAAAACAGCAATAGCATAGATGAGGATCATTGGCAACATGCCACTAGACTGCCTTTTCCCAGAATGGTTGGATGCCTATCAGACCTATTGGAAGACGTACCTATTCATCTCCTAACCACTTATCCTGGTCACTAGGCACTGTGGCACCATGGATAGGAATCCATTTCCTTACTGAGTGCATTCGCATATACAATCTCACACTACGGGCAATTTTGTGACACCATTTAGCCTAAGTCTGCCAAGAAGTCGTTTTTACATTCTTCTATGAGCATCGTTTAATTCTTGCATCATCTTCATCCATAACATATGCGATTAAATACATCGAGAGTTCGTTTTGTCAGTTCATCAAACTGATAACTAGAATATGAGTCAAGAGTAAACAAATCATTCAAGGACCTTAACCGCTTCAGACTGAGATGAATCTGGTGAGAAATGTCATATTTGTCCTTCTGCTACAATACGCACGGGGATTTTGTAAAACCTAATTTCAGACATATGAGAAACTTACAGCACATTCACTGTTTTCCTTGACTCATGCATTTCATCTTATTGTCTGAAAGGAAGACGGCACCAGACAATCTCAGAATTTCATTCATTGCTGTACTGAATGCAGCTGGAGTTTTGCAGTTATTATGCTGTACCAACAGATGGTACTGTTTAAACATGAGCCCTCGTCACCTTAAAAGTGCCTGGTGTTCATTCCTTGGGGGAGTGCTTTTTAATCCTTTTTAAACGATGACATCATAATTCTCTTGTCTTTAAAACCATGTGCCTTGGTTTCCTGCAATAGTCTCCAGATCACCGGAACAATTTGATAAGTATTACAAGCAAATGCTTGGGATGAAATGGCTTAGACAGATGGATGTATTGTTCCTTTTTAATGACGGATAATCAACAATGAATAATTTGACTGCCTAAATGTACTCCTGTTCTTTGTAAGACGTGTGCTTAAGAGGTTTTCTTTTTTTCCATGATTGCCGTACAAAATCTCAATCATTACCGAATTTTCATGCAAATAAATGGATATATTATAAACTGGAATGTTCAGATTCTAAGATCTGTGTTTCTGCAATATGTTTTCCAGTATTTATGGAATCTGAAGCCTGTGGTTGACAGAAATTAATGACTCATAAGTCAGTCTTACCTGTTGTAGAAGAATGGCGTGAAGTTGGGATGAGGTGATAAAAGGATTCATGGATCCAAACATGAGCGGAAGTGAGACCTGTGAAGAGCATCATAGACGAAAACAGGATCAAGTCATTTTGGTTTGTGGAACTGCATGGCTCTTCAAACACACAATTACAAACTTTAGCCAATGTAGTGACATCAGTTCACCTGATCACATATTATTACGGTGCTGATGAACCCAGAGATACCCACATTGGGCAAAGAGAGCATGCACACTGAGCAGAGATGAGTGTGCCAATAATTTAGTGGGGCAGTGTCAGGAAGATTCACAACAGAAACACCAACACATACATAGACAAAAAAACATGAGAATAAATCTGTCTTTCATCAGCGATGCAAATACATGGATGGCAAGTTAACCAACGAGATTAAAAAACTGATGTCACACATCACCTGCCTTCAGGGTTAGTCGTATTGTTGTTGATACATGAATCAATGGTGAACCCATTGAAAGGATGAGCGTAGCTGCCACTGTGCACTTTTGGAAAGAGCCGTACCTGAGTGGAAACTGGCTGTATTACATCATCCACCTGAGGTGGGGTCTTTGGCAGCTCTTCTGGCTCCTCCCTCGGCCTCTGGGCCTTTGACTCGGTCGGCTCCCTTCCATTCTGAATCTTTTGCTCATTTCCGGGCATTGCTGGTGGAGTGGAGCCACAGTGCACTCTCAGTACAAGGAATATTAGGCTGGATGAGGTTCAAAATGACAACAGCTGTCACTTGATCGGTACAAACTAATGGCTACACAAAGCTTTGTTAAAATCATGGCCCACAATGACATTCATCGACAGCAAAAAAACTGAAACTGAAGTGAACACATTGCAGATGATGACAAACTGAAAATGAACCAAAAACATGGGATGTGGAAACAGATATCGATTTAAAATAGGTAGCAATCCATAAAAGAATTCTACAACATTTAGTATCAAATCTTGGAAGAACATTGCAAGTAGACTGAACACAATTCAAATTTAATTTCTATTAAAAATTAATAAAATTTTTATTAAATTTAATTTAAATTCTAATTTAATACTAAAACACTGTAGCAGCAGCTGAGACACAATTTATTATTAATTGGCTGGATCAAACCCCCTAGTCACTTACAATGGCCAGTGTGGTCTCAAGTGGGTCAAGATGCATGGCCAGTCAATTTCACAAAATATTTTTCCATCCATCCATCCATCCATTTTCCAAACCGCTTATCCTACTAGGTCACGGGGGTCCGGAGCCTATCCCGGAAGCAATGGGCATGAGGCAGGGAACAACCCAGGATGGGGGACCAGCCCATCGCAGGGCACACTCACACACCATTCACGCACACATTCACACCTACGGGCAATTTAGCAAGTCCAATTAGCCTCGGCATGTTTTTGGACTGTGGGGGAGAAACAGGAGTACCCGGAGGAAACCCCACGACAACATGGGGAGAACATGCAAACTCCGCACACATGTGACCCAGGCGGAGACGCCAACCCGGGTCCCAGAGGTGTGAGACAACAGTGCTAACCACTGCACCACCATGCCGCCCCATACAGTGCTAACCACTGCACCACCATGCCACCCCTCAAAATATTTTTCTTAAAATTAAATTATTGTTTATACAAAAGACATCTTCAGGATCTTCATTCTTTCTTGAGTAACATTCTGGGTCTCTGGTCTGGATGTCAATTAGAACGATCTACCATTGGGGCAGTAATGACCACGTTGATTTGAGTTTGAGGGTTACGTGGCAAACAGAAATGGCCAATGTATTGAGGGGATTCAGAATTGTTTTTCCTATTCTTTTTTAACTTTTTTAACTTTTAATTTCTTAAATAATAATAATCGATACTTTATTGATCCCCGTAGGGAAATTGTCTTTGCACCTCCCACAACTTCCTCTTTTTTCATAGAGGAAGTTGTCTGCGAAGGGCTGCCACCTGTAGCGACGCCCAGGGAGCTGGGGGTTAAGGGCCTTGCTCAAGGACCCACAAGCTGAGGCTGGGTTTGAACCTGCGACCTTCTGATTACAGGCACACAGGCTTAGCCCACTGAGCCACATGCTGCTCCCCAATATGAAAAATATGTAAATATGTAAGCTACAAGTTTTTTTGTAGTTATTCTAAGCTTCAGTCATAGGTCATAGTGGCAGATTAGAAGTTCATATAATCTTCCTGACTCTAGAAACACTGGTGTTTCTTCACAACTGAAGTTCCTATATTTCTTTTCATCTCAAACAAGTAAACAAGCAACCAAGAGAACAAGCCACAGCCACATGGTACATAGAGCCACAGGAGTAAGGGGGGGATCAGCAGAGAAGACACAGGTGCATTCCAAGACTGCGGTGACAGCACTGCATGGGGAGGACAGGCAGGCAGGCACGCAGGAAGGGGGGGCGTGATACTGTCAGCTGCATTTCACTGTTGGTTTAACCTTCCTTGTACATAGTGAGAAATGCATAACCACACATTTCTAAGAGCAAGAGTAGAACTGTCACCCAAGACTTACGCCTGGAAAGCACTTAACAGAAATAAATGAATAAATTAACCAAAATTCTTACATACTTTGTGACACAGGACTTATTGTGCTCAAAAATAATTTTTTCTAGCATTTTGCAGGAGAATGTTACCCATTTGAATTGCGATATTTAGAATCACAGGGCAAGCGAAACAAACCACATGCTGAACAGTATTTGGAGAACGACAGCATTGTGTTTTGTTTCAAGGATGTTTAGAGAATTTCATGGTTTGCTAAAGGGCATGATACCCTGTAGGTCTGTGTAGCAAGTGTTGAATTATATCTTTATTCGGCTTTACTTGGGGAATGGAACAACCGTGCTTTTTCAGTGCCACCGCACACACTTAAAATTTTTTTATGCATTGGATCCAGTGCTTAATTTGTGCCAGATCCTGCTGGAATGCTTTCCAGGACACCTCCGTTTCCGATTGTCCAGGACAGACCTCTCCGTTTCCGATTGTCCAAGACGGACCTCTCCGTTTCCAATTTTCTGGGATGGACCTCTCTGTTTCCGACTGTACAGGACCTCTCTCTTTCCGATTGTCTGGGATGGACCTCTCTGTTTCCGACTGTACGGGACCTCTCTCTTTCCGATTGTCTGGGATGGACCTCTCTGTTTCCGACTGTACGGGACCTCTCTCTTTCCGATTGTCTGGGATGGACCTCTCTGTTTCCGACTGTACGGGACCTCTCTCTTTCCGATTGTCTGGGATGGACCTCTCTGTTTCCGACTGTACGGGACCTCTCTCTTTCCGATTGTCTGGGATGGACCTCTCTGTTTCCGACTGTACGGGACCTCTCTCTTTCCGATTGTCTGGGATGGACCTCTCTGTTTCCGACTGTACGGGACCTCTCTCTTTCCGATTGTCTGGGATGGACCTCTTTGTTTCCGACTGTACGGGACCTCTCTCTTTCCGATTGTCTGGGATGGACCTCTTTGTTTCCGACTGTACGGGACCTCTCTCTTTCCGATTGTCTGGGATGGACCTCTTTGTTTCCGACTGTACGGGACCTCTCTCTTTCCGATTGTCCAGGACGGACCTCTCTGTTTCCGACTGTACGGGACCTCTCTCTTTCCGATTGTCTGGGATGGACCTCTTTGTTTCCGACTGTACGGGACCTCTCTCTTTCCGATTGTCCAGGACGGACCTCTCTGTTTCCGACTGTATGGGACCACTCCGTTTCCGATCGTCTGGGAAGGACCTCTCTGTTTCTGATTCTGGCACCTATTTGTTTATTTTAATATACAAGGCAGTTTTCATGAAATTTCACGTCCTTTATTAGTTTAGATTTATTCTTAAAAATGCATAGCATGCTTTCAGTACCATGTTTAGTCTGTGTTCCGCAAACCGCGCCTGCCTCATTACTCATCCACTCTCATCACGTTCTGGTACCTTTTGATTAACAAGGTAAGCAGCGTCTGGATCACTGCAAAAGCAGCATTTATCAAGTGAAGCCATGCATGGTGTCCAGGTTTAAGTACCACTTCCAAGTGAGAAAAATGTTGCACAGCATAAAGGGCCACTTTCTCTAAATTTCTGTGAGAGGGGTTTGATAAAGCTTGGGTGATAATGGTGGTTCTATTATCACTCTGTTTGAGGTTAATAATGCTTTTTTGGTATATTTGAGCCCTACAAGGCTATGGAGTGCCTGGAAAGTGTTTCGCATCCATACAGCTTTAGACAGCTACAACACATTCTGTAAGCATGAACACACAAGCGCACAAGCCCAGGAAACAGGAATTCAGTGAAAAACAAAAGTACAGAATCTCTTTGCGGTTTTCTTTTTTTTTCTCTTCATTTCATGAGAAAAACAACCCTTCACCTCCAAAGAAAAAGAGAAAGTTTTTGAAATGAACCAAAATGAACCAAGGCTGTTTTTTTTGGCAATTGTGTTATTAATTATTAATTATAGGGATCAAAAGAGAAGTACTATAATAGAGCAACTTATTTACTTTACTACATTATGGTAAAGTGCACAGCATGGGGAGTCCATACCCAGGCGTGGATTTTCGTTTCTGTACCTGTGTTACTCTGTTATCCGTTTTCCTTGCACATCTCAGCAAGTCATGGCATTGAAAGTCAAGGCTGCTTTGTAGAGCCAGACTGGTGATAGCCTGCCCATTTTAGCAATGTGACTTAATGCCACCGTGCACTGTGTGCCGCTAGCCTCTCTCATCTGACTATTGATCGGGATGCGATAAGAAACATTGCTGAACAATTAGAAGTATCTTGATGCTTTGTCAAACTGCCCAGATTGCAGTGAAATTTCTGGAAAACTGGTGTGGAAAAACCAACCCTAACCGATTCATCACCTGTTCCAAACTTACCAGATAAAAGATCCCATATTGTAGCTTTGGTACAACTGAATGGTAAATTTCAATGTGCCTAGCAATACTGCAAAAGCGCAATCTTGAATATTTGTTTCACACAAGCTAAACTTATACAGAGCAGAAAATGATTTTCCCGCTGACTGGCAGTTCTAATTCAAGTATGCTCTTCATTCACATGCAATTTGACTGTGCGTTTAACTGACAGTTTAAGCAGTCTCTCTGAGCTGGCTTGCAATTGAAATTCAGACTCAGGTATGACAGGTGTGGCAACGCGGCAACAAATATGAGGGCTGTATATACATACCAACTTGTGCACGCTGTTATTTGACAAGGTGAATTACACGTTGCTTCTAGCTGCTAACAGGCATTTCAGAATAAGACATGATATTTTATAATACTGGCATTTCCTGTTGCTATCAGTACCGTAAGTGTACAGCATGTGCCTGTAATGGTAAAAGCAAAGGTAAAATACCCAGGTGTTGTATCTAACCAGCCTCAGAAAAGCAGTCAGCCTGTGGTTAATGCACGCACATAAGACGTATTACCAATGCAATGGAGTAAAAAAGTTTAATCATAATCCCATGAACTTTCGATTGCGGTTTTTTGTTTCCTTACTTCAGAAAACATTACAAACTTGACAAAACGTAGCTCCATAGTTCGAAACATGTATATAATAAGTACACTTTTTCCATTATTCTTTGGCACACAGGTAGTGAGTAATTCCCCATTTTTTCAAACTGACATTTAAAACACCCCACGCCCAGCAAAATGTCATGATCTTTTTTTTTTTTTTTTTTTTTAATGTAAAAACTCAGGCAACAGAATGTTTCAGAAGGAAACTCAATTTTTGCAAGACGGTTTGGTTTTTGTGGGTGTGCATTTTGTAGGCGAATTGAGGTCGTTTGGAAATAAAAGTTTGTGTATTTTTGTGTGTGCGTGCGTGCGCGTGTCTGGAGGTACGTTATCTAAATAAAATTTCCAAAATAAAAACAAAAAAGAAAAATGCATATATTTCTAGTACATTCTTATATTACCGACGATTAACTATCTGCAGGCCCAAGTTTAAAAAACAAGGAATCGAGGAAATCAGTTTTAAATATAGCATCCGTGACAGACTTTCAGTCCCAATGAATGCATTTCATGTACATACTGATTGAACACACTGATTAAAGATATACATTCCTGTACTAAACCTTGCAGATTTATATATGACTAATAAAAACATTTTCTAATACCAGAAAAATTCAGCTGGAAAATTTAAGCAACGTATATTCCATGTGTTTATCGTAACTGGAAAAGTCTGCAGGACACGTTATTGAAACAGGACAAAACAACAGATTATGGAATATACTGTATGTATCGGACTTCAAAGTCAGTTCATAAAATTCTTAGGAAATGTGCACAAAGATTTACATATCTTACCTACAATTAGTTTACACTGCAAGCTGGATCAAGATAAGTGATTAGAAGAAGGATTAATGGAAATAGTTTATTTCATATCTTCCATAAACCTAAGTGCACAAATATATGTTGCTGTGTTTCTTGTAACATAATCGGACTGAAGGTCTTCTTTTCGCATCGTGTTCTTTCCTTATTCCTGTCATTTACCTGGATTTTGAAAATAATGTTAATGCTCTCATAGATTATCTTCAGCAATTAAAATATGTCACAAATACCACCGTATTCCACAAGTCACTATTGCTATATACCTTTGAAAATGGCCTTATTCTATACCGTAAAAGTAGATCCTTTTGATGGTATTATAGGATATTTAGTGAAATATGGCCATAAAGATCAGAGAAGTAACAGTATTTCCTAAATAGGTATTGTTTAAAACATTTTATCCTGTTTTCTACATCACGTAGTGTACTGTATTTAAAACAAAGTAATGTTTTCTCTCATTTCCAGACAGCAGAAAACGAACTCTAAGCGATTATTTGTATTTTGCAGTTTTGTACCATTTTCAGTACTTCTTATACATTTCTCCATATTAGTCATGCGTATTACTCATGCATATCTGCAATATCAGGTTGGGAAGAACTCTTGCGTGGTAAAAAAAAAAAAAAAACAAAAAAAACAATTCACTCTAAAATATTCATTCACCTGTCAGTTATCAAGAAAAACACACGCACGCCACAAAAAAATCTGCACGACATTTTCCAAAAAAACTTTGGAACCCCAACCAGCCTGACAGCCCAAATTCATTTTTATCAAGATATATAATGATTTCTGCATTAAAATTTCAATGAATTGGTTCCACACCTCCCTCTCCAGTAAAAGAAAGGTTTTTCAAAGGCTCTTCTGTATCTCTATGTTATAAATTGACTTGATGCTTTTCTATCTGAATGTCTCTTACATAGCTAGGTTCATACATGCAGCCTGATACCTAAACAGCATTTCTGGTACCTACTACAAAACCCTTTAAAATGCTTTAAAAAAGGTCATTGTTGAAGCGTCAGCTGTAGTTAAAGGCAAAATGCAGTGCATGACGAAAAATCCAAGTAAAAAACAGTATTTTCAGTTCTAATGCCGATTTTGGAATTTTAGACGTACTTCTTGTGACTGCAGTCTGAATTAGTTCCCCATAAATATTTTCTTTTAAATCCAAGTACTTCTGTCACTTCACACTGAATGCAATGTCTAGACAACAAAATAGTACTTATGTTATTGATGTTACTATGACATTGTTTCATGACGTAATGTCAGGATGCAGATCATTCTGACAACCAAAAATCCCGCAGCTTATCATTATTGACATTAGTACAAGGCGTCTGTGATTTCCTCAAACACAGACTGCATTAGTCTTCTGTGTTTGAAATGCACCTACTCTTTTCTCCATTTCTGCCACCTTTTCTACATGGTTCTAGTGCACTCTGAAGGAAAAACGTGCCATTTGTGAATCATCATTTTGATTTTCCTTCCTCCTCAGTTCAGCCCTTGGTCATGTAAACTTGGAAACATATTAATTTAATTTGTTTTGTCTTTTTTTTTAATCTAGGATAATGAGGATACGTGGAAGTTGTTAGATGTGTGTGTAACCACCCAAAAAACATATGTATCCAGACCAAAGACAATTATCCTTTAAATGGTCTCAATTGAGTCATAAGGGCTAAACTACACAGAAAATGATATCGGCAACACTGTCTGATCAGTCTGTGAAAGTGGAAGTTTCTCCTACACTAATTTCTTTGACTCACAGCTTCCATCTGTCTGCTTTCAGTTATTTAACCTATATTTATTAACCCCAGTCATCCATAAGAATACATCCATACGACAGAAATGAATCTGTTCTGGCCTCAGCTGAAATTGTAACCTGGGGTGTTTTCTTTAGCACCATGCATGTGTAATTAGCATTGTATTATAGAAGAACGTCCTGCATGTAGATACTGTAATGAACAGCAGTGGCTTGGCAATATTAATGGCAGACATGACGTCACTGTGACAAAGAGGTATCAGAGTGGATGCACTGCCAGTGACACGGCAAGCAGGGGGTCTGTGAGTGCACTGCGCTGCAGAATTACTGTCCTGCAATGAGCCATAATTCCATTCACTCATCAGACTGACACGCCCAGCTAGACAGTAAAAATACAAAAACATCACACTAACATTCACCTTGCCTAGTGCTAGTACTGGGTGACTTGTGTGAGTTTCACAAATAGGTTCAAAATAAACTGCTAATTTAAAGGAAAAAACGTTGTGTCTAAGTAAGCAATTTCCTTGGTGCAAAGTATCACCTTCTGTCAAATGGTCTTGTTGTTCAATGGCCCAATAACCAGAAATTCAAAAAATTCATCAACGTATAAAAAAGTAAAGGGAAAGAAAACAATTACTATTGGAAAAGAATTATTATTATTTGCCCTGTGAAAGTAACATTATTCAATATCTATGGGGAATAGAATTGAGTCATTCAAATATAAAATAATTTGCATAGTAAATGTATTACGAAATATCTGAGTTAAAGCATTAAGGTTTCGCTCAGATCTCAGGTTAATGAAAAACATTAGATATCTAATGATAACACAACAATAGCAATAACAGCACTTATTTAAGGTGTTATGTAACTGTGTTCTTCGCAATAAAACACCCGTTTTGGCCAAATGAATTGGACCCCATGCACACAGAACAGTGACATGACACCCGAATGGCATAACATGCTATTGTTGTGCATAATTCTCCTATATTGCAAGATCATATTTCAGTTTACAGTTGATATGTTCAGTTTAAATAAACTTGCTTTTTTCCCCACACCCACTGCAATGATAAGTACTTAATAATAATACAATAATACAAATGCTGATGATAAATCTACAGGTAGTTTGTTAAATGTATAAAATAGCTGTCAGTTAACAGTTAACAGTCAAAAATGCTGCTAACACTTTATTTGATGGGACACAAATATAACATTATGGTATATTAATTAACCATAAACTAAGTCTTAGTTACATACTGATGTCATGTTCATTCATCATTAATGAATCGTGACACATTTTTACTATATTTGTTACTATATCTATTAATTCTGTAAACGTTTGTAAACTACCGAACAAACAAGTCATGGAGTGAAATTATGATCTCGTGTTTGTTCATCATTAATGAATCATCTTCTATCTCGACTATATTTGATTATGATTTGTTCATGATTTGTACTTCAGTAGTAGCTTGGTTATTACAAAGTATTTGTGTCCCATCAAGTTAAAATGTGACCAAAATGCTTAGAAAGAATAAAAACAAAGTCATATAGATCTGTGAGCCAATGATGAAGCACAGGTCTAGTCTTCTGGCAGCCATTGGCTGATGATGCATGAGCTTGTTTTTGTGCTCTAGCTCTTGTCACAAGGGGATTGAAATCTTGTGTCAAATGCTTATAAGCAGTGAAAATGTCATTTTCACAAATAAAATCTGCAATTTATTTTCCAGTATTTATTTATGGGTTTGAGGCACCTTTTGGTATAAAGTAGAAATTGGATGGCATGTTCGGCAAAGAATAACCGATGCCATTGATGTGTACACATATCTTCGTTATACACAAATATGCTATAAATAGTTCCACTTCCTAAAAAGGAAAATTGTTCTGCAATCATTCTATTTTTACTATTTCACTGTTGTTCTATTTTAATCTAAGATCTGCACTTTCATCCTCCTTTTAACAAAATTATTAAATTCTAACATTAAGTGATAAAATACTAACAGACTACAAAGTGTTCCTAAAGACATGTTCTAGGTTTATTAGGCTTAAAAGAATCTCTATGAAACTTGATAGAAATCTGAACTGGATTCACCTGATCTGTGTTTTCGACATTAAACATCATTATTAATAAAGTACTACTTCTATTGGTATATATTGTACATATTAGTATCAGTACATAAAGTTGAAATTCTATACATAGAGGTTACCATCTGACACTATCTGATTCTAGGGTTCTCTGCTATGACTGCCAGGTTAAAATGACTTTTTAGACTCAAGAAAAGGTTCCCTAATGAGAACGTCCCAGAACTCTCGTCCCAACATTTTTGGACTGATATTGTATCTTCACTCTATGTGATCCATTTACACTTGTAAACACTCTAATGTTAAAACAAGCATAATAATACTCAGAACCTTATTCTGGACTATACCCACAGGATGGCAGCTCCTCCTGAGTAATCCAACAAAATTGCAATTTCCAGAACATTTCATGGTCCGTGTAAATAGAAAGATTAGCAAATTTAGTGATGCTTGCTGTGGTCGTTTTCAATTCCTCCCACTTACGTGACACTCTGTGGAATCACTAACCAGTTACTTTTCTGTGAAAGCGACTAATACTGTAGTGCTGGATCACATAACATTTATGCTATAACTACGATTTAAACTACATTGTCACAAATAACTGATGCCCTTTACACAGAAAAGATGGCATTCATAATCATACTCCACAGATAAAATAATAACATTATTTACTTGCCATTAATGTGCAATGTCTTGGTATGAGGCAGCAATTCTAGTAATGATAGTATGGATATTTATATATATGCTGTATATTTTTGAAACCTTAAAGTCTTTGAGTAAATTGGCCGTTATAGAGAAAGGCTTGTGAAATCACCAGCGAATTTCACAAGTGAATTTGCAACATTTCTAAAAATTATTACATTACCCGTTTAAAACACTTAACCAAAAGGCAGATCTTATTACGCTGTTAATATTTATACATCAGGGAAAAAGAAAAACGTAAAAATGTTAAATGTTAAGGTTGAAGGTAAGCGTACACGCTGCTCTATGGACCTCAGTACAAAAGAGCCATCTTTCTGGTATACCGGAAAGGAAGGCCTCACGACAACAAAATCCACACCTGACTTCGGCACGACAGCGTCCAGCGTCAAGCATGGATTAGAAATCAAACTGGCTACAAGATGAAGTCGTCGTGGCCGCAGACAGGAAACAAACCGACAAGAGCATGTCGTCTACCTCACTCCTTCGGCAGCTTGTCCTCCTCTCTGCTTCCTTCTTACGATTGGATTGGCGAAGAGATGGCTCGTCTCTAAAAGAAAAGCAAAACAACAAAAAAAAGCACAAATCACAAGCAACTTCAGTCTGAGAAGAGAGCAGGAAAATCAAAGGATGCTGTTCCGTCGCGTGCTATTGGCTTACAAAGACGCAGCACTTCATATGATGTGGTATGGGCTTACTTGGTAGGTAAAAACAAGCAGCACTGAAAGCCCATGAACCAAAAAGGCACCCCAGAGGTGCCAGGATCTACAGTATGTTCCTATTTATTACTGTTATCCCTTTTCACAAGCTTTGTTTTCCTTAGTAACGATTGTTCCAGGGACTGACTGACCTTGCTTTCTCAAATGCATATAGCTGTGGACAAAAGCATCTGCTAAATAAATAAATGTAAATGGCAGCATTTTAATCATGTAAAGAACATTGGTTATTGAAGTATCCTGGATTTTTTAGGTTATTAAATACATTTTGTTCTCTGTATTCAATGTTCTGTTTTTTCTTTACTATAATTCTCCAGTGCTGTTTAAATTAATACATTTTTCCTTCAGTATTCAAAGAACATTTCTTTCTGCATTTAGCTGTGATAAAAGAGAAAAGTAGACAAACTTTCTATCTAAATAAGACTAAAATACCTACTATGATTTTAATGACTTTCTTAAGTATAAATGTACTGGATAATATGTTTTGTTTAGTAAATCTCTCTCACTCAGACCAGTATGGTAGCTACACAACTAATTTAACTTATGTCATCAACACAGAGAGTGAACAGGCAACCAAAAGGCAATATATCCTCCTTACCGTAACATACAGGAAATAAACTACATTTAGCCGACTAATCTGCAAAGCGTTTTATCCAATGACTGGCAAATTATTTATCTTGAATAAATGATAATAATGACACAAAAAAGTGGTGTATTTAGTGCTGGTGAAAATAACCTACAGTGGTCATTAATGTGATTCTCATTTTACGTCTTTGTGCATTGTAGTTTGCAAAAGGCCAGCTGAATTTTTCCATATTCATAAAATGAAGCTTTGCCTTGAAATATTTAGGCCAGCACAATATTTATTATATATGAACCGTCTTTTTTGGACCACTTAACTGTTCGGTTTTTTCTTTTGTTGCATGGAAAAATATGTGTAACAATAAGCATTTCACAATGAGTGTCACATTATACAGTGTTATGCTTCTAAATAGCCAACGACTAATAAATGATCGTTCGTAAACCTCACACTGACCACTGGAAAAATGTTTCCGGGCGGTGGCTAGAAACTGCAAAGAATGCTGCAACGTAGCTATGACCGAACTGCGGCAAAAAAAAAAAGCAAAGGACCTGTAAGATGCCGATGCTTTACAATTATTAGTAGCTACAAACTATCTGGAACACAAATGCGAAGTTTTCTTTACGTTTGTGGAGTGACTGACTGTGAAGTGGAAGCTTCGCTAAGGAAGATCATCTGTCCATCTTCCAACAGGTTATGCTGGACTGAGTCAGTTATAACGTAACCTATGCAGTGTGGGGTACAAGGCAGAGTCATACCATGGGCGGGATGCAGGTTCATGGTAGACTGCGCACTATAATTACACTTACAGTATGGAATTATATTATGCCACTATAATTAAGTAATGCCAAAAAGGTATCACTATATCTTGGGCAGTGGGAGGGAACCAGAGAACATGCAAACTACACACACAGGGTTCAAATCCCCAATGCTGCAGGTGTGAGGTAACTACACTACCCACAGAGCCACCATACCTCTCCGAAACGTATGTCTATTCTGTGGTATTTAGATGTGTAACCAAGTAGGTTAACCTGCTTTGGTAGGAAGTGTAATGGTTTCTGTAAACCAAAGCAGAGCTTTGGGAAAACTATGGAAAGGCTCACTTGAATTGTTTATAAAATTGTGGCCATTTTAGGTGCCATGCTGCTGTGCCCATGCGGTGCCTTCATCAAAGTCACCCGTGCAGGGCAATGGAACTAAGAGCCCAAAGATTTCAGTGTTGCCTGTTTATGAAAACCCAAAATATGTAAACAAGAGTAAGCCACCCATTACCCAGACATTACAAACTCAAATCTTGCTACACTTAACCAGATGAAGTTACCCTCCATCAGTAAACCTTCATAAACACTTAGTGGTAAGAATTTATACAACAGACCCTAACAACAGTGGTCAGATTGGAGTGAAATTATCTTGTGATGTTTGTGTGTTTTGCTGTTGTTTTAAATAAAATCTAGTAAAAATCATAAATAATACAATGAATAAATAAAAATAAAGCTAACATTTTACTCGTGCACTTCACAATTCACAAATACATTCTTGAACAAATGACTAACTGAATTTTCTATAATCAGAAGCAATAGTACTACAGGTATATAAGACAATATGATACTTTCCTAAGGGCAGATCACACACAACTTTTGTGATTTTTATGTTGTTTTTTGCTTGCTTTTGAGACTTTTTTAGCTAAAGGATTGTAGCTATATGTATACCTATATGAAGTCATAGTATTGATCTAACTGTGGCACAGCCGGGAAAGGACCAATGTAACTGCAATGTTACACATTGTAAGCCGCAAGCACAAAAATGTAGAAATAATGGGGAACAGTAAGCTGCATTTTCCCCTAAATTAACAACTTTCTGTACCTAAGACTTGTTTTGACTATTACTTTAGGTATAAAGAGAAACAGATTATACAGTTAAGAATTTGAGTGTAGTGTAGATGTTGGCCTACTTCAATCAATACTGAGATTTTAGTTGCCTTCAGAAGACTTCCCAAAGGCTTTCGACACCTTTGATACTTTACTGGAAATTGCAGAAAAAATGTTAGAGTGCTGGATTCAATGTGCTGACTAAACATCTGATCCAACTTACGGTTTTCAATAGGGAGCCCAGTCAATAGATGTGTAGCTCCTGGAAAAATCTAAGCATCACTAGGATATATTCATTTTCCAACCACTTATCTAGTGTAAAGTCGCAGTCTGTACATTTAACTATGAACACTTTGTTTCAATACTTGTATTGAAGTTGTTAACATGACCAAATATGAGTTCAGTACATAACTAACACTTAGTTGCCTGTTAATTGACACATTAAGTAAGAGTGTATTACTACATTATTTATGCCCCTCAAGTAAAGTGTTACTGAAATGTGTTTCACTAGAAGTTTTGAATTACAACAAATAATTATTCACAGTGCAATACTTCATTCACTCTATGCCAGGGTCCTGACCTATGTGTTGGAATAAAAACATTATTATAAAATGGAATTGGATGGAATTAGATGATGATGATGATGATGAAACTGCACTTCTGAAGTGCCTTTCATCTTCTTTCAGTTCATTTAACACGACATGCAACTTTAAATTGCCTGCCATGGTTGCTGAAAAAAAGCAATTTTGTAATAATGTATATAATATAATGTAAAAGGATGTAAAATCTATATGGAAGAAGTTTTAGTAAGACACCTACCAGAAATTCCTGATATCATCTATTTCTAGTATTCAAAGATCAACAAAAACGTTCCCCTGTTTTCGATTTTGGTGAACAGGGATCGGTTTTTGAACAAATATCTCACACATCCATTTGTCCATCAATTTCAAAGGACACTTAACCAGGCATCTTCATGATGAAGATGTGATTTTAGTACAAATTTGAGTATTTTCAGGATTAAGTATTAATTATAATGTTAAGCATTGCTATTAGTAATTTGAAACATATTTGACAGTCGCCTAACTTTTTTAGGAAATACTCAACGTGACCTTCTGAATATTTACATTAATATCATATGAGACACAGCTTTCCTTCACACATGAAAAGGGTATACAGTGGGAATGTGTATATAATCATGATAAAACCTTTATTATTCTGAAAAGTCATTTGTGACACAAGCGAGTCTTCCGCATTCAAAACTGAGAGCAGACACCGACAGAAGCAACGTTTAATTTGATGAATAACTTTATATTAGGATTTTTTTTTGTCAACTGTATTTTTGTTTAAATATCTAATGAAAGAGTTAGAACAAAATAATAACTTCATTAAAAAGAATAATGAACAAAACATTAAGTTCAGTAATTGCTAACTTTACCTAAATCAAACGTAATTATGTTTTATGTTAAGTTATGGTTTAAAAATACTTCATTCAACCCTTTCTAAACACTGGCAATGAAACAGTTCAAAGAAAGGACTATATGTTCTATCATTTGTAACTCACCAATAGATGTCAACTGGCACAATACAGGATGTACAGGATGTTAGAATGTACAGTGTAAAGTTGTATTTATACGTTGAAACTTAAAAAAAGTGTTGAGACAGCCTCTTCTGAGCAAAAAAAAAAGGCTTTGAAAAGTTCCACGCCAACACAGGAATAGAGCAAGACAATACTATAATTAGTACTTAATGCTTTAAGTTATTAATCTCATGAATTTCATAACTGTCTGCCAGCCTTGTTTCTTTTTTCATATTTCCAAACTACCATTAACAGTAATAAAGCCTACAAAGTAAGACTTAAAGGAAAAATGACCCATCGACAATGAAATAACTATGATCAGCTAAGAAACATCATTTTATACACAAACATGATATATTTGAAGGTAAAAAAAGTGCCCAATTAACTAACAATTGACATCAATCCAAGAAATCCCAGGTGCTGAACTTCATAGGGAGTCTGATAGTTTTTATATAAAAATGATAATTAACTACTAATAATTTCTCATGAATGGACGTGATTTGCCAAGAATATAACATACATACAGATACATTACTGACCACACCTCTGTCAGGCAGCAACAAAGTGCAACAAAGTGTAGATTCAGTTCATCTTGAGATAACTTTACCACTCTGGTAGTTACTGTTATGCTCCTAAATGAAATGTGGCAGAAGGCTCAACTGTGATGTGTTATGCCGTACAGAAAATGAGAGCCAAATTAATTCACATCAAATAGTGTTATAGTTTGTGTTCCCCCCCCCACAATGCTACAGTTGTAAAAGCTGAGTTTTTCAAGCCTTTGCAGATATACCATTTCACAGTGCTGAACATGCAGTATCTTCCAAGTGTAACTGCGGTTAGCAATTTAAGAACCAATGTCATTTAGTCAAGGATCGACAGAAGTGCCATATTCACTCCTAATTCATGTTCGTATTTATGTTTCGAATATGATGATATTCTGCCCTGAATGCATTTACAGGACAACATGTTGAAAAATAAACTTATTTCTATGTGTCTCAACATGCTACTCTGCCATCGTACACAAAAAAAAATCCGAAAAAAGGAGTGAAGTAGCCTTTGTTCAATGGCTGATTTCTTCTGCTCATCATGCGTCTCTGTGACAAATGGGCTTAAGTCAGAAAGCCTACAATCTCCTTACTTCCCCTCTCTAGTGATGACCGCCACTCTCTTCCTATGTTCTTGATCTGTGTGTTTAAATAATGCATCACTGTACAACGTATCTCTTTCATGCATTCCTGCCTCCATTCTGTTTCTCACATTGTTTTTTTGCCCCCATAAATTTTTGCATATTTGTTACAAGGGTCCTTTTTACGTAGCCTTACTTTCTCTGTTGTTTCTGAACATAATTTTTCCCACAGAATGAAACTAAAGTCTTTATGAGACAAGACTCAGATTATGGTTTTTCTACACCTCTTTCGTGCCACACTGTAATGATTTTTTTGGTTATGTAGGAGGGCACCTTTTTCACTAAATAATTAAGTTGTTTCATGGTTTTTCACATGGCCTATGACCAAGTTTTATGTAGATATTGAGGTAAATGAACTGACACTGACAGTTGTTCACATGCATAGCCCTGCTATATACCTGAAATTGCTGACACTACACTAGGATGACTAATTTCCACAAGCATATTTGTCAATGTCTCGAATAAATTTTTAGCTACGAGATTCCGAGATTCAACGGTTCCTAGTACTGAGCTCTTGACTAAGCAAATATGCAATTGTGCGTGGGTGAAGAATGCAAACAGAAGCGACAACGTAACACATGACAAACTGTCATCTTCTGCTTCTCAATAATGTCCCTGAGTTAGCAAGTCAGTGAGCAGGTGGCAATGAAGACAGCTCTGAAGATTTGGTCAGTCTCATTAAGGGGTCATCTCAAGAGTATAAGATCATACAGATATTAAAATTTCATTATGGGCATCCTAGACTGTGTCCGTTTTACTGCCCATGCCTGGGCTTAACAAAGACAAACATACAAGGTGATATTTTTCTTTAAGTTAGTCAAGAACAAAGCTCATTCCTGACAGACATAGTTCAGATTCATGCAGTTGTCATTTTCAAACATTGAAAACTTGAAGTTGATGAAATCAACTCCACAGAAACAACTAACCTGAGTGTAGCGAACACTGGTGTGTGCCAATCACAAATTTGTAGTGTAAGTACCAGAATTTTATCTTGTGTAGAAGGTCACTTCATACCTCCAGGTCTGGGACTTCAAAACCCATCTCCACTCATGTAGAGTTTGCATGATCTCCCTGTGTTGTGCAGGTATTTGCTACTCCAGTTTCCTCCCATGGCCCATAGACAAGCAGTTAGCTGAAATAGTGACTCTAGACTGCATGTAGGTTGTGAGTGTCAGGGTCGGTGCCCATGCGACCCTCCCCTATGCATTCTATTCCCTTTTTGGCCATCAGATGTCACCAGTCATCCTGCTTCCCAATCCTCTGTCTTGTAGTCCTTCAGCCCTTAGTGCATTTCCCTGCTCCCCAGGCTGCCCTGTAGTGCAATTGGCTGAGTGTGCAGCGCTGAGGCCGAACCTCTCACCTGTTATTTAATATTTGTCGGTGTTCTGTTTCCATAAGGCAGGGGTGCCCAATTCCAGTCCTGGGGGGCCGGAGACCTGTGTAGCTTAGTCCTTTCCCTGTTCCACCATAAATGATTCAGCTCAAGAGTTGTGTGGTAATTAGCACAAGGAGTTGAATCAGGTGTGTTAAATGAGGGGAAAGCCAAAAATGTGAAGGGCTCTGGCCCCCCAGGACTGGAGTTGGGCACCCCTGCCATAAAGTCTGTTATTGCTTATCTTTGTGTTCCTGTTTAAGGTTTATCCTACTCGTGCCTGGTTTAATTCTGTCCTGCTTGCATTTATGTTCCTAATCTTTCCTAGTGTTAGCCCTTAGTGTTTGCCAATGTTCCCTAGTTCCTGTGTTTGTAATTTTTTCCATCTGTTGCTTGTTGTCTTGTGTCATTATTGATTGGTTGATTTTGTTATAGTCCACACCTGTCCCTTGTTAGTCCTTGTTTCTCTGTGTATTTAAGTGCCTGCCTTGGTTCATTACCTTAGTCAGTCATTGTAGAAGTTACTATGTATTAGTATCTGTGGTTCCCAATCCTGCTCCCTGTTTTGCTTTGTTCCCCAGCTGTGTTTACTTTGTTGTTTCTTAATTTTCCGGTTTGTTAATAAACCGCTCTGTTTGCTGTGAGCTACTCCGTGGATCATTCCTCCCTTTCCATCCCTTCACCATGCCCCACTACAGCAGTGAGGGTATCTATAACCTGGCCTTATGCCCTGTGCTAGACTCCAGACCGCCACTGTGGTTGCAAGATAGATGCTGCATGGATGTGGTTAGTATAGCCTGTTGGACTATTTAATGTGAAGGTTCGGTTATTCTGCAAAATTAAGGGGAAGAATTCCACCTTACTGTAGTTGAAGGTGAATATGGTGCCAGTACCACAGCATCATTTTCCTGAATAGCCCTTCATACTTTATCCATCCGTCTTCCAACTGCTTATACTAGCAAAGGACCTGCAGCCTAACCTCAGCAGAACAAGGCTAGGGATCATGCTGCACCAGGTGCCGGATCATCACAAGGCACATACAAAAGCAGGCAAAATCACGCGCTATGGGCAATTCAGAGGAATCAATGAACCTAACAGCAGATCTTTGGAATGTAGGAGGAAACAGGAGGACCTTGATGAAACTAGTGTGACACAGAGAAAACAAGCAAACTCCACACAGACAAAGAGCAGAAGTGGGATTTGAGACCTTAGCCCTGGAGTTGCTACCCACTGAGTCACTCTACTGTCCTACTCTTCGGCTTTTACAATACTTAAATTATTCATAAAGCTACTTTGAAATACAGTTCTTGATCTATTTTTAAAAACAACCAACGGAATGGTTCTAATGGCAGCTGCAGCAAGCTTGTGCGGAGCAAAGCAGTGAGTGGACAGCATGCTGCACCGTGAGGCAGGGAGGGTGAATATGCCATTGGTTTGCCAGACGCTTCAATGACAATCTACTGAGGATGGCAGAGATGAAGGTGCCCATTGAAAACCTACTAAACACACTACATCTTCAGGGGAAATGTTAACATACCAAGAAGCAGAAGAACCCATTACGTGATGGGAAAGTCCACGCGGGGTAAATTATGACATTTGTTTTCTCCTGCGCATAGCTGTATTTGTATGTTCTGCATTTGGCTAGTCAATGTAGACAGGTATTATTTTCATCAGAAAAAGCATGTTATTTTTGTGGTTGTCAAAGGTCAATGAGCCACCGTTTTATGCAGACCTTGTTTTTAAAAGGCTCCCTTGAGCTTCATCAGGAAGCTCTCAGGTTAAGCACACTTATTTCCTTTCTCAAAAATTGATAAACATTCGTTTAAAGAAAAAAATACAATTGATAGAGATAAAAAATGACCTTCCTTGTTACTACCCGTATAAATATATTTTAAAGTTACTTCCACTGATCCTGAATTTGTGTTGGGATTTTAGAAGGAAAAAAACATATTGATAGTTTCAATACATGACAGACGTAAATGTTAGCTGACTTACTTTTAATGTTATTTTGCACCTTTCAATCATCCATATGTTTAGTTTTTATTCATGCTCTGAACAATTTCTTTCACAGAGCTTGTATAAATATGGCAAAGGTGCCATGAAATAGTAGTATTTACGTAATTTATTCCATTAGTGTGGTTATTTGAGTGTATTTCATTTGATATTATTTCACGTTCAGGCTAAATTATAATTGCAACTACTATGCTGTGAAATACTCCCCTTATGCCCTTTCTGTGTACTACACACTTATTTGCAGCACATGTACCACCTGAAACATCAGCTTTATAGTAACAGAATATTTAAGACACTTTCAGAACCTGTTTGTGGATTAAAGCAAACTCCTCCTCAAATGTCTTTTATGCAACAATTATCTTGCAAGAACAAAGGTTTCTTGGCATTGTGCTAGATCAAGTCATTTAAAATAGGACAAAAATTAATATTAAACACATAGCTAGATTTAATATAGGGGATTTTTCTCCATGAAGCATCCTGTTTGTCCTGCAGTTATGAAATGGGGCTTTTTTGGTCATATGTGGTGATGCAAAACCCTGCAATGATATAATCAAAACAAGTGCAATGTCCCTTGAAGGAGAGAGTGAAATTCGCACTATTTAATCACTAAATGCTTTCTTGTGTTTATATTTTATTTGGTAAGTAGTGAAAGACATTTTCTCACTTTGATGATAATTACTCTGACGACCATGCAGGATGTTTCGGATATAATCATTTCATATTAAATTCGTAAAAGATGCTAAAATGCTAATAACTTATATACAAGTATGTGCATGGTAATGGCATTTGTACATTAATCATTAATGCAAAGGCAGTTTGAAACGTGGTCAATACAATTCTCTGTAACGGATTTTAATATCATAATACAGACATCAGCAGTCTCAATTGTTTTTTTGGGTTAAAAGGTCCTGGGCTTAGGACTGAGAATGAACGTTAAGAGGAAAAATGCAGTTGAAGTGCGTTGGCTCCATGCAAGTGGTGCGGATGCAATCGACCTATTTTGGTTGAATAAGAAGCCTGGAAACGTAATAATATTTGTCACGTTCAACATGTGTCACCGGGCAAGGACGGGAAAACTTTGCGAAAGGAAAGTGTGATGGAGAAAAAACAAAATGCCATGATCACACAGTGCGCAGGTATACAAATGCAAAACTAAACGTTGCAACTTCTGAAAAACAGACACACAAAGATGCCGCGAAGACCCATGTATAGGAGTTCATAAAAAACGAGAATACTAATGATAAAAACAACTAATGCACAGCGGGCTGCTCGCTTCCCGTGTTCTGTAAAGAATAGCGTGCATTACTAAAAGCTCATTATTTTGATTTCTGACATGCTTTTGAATATAGCTTTAATCATCCACAAAATTATGTATGTTAATGTTAATGTATTTTGACGTAGAAAACGATATTCAGTGCAGATACCAATGTTTTTATGAAAAACTCGCTACGTCGGATTTTTTTTCCGGTGATGCACATCATTGCAGGATTACGAATCAGCGATGAGCAAGGGTAATACGTAGTTCATCTGCGTATAGCTGACGAGAAATGCTACTGAAACTTACGTAGTGTAGTGAGTGACTTTCCAATAGTAGGATTTTTGTGCCCAAAGGAGCTCTCGCCTGGATAGTGTAAATCTGGATGGAATCCACGCAAATCGGGCGTTAGCATGTTATAGTGAAGGAAAGCTGGCAGTCTTTTAAGATCCTCCAGTTTGATTGCAGAGGATGCAGGGGCGTTTCATGGTTCAGAGAATATAAAAAGCGGTGCACTCTTCATTTTCGGTGACACTGTAGGTTGGTTTGTAGGGTGCGTGTGTAACAGCAGTAGCCCATTAATAAATTGCTTACGTTCAAGTAGCATTATTCAAGGAACCGCTTGATCGGCGCAATGCTGAAACCCACTGTTTCTCGACATGAACAAAGTCTAGTGATTAGCATCACGGCAGCAAACTCTCACGCTTCTGGCGTGACACGCTTTCAGACGCTCACGCTAGAATTCTTACGGCAAGTCTGCATTATTCCGTTATAAAATAAAAATTCGTTACATCCGAAACTTTGGCGTATCTTGCAAACCCTACAAACTATGTGCAATGTGATAAAATGCACATACATGGAAATGCGTGTGCATGTGTGCGCAGACTTCTCTCTCATTTCATCCAAGTGACTTACGGCAAATTGCCACTAATAGATTGACATAGCGTTGACAGCAACATTTCCTTATATCGAAACATTGTTTGAATCGTTTTAACGAATATAAGTGTAGTAGCCTATACACGTACAGTATGAAAGTGGTCGCTGAAGTTCCAGTATGAGTTATATGAAAAATATTTTAAAGATAACGACAACAATAAAGGTATATTACACCAGGTAACATTAAATAATGATTTTAAAAGCCAAGGTTACTATAACGTTATGCATGACTTTTAAATAACATTATGAATATGACTTAAATTTAAAGCTGTACTTTTTCAAATCCCTGTGCCGCCGGCCATTCGTGGCGTTATTCGTAATATCCGTTGATACCTCATATTTGGAATTCCTTAGAGTGGCACTACAAGGGCACAATTTAAAGAGAATAGACATGCAAATTTTACCACTTGTTATAACGGTGATTTTAATACGAGCATTACTTTATTGAATAAATATTTGGCAAAGTTGAACGCATTCACGGTATCGGTCAATTCGTATTCTATCAAGACAAAGGCGCCCGCGCGTGGCAAAAGCTTGTAGTCACAGAATCATTTATCATTTACACAGAATCATGTATCAAACCATGTTCCAAGTTTGAAATATTAAAATATTTTGATTGATATTTTCCTTTTGAATGGCCAAAATTATCCCCTGATTCACTGCGAGTTACGGAGGTTTATTTCAACATCAGGAATTGACCGAGTATGAACTAAAGAAAACATTTGAAAAAGTACAGCTTTAAATTTATGTCGGGCTTAATAAAATTTCATTTTCATACTTTTCTTTTCCTTTAACGTGTACACTAAAATACTGCACTTCCCGAATACATAAAATTAATATATAAAACTAAATGCAAAAAGCAAGACGCTACACTTGAAAAGTTTATCCAATAAGTGGGTCAGACACCAGTCTTGTTTTTAATCTAACATTTATTTTTTCTCGAGTCTGTGGGACACACAGATTGTATTGATTCAGTTGCTAGCTAAAATTAATGATGTAACTTATTCAGATTGATAATCCACCCCTTCACATTTGCAGATTTATGCAGTCATTTGAAACTGCTGTAGGTGTGGTTTTCACTGAACAATGCTGGTCAACCAAATAGCAAACAGCAAAATAAATTGAATTGTCTGAACCAATATAAACAGCATTGCTATGTTCGTGCGTGATCCATTCCACAGCAACTCTAAAAAGCCAACACACTAGTGAATAGGTTTTGGAACCATTGCCTGTTCACTATAACAAGGATTACAGGAAGGAGACAAATGAAAACAATTTATTTATTATCCAATGAAGAAACAGACTTCAGAACAGCTTCCGTCTGTGGCGATCTGTGATGACCGTGTGCTGGACGAGCGAGCCGGGAGTCAGGATCAGGCAGGCGGCGATTCCACAAACGGGGGTTTTATTGTAGGCAGACGAGTCGACACGGAACAGAACTTGAATGACCGGACTTCGGTAAACAGACTTGAACGCAGACTAAATACACAGGACTGAACGGGAATAACCGGAAACAGCTGGTCACACGCGCGATTGCACACGAGGTTAATGAGGGGGCGTGGCATACGAGAGGGTCGTACGGGCAGGTCGTGACATAACCCCCCCCCCTCCAAAGACGCGAAACGAAGAGACGGGACCAGGAACACAAGACCTGGAAAACAAGATAAGACCATCATCGGGGTACCGGAAACAGGTCAGACACACAGAACAGGCATAAAGACAGAAACCAGGACAACACCTGACAGAGAACAGGAAACGCAGACAGGCACACTGAGAAAGGAGACACTGTGGGAACACCAACCGGGGGAACAAAGCCACCAGGGAAGGCAAGGAGGAAGATGGAGGGGACCTCGGTGCAGACGAGGAGGCAGGTGAAGCCGTCACAGGTGACGGCGCAGCCACAGCTGTTGAAGGCGCAGCTGACCGATGAGTCAGAGTAGGGGGACCCGCAGGCGACTAAGGAGTTGAAGCAGGGGAACCCGTAAGCGACCAACGAGGCGTTGGAGGCAGAGCTGAACGCTGCCGACAAGCCATCGGGGGGGACCTACAGGCGACACCCGAGCCAAAGCCGGGGGACCCGCAGGCACTCCTCGAGCCACAGCCAGGGAGACCGAAGGCGAGCCAGGGGGCAGGGTGAGCAGGACATGAGCCAGGGGGCAGGGTGAGCGGGACACGACCCCGGTGTCGGTGCCCTCTCCCTTTCGGGGGGGACCGACAGGTGAGGTCCGAGCCGGGATCGCCCATGCTGGGGCGATGGCGGAGGAGTAGGTCACCTGGAGGGGTCCATTGGGACCATCAGAGAAATCCTCGAGGGGTCCCATTCAAGCTCCTCCTCCCCCAAGGAGTAAGGAGCAGTGGTCGGGCAGCCTGGAACCTCTTTGGGGACAGGGACTGGAGTCCTGGGAGCTGGTGGTGCTAGAGCTGGGTCAGAAACTGGGGGTATTGGAGCAGAAGGTACAGTGGGAGGATCAGAGACAGGCGTAGCCGGGACCTCAGGCACAGGTGGAGCCTGGACCTCAGGTGGAGGCAGAGGCGCCGGGACCTCGGAGGGCGGCGATGCAACAGGAGCCTCAAAGGGCAGCGACGCAGCAACCGGGACTAGTGAGTCAGAAACACCAGACAATTTAAGGGCCAAGCGCATCCCTAGATAGGGGCGAGCTGCTGGCTTGAGTAGATGAGCGGTGGTGATACGGACTTCAGGCAGCCGCCTCCATCTCACACCTGTCCGGGTACTTGATTGGGAGGCGCAAGAATAAGAGAGGGAAACGCCCCCTAAGAAGATCTCCAGCATTTCGATACATCTCCGGCTCTTCCACTTCTTTTTCCTGCTTGACATCGGGGTCCCGAGTAATAATAATGAGTCATGCTAGATTGATGGCCAATTAGCAGCTATAATATAGGACTGGCCATGAAAGAGGTCCGACAGTCAGCATTTTCAAGGCAACTAGAGTGAAAGAGTCAGTGGCTGAAATGCAAGCCCAAGTTATTTTATGCATCAAGAGGAACAGTGTGAGAAATAACGATAGCATGTGACAAACATAAACAAACTGCATCAGTAAAGAAAGGCAATGGTAGCAAGCTGAAACTAATCAACAGAGACAGACACTAGAAAAATATGGCTTCAAAAATCACCACAGAATGAGAGACAGCAATGTGTCACCCAATCTCAACTAAACCTGTGTATTGTGAGCTTCACAAAGCTGGAATTTACCACAGCACCATTTAGTAAATTCAGTAAATAGTAATATGGTTTGATAACTTATATTTTACCTTTTCCTACAGAGGGGTTGTTCTGAGGCTAGGGATCTGTGCCAGCAACTGGAAGGTTGTTGGTTCGAATCCCATGAATGCCCAGAGTGATTCTACTCCGTTGGACCCTTGAGCAAGGCCCTTAACCTGCCAGTACTTCATCCTGGGTATGACGTTAATCTACATCCAGCCCTATAAGGAGGTCTTTCAACTTACTGGGGAATTTGGGGGTTGGTGGCAGAATTGGCACTCCAGCCACCAGAAAAAAACTCACAGTGATCTATTCGGACTAGTGTGGTGCTGACGTATTTGTCCGCCACAAGGCTGCACTCAGGTTCTCATTCCTCCTTCTCCTCTACATTTGGAGAAAGTCAAAGGATGGCCACATAGTGTCGATTTCTATGGACAGTCATCACATGGGACTCATGTGGTCTGATGACATATGCATGGCTATATAATGGTCAAGGAATATGGGGCCAAGTGCATACTGTTCCCTCAGGATGGTGCCACATTCCAAGAAGATAACGCCCCCATAAACACTGGCAAACAAATTCAAGCTCGATTTCATGAACACCAGAATGAAGTCATATTTGCTGCGGCCGTCTCAATCACCAGATCTCAGCATCACTGAATCTATATGGGAAGTCCTGGAGTGTAAAAGGCAAAATATAATTTGATTCAGCCCTCAAAGAACTGAAGGTTTGAAATATTGAGAAGGTCTAATGTTCCACTTCACACAGTTTAGGACATGTTTGACAGCATTCCAAGAAGGACTGACATTGGTGTGCATGCAGGCAAAGGTGACCCTACCCCTTTTGAGATCCTCAATATTAAAATATTATTTTGTCCACTTCTGTTATATGAGTACTGAGTAGCATTATCTACTAACTTACTGATAAATTTGTTTTTAAAAATCATTGTCTCTATTTTGTTGGAAAATCTTAGCGAAGTATCTGGATTGACCTGTTAATTTTGGACAGCCATATGAAGTACACTCTCTTCAAACATATTCCTTCATGCAGAGTCAGGTGAGGCCATCTGTTACACAGGCTTCCAGCGGTTGAGACAGCTGTTAGCGCAGGCATGAGGCCACTCTGAGGACTGCCGCGTTAAGCCGAGACAAAATGTTTTTTTACATGGAATTCACAGAGAGACTAAATGCTCTTGGACCAAACACTTAGCAGGTGAGGTGAGATACAGCTCATTTGCCAATGATGATGGTTTGTGCCACAGAACTGTCCTGTTTTGGTTATTTATTCGGCGTATGACATGGGCATGTTGGCTTAGTGGGTAGTGGGTAGTGCTGTAGCCTCACCTCTCCAGCGCTGGTGGTTTTCTTGTGGTCACGTGATTTACCACCCCTGATTTATGGCCAGTACAGCATGGGATATCACTCCCCCGCCCCCACAAAAAAAAAGAAAAAAGATGAAAGCTACTTTTCATTCATGCTCTTAACAAAACCACTGCACCGTGATTAGAGGTAGTTTCTAATTCAATAATAGGCAGTTATGCATACAGACATTAAATCACATAGTCACACATATTAATGAAAACACTACTTACTATAGTAGAAAATCACTACCTGAAGGAAAACAACATGAACAAGGGGAACATGCAAGGAACTCTGAAATCAATGTACAAAAGACAGAACCACAGTCTGTTATTATTATTCATTACAGGCAATAGACTAAAACTGAACTTTATTCTAGCAGACGCAATAAATGGTTTTAGCGATACTGTATTACTTATCAAGTCAAAGGGACTGGCCATTAATAAGCAGACCGAGTCTGAGAATGACACCTGTCAATCAGGTAGCTTCACGTCATTCAAAAGTCACAGGCATCAATGGTTGATCTTTCATGACTACAAACAAAGTAACAAAAACAGAATTATCATTTGTGAATGCAGCCTGGGTCTGAAAAACGTATAAAGTGGCATTCGATTCGACATCGAGCTGACAGAACCGCTGTCTGTTTGTTCCGAACTTAAAACGTAGTAATAAAAATACACCCTTCCCGATAGTTGGTAGTTTGTCTAAGGCATCTTAAATCAGTGTTTTATTTTACAAATTGTGACACTAAATCTCTTTTAACTTATTTTTATTACAGGACAGGGCACTCCTAGGTATATTTCAATTATTCATATTATTGACCTACCTTGCTACTGTCGGTATTCTGGGTTTTATTTAAACCCTTTTGCTATTAAGCATGTTTTTCTGTATTATTTCGAACATAAGGATTTCAGACAAGAAATGTCGACATTTTTTTTTATCAGAGTAATCGCGTTTTATTTTTAATACTGATATTTTTATTATTGATTGTGATGTCAAATGAACCACCTTTAAAGCCTTTTCCCGAGTGCCAAAACATCAGACGGCCATAACTATCGAGTGAAATGACTGGGTTTGTTTATTTTATTTCCTAATTTCTGAATAGTAGCGCACTCAGACTTATGATTATCTTACCCTCCGCCGAAAAGCCCCTAATATAAGCCTTACAGTTTCCGACGTCAGCCGAGAATAACGGATGCAAAACGCAGACAGGATCGAGACACTGTTTCCAGTTCACCATTACAAAACAGCCATTTCTTTTTGATGCCCCCCCCCCTAGTTTTTCTTATGTATTAAGAACAACCACGCTGGATTCTAAACTTGTATGCAATATATCTGCACTTATCCCACAACGCGGCGATTTTTTTTTTTTTTTTTTGCAAAACACAAAAACCAAGCGCAGGCTATTTAAATATAGGGCGCCTACAGGCACTGTGTACATATCTTCACATAGGATGAGTGTACTGCATGTTCAAGACAAATACAACTGGATACGCTTGAAGATGTAACCACCATTAAAGGGGATGACGGTCTCATGATTCTGAAAACGAATGTCATCGATTTTTATTAATAGGTGAAAAATCTATAACGTTAAAATGAAGAATTCAAGAAAAGCTGCATTCAAAGACTAGAATCAGTTGATGCGTTTTCTGCTGCAGACGGCTATCTTCATCAGTATTTTCGAAATAGGTTACATTTTATAAATATACATCTAGGTGATATTCGGGATGCCTCTTTTGTTGGAAATGGATAAAGATGGGAAGATGTATTAGCGATATTGCAATCCTGTTTACAGCGTATTTTATTCGCTCTATTCAACTGGCGTCTGATGGGAATCTAATTCAGAACCTGTGCGCTTTATGGAAAATCCGAAGACATGACATGCACACGAAAAAAGAGGAAACGATTCTTTTTGTTTTTTAAAACATGTGTTTATTTAAATGTCCTTTGTTTTAAAAGTCGGCAACTGGTATATTATGAAAAGTCATAACAAAATGACTTCTTTCAGGGTTTGGTCTATTTTGCAGACTTGCTGTCTCTTATTATTTATTTATTTGTTGGCTATTTTTCTATCATTCAGTTTACTGGGACATCATGTTACATCCGATATAATATTTTTGCAATCTGATGTGTAACCCAGGTTCCGGCTTTGAAAGACTATATTTCTTTGTTTTTATTGTTTTTTTCCCCATAAACTACCGAAAGCCACTTAAACTGGCCTGGAACTGAATTCGCCGCCTTTGTCTCGACGAGAAGCACAAAATCAGGTAAGATATTAATGTAATAATTACTCCCATTCTGTCGCCGCCTCGTTCTGTTCTAAATGCCGTTTGATTGCTGTTTGCTCTAAATACCTATCCGTCATTGTATAGTGTTAAAACAGACTGCAACACATTAGTGCTATGGCAACTGTTACGACACAAAGCGCCTTAGCCGAAAGCTATGTATGTAGGCCTATATTAGCAGCTTTCTGCGCCCAGTACACACAAGCACACATGTAGGCACCCGCATCTCGCAGGAGATTCTGTCACCCATATTCCAGACATTATCAGGTGGAGGTCGGAACCGCATAAGCACATTAGATACCAAGAGGTTCGCGACTTTTTTTAAATATATATATATATTTCGTTCTGAGAAGGCCCGCTCTGAGTTATATTACAGTTATGGTGTTGTGTAGTAGTGTCGTATTTATTAAATTAAATGGGTTTTAAGGGGCTTAGTCAGTCATGAAATGTTCACGAACGTGCTGTACATATCTTCAGGTTAAGGTGTTAGACACTGATACATATAGACAGCTCTGGGACTTAAGCTGACATACCTCCTTTAAAAATATTTGCCTTTCTATCGACTTGCCGCCCATCCTCCCAATATATTACGTTCCGTTCATCCCCTGTCAATCCAGGTATCATTCGAGAAAATACTATTGTTCTCCGAGGATGTGTTTATTTGCCTAATTTTTATAACTGCCATTCAGTGATGGTTTTAGAAGAGAGTCTTTGTGAATAAGTTAATAAATTCCATTTCATTCGATCCCACAGAACTCATGCATTAATACTCAACTGCTGTTGCTATCCAGTACTTAACTATGAGCCAGCCCTCCACCTCCAAACACCCCCATTTCTTTCAACCCCTCCCTTCTCAATCCACAGCCTCATAGAATTCACACGAGAGGTTCAATGTGGAGGCAACTGTGAGAATACAATTCAAGGCTCTTTGTCATTGGTCCTACCTGCAATAATTGTACATTTATCATATAATGATAATAATAATAATAATAATAATAGTTCATCCATCTATGCTTTTTCAGTATTTGCTTGGTTACAAGGGTCCAGGGCTCTCGGAAGCTAAGGGCACAAGGCAGGGAATAATCTAGGATGGGGCGCCAACCCATCGCAGGGCACACTCACACACCAGTCACTCAGACTTTCAAACTTAAGGATAATTTGGTAGCCCCAATTCACCCTAGCATGCTTTTGGATTGTGGGGAAAACTGGAGTACCTGGAGGAAACTAAAGTTTATCTTAACCTATTTTCTGTAACTGCCTGTGTTATTCTGGGTCACAGGGGGTTTGGAGTCTGTCCCAGAGGCTACGAGTGCAAGGCAGGGAACAGCCCAGGATGGGACACCAACCCATCACAGGGCACACTCATACATGCACACCTACAAGCAGTTTGGCAACTCTAATTAACCTCAGCATGTTTTGGGACTTGGGCTTGGGGACACTACAGAACCCCAAGAAAACTCCACAGTGACATGGGGAGAGCATGCAAACTCCACACACACACAGAAACCTGGTGGAGACTTGAACCCAGGTCCTAGAGGTGGAAGAGAACAGTGCCAAGCACTGCGCCGCTATGCCCTTAGTTTACCAAACTCTCAAAATAATTTCAGTATATGGTAATAAATGTTGTATTTTATCAATGACTTTCACGCAGTGGTAATTTTATTTCTATCCTAGAAATGTCCTTGTTTATCAAGTGCTTAATTTAAACTGTCAAGTGGCCTTTACCCTACTGATTTGTTTTAACAAAATGTAATATGACTGAGGTCAACACCCACCCTCTCCTTCATTTTTAATAAAGGTGCCCTTTGACCTCTCCTTCCCCTAAATGATTTAGCCACTGCATCCTCCCACAGTTTTACTGCACCTCTCCTGCTGTCTCTGTAACCCCCTGAATTAAAAGTCAGCCATATTATATCTGTTATATCAAGTTAAGTTAAACTACTCGTGTTACATTAATTTGTCCATATATGTGTTAGTGAGTGATGAGCTGAAGTGTACACTGTGAATTCAGTGTAAGCATGCGCAGCACTGCCTGTGAAGCCGCATGCATTCGTAGCACTGCATTTGGATGTTCCGTAGCAGTGCACAATTTCGCTACCACAGATTTGCCTGGTGTGCTGTTGTGTTTCCACTCGAAACTCTTTTTTTTGGATAATGAGATACTAGGTAACATGTCAGATTCACACCAAATAGCCTCAGAATCATTTAAATGTTATCATCATTATTGTCTCGTTGGAAAAAAAGTGGAGATGATACAGTGGTAAGTGCTGTGGCCACTGTGGAGTGGAGCTGGGGTCGGAACCTCTGCCCTGACCTTACGTGTGTGGAGTTTGCGTGTTCTCCCTGTGTCATGTCGGGGTTCCCTTCAGGTCACATGGTTCCCCCTGCCCCTACAGTCTTAGTCCCTATCTTGCACCCATAGCCTTTAGAATAGGCCCCAGTCCCCCAGACCCCCAGAACCCTGCATAGGACAAGGAAGTACGGAAATGTAAAGGAAAAGTATATCCCAGTCTCGTTTGTCTGCATTTTAGTTGTTTCTTGCAGGCTAATAGGAGGTGATTTCACTTAGGTAGGTCCAGTCCATCCTTTCTAAAATGAGCTTTTTTCTGTTTGATGTTAAGAATGATTTACATGTGGATAAATGCTGGAGTTTTTTGTTTTTCTGTAGTTTTTTTTTATGGCTGCAAAGTTCTGCTTATTTACCATTGATAGTGACTTTCTGCATGGAAGCACTCTGAAAACATAGATACTTCTCGAGATTTGTGCATGAAATACATTTTAACCTTTCAGTTTGGGGCTGTATCCCTGCCGACCCATTAGAATGATATGATTCATGATTAATGATATAATATGATTAATTTTAAATATATATAAAAAAAAAACAAATTATGGTCTCCTCCATGAAGTGATTGTGTCAGATTGTTACAGAGAGTTTGCTAATTTGGAATATTATATGTTCATCTGTGCGTATATGTATTTCAGTAGTTAGATTTTCACCCAGAATTTTTCATGAAAAGAACTATCTGAAACAAAATGTTATGTAGTCATATGTCTGCAAAAAAGCAGTAATTTGAACTGATTATTGCCAGGTGAGAGTGGCAGCCTTTAATGTTTACTGTACCATTCTGGCCAACTATATACCCATATGACTGAAGTAGCATATTTTACAATTTAATCATGCTATGCTCTGTTCAAAGTAGTTTTACGAATACCCAAGGCAAACTGTCTATTATTAAGTCCAAAACCAACCTTCCACTGGTATAACCCGACTTCTGTGTCATCATTGAAAACTTATATAGTACAAGCAACAGTGGAATGGTAAAAGTGACGTAGGGTGTCTTTAAAGGTTTTTTTTATGGTACAAGAGGAAAGCACTGTGTGTACTTGGGTTTTCCATGCAGCCAGTGAAACATACTGTGATCACATCTGCCATTTCATTAGGTTCTCTTCTGGGCCATATGCCATGGTCTGTGTTGGGACCACATGTGCCTGCAAGACTATATGATGAACTTAAAATTCTTCTCTGAATACTTGCTATCAGTTTTTTGTAACTAATCAATTGCCACTTGTGTAATTGCTACACCTCACTTTAGACTGCATTGCAGACTACATGCTGCTTCTTGTTCACATTCCATATTTACCTTTTTTCATACTCAGTGGCTTTTCACAGCTTGAAGGCTACATCCTGTTCTGTAAAACGGCTCCCACCATGTGGTGTCCTACTTCCAACTCATCTGTTGATCATTATCTTATCTTTTTATGCCTTTTTGCCACTGGACACCCATTTATTTTGAAACAACATTTTAAGATTGCAGAAATCCTAAGTGATTTTTTTTGGAAACATTTTCGATGAATGCCATGTCTATAAGAATCTATGAACACATTCATAATGCTTTATAATGAATTCATGAAGCATTATAAACATGGCTATAAATATTCATAAAAAGGCATAACACATTTTAGCCATGTTTATTACACATTATAAAGGGTTTATGAAGCTCTCATCTATAATGCACTATAGATACCTTCATAATGCAATACAAGCATCCTTAATTCTTATACCAACCATTGTAATGTATTATGAATGTATCCATAGTGCATTATAGATGAGAGCTTCATTGGAACTTATGAAGTACTATAATCAACACTATGATGCCCTATAACTGTCATTAGATAATGCTGTACTGCTTTATTAATTCTTATACTGAGTATTATAATGCATTATGAAGGTATCCATAGTGCATTATAGATGACAGGTTCAAGTGAAGTTTTACCATTTTTTTTGTTATTAGGTTACTGATATGTTTATGCTTTATTCTATATATTATATTTTTCACAAATAGTAGTAGGAGTGTTTTTTATGTAATATATTTTGGTCAGAAAGACAAAAGACATTAATCCATTCATTCTGAAAAATTGTGTATCCAGTATAGGACTGCGGGGGGCTGGATCTTGTCTCAGTATAGAGCATAAGACAGAGGACACTCTGCATGGAGTGGCAGTCCAGGGCATGGCACGCGCTTACACAATATGGGAAATTTAGAGACATTAATATTTATAGGCTGTTGAAATAAACCAGAGTACCTAGAGGAATACAGCGTAAACACTTGGAGAACAAGCAGGTACTCCAGTCCCCCCCCCCCCCCCCCAAAAAAAAAATACTACAGCTCTACTTATCTTGAAGAGTACAGTTTAACTATATAATGTTTGGATGGCCAAATAAGGTCCACCATTGGTTTAGCATTTAAGGTTGCCTCTAAAATGATTTTAAAATGATTATTAAGTACAGGTATTACAGCAAACACAAACTACATGCAAATAATCCAAATGTATTCAAGAGCACTGCGGTTTTGCATCTCTGAGGCTTTTCAATCACAATTTATTGATATAAATCCATCAATATTTCAGCCACTTATCCAATGCCAGGTCATATGAGGAGGCCTACACCTGTCCCCGGCTGCATAGGCCTCAGAGGTACGCCCTCGATGGTATGCCAGTCCTTCAAAGGGCTCTCACATGCTCACACTCACACGCTATGCTATGGGCAATTCTGAAATGCCAGTTCACCGTTAGTTGTTTAACTGCGGAAGGAACCGACTGGACCCGGAGGGATACTGCACTACACAGGGAGAACTTGCAGACTCTGCACAGACACAGAAGGAGTGGATTCAAACACCCACCCTGCCTCTCCACTGCCCTGGAAAAAGTACAAACGACTTGAAATAAACATGATGAATTTGAACTCTAGAACAATCACTACATAAGATGTGTACATTGAACTATCACAAAGACCACCATGTTTAAGAACAAGTCTGTTTTATATAGGTCATTTTGATTTATTCAGAATCAGATTTGCAAACTGAAAAATGTCAGATAAGTCTGTCGATCAGCTGCACTGATTTAATTTAGTTCAGTGTTTTATAAAACATCATTTTCAATATGGGTTCTTAAGATTCTACAGCAAATACTGTAACAACCTCATAAGATGATACAAGTAAGTCAATTAAGAACATTACTATTTTATCATTTCAAAAGTCAGTCTAGACAATGTAGTACAAGGGTCCAAGGCCTGCTGGATGTCCTGCATTCCTGGGTCTGCTATCTGGGGTAAAATGATTAGTGTGTTGGATTTCAGTCCGTTCACTATTAGGTCAGCAGGAGATGCTGAGCAGGTAGGTTGGCAACATCGTTGTGAAGAGTGTTTGGGTTGAGCTTTTCACAGTCCCACAGCTCACACTCATTTAATATTTGAACCACATGAGACAATAAACTATAATTCATCGCACCATCCATCCATCTTCCAACTCTCTGACAGTGTCATAGGGAAACATAATTCATTTCAGATTAACTTAACCTAGAATGACATAATAGTTACATTTTGGGGCAGATTCTCCCAAAAGTATTCTGGACAACTCAGGCCGAAATAACCAATCAGAAGGAATTGTGTTAAGATAGCTGATTTTGATTTGACTATTGTTCACATATTTGCTAATCAGTTCAAAACTGAGAATAAAATCTAATAGCCTTAGCTTTGTACCATACATCTTCTTCCACAATTTCTGTATGGAAACCTACTACTACTACTACTACAACTACTAATACTAATAATAATAACAATAATAATAATAATGACACCTTTTTGATCCCTGTGAGGATAATGCCTACATTATCTTGTTCTTCATGACACACAGACACATATGTAGGTGAGAGCATCTCTGTAATTACACATTAATTCATCACCAAATTTGTAGTCTAGGTCACTGAATAAATACCAGCTGGTTTGGGACCCAATTTCTGTGCTTCATTAAGAGTGACTCTTTTCTGTGAGAACTCAGAACTGATCGCTCAATACCCAACAGCCACTTAAATTACATTTTGATCTGTTTTCCAAATGGGAAATTTTCTATCTCAGTACATGCATCCCTCTTAAATAACTCTTTTTAATTTTAACATAATATGAAGATTGCTTACTTTTGACCATGTCAGGATTTGTGCTAAATACTTCATGCAATATGTTCATATGGAGTTTGATGGATTTTGAACCTAAAGTGTTATCTGAATTCTCATTAAAAGCGGCCTTTATAAGGCAGTTAAGTATAGTCATTTGACTTTTTCATGCAGAGCGGTACCATACATTATAATAGTGACACTAAATCTTACGACCCTACTGGAAGGTAGTCTAGGGATTACTCAAGGGCGTAACATAAAGGAATAGAGAAGGAAAAGACAACCAGTTGGGTTAAATCCTTGGATATAGCAGTAGGATATGGGTAATATTTTCATCTAGTGAATATAAATCAAGAAAGTAGAGGGATATATTGACATCTGATGAAAAGCAGAGGGGTGGCCTGTAAAAGGAATGATACATAGAGCAACTTTTAATCAACGCTGCCTGGCAATGTTGCCGGTGACAGGCAACCAGGTGAGATGTAGGGCAATGGGCCCACAGTTGGCAACAACCAGTCAGATTAAAGTAAATCTGTTGCCAGGAGACAGACACCAGAAAGATGGACACTGAAGCTCCAAGTTGGTCACGTGATTGGCTGTCAGCATTCTGTTTGGAAGATCTCAAAAAGTTGCCCACTGAGATCAAAATTGTCAAGACAGAAATTTGTTGTCCATTCTAAGTGGGAAAGTTGCTCTGTAACATTGCTCAAAAAGTTGCCACGGGTGTCATTACCTTTTGATATTAGATGTCTTGGGGCATGTGCCCCAGCTTTGCAGAATAAATGCCCTGATCTATTATACATGCCCCAAAGTGTAGGAATTAGGCCTAAAGTACATTACCAGCTGCAGTGGTAAAGACCATTTCTGTGCACGTCCATTAAACTTAAGTATGCAACATAATTAATTAATTAATTAATTAATTAATTAAATTAATTAAAAGCTGCTGGTTACTAATTATACTTTTCAAAAAAAGCTGATTAATTGGCTGTTTAATTTGTCACATGCTGATGCAGTCTGATCTGTCCATCAGTCGTTTAACTGAATATGTTGGTCAGAGTTGGTGGAAACTGTGCTCTTTTGCACTGCATATTCAGTGCCTACTGTATATTCCCACATGACAGAGTTAAACAGAAATCAGGAAAGGAGGAAACAAACCAATGATCTTAAATTTCTTCTAGCCTTCAAACTACAAACACCAGAAAGGTTTCACTTAGGACGACACAGGGGGACCCCAGGTGACAGACGAGTTCCATTCCCTAAGTCAGTCTTTTAGTCGAATTTGTAGGTAAGTCAGAAAAATAAAAACAATAATAATAATAATGAAATGTAATAATAAAAGTGACTAGGTACCGTACTGTACATTGAACCAACAAATTGCTAAAAACACGCAATGTTTTGTAATGATGAAGTAGTGTTCGTTAGCATGAAGCATTGTATTTACCCCAAATTTTTTATATAATAGGCTTTACAGCAGTCCGTTCATAAGTAGGAGCTGTCCGTAAGTCAGATGTTCTTAACCTAGGGCGAGCCCGTATAACCTAACATGAATACAAAATGTTTTTGACATAAAATACTTTCCCATTTTAACCAGAATTATTGATTCGATTATTATTGGCATAGACTATTTGGTCAAAAAAAAATATGATGGTGACAGCAATTAGGCCGCCAGGTAAACTCTCGAAAAGAAAGACTGATTGCGTCACACGGCACACTGACGTGCATATTTTAGGTTCATGTGTCAGCGCTGTTTTGGCAGTCAGGCCCCTTGGTGATAAGGAGATGCTATTACAAGGATTTCCAGGTAGGGAAGTCAGATTCGGTGCTGACAACGGTGGTCACCTTCCATTTCCATGTAATGACTCACTGCAGGAATGGTAAACAACAGAGTTGGAACTGTTTCTGCATCTATGGACATTTTGTTAAAACAGGACTGTATGAACAGTAAATATGCAAATAATTACAAAAGTTCATTAACAGGCAATACAGCAAATCTGCATAGAGGATCTGCAGTTATTTAGTGTCACGATTACAATTTACAGACCAAATGAATTTACCTTAAGATACCTGGCAGGTCGGCACTTTCAGAAACTTCTGTAATTTGTAACTTTTTTATCTTTATTTCGAATATAATATTAGCAGTTAAACTGGGAAACAAGGAGATATCTGTTGGTGTATATGTTCATAAGCTGAAATTCAGTACAAGTTAGGTAGAGAAATAAACAGTAAAATGAAATATGTGAAAAGGATCAGATGTGTCGATTTAGAGGTTCCCATCAGCCTCAGAGCCGTGGGTCTGATCTTTTACCTGATAATAAAAATCAGCATTCAGACAAAACAGCTGGTAGTGGACAGGAGAAGATCAAGGTCGCTAGCTACCCCTTTGTCCATTCAGCCCGACATGGTGGCGATCGTACAGGACTATAAGTACTTGGGTGTCCACCTTGACAGCAAACCGGACTGGTCTGAGAACTGCATTGCCCTCAACAGGAAGGGTCAGAGCAGGTTGTAATTCCTGTGGAGGCTTGGGTCCGGCAGAGTCTGCGACGCGATACTGCCGATGTTCTAGGAACCTGGTGTTGTCGGGGCCTTCTTCTACGCTGGTGTGTGCTGGGGCAGCAGTGCGAAGGTGGAGAATGACGCCCAACTCAAGCTGATCAGGAGGGCTGGGTCGGTGCGAGGGGATAAGCTGGAGGCTAAGACACTGTGGCAGAGAGGAGGATTGCTGTCCAGACTTCGGTCGATCATGGACAATTCCACTCACCCGCTTCACAGCATCGTCTTTGGACAGAAGAGCACTTTCAGCTACTGACTGATTAACGAAAAACGCCTGAGGAAGTCATTCCTTCTGATGGCCATAAAACTGTACAGTCGGTAAATCAGTCAACCAGGACATATACAGTAACATGTATAATAACATTTATTTTATTTTTCTTATCAATTTCACCTTCCTATTTATTATATTTCATGTGCCACACTTATTGCCATGATAACCCACCTACTTATCGTCTCTAGATGTCATACTTATTTATTCTCATGCAGAGATTGTTGTATGTGGTTCTGTGTACTGTCTATTTTTGTCTTGTTGCGTGGTTGTGTAACATGGAGTCTAACAAACTATTTCCTTTGGGATAATAAAAGTCTACTGATTCTGATTCATTCAGCAGGTGTGGCACTGCATTTTGAGACTAACAGGAAACAGACACTTCATCACCTGGAGAGACAAAAACCATGAAGTATGCTGTTGTTCATGAACATTAGTTCTTAAAGGGGAATTCTTGAGTATTTAAAGTGTTTGGATATACCTCTTCTTGGCTGTGACCTCAGCCCCGTCCATTGTGTACAGCCACAAGTATTCCAAGGCTGATACCATTGTCTGTCATTCAGAAAGCTGTAATTTGTACTTAGTCATGCTTTACATATGAAGGCAAGTCTAAGTGGGTTCACTATAGCCATCCACCTTGTGTCCTTGTGTTTTCAGTGCAAGCCAGTTTCACACACAAGTAAAGGTTTTCAGACAGAGCTCTACACTGGTTCTACAGTAGCAATCCTATTAAAAATAGTGGGGATTCCTCATTGGGAAGAGCCAGTTGACGGCTATGATAGAAAAATACTATATGTTAGGTCATTTCCGCTGCTCAGTACTCAGCATTGTGAAAAAAATCCGGTCACTTTTGTCAGTGTTGCATTTGCTATACGACTTATACTAGATACATTCCCTGATATTTTTAATGAATCACCTCCCTTCAAACCTTGGTATGTCAATAAGGAAAGCAAATAAATGAATGCTCTATTTATTTGAGTAACTTGCAGTAAGAGTTGGTCAGTTATTTCAATAGTACATTTGTAATTAGGTGTTTTATTGTTATATACTGTATGCATACAATATAAAGTAGCACACAGAACATTTTAATTATATGTTTATTATATTTTTGTGAAATGTTTTGTTATACAATAACATATTTATACATTTGTATAATTATAAGAAAAATTAAGGTGTATGAGAAGAGGCACTTGATAAAAGCAAGAATATTTCTCTTTCAGAAAACATTTAAGTGTGTGTTTTTGAGATATTAAATATACTGTTTCATATTTTCAGCAGTTAACTTTGTAGTTAAACGCATTAAATCGATAATCAGCTCAGCTCATATTTTGTTAGATATTTTACTTGTTACGAGTTAAGGGGGAAACGTCAAAGCAGGACAATTGGCTTCTTCATACAATTCCAAGCATTTCACAGTTATTTCTTTTTAACCTAGTGACACATCTAGTGTTTATGGTAAAATGACCAGTATAACATCACAATATAGGATCGCAGTTTTTGAGATCTTAATACTTTGTTGGTATAAGATGCTTTGGAGTTTGATGGCAGCTGATGCTGAATTCCAATAAACGGTTATGGTTTTCAGATTAAATCAGTTTTGTTTTCTCAGGACTTTGATAATGACATCAGAACAGGAGTTTCTTTATGACATGAGCAGGTGCAAACAGGGTCCAGTCCTCTGTTCAAGGACCACGGACTCATCATACGCTGAATATCAGTGTAGATCGGAACATTCATACTAAACCTGATTTTTAAATGTCATTTTTCTTTTCAAATCATCTCCATTATGAATCCCATTCTCTCTCCCCACTCATGTATTTTTGCTCAAGGGCAATGAATTCTGTAGGGCATAAAGCTTTTTGAGTACATAAATTGCAATATAATTCTTTTATGATTATAGCCTTTTTAAACTTAATAAGCATATTGATTTCAGCTGCAGTTTTCCCCCTGAAATAACCACTTCTGTTAGAAAATAAACAACAGAACGCCATTGGCAAGAGCCCAGACCCTACAGCCCAGAATCATAAACCCAAATAGCTGATTGACTGATGGGAGCGGAGCCATATTTCATGTAAACAGCACATTTTATGTCCATGTGTATGAACAGGTTCAAATCTAGCATTGTATTTTGGTCATTTTAGTTTGCCTGAAACTTGTCTCCTTCCTTCATGCTCTAGTTGCATGCTTTGTCAGAAAGACACAAACACGACACAAGGCAGAAGGTCTCTGTATCTTAGCAACAGGCTGCTGTAATTACCGTGACAGAAATACATTAGTATGCCAGATATGAAACAATATGCCGTCGCTGTTCTCTCTCTGCTATTGGCTTAGAGAGCCCATCACCATCAACCTCGCCTCCCCCATTTAATGCTGAAATGAACACAGCTGGGTTATCTGGTGAAGTGGTGCCTTTCTCTACCGTAATCGAGCAAGTACTGTGTCCACCTCACACACCTTTTCTGTTGAGCACAGACATCCCCTGGATGGAAGCCAGTGACCCTGCAGGCTCAGAAGCCCAGCGATCTCATTCCCTTGCCATGTTGCGCTTCTTCTTTCGTTTAACAGGATTCCAGTCAGTGTGCTCCATTGCATTACAGTGGCTGTGTTTTTACTGTCTCCAACCTACTGTCACATCACCAGTGATTTGTCTACCTCCCCCTATCTTCCCAGCTCACATCTCTACCGCTGTTTGTGCTCCGGCACACACTCACATGCACACTGACACCCACACTCGTACACACACACACACACACACAAAAAGGGATGTAAGGTGGTGTAGCCTAGCAACAGGCGAGGTAATTACCGTGACAAGCTTGGAGCTGGCATGCCATATAGCATGTGGAGAAAACAGCCGATCTGATTTGTGCAGAAAGGGGGAAGGGGAATTTTCTCCTTAGTGTGGTACAGCAAATGCTTATTTGTGCTTATTTTTGCTTGATGGAGATAACTGATTTTTGCTGAGCAAACTGCATTTTGTAAAATTTCTTAAAAATTATACATATTCTGTATATAATAATCTGTAAAAAATACAACTCTTTAAAATTGCATTACATGACAATAAGCTCTATACTTGAATCTATGTACATTTCTCTCTTTCAGCATGTAAATGGACACTCAGAACTTTGTTAGACTTTCTTCTGACATGCATATAATCCCGACCACTGAAGCACAGCAGAGGATGGGCTGTAAGCAAAATCAGCCTGGCCAAGAAACTCCCCAGACTACAGTAGAACATACCTGCTCTCCCGCTAACGGACAGGATGCTCCTGAGAGTATTTGGCAGCTCGGGAAGTACACCAGTCGGTTTGCTAATCCAGTCAGTCCACTTGGGCAAGATCCACCATAGAAGGACAGCCTGGCCCATTATGATTATATGTAAACCATTCAAGCATAGCATTATATCAACTACGGTGTATGCCAACAGGCACATGAAAAATGAGGACAGTATATCACATACATGCTAAAATATTCAACTGAACATTACAAATAATGTTTGTAGCATTGGAGGTCCATTGCAGCTTTAGGCCAGTTTTCTGTGAATTTTTATGAGGCCACAATAAAGAAAATAGGTGGAGACTCCATCCTTTTTTGGGAAAAGCTGGTAAGCCACAGGCAGCTGCAGTGCTTGCTCTTCCTGTGGGTCACACACACCCAGGCGTGTAGGAACCAGGGGGACATGTACCCCCATTTCATTTGGTTTCTTTCATCCTCCAGCTAGACAATGGTCGGTACAAACTTGCTGAAGACAGTAACTAATTATGTGTGTTTTTTTTTCTTCATAGGTTCTGGGACAAGGGGGTGAAGTGAAAGCTGTTAACGGGGTCTCTGAACTATGGGCCCGTGCGGAATGGGGTTCCACGGTCTCCTGTGAGTACAAGACGAGAGGCAGCCACGAGGACGGACGAGGGGGCAGCCAGAGGAGGGGGAGGGGGAGGGGCAGGAGGCGCAGTGGCCAGCAGGGGGCGGACAGGAGTGTTTAAGAAGTTTAAGGGATGGCTAATGGGAATGAGAGCAGCGAAGGGCCCAGCATTCCTCTGGCGGCAGCTGTGGCGGCAGGAGGAGTGGCAGGTGGAAGCTCCTCATCGCCGGTGTCCACCTACGCGAAGCTGGTGCTGTTGGGCCTGATCATCTGCATCAGCCTGGTGGGGAACCTGGTGGTCTCTCTGCTCGTCCTGCGTGACAGAGCCTTGCACAAGGCACCCTACTACTTCCTGCTAGACCTCTGCCTGGCAGACACCATCCGCTCGGCAGTCTGCTTCCCCTTTGTGCTGGTGTCCATCAAGAATGGCTCCGCCTGGACCTACAGCGTGCTGAGCTGCAAGGTGGTGGCCTTCATGGCCGTGCTCTTCTGCTTCCATGCCGCCTTCATGCTCTTCTGCATCAGCGTCACGCGCTATATGGCCATCGCGCACCACCGTTTCTATTCCAAGCGCATGACCTTCTGGACCTGCGTGGCCGTGGTCTGCATGGTGTGGACCCTGTCCGTCGCCATGGCGTTTCCGCCCGTCTTTGACGTCGGCACCTACAAGTTCATCCGAGAAGAGGACCAGTGTATCTTCGAGCACCGCTACTTCAAAGCCAACGACACGCTGGGCTTCATGCTGATGCTGGCCGTGCTCATCCTGGCCACCCACGTAGTCTACATGAAGCTCCTCCTCTTCGAGTACAAGCACCGCAAGATGAAGCCCATTCAGATGGTGCCAGCCATCAGCCAGAACTGGACCTTCCATGGGCCAGGCGCCACTGGCCAGGCAGCGGCAAACTGGATAGCTGGATTTGGCCGAGGCCCCATGCCACCAACTCTACTGGGCATCCGGCAAAACCTGCACAACCAGAACCGGCGGCTGTTGGGCATGGAGGAGTTCAAGGCGGAAAAGCGGCTGGGCAGGATGTTCTATGTGATCACTCTGTTCTTCTTGGTGCTCTGGTCCCCTTACATAGTGGCCTGCTACTGGCGTGTCTTTGTGAAAGCTTGCACCATTCCACACCGGTACCTCTCCACCACTGTCTGGATGAGCTTTGCCCAGGCCGGGGTCAACCCCATCATCTGCTTCTTCCTTAACAAGGACCTAAAGAAGGGTTTATTAGCTCACCTGCCTCCTTGCTGTAGGACTACACCTCAGCTGCCCCGTGAGCCTTATTGTGTCATGTGAAAGGAGAGGGAGGGGGAGGGGCTGACAGCAGGGGAGGCAGCAAAGGCACGAACAGCCTGAGGGACCACGTGAGCTGTTGTGGCCTTTGATTCAGTGCAAGATGCATTAAGGGTTGGGCGTAGAGAGAAGAAAGCAGAGGATTTCTACTATATTTTAATTTCTCTCTATTAAAGGAGACGTTTTCTTATGTCCTGTCCTAAAAGGTACACATCCAGTTTTAAAATGCATACAAGAAGTCCAATTTGAGGATTACGTCAGGCCAGGAGCTGTCACACAAAGACGACAACTGTGAAGCTGTTATTGTCTTGGAGGTAGCTATTATTGCTACATTAATTATGCTTTTGCAGGTGTAACAAGCAGGTCATCCAGCAGAAATGCCTTTACAGGTATTCTAAAGATGCTTGGTCTTAACAAAGACTGCTTTACATAATAATCTAAGACATATTCCAAACACTCAATACTTCTGGAGAACTACTTAGTTCAGGAACCAAATTTAATGCATGTATATAATCTAAGCTTTGATGTGAAATGAATGTAAAATTTATGGAAAAGTTAAAAATTAGACTTATTCTGATCCCAGGGGGTAATTTTCTCTCCAAGACACAGTGCACCATTGGCAGAGTTGGGCCTCAATCTGGGCCTGCTGAAATGCTATGAGCGAGATGTCAGTCCAGCCCGCATCCCATTTCTCAGGCAGACACAGGCACTGATTGGCTGCCTGAGCTGTTTCCTCTCACAAAGTCACATGATTCACGCTGGACATCCACAGTGATGGAGTAGCCTCAGTTTTCCTCATCTGCGTGAATCAAAGGCAGCACTAACACGGTCAAGGTGAAATATATTTATGTATATTTCCGAGTTTCTGTAAATTATAGCATATTCGGGCATTTTATTGCCTTGCCTGGCTTTAAGGTCCTCTTTGATTATGATAAATTATTATTATTGATGTGTTTATTTATCTTAAACTTATTTATAGGTTGGTTTGACAAACGTAAAGGTACGTGAGTCCTTTGTTGCACATTCTGACCTTTTTATGTCCTTTAAAAGCTGTATTCCAATAAGTACACTGGATTAAATGGTAAATTCATGAGAGTGAAACGTGAGAATACTGTGCAAATACATTGGACACTGTACACAAGGGCTTTTACAGCACACGAGTAATTTACCGGAAGACCTGAATTGTTTTGCTCTGATTTTTCAGACAAATGAGGGAGGAACATATGTTGGGAAATGGATTTAAAGATGGAATTTAAAGATTGGTTACCTGGCAATAGAAATGAGCGGAACCCTAAATCCTTGAGATAAGACTCATATAATAATGACAAACAAACTTGTTGAAAGTAAAGAAAAAGGAATGTTATATTGAAACAAAGAAGTTGAGCCATATTAATGACATCTCGGTCTTTGTTTTTGGTATGACCTAACTAATGCTTTCAATTCATGAAATATGGTACATTAGTACAGAGGCGTCCATCTTCACAACTGATGTTCCTGCCTCAGCCGTAATGAAAGGAGGGGCGTATTGTTCTATTTCAATGAATTGCAATTGTCAAAGAACAGGAGAAAACAAGTGAGGGCAAAAAAAAAATAATAAAAAAAAGCTCTAGTGAATCAGTTCACACAATTTGTTGTGTTACTTCGCCTAACTGTTTCGTTGCTTTAGTCAGCGTCGCAGACTAAATGAATGGTGTGACATACAGCAGCGAAAGAATGATGACTCATAATGAAAATCGGCCATGAGGGACAGAAGTAGCTCATTTCTAGCCTGGTAACTTTCTTTGTGACTTTCTGACAAAACTAGAGGACAGATTAGGACGTATAACACAAAAGGGCCACAGCACCTGGAATGGAGGCCATAGTGAAAAGTGCAGGTTTGAAAGGCGACGAGCGCTCAGACACAGGCATTAAAAACGTAATTACATCCGTCCACCTTATAACCTACTGTCTGTGTCACACGGCACACACATGCAAAATTGATATATGCATTTAGTAGAGAACTATTTCCGTCTGAAGGCTGGCACTGCTGTTAAGCAGTAATGGGATGCCAGGTTGAAAATGTCATTTACTAAAGAAGAACAATTTTGATACCGGACATGGTCACCCTGTAATGTCAGCAACTTTCAGGAGTGATGGAACGTGAAACGTTTCATATTTTGAGTCATTTCTGCTGGGAGGAGTTTTTTTTATATAAGAATGAGTGCAAAAAGAGTCGTCCCCTACTAATCAAACCACGAATGGTGAATTTTGGTAGAAAAGAATGCCAGTGTATTTTAAATACCTGATTAGTTGATTATATCAAACGACATTAAAAAAAAAAAAAAAAACATAATAAAATACATACTGGTAAAGGAAGTAGGGAGTAATACCTATTTACCTAAGATAATACTAGATTATTTTGTTTGTTTATTTATTTATTGGCTAGAATGAGAAAATAAAATAAACAAAACATGTTAACAGTTAATGATCCAAGACTGTTTGTAATGGCCTTATATTGTGCAATGTCAGATGGGGCACATAATTATACAGATACAATTTGTTTTCGTGTGCCTGTTTTTTCTTCCCTGATATCCAGAAATGATAAAAGAAAACCAGTGGAGAAAATTGCCTATCGGAGGATGCATCTTCTACTTTTGCTCATACAGAGAGGAGTAACAACCCCCCTCTATCCACCAGGAATTGAGTAAAAAACACACAGAAGAGGAGCTAAATGAATAAAAAAAAAAAAAAAACATTTTGGCAAATGCGACAAAAGTGTACGATTTTGCACATTGAGGAGAAGAGACAAGAATAGGGAGCTGATGCTCTTGAGGATTTAACGACGGGAAATGATTCGTGTGGATTTCTTGCAGAGACTTTTACTCATTCTGGGGGGCTGTGTGGGTTTGGGATGAGGTGATGTGGAGTAGTGATGAAGCGGATCACAAAGTGGATGTGGGGGGGGGGGGGTAGTGTAGAGAACAGCTTTTTTTATTGATCATAAATGCCTGTTCTGACTTTTTGAGTTTCTTCAGGCATACTATCTTTTGTAAATTAACTGTGACCGCCGTGCTATCCAATGTGTATAATATGGACAATGGACTAATCTTTCGGGGTGGGGTTCTGGCTCAGATTTATACCACGCATGTCTGTGTGTATGTGTGTGATTGTGAGCGACAGATGATTGGCTAAGAGGGAGGGTCATTCCACGTATTCGAAATGAAAAATGGCCACATACCCTAGAGCTTTGTTTTAAAAATGTTGACTCCTGTTAATGCTTCGCTCGGTCTCTCTCGGACTCTGTACAAAAGACGTACAGAATCAACGCTGTGCGTCAAGTCAGCTTAAGCTTGTTCTAACTGGACAGTAGTGTTTAAACCCAAATTAAATCCAATTTCAGAATGCTGGGTTTCCAAAGAATTTTGAATTGAGACATCCCAGTATCCATTAGCAGATTAATAAATGGATGATAAACCTATTGCAAATAAGAATGAATTGTTGCCCAAACAATATCTAAGCTATGGGTGACTATGGGAAACTCTAAGGCATCAAACTTGCTGTATAGATGGTTTTAAATATAAGTAAACTGAAACTAAGAACATCAACGGAAGGTGGACTTTACTGGTGTCTGCATTAGTAGCAGTTAAAACTTGTGGGTGTTCGGTTTCGGCCCTTTCATATTTTACGAGTTTTCACTTTTCAGCTCCACTAAAATGTTTTCTGTAAGTTCCCAGTTGCCCAACGCTGACAGTTTGTTACTTTTATCACCACAAGTTTCCTATTGAACTATTATAACGTTGGGTGACAACAATCACATTTGTTTTCTCAGTAGATCCGTGGTTGGCAGGGTAGCGTTTCTTTTATAGGAATTTGTCATGGGTAAGAGTTTATGAAGTGAAATAAAACATTTTAACTGTGGGAAAGGGCCATGGTAAGTATAAAATGATTTTAAAAAAGTGACGAAATGTTTTTTTTTTCTTTGATTTTTTGCAAGAATTCTTAATTCATCAGACATTCAAAGTTAATCTAGAACCTAGATTTAACCCCAGATTCAACATAGTAATTTTTTTTAGATATTTAAAATGAAAAGTCAATTACCCACCTGACAGAAGCTATTACAATTTAGGATACATCTTTTCCATGAAAAACTATGCAAATCCAAGGAAAATAATATCATAGTGACAATATTAATTTTGTGATTACAGAATACACTGAAATACTGAAATAGCTAACCCTATATCTGTTCATTAGTATGCTTTTTAACCAATCTACGGCTTCTGCCATTCGCAAAGTAGTACTTACTTTCACAATCTTAATTATGTTCTGAAATGGTCTTCTGAAAGTGGAACGTAAATCACGCTGCATGAACAGCATACACGATCTTCCAAAAACAATATTAAAGAATGAAGAACATGAGTATTTTAATACATATTGAGTTTCCCAAGTCCTGCTTCGATGTTAGAGCACTTACTTTGTAAAGAAATAGCATAGCTGATTCTGCAACCTATAAAGAATGTCATTGAAATGTGAAACAAAAATTGTAAATATCAAAATCACAATTAAGATGCATCTTCGGTAATATTTATCATACGTAGTACCAGTTTAGAGATTTACACCCATGATGGAATTCCGCTAAGAGACGAGGTCTGAACGTAAACCTTAAATTCTGTAAGTATTACTGTCCCCATGGCTCACTTACAGTAATTAGTCAGGAGTAACATTTTTCATAATCTCAAGTATGTGGTGAAGTATATAAAAAAAGCTGAAGGTGGGGTAGACAGATGAATCAAAGATTCCACATTCTTTTCTGTACATTTGAAGTGGGTTTTTTGCCATCCTGCCAATAAAAGTCTACTTTTGATGCATTTCAACTACTTTTTTTTCAGTTCCAAATGAAAGCATATTATTTGCATGAAAAGACAGTTATTCTAACAGGAAGGAAATTACACAATGGGGTATAAACACAGGTAACAGTAGCAGTTGTGTTTTGCTTAATCTGACCTATATCCTACATCTCATGGAGAGAGGACAAGTAAAATAACACTAAACTACAAAATTAAACCTATAATTAACAATTTGTCTAAAAAAAATAGGGGATAGTATATATGATTATGGAAGTTCTCAGTAGTTTTACTTTACCTGTTAGATATGGCCAACAGTGCTTTTCAGTGTAATGCAAAGTAGGAACAACTGCAATTAAGCAGATGGTGAATGGTTTTCATTCCCACTGAGCTATTGACTAACTAGCTCTAACTAGATTTTCCATGTTAAGTTAAATCCAACATCCCTGAACGAGCACTTGAAAAATCACCAAATTTACATTTATCCTAATAAAATCACCCATGGAGATGGTGCGTGGCCCAAGAGGTTAGAAGACCGTGCCCATAACTGGAAAGTCACCTCTTCAAATCTGGAAGTTGGCAGAATTATCATTGTGACTGTGAGCAAAGCCCTTAACCACAGCTGCTCCAGGGATAAGAGTCTTTTTCTCCATTATAAGTTACTTTTGCACAAAAAAAGCCATTAAATAAATATTTCAGCGATTAAAACAAAATTAACCAATCACTGATTTGAAACAAAGGGCAGATTTTTTGTTCATGTTTTATACCACTACATGCATTGCTCCACCGAGTTAAACCAGCAGTTTAAAATGAACCTTTTCCTGTTTTAAAGTAATTTACCCAGGACAAGTGATTCAACCACCAGCTCAAGGCCACTTCATTTCTCACGTGGAATAAAGCTAAGCACACCCACCCTACAGCAGCCAAAGGAAAGTGTGTGAACCCAAGGATAAGCCCCAGAGTAGCTGCACCATATAGGGAGAGCCGACAACAGGGAGAGAAAGATATTCCTGAAACAATAACTCGGCATAAGTTGGCGATCGCTTCTGTGAGAGTGGGGGGGTACAGATGGGACGAGCAGAAAGAACAAGGACCCGATTTGTCATTGATAAAAATTTAAGAGTGACGGATATGGGGGCAGGACGTGAATGCCCGATTATGATTTTTATATCAAATCACTTAAAAAATAACTTTATCCTCTTCTAGGTTGTTTTCTCCCTTGTCACCAATTTTAAAACAACCTCCTTCCAAACTTATATGTAATTTTTATATGCAACAGGTTATTAAATGGAAAAAAGACTTCCTGTTACATTGATGAAGGAATTTTCCCCCATTTAATAGTGAAAAAACAACCATATCACACAAAAACAGGGGTAAAAATATTCTTTATAATCTGGAAAATGAAAAAGGAAAAATAAGACAGACATTTCTATTTATGCAATATAATTTGCTGTAATGGCTTAATATCGTGCAACACAATGGAAATTTTTAATCAAGGGATTAAAATTAGCTTGTAGTTCAAAATTCATCCACTTTCTACATATTCTGAAATAAACAGAACCTTTAAAAATAAGACCTAAGAAACAAAAATTAAACGTTTCCAAATTTAAAAAAAATCATAACGTTCTGAGAACAAGTTCATAGGTAACAGAACAATTGTACCATCTAGTGGAAACTAGGAGTACGATTTTGAGCCTAACTTCTCTGAAAAACGTGAGTTTGTGACACATCGCCTGCTGGAACGATATAAATCATACCAGAGGCGTGATTCAATGCACTATTGTAGCATGCGGGTTGACACACCAATATTAAACTGATGGGTAGTAATTTTACACTGTAAAATTTAAAACATGCATTGACAACCTATACCTACCCAAGAAGTCAGTTCCTGGAATAATGCCATTGCACAGATCAACTCTCAGTTGCATAACCTATGCATTTCTTTGCGCAAACAAAATGCACATTACTGCTTCTAAAACAGCAAATATAAAAACTGAAATGAAACATTTGACCTGTACTGTAATATATCAGAGGTAGACCATTCTGCATTGCAGTGCACTTAGCATAGACTACATAAACAGCAAATGGCACTAAATGCTAAAAAATGTTTGTGACAAAACATGTGACATTCTACCAGCACTGAAAAAATTTAATTGATGCAAAGGTTCAAATTGTGACAAACTGAATTGCGGTTTAATGATTAATTACATTACTGATCCAAATCTTATACACATGAAAGAAAGTTTGATAAAAACACAAACTTAAGTGTCTACAAAAAGCAATGGGAACAATAGAGTTTTATTTACAAGTTTACAAAAATTTATTCATCCAGTCTCAATGATATACATGTGTGTATAAAACGGTTCATACTAAACATTAAAAATGACAGAATGACAAACACAATGTTGGACTTTGGCGACAAACCTAATGACTAAACTGCACAAGAGTCAAGTCTGTTATTGGAAAGACAATCTAAACACCAGAATGCAAGCCAGAACATCACTTCGGAAACAGTTTTGCATTCATTCATTCAGTCACATTTTACTTCACTAACCATTCATTTGAAGATGACCACAGAAGCTGCAATACATTTTAGATTAAAATGTGTAAACGTACAATAATCAAAATCAAAGAACATTTTAGAGATTTTTTTTTCTTGCACAAAACCATAATTGCACCACGAAAAGTGGATGACTGGAAGTTTGTAGCTGGTCTTTGGTTAAGAAGTAATTCACTGTTCAACTATTAATTCCATACAGATCAAAGGAGAACAGAAACAATCAAATATGGTCCAAGAAATAGACAGCATGCATTTCTCAGTTTTTCAGAAAATGAAGTTTAGTCCCCCCCCCCCCCCCAAAAACCCATTCTACTGCAGGGAAGGGGGCAGACCAAAATGGAGGCAGATTGCGCCTTGTACATGGGCCCTCCTGCATAACAAACACTTAGTGCCAACCCTAAAAATGGATTAACTACACCCATCCAGACTATTCAAGAAATACAGCATGTAAGCCCCCTGAGTAAGAGTTTCTGGAATATGACCACTACTTCTACATCAAAAGACCAAGACACATGAGCATTTTAAAACGAATTAAATAAAGGCATAAAAATTTTCAGAATTACTTTTCTTCTTTTCACAGTTGCTAGTAACTGATCCCATCGATAGAACACTGAAGTGATTTACTGTTTTTTAAAATGCGTTAAAAATGTAGACTGTGTATCACGAACCAGCAAATGTTAAAATTATAAAGGAAAAAAATATATATTCAAAATTACTTTGCTAGATCTCACCTCAATTCAGTTTTGTTCACAAGATAACATAAAATATTTAGAGCAAGGGGTCATTATTATTTTTTATAATATATATATATATATATATATATATATATATATATATATATATATATATATATATATATATATATATATATATATATATATATATATTATAATAACCAACTGGATATAGTGATGGATGGAAAACACAATCTTCAACCCATGACTGACTGACTGACTACCTGTAGGATGAAGGTGTGGCACAAGTGCTGAGAAAGGCACAGGAAACTCGCATGTCATCTCATTACAGGTAGTTACAGTACTGTTAAACCACAGAGAAACAGCTACGTTTATATCTGAATACACGTGCCCTGCTTTTACGACCTGAAACGCAACTGATTTTCATTTCCTAGCCCTTTGTTCATGTACATGCAAGCCTTCCAAAAATATGAAGACATGCATGGTTCTGTAAGCCATACCGAGATGTACACAGAGTATCTCACAATGCATATACATGTATTTAAACACTTCCACAAACATATCTATGAACTGCACAGATCAGAACAATTATAGGACATGGGGTGAAATGGGCAGCAATTCCAGTGTTCATATTCACTCAATGATGCTTTTAGATAAGGGAACTGCTCAGAAAGTGGTTAGCTTAGTTTACATATAATGTAATTTAGCAGAACGTTTTCATCAAAAGATGATCACACGTTATAAAACAGCTGGTAGTGTACCCAGCGTCTTAGGGGGAAAAGTCAAATCTAAACATTGCCATTTTCCACTGAAACCAGGCTTAAGGTTAATTCTGAACTATGCAAGTTTGTGGAGTAACAATCTCCATTCACAGTACCCTTTAGTAGCTTTAATACTACCTTACTGTACTTCACCCCTCCCTCGTATCATCCCACTTTTTCCTGTTTCAGCCACCAATAGCTTAAGATAGAGGGCAATTCCACTATCTTAAAAATTTTTTTAAATGTGTTCAAATGAAAGAAGACTAATTAAAAAAAAATGGCGAAAACAAATTGATTTAAAAAAAGAAAATACTATACAACGGCCACTCAAACCATGCACCCCCCCCCCATGATGATCAATGCTTACATTCAGTACAGTTTAAAACAAATACTTTCGACAAGACTCCACTCCACACTTGCACTCCACCCTAACCCGCCTCTTTGGGGACCCTGGAAGACCAGCCCGACTGAAATTCGAGTCCATTCTTGTGCTCTCTGCGTCCACTGGATCAACTGAAAACAAATTGAGGTGGGAGCAGTATGTCAGTATAAAACTGCATTAAGGCTTTCATTCTTATAGCTGTACACAAAATTACAACCAAGTGTTGCATGCAAGTCTAATCTACAAACCGGATTCCAAAAAAGTTGGGACACTATACAAATCGTGAATAAAAACTGAATGCAATGATGTGGAGGTGCCAACATCTAATATTTTATTCAGAATAGAACATGAATCACGGAACAAAAGTTTAAACTGAGACAATGTATCATTTTAAGGGAAAAATATGTTGATTCAAAATTTCATGGTGTCAACAAATCCCAAAAAAGTTGGGACAAGGCCATTTTCACCACTGTGTGGCATCTTCCCTTCTTCAGACGTCTGGGGACCGAGGAGACCAGTTTCTCAAGTTCAGAAATAGCAATGCTCTCTCATTCTTGTCTAATACAGGCCTCTAACTGTTAAATCGTCTTGGGCCTTCTTTGTCGCACCTTCCTCTTTATGATGTGCCAAATGTTCTCTATAGGTGAAAGATCTGGACTGCAGACTGGCCATTTCAGTACCCGGATCCTTCTCCTACGCAGCCATGATGTTGTGATTGATGCAGAATGTGGTCTGGCATTATCTTGTTGAAAAATGCAGGGTCTTCCCTGAAACAGATGACGTCTGGATGGGAGCATATGTTGTTCTAGAACCTGAATATATTTTTCTGCATTGATGGTGCCTTTCCAGACATGCAAGCTGCCCATGCCACACGCACTCGTGCAACCCCATACCATCAGAGATGCAGGCTTCTGAACTGAGCGTTGATAACAACTTGGGTTGTCCTTGTCCTCTTTGGTCTGGATGACATGGCGTCCCAGATTTCCAAAAAGAACTTCGAATCGTGACTCGTCTGACCACAGAACAGTCTTCCATTTTGCCACACTCCATTTTAAATGATCCCTGGCCCAGTGAAAACGCCTGAGCTTGTGGATCTTGCTTAGAAATGGCTTCTTCTTTGCACTGTAGAGTTTCAGCTGGCAACGGCAGATGGCACGGTGGATTGTGTTCACTGACAATGGTTTCTGGAAGAATTCCTGAGCCCATTCTGTGATTTCCTTTACAGTAGCATTCCTGTTTATGGTGCAGTGTCGTTTAAGGGCCCGGAGATCACGGGCATCCAGTATGGTTTTACGCCCTTGACCCTTACGCACAGAGATTGTTCCAGATTCTATGAATCTTCGGATGATGTTATGCACAGTTGATGATGATAACTGCAAAGTCTTTGCAATTTTTGGCTGGGTAACACCTTTCTGATATTGCTCCACTATCTTTCTGCGCAACATTGTGGGAATTGGTGATCCTCTACCCATCTTGGCTTCTGAGAGACACTGCCACTCTGAGAAGCTCTTTTTATAATCATGTTGCCAATTGACCTATTTAGTGTTAATTGGTCTTCCAGCTCCTCGTTATGCTCAAATTTACTTTTTCTAGCCTCTTATTGCTACTTGTCCCAACTTTTTTGGGATTTGTTGACACCGTGAAATGTTGAATCAACATATTTTTCCTTTGAAATGATACATTTACTCAGATTAAACTTTTTATCTGTCATCTACGTTCTATTACAAATAAAATATTGACATTTGCCATCTCCACATCATTGCATTCAGTTTTTATTCACAATTTGTCTAGTGTCCCAACTTTTTTGGAATCCGGTTTGTACTATCACAGTATGGAATTGACAGAATGATTGGCACCATTAATAAGCTGTAATGGAGTCCTGCTATCATTTTCACTTCAACTCATCAGTTACAAGCAACACACTGAACCAGTTTAAATAGAGGAAAAGTTTATCAGACCTGTGTTTAGTGTGTGTGTGTATCCCACAGTGCAAGAAGAAAAAAATGGAAAAGTAGAAAATTGTATGAAGAGGAAAAAAGAAATACTGTGGAAAAGCATAGACAATTGCATGGTTACAAGTCCATCTCTAGAGACCTTCATGTTCCTGTGTCCACTGAACACAGTCTTATCAAGAAGTTTAAGGTGGATGGAAGCAACAAGTAGATGAAAACTTTTAGCAAATTGCTTGAAAAGTGGAGAATGAACCTCGATCAACTGTCACAGATTCAAGCTGACTTTCAGACATGGTACAACAGTTTCAACTCGTACTACACCTTCACCAACAACAAGGTAGGAGACCCGGCAGGGCCCCAACCCAACACAAAGAAAGCCAGACCGTTTGCCAGAACAAACAAAAAGCCAAAACTTTCTGGCACAATGTACCCTGGATGATGAAATGAGGATAAAATTAGAGCTTTTCGCTAAAGAACATCTTTATGTTTACAAAAAACAGAAGGAAGCCTTCAAATGAAAAGAACATTATTCCTCCAGTCAAAGGAGGAGATTCACAGGTGTTTTGGGGTTGCTCTGCTGCCTTTGGCCCTGCATGCCATGACACAGCACATGGCATCATGAAATCACATGAGACTCCCCGCTTTACTGTAGTGTAGCACCGTACCCAGTGTCAGAATGCTTGGTGTCCAAAGACCATGGTTCTTCAACAGAACAATAACCCAAAGCACACTTCAAAAAGCACCAAGATTTGGCTTCTCCGCCCCCCCCAAATTTGTGTGATATTCCAATGCAAATTAAAAATTGCCCATGTTAACATAGCTATAGAACTATATGTGTTTCCAAAAGCATGCACCACCTCCACACACACACAGAGGCCTTATCCACTTACTTTGCATTTTGTAGTCGAAAGTGAGCTCCTCACCGGGTTTGATGTGACGGGTGGCGAAAAAGGCTATTCTAGGCAGCCGTTCATCGAGGTTGTCAATAAACACGTTGTAAACCTGCAGATTGGGGTTGCACTGCAGCCGAGGAGCAAAGAGAGACGCATACTAGTCAAAGGACTGCCGTGGAAGACGCGTGGCTGTCATTAATAAATGCCCCAAAAGCAATCATGACTCAAACTGCTCGCACGCACACACACACACACACACACACACACAAGTCAAAAGTTTCAGTACATTCTGAACAGCACACAAACCAAAGTGAACATGTGTAGTTAAACAAATAAATAAATGAACAGGCAGGACAAGAAAAAACCGGTCTGTAAGATGTGTGATGTTAATGCACATGCAACTGTCACATTGAGAGGAATGTGATACTCGTGGTAGCAGCTGTTTACAGTTAAAGGCAAACAAAATTTAGCAAACTTTGTTTTTTTTTTTTTTTTAAAGAACAGTCATTAAAATTACAATCTTAAGTTAGCAGCTGCTTTTGCATGAGCTCTGGATGACATGCACACTCTAAGCCAACTGTAATCAATTGCATCCTTTTTACTTGCGCATAATATTAATATCAATATTTAGACAACTTTGAGCAAAAGCAAGTAAACTGTCTGCATTGCTTCGTCTGCTGGCATGCAGCAGCAACACCAATTTACTGGACAGTTGCTGAATATTTGATTATAGTTCATTACAGGGAGAATATTCAACTCCTATTGTTTCAAAATATCAGAAAAACTACAAATATCTCAATGTGATTTTTTTTACAGCATCATGAGGTCCTACTGACACAGAGGCACAAAAACGTCTCGACCTTTCTGTGGGGAAAAAAATGTAAAGCAACTTGCATAGTTACATTTTTAACTTTTACCTACAGGCAGATACTTTTATCCAAAGCGACAAACAGCTGAAAAATCAGGGCCAGCAGGTGCCTGGATTAATTGAGGTTCAATGTCTTGCTCAAATGCGTGTCTTTACTGGACTGAAATCAGTAATGGAGCTGCAGCCAATCACTCAGAAGTAATCATTTGCAGCCTTTCCCACAACAACACAGGAAAAAGACCAACGACAACCCACCACACATACTCACACTATGGTTGACAAAATGGGAAATATTCCCGTGGTTAGCAGCATCCACCGTGTACACGTCCTCCACATAATCTAAATCAAACAGGTATGTGGCACCTTGGCGGTCATAAATGTGGCCGCGTCTCTCCGCCTCCTCGGTTGTGATGATCTGAGACATAAGTGAGCCTGTCAGTCATCAGTTAACTATACATCAAGACCGTGAGATGACAATAGCAGCAGGGGTCAGACTAAATGAACAACAGACACTTATCTAAGCCAGCCAGCTTATATGGGATCAACAATGGAGAGACCTTCGTATTTAACGGACATACCAGCTACCTTAAGAATAATAGTTTCTGTTGTCAATTAGATTCTCAAAATTCATTCAGTCAATGAAGACAAAAATCCATCCATCCATCCATTTTCCAAACCACTTATCCTATTGGGTTGCGGGGGGTCCGGAGCCTATCCCGGAAGCAATGGGCACGAGGCAGGGAACAACCCAGAATGGGGGGCCAGCCCATCGCAGGGCACACTCACACACCAGTCACTCACACATGCACACCTATGGGCAATTCAGCTACGCCAATTAGCCTCAGCATGTTTTTGGACTGTGGGGGGAAACCGGAGTACCCGGAGGAAACCCCACGACAACATGGGGAGAACATGCAAACTCCACACACATGTGACCCAGGCGGAGACTCGAACCCGGGTCCCAGAGGTGTGAGGCAGCAGTGCTAACCACTGCACCACCATGCCGCCCCAAGATAAAAATCTCTATAGCCAAATAAAATGCTTTGAGCTATTACACATAACACTTGAAATGAAAAAATCATGCTGTGAATTATCTGTAAGTCTGAATTTTTAGCATAGCCGTATACATATAAATGCGTTTTATAATGACATAATGCTAAAAAAATACACTTGCTATATTTGGCAGTAAATGTTCATGCACTTATGCCAATTCAAAATGATGTAATTTATCAGACTATTTTAGGAGTTTATGCCTACCTCCTTGGCTTGTTTTATTAACCATATGTGAAAAGGGGCACAGTGACAGGTAGTTTACAAAGAAATTAAAATTAGAAAGTTTAACAATGCACCTATTTATTTCAAATAACTATTCACAAATTTTTCCACAAAGCTGCAGAGATTGACTTACCTCCCCGATGTACTCCATGACAAAGGTGTTTTTACGGATGTGTTCCATGGTGCGTACACCCCAACCACGTCCATCGTCCGTCTTAAAGATGCAGAGGTCATACTGGATGCCCTTCTGAACGACACGGTTGGGGCAATCCAGGCCACAGCAGCAGCGCGAGTTGCACTCGTAGATGGGCAAGCCGGCGCGCAACCTGATCTGGCCTCGGTCGTTGTAGGCGAAGCGGTGGAGGGAGGCCCCGGCACAGCAGCCCTTCACCGGGTTGCCCAGGCAGTCGGTGCACTCGCAGCCCACCGTCACCTCGTTGAGCATGATGCCATCGCCCACCTTGTAATTGTTGATGTAGGTGAAGTTCTTAGGCGGGCCCTCCAGGTCCACCTCGTTCAGCACAAAGATGCGGCCCTTGTGACTGCGCATCTTGTTGAGGTGAGCCTCCCAGCGGTGAAGCTCCTGCCGCTGTTTGGCCTTCTGCACCAAGTATGAGGAGATACCACTGTCCAGCTTCTTGAAACTGCGCCTCTTCCTGTGCTTCCGCAGCTCCAGCTCCAGGTCGTGCTGGAATGCCTTGAGAAGCTTAATGCATCGGAGGTTCTTGCGCGGCTCCCAGCTGTTCTGAGACTCAGGATAGCCCTTCCACTTCACCAGGTAGAACTCTTGATCCTGAGGGACATGCATTGCCCAAAACCATATGAGGATTCCTGCTGTTAAAATTACCCTCTACCTTACCCTCGTCTTGTCTCAATATTTCATTGGTCTTCAGTTTGTACACAAGCAAACATAGGTTTAGGAATGCAGAGACTTATGATAAATTCTGAAAGTAAAAGCCGACAATTCCCATTAAAATGGTGACCGAGGATGCTTTGCACTCCCATGTACTGAAGTTAGAAAAATGTCTGCTGCGACTAATTATTTTAATGTTAAAGAAAAAACGATGTTAGAAATGCATTTTGCAAACGTTGCCCTGCTAAAAAGTGATCTACTAACGAATATTTCAACACAACTCATTTGATTGCTAACCTTAAGGTGAGACAGTGAAAATTCAAAAACGTAGAAAGAAGTTTTTTGAACTGACATACAAAATATGCCGAGCTCCTTTTAATGGATGAAGTGTTTGAAGTCTATTTCACTTACGGTAAAAAAAAAAATATATATACATCTTAGGGCGCCATTTAATAATAACCCACCTTCTGTTACTTCAGTACAAACATAGTAAAGGACTGAGCTGTTTTAAGAACTGCAGATTTACACCATTTGACCCATTGATTTATATAACATTACATGGGTTTTATGGGTGAACAATTGACAGGATAGACAACTGTCTATTCAGCAGCTAAAATCTACTCCAGGAAACAGCACAAATAAGCATTAACACTATATTGATGATTATTGACTTAAAACATTTGTCTGCAATCATCATCATCAAGGCTACAGTGAAGGACAATCTTAGGAATTAGCATGCTGGGACATAATCACACCCTGTTGCCTGAAAAGTCACATCTATAGCACTGTTCAAAAAGAATGCTAGTGAAATGATGCATATAATTTTGTCGAGTTAGCAGACTAACGACATTTAAGTTATCGCATCACAAAAGTTGCACTTATTGGTAAAGATGAGAAGCACTCAAGTGAGAAGTCTTTTGTGGAATGAGGCGATGTGAAGGAGCGTACTTTTGAGATCAAATTTTGGAAATGATTCAGCAGTCCTTCTATTGAGCGCGTGCTGTTCCAAGGCTGGAACAACTTCCTGCCAACTAACATTAATCGTTTGCTAAATTAGCAATTACAAAAGCAATCAGGAAGAAAATAAATCAGTTGGTTTATAATGAATGCCTCATAGCATCTTTGTGCACCAACAGACTACACACACATTCAATAGAAAGACAGCTCCATGGCTAATGGCCCTGCAGCTCCCCAACTTGAGGAAAGCTGAACCCAGTCATCACAAGTTATTGTACAAGACACCTGTACAAACGGCACCATCTGAGAACAGACATGGATTACATAACCTGAGGTAGGTAACTTACATTCAGCCTCTTGCACTGGAAGCTAAATGCCAATGAATAAAGCCATTCTGAGCAATCTGAGAAAAACACACAAAAAAAATCTGTATGGTACCAAACTGGGGCTACATAGGGTTGTGACGGTACATAAAATTCACAGTTTGGTACACATCTGGGTTTTGGGTTCACAGTTCAGTGCAATTTTGGTACAGCGGGAAAATTTGTTTTGAAAATGCTTATTATTAAAACTGCAAGCAGAATTTAGGAACAGTTACAAAAAACAGCAGCTTAAATCCCACTTGCAGAGACTGTGTCTGCCTTGTCCCAGTCACATGCACATTTGGATGATGTCTGAAATTAGATAGCACATACTGGATCTGTTTCCAGCTAGATATCCGACATACAGTCTTGGTCTTAACGCTACTGATTTAAAAGATGTGGAAGGACATTCCAGCTGTCGTTTCGCCATTACAACTGACTAATCAGCACTAGAAGATACCAACTCACAAACACAATTAGCATAATGTTATCCATCTACTTCTGAATTTAGGTTCCGCCCATGTCAATAAATGTATTCACTTGTTTCATTGTGCATACCAAACTAAAAATGTTGAAACTGAATGGCATGCCATTACAGCCCTACCTATCTAATTACATTAGAAGTGCATTTACACCCTACTAGGGGTGTAACAATGCATTCAGCTCACAATTCAATACACTTCACAAAATTTCTAACAAATGTCATTTCAATAAGATATCTTGGGCCTGCCTCCTCTACAATCTGATTGGTCACCTCACTGAACCAATCATTTTTGAATTCTCCCCTTAGAAATTTTTTGTGTAAGTAAAGCTCCCATGAGCTATCTGCTCAGCAGCCCAATATAAACTGACAGTGGAGCTGTCCTGCCAAATCTCTTCCCCCATCCAAATTCCTTCCTCCTGTGCAAAGTTTCATCTTCACCCTTAGTGCTGCAGCAAGAGTTCACAGCAATAAAATATGCCTATGAATGTTTTTTAAAAAGTGTGTTTGTGTTTTTAAGAGATCATTTGCATTTAGCTTAATAGTACTTTTTTTATTAGATGTTTTATTAGATTATCAATGCATATATAGCGATATGTTTCATCGAGTATAACCGCACAATTGGCTACAGGCGAAATATACATTAATAATCTAATAAAACGTGTCGTGTACCCTAAAGCTACATGCAAGCGACTTCTTAATAGTAATTAATAAACACGCACCTTTAGAAAAAGCATTTGAACACGTGTTATTACTGTGAACTCATACTGCAGCACTAAGGGTGAACTGGAAACTTTACATGGTCACTTGAAAGTACGGGGTACTTTGAAACTGCATCATTACTATTGCATCATCGGCCTAACAGCTGAACGGTAGGTCACAGGTGGAAGGAATTCGGATGGTAAGAGAATTGGTATGACAGCTGTCATTGGCAATTAAAGCACAAACACTAAATAAAACGCACAGTTTGCAACGTAGTGCAACACAGCTTAACCACTGCAACCGCGTACTGAAAAACAACCACCACGAAATTTAGTTTATCCATCACACCCGACCTTTCAAAACAAGTTTACCTTTTGAAAATGACATCAGTTTCAAAGTACACTGGGAACAGACAGGAACCCATAAACTCCCAATACATTTCTTGCATGACTCACCTTACGCTTCTTGTAGTCGCAGAGGTACTCTACTTCATAGTCATTAAACTTCTTTTTGCTCAGTCCCAGTCTCTGGCAGAAGACCTTCTCCTGCTGGCAAAGAGTCTGCAGCTGGCTCAGTGACACCTTGCACGCCACACGGCAACCTGCAGCGGAGAAAACAAGCAAGGAACATGCCAACATTCACAGCATTTAGTAGCATCACGACCGGTATTAACCAAAATAACCAATTCTTCTGGAATGATCAGTTAATCCAGTGTTTACCGACTCCGCTACATAGAGAAAACCCACACTTCCCATTCGTTTCAGCCACGTTAACTAGATCTGTAGACAAGCATAACTTATGGACCCCCTTGCAGAAATAGTTATGCTGACAAGGTGTTTAACTTGCTAATTGACCTTAAGTTGAATCACTGTGGGCATAAAACAAACTAACACACCATAACACACAGTACAAAAAGATTAGTTATAGCATCCAATATGCATAGATATGCATAGACCCTACACAGAAAATTCTGAAACGGTCTATAAAGGTCCAATAACAAAGCATATACTTTGTTTTTATAAGAGTCAAGCTTAAACACGTTAGTTTGACAATAGCTAAAATAAGCAGTTTGGCTAGAAAAAAAAAGTCCGGAGGGCGAAAAACCAGTTATGCTACAGCGTTGTGATGCAGCACAAAAACGTTAAGGAAAACTGCTTTGTTACCGTTCCGTAATTTAATATTGCGAGACCTCAGTCTTATCGATAACAACATGAGCCAGAAAAATACGATTCCCATATCTTCACCAGTATAACAAACATACAAAGTAAAACGCAGTTATCAGAAGATTAAATGTCAGTTTAATATTAATCTGGGACCTAAAACATATTCTGATTTACGAATGAATAATACGCTTCTGCGTTTCCCTTGCCGTTTTCCCACACTACCGGCTCTGAATATTAGCGATCTGTGCAGCTGTTAGTGTTATAGCCACACGTAGAGCCAAATCGTTTAAAGAATACACAGCTTCATTAACATTTGCACTGCAATGCCAGACGCTTCATTTTCATGCATAATCGCAGCAACGCAACACACATTATTATTCTCACAATATCATAGATATTAAAACCATTTCACTGGAAAAATATAAATGTTTCTTTTTATTTTCTTTCTGTTGTCACCCGAGTATTAGGCCGCATGCTTTTAAACACGGTCGTAAAGTAAGGAGTGGAGTACCCCACAATTCAGTCTTGATTACTCTGGAACAAAACATGTGGCTAAAACTGGCGTCGACTATTGTAATGCCAGACGGCGGACTAAAATGGGCTAAACATTTTGACATTAAATTGCTTGTGAACAGACGGCTGCGCTTGTGGATCTGGCCTCAGACTAATCGCTTTGAACACAAGGAACCGAGACAGACAGCCGATGCACCAATAAAAGTTACCAACAATAATATTTAGCCTAGCTGCTTCTCTGCTCCCACAATAGCGGCCTGCCTTCCATCATCGCCCAGCAGCTCCAGATGGACTAACAGGTTGTAAGGTCTCGTGCAGCAGACTGTTTCCGAAGGTTAGTTAAAGCTGCCTTGGATCTGTACTCTTTCGGTAATCCGTCGTTACGCTCGTTTGGCACTGTGGAGATCTACCTAACAGTTACCAAATCGCCGACAGCCACTTAGCCAGCTAACCAGCTCGCTGTCAGAATTCCAAATGTCTCTTCGCAATATATCGTCGATTTCCATATTCTCGCACTACGACGAAGAAATGGGACCGTTTTTTACAAGCTAAACGCAAAACCCTTGAGCAATATAAAGCAATACTTCCTACCTTTCAAATTTTCCGCCATCTTCTCCCCACCGCCAAAACCGGAATGCTATAGATGGGCGGAGGTAGGACATCTGAGACGTCAACGATTGGAAGATTTGGTATTCACTGGCACTTGTTTTATCCAATAGGCGTCGAGCTTTGCTGATGAATTTTTCAAATGGACAGAAGTTAACCAATTCGAACTCACAAAATATAGGGGAAGCTGTGTACTCGATTTGAGCAGGACAACGGCCAATCAGGAGGCGTCGCGTTTTCACGTACATAGGTATTCTTAGAATATAGATCTTCGATATTCATTTTCTGTGTATTTGTGTGGCGTGGTGTTTCGTTCACGGAATGTAGTTGGAAAACGGCCAACGTAATATTACCGCAGTTAGTGATTTTTCCATTCGACAAAATGTATATCAATCAAAAAAATTAGTCTATTGTCTAATCTTTTAACTAGACATTTATATTTTACGTGAACGATTATGCAAACAATTCTCAGGTATGTATATTTGGATGTAGCGCCGATTTCACTGAAGAAGTAGAGGTAAGAATAACGGATTTGTGCATATTAACATTGTTAAAATACGCTTAGCTGAAATGGATTATTTAAAAAGCTGAGCACTGACACTGCTGCGTCAAGGAACCAGTACTTTTAATATCTATTTAGTTTTTAGAATTTCAACTTTTCTTTACATAAATCTTTAATTTGCGATTATAGTTAATAAGACATCTAATTTGAATTCCGTCTATGCCTACATTATTAAAGAAACAAATTAAATCCCCAAAACAAGTTAAATTCAGCCAAGAAACCTGCAAGCTTCTAATACTAATTTTCTTAAAATTAAATTTAATTAAAGCCGAACAAACTACTCAGAATTGTTTTACTCCCAGTAATGGCATTTATTATGAATAAAGCACTCATAAATCAGTAGCAATTTGTCAACCTGCAACGCTCAAAAGAAACATCCACACAAAATGGTACCATCGATTTTTTTTACATCCCACAATCACATTCAAAACACGAGGCACACTGTAGTGCACTGCTTCAGACAAGTGTGTTCCAAAACAATATTATTTACATGAAAAACGGCAAACTACATCTCAATGACAAATACAGACTTTGAGAGCCACAAAAGGCCCAGGGTTTTCGATCTAACAAAACACAAAGGTAATCCCTTCGTGTCAGCATCTTAAGTAGAGCTCAGGATCTTGAAACGTTTCTTTGTTAAAAACAAAATATTTCACCTTAAATTCTTCCTGTATATCCTAGATTTATATCTGATTGCACTTTAGTTGTGTATTCCATACAGTTACTCTAAACTGGACAGAGATATTAAAGCTGCCTCTTCAAAGCTAAGCACGTCAGATTCAAAAGCATTGCAGTGTTTTCACTTCAAATTACAACAGTAAAATATGTGAATACATTGTGATATTTACTTTGCCTTGTTAGAAAATGAAAATAATTAGAATTATATCGTGTGGTTTAGGATCCCTTTTCTATTGTCTATGGCAAAACATTTGTAAAATATCCGTAGTCAGCTAGTCATCCCTGCACACATCTGAATCATGCAAACACCAATATCTGTCAAACTGTGATCCTGCCCATTGTTGGATGGTTTTATTCATGCTTTTATAAGCTTTTAAATTGCATAACTTAAGGCTGAAATACAGTGTTTTGCTCTTGTATTGTTGCATTCAAATTTAAGGAAAGTGGTTCTTTATAGGTCTGGCAGACTTAAACTGTTACAAGTAAATATACTTGATGTAAATTTGATACTGAAGTATTATCATTCAGAGCTCCATGGGAATGTAACATGTTCTGCCAGCTTTGAGTGGTACTGCCACAAATATCTCACCTTTCCGAAAACAGTTGCATAAATCAACATAGTAGTTGTTACATAGTATTTAAGCCACAAAGACTAAATGAACAAAGTGGACTCCTAAGCTTTCTGCTTGCAATAAACTGTTAAATACTCAATTTCTGTAGTTTGTCATTTTTCCCACCAACCTGTGGTTTAAAAAATAAAAACAGGGTTAAGCATCGACATTGCCGCTTACAAGCTTCTATTACGTAAAGGATGTAAAATCTGAAGTATTTTTTATCTAGTTATGTCACGGCCATATACACATGTGGTCTTTAGGGAATGGGTAAGCTTTTTTTTTTTTACTTGTATGTGGCTTTGAACATAAAAAATTGCAACATGGAGAAGTGGTGGTTTTGTGTGACTGGAAATGAGAAGTAGGTGTGGTCACTTCTGCTCCCGCCTCCAAATGATAACCATGCCAGTGGCATCTGAAGAAGCCAGGAGGCTTTCGTCACAGTTAAAGCTCACGTCCATCACTGGCCCACTGTGGCCCTGCAGCTTGTTGACGATGGCTTTGGTGTTGCGCTCCACATCAAAGAAGTACACACAAGCATCTTCACTGCCAGTCACTGCAGAAGACAGAGATGGACATAGTGCGGTCAGATGGGATCCACACAGAAATAAATCTCTGTTCGGTCACAGAAGGGCTGTGTGCAGGTCTTACCCACGCAGGCACCCTGTCTGAAGGACATCAGTGGGCAGAAAATGCTATGCAGAAGCTGAGAGCCATGCTGGATAGGGAAACTCCTCTTCAGTTGTAGTGTGCCCTCATTGTCCACAACCCTGTCAAACCAGACAGTACCAGACAGCAGTTAGCTTGGAGTCTATCCCTGGAAGCAGAGCGTACAAGACGAGAATATCCAGGATGCCAGACTAATCAATCAATAAGATTTCTAAGCCTATGCAAATCATATAATACCCCAATAGCTGCCAGCACTTACACAGTATTACATAAGTATTCAGTGTTATGTGACTGACCTGTACAGCAGCAGCTTGTTGACGCAGGCATTGACCAGGAGGGAGGGGTCCCGGGCCTCCCTGCTGATCCAGGAGCGGGCTGATATGCTGGAGATGGTACTCCCCTCGTTCACCACCAGCCGCTTGGCTTTCGTCAGCTTTCCTGTCAAGGGAAAGCACAGCAGCCGTCAGGCCGTCGCATGTCACACTCACAGACTACCCCCATTCCTTTAGCTGATTCCTCCAACACAGAAGTAGCTCTTTCAAACAGGGGAATCCAAAAAGGGTTCTGGAATCATTTATGTGTGCAAGTACTGTGTTGGCTAATCTGGCAAAGACAAAATTATAAAAATAACACCATGCTTTCACCATTTAATTAGATTTTCTATATTAGTTGGTAAGAACACAAATAGAATGATGGACATATATCGCATTTTGTTCAAATACAGAAAAGAAACAGCACTGTACACTAACCCTTGTGGGTTCTAGAACTTACCTGTAGCCATGTCAAAGAGGAAGGAGAAAATGCTGCCACAGTCATCCCCAGCCCAAAGGATCTTGCCCGGAGCATCGAAAGATAAGGACAGAACTCGGCCTGTGAGCTTGCTAGAACCTCCCTTCACTTTCTTCCCAGTGGAGATGTTGACCACTTGCAGGATATGCTTACTGTTCCCCACCTGGGCAAAAGAAGCAAGAAAAAGTCCAAGGGAATGTGAAATTTGGTATGAAAAAATTATGAAGTGCCAAAAATTCAAATTCTTCACATGACAATAGAGATGCACAATGTGCAATAATAAACTACATCGATTGTTCTGTACATCAAGTCAGCTGGATTAAGACAATAAGTCACGCTAAAACATTCTTACTGTCATATGAAACTAAACTTAGCAAGCTTTGCAATTTTAATGATAGTTTCTTTTTTAAATCATCTAAAATTTGTTTACAAAAAACAAGCATTCTAAAGTTTACCTTGGCTCTGCATGTCCTGTCTGAGCCAATCATAATCATTTTCATCCTTTTATGTTTTATAAATATCCATATTAATCACAAAAATTTTAAATATTGCAATGTGAATTTTCTCCAATATTGTGCAGCCCACCAACTGACAAGAACGTAGAGTCCTAATGTTGTGTGTCTACTAACCACAGTCAGATTGTTGTTCATGGGCTGGAAGGTGCAGCAGAGCAGCTCGCTGGCATCGGGGTCGGCCACCTCGCGAATGCAGCGTCCGTCCTGCGTGTTCCAGATGCACAGCGTGCCATCCAGCGATGTGGACACAATGATGTCATTGCTCAAAGACCAAGCAAAGTCGGTGACAGGCCCAGCGTGGCCCCTAAGGGTGACCTTGACACTTGGTGGGGCCGGGGACAGTGCCATGATGGACAGAGTGCCATCCAGGGAGCAGCAGGCTAGCAAGTGCTTGTCATCGTTAGCAAACTGCAGCCGTGGGACTGTGGATCATTTACAAAGATTAAGGTACAGTCACTTTAGCGTGAAAAATATCTAGCGACTCTGAGTAAAATAAAAATGGCTCTGACAAGATAATACACTTTATCGTGGTAAGGTGGGTATACCACGGTGTTTTCATATGTAGAATTTCATCATGGGGGAACCCCCCACCAAGATACCAGTGTAATGGTGTGCTGTTATGACAAGACATTACCAGCACATGTAACCCTTTATACTGTTAATGCATACATGCGTAGCCAATCCCTAGGATCAGAATTATGCTTTTAGTAGTACCCTCAAGCAAACAGTGACTGGCAGCCAGGAATTTTTCTGTACTGATATTTTATACACAGGCAGCTTCAAATCAAAAAGATACAACTACGATAATGGCCTTCTCCATTTTGCACTGCTGCGAAACTGAGGGCTGAACTCCGCCCATGCCATGCGGATTGGTTCAGCTACGCAAATTCACAGGTCAAATTCATGTGAATGACCTCAGAGACAAAAACACCCTGCAAATTCACCTTGCTACCAAATTTTCTACTTATCGTGTCGAGCAGCTAGAATGGAACTTGAACGAGAAGCAATGAGACCATTCCTTTGGCCTGACAGGATGTTACATCAACAGGGCCGCAGAGTACCGACACTGATCTACTCACCAGCAGAGTCCACGTGCTGATCGAAGATGTGGTGCATGCCAGCAAATGCGTAGTTCTCACTGAGTGTGGTATCCCCAGCCATGGCACGACTCGCCTCTGCCACCGAGGTGGGCACCAGGCTGCCTGGGGGTCTGCAATTGCAAACATATCCTTCAGCATTACATTTACATATTTAGCAGACACTTTTTTTCCTAAATGACGTACAAGTGACGCAGACAGCACATTACAAACATACGTGCTGTCGTAATGCCCAGGTACGAGCGTAAGGAGTATCAGTGCTACACAATTTGTGGTTTGGTGGTTACACTGATTGAAATTCCTCATCACCCAGGAATCATAAAGGAAAAAGTCTTTATCCTATGGCTGGTAGCTTTATGTCCCTGTTAGCATGAGGATGAGAGGATTACATACAGTAAAGAGTGTTGTTGCTGTCCCTTCATGAATACCTCTCATCAATGACAGCCCGGTTCATCTGAGCCTGTAGCTGGTATGAACCTCGACTGACAGACCTGCGGTGGCCCCGTGCCCCCTGGGCCCTCAGATCCTCCTCAAAATCCTGCCAAGAGACAAGAAAAAAATAAAAATACAGTGACGTGAGCCTGCATAACACAACACTGGCTGAGGGAACCATTAAGTGCACAATGGCAAGGCAGGTTGGGCATGACACCTAAATTACAGAGTTCAACGACTAACCTGTACCTTGATACTCTTCATCTGAAAATATCCCGCTAAAACGAGACATCCGAGCATTCCTGTTTGCTTTTGGATATCTGCCATTCGGCATTTTTATGGGTTTATCTCCAGCCTAATTTCCAGTTCTGTATTCTGTTCTGTGTTCCAATCAAATCCCGGATGCGTGTTCATTCCATAAGTTCATCACCAAGCCTATTGCTTTATTAAATCAGCAGCAGAAAAAGGCCAATTATGTTCTGCTATAGGTAACTCCTGATGACAAAGGATATAAAACAGCTTAAATCTGAATGTAAGTCAAAACTTTCAGATTCACCTGCACCCCAGATAGGTCCTTCTACTGGCTCAATGCTTCCATCATATCAAGTTTATTCTTTTAAGAAGAACAAATATTGCTACACTGCTCATTTACTGCTCATTAATATGATGACAGACAATAGCATTCTATGCAGCACCCCCCGCAACGAATGATGCATCTAAAGGTCGATTTCCTTTCCCTCTCTTTCTCCCTCGGTGCCTGACCTCCATGCGGTCCAGCGTGGTGCGGGAGCTGCGCACGCTGCTGGCTCGGAAGCTGCTCTGCTCAGAGAGGGGCCCATAGCGCAGGGCCAGCAGCTGGCTGCGCAGCCTCAGGTACTGTCTGCGCAGCCCTGGCTCAAAGCCACACTTTGCATTCTCTCTGAGCAACTGGCTGCGCCGACGGATGTACTGCGTGCGGAACTGCGGGAAGGTAGGCGTGCGATAAGCATTGTACCTATGGAAGAATAGAAAACAATACATTTCAGCCAAAACATAACAATAGGGGTTAGTTTAAAAAATGTTATTTTAATGCAACTCTGAGATATAGAGTGACTTTTATTAATTAATAATTAATAAATAATGTTATAGCTAAATGCACATAAATAAAGGTCACCTTGCGTCCACTGCCAATACTTGCTGCCAAACTGCAGCCATTCCACACAACTCAAGGGAAAAGGGGGATGGGGCTGATGTCACGTGTCTGAACACAAGAAAACAGGAGTCACTGTTAAATGAGAAGAAACCCCAACTTTTAAACAAAAAATCACTTATGTCTATTTATCAAGATTTACTACAGTATCATGTGACTGACCTGTATAGCAATAACAAGATTAATTACAGATTGATGCTCTATGACTATTAGCTAAACAGAAAACAAAGAAATCGCACGTACGTTTCAATATGTAATGTTTAAAACATTTTCAAGTATTAATTTTTTTTTAAATAACTGGTTTTCTTATGAATCTTAGAATGACAATATTCTAAACATTTTAACATATACATACAATGCACAGACCTCCTTCCATAGAATTGTTCAGATGTTAAATTAGTAAATTATGCTGAGGTGGACTAGAACGAAAACTGCCAACTAGTTAACATTGGGAGAGCCTGTTTTTAGAACTACTGCAGAACCTGGGCCAGATATAACAACTTGAATTGTATTTAATAAATTACCGTACATAGGCGTTAAAATGAGTGATCGTCACGTTCATATACATACATACAGTTGTCACTTGGCAGTAGTTATTAAATATTAAGCGTAAATCTACATTACGTGTATCTCCTGAGCAACCTGCAATGGGGTGGTAATTTAACATACTTACTGTCTATCTAGTTTGTCATCTTAATTACCAATTAAATCGAATTATTTCGTAACTGTCCTCAGAATACGCAACAGGGCCGGACTAGACGAAAGTAGCCATCTTTCCGACCGCTGGCCCTTATTACCCAAGCAACCATTCAACGGCATTCCAACTGGCGGGATGCAACACACAAAAAACATTTTTTCATCGTATAATATGTCAAAGGAATGGATGTAATGCCACATAGGAGGGGGGACATACTGTTGACAGATAGCCGTAGGTGGGCTGGCGAAATCGCCGGCTAACTAGCAACAGAACAGCCACTTCCGATAGGTTACCAACAGCCGAACGTTACATACAGACAAACAAATTGCGTGCATATATTCTGCGTTGAATTCGTTTTTTTACACAACGTAATTACTGACATTGCTGACGTCCTTTTTGTTACTGACGCGTAAAATACGAATGACCACCTAGGCTAGTTGCATTCTGTAGCTAGCTGTCTGGCTAGCTAAAAGCAGTACGCGTCACGCATGTATACGCCTTTCATTTACTGAATAAATATAATTTAAAGCAATATTGCTGATATTCACTCCTTTGTACCTTTCGTGACGCGGCGTTGATTCTTTTGACTGTTTACATTCACTATACACTTAATTCGTACCTTTTCCGGAGGCTGACTGCAAAAGCAAACCTCTCCTTCTGCCTTGCCAAAATAAACGTGGTTGCCAGATTGTATTACCTTTTGCACATCCAGGTGTTTTACTATCAATTTTTGAATTTTTAAAAACGACTACTTTTGCAGCGGTACATATTGTACTTCACCGATAAATCTACGTCATTCACTGAATGGATGAATGAATGAATAAGCTATATATAGTTGCTTTTATTATTGAATGTACAAAATCAGCATCCTGCATGTCAATGGCAACCCTGCATCCAGGTCACATGGCATTTAGTAAGACTGGTAATAGCCTTTAGCTACATAGTGAATGGGGGTTAGTCAGAATGATTGATTTCGTTTATTGGTGTTACATTCGTATGGGATTTTAAAAGTAATTATGATCAACACTTCCAGGAGGGGGACAGCATGGGACCAGGGTTTGAGTCTCTGCCATGGCACCAAGTATGTGGAGTTGGCTGGTCCTCCCTGTATTGTTGAGGGGGGAACTCCGGGTCCCCCGCCCAGTTCAAAAACATGCTGAGGGTAATTGGAGTTACCAAATTGGTGCCTTGATGGGTTGGCACCCCATGCTGGGTTGTTCCCTGCCCATAGCTTTTGGGATAGCCTCCAGACCACCCACAACCCAGAACAAGACAAGTGGGTACAGAAAATGGATGGACCTCCAGGAAAAAGCAATTGAAATTTAACAGGCACTCAATCAATTTGCCTAATCTTCGACTTGCCTGCTACACTTCAAAGCAGTAATGTTTTATTTCTCTTCTTCCTGATGTAATACATTGGGGGTATTTTCAGTGAGAGCGTCAGACTACATGCTCTCTGTTGGGTAAATTCAAGTTTATGTTTGTCGCATAGTCTCTATACAACGGTGGCCTGTGTTGTGTCGTTGTTGTGTACTTCAGCAGTGAGGCTCACTACAGAGTGGTCCACTTGTACAATGTCCTCTGTGGGTTTGGGACTCTCGTTCTCTGGGCTGGGTAGCTGTCGAGGCCTGACTTGTATGGGGATGGGGAAACAACCCAGGGGGGCATACTCGACGCGGCACAAGGTATCCTCGCTATCACTGTTATATCCAAGGTTGCCAGTGCCGCCTCCAGAGCAGCCGGACCACAACTCCTCCTGGTTCAAGTTGATCTGCCCCGCAAGGGACCACAGCTGCTCAGTTTGAACTTCCTTCTCGCTGTGACCTCTCGTATGGCTGAGCTCCATCCTCCTTCCATCTTCCAGACTGGGTTCTACTTTCCGGAAAGTATGGTGAGCAAAAAGGCTGATGCAGAACATCTCCACGATCACAGAATAGTGGTATATCACTGCAAGAAAATGGGATCATACTTAACATAGGAGTCGTCATATAGTGTTCATTAAACTGTTAACCAGCAGATAATTAGTGGTGTACAACTAGTTTATGACTAATGGAACATGATTCCCCAGAAACAGCCCCCAGTCTCAAACCAGTTCCCCTTACACATTGACACCTACACTGGGACCGCATTAGGTAGGAGAAAGGGGGTGTGCAGGGGAACACTTTCAGAGCTCCCATGGTCTCCAAGATTCCACTCTGAAGGCCACATAACACCAGCACCACAATGATGCAGACAAACTTGGCCTGTAGCCCATAGCCATGCAGGACTCCTTTGGTTGCCTTATAGAAGAGCAAGTAGCCATAAAAGGACAAGAAGGTTGATATGGCAATGATGGCGTTGACATACAGATTGGGATTCACAGAATCAACCTGAGGAAAGACATAAAGCACAATATGAAGAATAGTTAAAGGAATTCTGGAAGTAGGTTCTTTATCAATCAACTGACCAAATTAAGCTATAATTTGAATAATAAAATATCTGTGGCAGAGACAAGTGGCCAATAGGTGTAGAACCACATCTTACTCACATCTCCATAGTCATATTGTTCATCTGTCCAGAGAACGAGTGTGATGAAGAAAAGGATGGTCCTCACCACAGACAGCTGGAGGACGGCTACCATCATCCATCCAAGGGTGGTCCTGAATGAACAGCAGATGATTCTTCCACCATTGTTTCCCAATCTAAACTTATTTTCTGACCTGAGCTCTCCTGGTTCTTTCAATTGCCAAAAAATAAAGATTCCTCAGATTAACTGAAAAAGTCAGTAATTATCTAAATTGGGAAGCCTTTTTAACCTGTATGTATTATTAACAACACAGATGGTGTACATGCCTTGAGAAATAACCTATGCCAAGCGTCTTGTTTCATAGTCTAAGTAGCTCAATTCATAGTCCAGTACAATGATGCGCCTGTTGCTCAGTGGTACCTGTTAAAGGTTATCAAAGGGATGCAGCAGCAGAAGCAGCAGGGAAATGGGTTGGGATAAATTGGCTGGCCAGCCAAGGCCTCTAGCATTCTGTCCTTGCCTCCAAAGAAGTCTGTGATGAGCCCCATGAACTTCAGCAATGTGGTGGAGTGGTATCTTTATGGAGAGACAAAGAAGTATTTCGCTGGAATACAGAAAGCCATTTCACATGCTTTCTAGTTTGCAGAAATTCTTATCCTGAATAAAAAAAAAAAATGTAACGACACAAGCGTTTAAAAAATGCAACGTTGTAAAACTTTTTACTTACACAGAAGCTATAAAATTACAGAGTGAAGATGAACGAGGCACGTATAAAGCAGTTATGGAGGTCAGTCCAAAGACCTGCAGCAGAGACGAGTGGGAAACAGGTGTGAGAGAGAGTCCAGGATGCACTTCTCAGAATGGAAGTAGCTTGAACACAGCAGGCGACTGTACCGGATACATGCCCAGGATCCACAGGGAGAGATTTCTGCGTCTGAAGGACACCGCGTGTCTGAGAAAGAACCCGATCTCCTCCAGGAACAAGGTCAGCATGATGAAGGCCAGGCCGGCGGCAAAGAGAAACACCCATAGCTCAGTCTTGATCACTGCAGTTAGATATAGCATGCTGAGGTTAATGGAGTTACCAGATTGCCCGTGGGTGTAGATGTACAGGTGAATGGTGTGTGAGTATGCTGAGTGTACTGCGAATGCCGTGCTGTTGCTGTGTGCTGACTGAATGCGTATGAGCCAGGTTGAGTTTGCAGACCCACAATGCAGTAAACACTGGGGAAATGTCACACACTATCCACACTTTACATACTGGTTTTTCCATATATATCATCCATCCATCCATTCATTTATCCATCTTCTAACCATTATGAACTAGGAAGATATCAGGGATATTTCTGGAGAAAGTTCAGGGTTCATGTCCACCTAGCTAATTTTTCTTCAGGAAGAATTTGGGTCACACTTACAGAAGATCCGCTTCAGAGAGTTAAGCCATTATTGAGCCATTGATAAAACGGCTAAGCGTTATTAGCCCTTTATTCATGGACAAGGAGACCGTCACCTGCAAATAACTCAGACGACAGGGGAATCTCTGCCCCAGGCCAGCTGCAGTTGCTTCCTCTTCCCATCATGCATCTGTCTGAGAAGGTGCTGTTGGGTCTCACAAAAAGGACGCCGCGATTAAAAGCAGATAGCTACTGCTATCGAACAGCTTCACAGCATAATGCACTAATACATTTCATGGGAGGTATAAATCAAAATGAAACAAAAGCAGGCTGTGAAGCAGGAGACCACACTGGCAGACCTGGGTAATTCTAAGATTAACACAAATGGTGATAACAATAAACGAGCCAAAGAGAAACAGAGTCAATGAAATATTCTTATGACTCCACCCAAAGACAGGCCTTCTTCACATTATACTGCCAGAACCTATTAAAATGTGCTGGGTTCTATACAGTCGTTGGCTTACACCACTACCCATCATTGGGGAGCAGCATGTGGCTCAGTGGGCTAAGCCTGTGTGCCTGTAATCAGAAGGTCGCAGGTTCAAAACCCAGCCTCAGCCTGTGAGTCCTTGAGCAAGGCCCTTAACCCCCAGCTCCCTGGGTGCCGCTACGGGTGGCAGCCCTTCGCAGACAACTTCCTCTATGAAAAAAGAGGAAGTTGTGGGAGGCGTAAAGACAATTTCCCTACGGGGACAATAAAAGTATCGATTATTTTTATTATTATCATTTAGATATATAATGCAGACATCCCACCTCCCAGAACCTCCCAGAAATCGACAGCAGCTCCCTGACTCCCCTGAACATTATTCTATTGAAGCCAGCAAGACCTTCAGCAAATTTTACCACCAGCAACACCCCCAGGCTAAAATATTTCCACCTCAATATACCATAGGTGGTATGTCTGACATTGTACCACAACTATTATGACTATTAAACAATCATTGCAGTTGTGCAAGAATGGAAAGGGTAAGATACTTTAGAACAAACATGGTGTTGCTAAAATCACTCAAACCTTGAAGTTGTTTATTTAAGAAGTGCATTATAACACTGACGTAAGGCCTGATAATTGGTTTGTCCTACTCACCCATAAACTCAATTGTACTGAAGAAGTGATAGGGTTAGTCAGGTTCCTGGTTTTGACCTCAGCATGTAGCAGAAAAAGTATCTAGTCTGTTCCGTCTCTGAATGGCGTGCTGTAGTCTGAGAGATGCCTTCCTGAATCGAGTGATTAATGATTGACTAATCGTAGGCAGTGACACAGCTACAGAGCTAAGTCCGTTCTTCAACACGTTCCCTTAAAGATCCGGTGCTCATTGTGCGGAACCTAGGAAAAGAGACAGTGGGAAGAACACAAATCAAACGTTTCCTAACCCTAATAGTTTACACCAACAAAAATGTTTTACCATGCAGGACATTGGGAGAAAATAATATTTAATGGATTGTATATATCAACTGAGCGTTCCATGGCTTTCTGATTCAAGAAAACTGTGTACATTGATGTTGAACGTCAACTTGAAGAAGAAGATGTACTTGATGAACTTGAACAGATTCTCTTCATATGCTTACAACTCATATCCAAGTGTGTATGTATGAACTGAATGTATTTGAAGCTGTTAAGATAGTGACGATTACTACTTGTTCTGTTATTCATGTTCTATGTACTTAGGATTGATGACATGGTGCAGAGTGAAGGAACAATGGTGGGATCAGTGCAGTCAGGGTGCATGGTATGTCTGACCTCAGCTCAGCAGGAGCCCGTTTGTTTCTCCTAGCTGCTCCTGCTTGATGGCTCCCCAGTGCCACCCTTATTCAGCGACTACATCCATAAATGCAAGTCATGAGAGCACCAGAAGATGCACTTTCTAAAAGACTGAAAAGAAAGCCCAAAGTCTAAAAGACTTGCCCAGAAAACCCAAATGTCAACTCTCCAGCTGTCACCCAAAATCTACTTGGGCGCCAAACAATATTCCCTCAACCTGATTTGCCACCAACAACATGACGAGAGCAAGAGTCCCATTTTTTCATGGAAATAAAACCTGATAATCATAATAGTCTTGGCTTTGCCTTGTTCTCCATATCCTCAGTGTTTTCTGAATAGCCAGCCAGTCCATTTAGGGAGATTTTATGTTAATGCTGTTTTGAGGAACTTTTACCAATCCTAGTGCTTATGCTAAAAAAAATCAGCCATTAATGGTTATGTTCAAGTACTGTGTAACAATGAAGATTCCCAATACTGAGTCAAGTAAAATCTGAAGGAGAATGAAACCAAATTCTTCAGCTTTTAATGGGAAAAAATAACACAAAGGATACAACATAATAACAGAAACCACAGTAATTGGAAAACAGAACATATACAAGAAAAAAGGAGAAAGACTGGAAATGACTAACTCTCCGCTCAGTTAACTAACAATACTCACGGCACAGTAACAGAGAATTATGGTCAGCTATCTTCATAAAAATATGGATGGTAAAAATTATTGAACAGATCTATTGCAAAACTATATGGCACGATACAAACAAAAAACAAAACTTACAAAGGTGAGTTAATATGTTGATAAGGATCACAACAGATCAAAAAAGAATATAAACTGACAACTCAGTTTATTCCAGTGTAATAAGATCATTTGGCTATTCAATGAACACTGCTAAGAGGATACTATGGCTTAAATGACAACAGGTAAAGGAGTTCTGCCGTTTCAGGGCTCAGATATAATTTCATACCATATAAAGTATAAGTATACTACAACTAACCCAGAGGCATGAAAGTAATATATTACTGTTGTGCGTACCGGTATATGGCGCTGCTTGTAATACCTGTATGGGTAGCTTTCAATTGCAAGCAACCCCAGCATTTTGATGAAAGATCGAGAATCCACAACAAAATTTAAATTTAAAACAATAGGGGGGTTTAAGAAGGGAAAATTGGGGGGGGGGGGTGCATAATTTTCAACTAATTTGATCTAATAAAGTTCTTCTCACCAAAGTACCCGTTCATCCAGGTTTTTAGCCGTGACTTCACCATCTTCAGCTGTGTGACAGACCTTCCTCACACCTTCCCAGGCACCGCACAGTCATGGGCAGACACCCGCTTTCTTCACAAATCACACAGTGCACTTACAGTACCAAGCAGGGAAGCAGGCATCAACTGGGGGAAGTGACATCTCACAGAAACCAAAAAGTGGAACCTGATATGTGTGGAAGAGCTACTTTGACATGGGCCAGCACAAGATCTCCTCTCCATGAGGAGACAAAGTCATGGTGAAGGACTGTTGGCTTACAGTTGAATCTCCACCTTAAGGGAAATCTGTGTTACATTTAAACTTGCGGTAACTGCCTGTTTGGAAGAGTTTCGTCAGTTTACTGTGAGATCCTACAAGGTATCATGAGGTATAAAAAGAAAAAAATTAATTGGAGTTACATTTGGAGACATACATATATGAGACTGAAAACTAGTCCAAATATTTACCACCTGGAAGCTGGTGAGAGGCTGTCCATCCGAGTGACTGACAGGTGGACTAATGGGCCAGTTACAGTCAAGCTTTAGAGAGCTGATAGTGACTCACAGTGCAATGGTTCCATTGAAAGCATGGAAGTATACATTTTTTTTTTTTGGGGGGGGGGGGGGCAGCTCATAATTTGGAGGATGAGGAAGGAATAGGTTCCAAGTGAAGATGACGTGCCATTGGTACGGCGGGAGCCAGGGCTGGGGACCATTCCGGATGTCCTGAGCAGGAATCCGGAGAAGAGAAGGACAGAAGGGGAATTCCAGAAGACAGGCCTTTGCAGTGCTCCTCTGGTCGGGCCCTGGGCTCAGGGTGCTGGACATTACTGCCCCTCGTCCCCGTCCAACACTCAGCGGATGAGACGGTAGAACACCCAGCAGCCAAACGTTACCCAGTGGCTCGCCCAGCTCAGCTCAGTCCACTTCTGAATGGTGTGGTTGGCCAGATAGCCCTGGAGAGGGGCAGAGGGGCGAAAGTGACCGTCAGGTTATGGCTTTGCTATAAGTCACGTGCCAGTCAGCGACTGTCGATAGACATCTGATCTTCAGTAGTATCTCAGGTCACCAACAGCTAAAGCTGTTACCTAGTATGCCTGTGCACTTAAACTCAAAATGAAGTCAACACTGAAGTAATACATTACTTGGTGCTGAAAGTAAATTACTACCTGCCACTTCACGAGTGCCATACCACAGGCTTAGAAATATTCCGGGAAATAGCCAATGACAAACACAAGGTTACCGTGAAGGTGTGTAGACCAGACAAATGACTGATACTTCTTAACCCAAAGCAGCCTGCTTAACCACCAAGTCAGAAACCTCACATGACTGGTGTGGTGTGGTAACCGCATTCTTCATAATGTTCCAGAGTATTTTCAACGTTACCATGGTTTTGAACTATTATAGCTCAAGGAATTAGATTCTTGGTATGTGCTATAGGATGAGAAAAAAAAAAAAAAAAAAAAAAAAAATCAACCGTCACCAACAGTCAAGCTTTGTCCTAACTGCTTATGGCAGTGTTTCGCAGTCCAGTCCTTGGGGGTCCACAGACACCAGGAGTTAGGAGGGAGCAAAAATGTGGACTGAATGTGGGCCCCCCAAGGGCCCAACTGGGAAAAACTGACTTATTGGAAAGAAATTAATCTTATGCAGTTGTATGTTGCTGTGTTTCTTCTGGATCATTTCAAGTTAAGGTGGGGGGGGTGGGTGGGCGGCAGACAGTGGCTTTGTGGGTAGTGAGATCACATCTCTCTTCCAGGAATGGGGGGGGAGTTTGAATATGTAAGCCTGCTCTTCTCCCCTGTGCTCAGCTTCCTTACTGTACTCTGGCTTCTATCTCAGTCCAAAACCACAAAATTATGATGACTGGTGTCACTAGTTGCATCATGAAAGACTGACCTTGTTTCATTTGTGTGAACTTCTACAATTTCCTCACTAAAAAGTCTTGTAAAAACAAGGCAGGTCTCTCGGGAAAAGGCAAATATGCAGCTAAAGCGCAGACGAAGAGCTCCAGAGCTGCATGTTTGCCTTTCTGATGAAGCACCATAAGCATCACTGGCCCCTTAAGGACTGGGGCGTTACGCCCTTCAGAAATATCAATGAGAAAATAATCTACAGCACCAGACAGAACCTTACACAACAAAAAAAAAACAACCTGAGCAGGCTTCAGTTTCTGCTAAAACACAGCAATCTGATCTAACATGATGAAAAATATCCAGTACTGCATTATGTAAACGTCAGCCGGAACGGACAGAATGTTGGGCTCGGCTGATAAATTTAGATATAAATAAAATAATGCAGATGCATACACTGATGTTACGTAAAATAAGAAACTGCACAGAATGACACAAGAAAATGAACATTTACAATGTGTGTGCGGCTCGTCAGGGACTGGAGTGCGGTTCTGATCCAGTACGTCTGCGGGATTGGCTTCAGAGGGCGTCACTCAGCACAGAGCCACCTCTCCGCACCAGCACTACCTGTACTGGCCCAAAGACGGGAACGCCGGCCCAATCCCACCTGTGAAGCTCGCCTCACCTCTTCTGTGTCCACATTGTCCACATCAGCATCAAACAGGGAGCCCAGGTATGCCAGATGGAAGATGGCTAAAGTGCTGAAGAGCACGTTGATGCCATAGACCCATGGGCTCTACAGAGGAAACGCATGAAGTATAGTGAGTGACACAACTAGGGCAGCAGCAGGTGCTGACCATAACACAGGCGAAAGCGGTAAAAATAAAACTGCACCTTCTTATGCTGGTGAGTGCAGTCAGGCGGACATCGCTTTGACAGAATACAGGCACTGAAGATGACAGCCAGTCTCTTCCGCAGAACTGCACGGGAGGGTGACACGAAACCAGTATGACCCACAAAAAACTGTCGAAGATTTTTTTCAATGTTTCGGGAATTACCAAACCAGAAATGCAAGACAGAATGGTAAGACATCCATGAGTATTCCACCACCTTCAAATGGAGCAACTGGAGATCATGACCCCTACCGTGCTCTATGTAGGTGATGAAGCCCAGGGACAGTAGCACCGCCCCCAGGTGGAAGCTGAGACCCTGAAGAACAGACCAATAGAACAGCAATCCATTAACTTAGTGTTCGCCAATCCGGTCCCTGGGAACCACCAGACGGTCCATGTTTTTGCTCCCTCCCAGCTCTCTACCAGACAGTCTACATTTTTGCAGCTGGGAGGGAGCAAAAACATGGACCGTCTGGTGGTTCCCAGGGACCGGATTGCGAAACACTGGATTAACTGACAGAACAATGTTAACAGCATGCGACGTCACCATATCTACGGGGAAAGTGTATTGAAATTTGCCATGGGGATCAAACGGGTATAAAATGGACCCGTGTGAACACTGTCTGACTCCTTGACATATGAAGACATGTCACACATCATTATTGAAAAGGCACAAAGAAAGAAACTCACGTGCAAGAGAGCGCTGGCCGTGTAGGTGACCAGTATGGCAGGGAAAGTGCCCAGTTTCAGAGCACTTTTAAACACATCTGGTGAAAACAGTTCACGTCAGAACCGAGCTCCGCAGTACACTTAAAGAAGCATTCTCTTGTGCAGCATAGATGTTTTGCATTTTGCACTACTGGAGTGCCTTCTAGTGGCCAGAGTACTGTAATAAAAATGTATGTGTGGCAAAATTAAAGTATTTGTTTGAAAAGAATGCGTAAAAATTAAACTCAAATGGAAAATACGTCACTTATCTTGAAAAAATATTTACTGTATGGGTTGTATCAGTAAATTAAAACAGAAACACATATATGTATATTATACATATTACACAGAAACACATTCATTCGTACATATACACACACACAGCAAACCCTTACAGGTATTAAGCCAACGAGACATGGGGAGGTTCCAAGAAGTGACGACTTCGACCATTGACCTGGGAAACTCCACATTCAAGGGCCTCGCAACGGTCAGGTCCCTGTGGCAAAAAAAGGCAGACATAGACGTTTTACATCCACTTACAGCCAAACTCTCTGTACAGGGAAGAGAAAACCTGGCAATTTGCAACTACCATTTCAAGTTGTCCTTGTCCTCAGTGAAGCCGGCTCCGGCCAGCGTGGTCGTGGTCTCACTCAGGTAGCTCACAAAGTAATTGCTGAAGTGGAAGGACATGGCGTTTTCATAGGCGTGAAGCCACCTGCAGATGGAGGGCAAGAACACAGAGAAGAAATGAACAGGCATGCAGCCTCCGCTCAGCTCAGCGACTGTTTAACGCAGATCAGTCTGATCTTCCTTAAGCAGTACATTTCAGTCAATTCTGTCTCATCACTGTGGGGCTTCTATAATGACTCGAAAATCAAAAGGTAAAAACCTACCTCGCTATAGCACTTTGGAGAGGCAGAGACGGAAAGAGAGAGGGAGAATAATTAAGAGAACTTCACTAATGGAAATGGGAATGACAGACATAAGCAGAGAATAAACAGGTGAGTAGATGAAACGGGGTAATCTTTTAATGACCAGTTGATATAGCACTATTTTTTACCACATTAAATTATTACCTGCTTTTTCGTTTCTTTTTGCTGTGGATAAGAAGCCAGGGAAGCAGTGAAGAGGGATAGAGAGAGAGGGAGAAAGAGAGAGAGAGAGAGAGAGAGAGAGCAATCAGGCAGCAGAAGCAAAAATATAACTGGAAATCAGGAATGGGAGGCATGAACACACAGGCTACACCAGGCTATCAGAGCCCACAGAGAAAGAGAATAAATCATCAGTACGTCCCAAAATGTGCTGCCTGGCTCTCATCCCCATGTCCCATGTCTACTCTGCAGCAGCGGCCCACACTCACATTCGAACCAGCCGGTCTCCATAGATAGGGATGAAGTAGGGGAAGAGATAGGGGGCGACACAGTTGGAGATGATCAGGCAGACCTGGCATTTGATCCAGCTCAGGCACACCTTCAGCAACCAGGCCCAGCTCTGAGACAGAACAGAGTGGAGGTGAGTGGCACAGGGCTTCTGCTGACAAGCCCATCTGATTTCTGTGAAAGGGCATTGTGTTCTTCCACACAGCGGCAGAGCATAGATACGTTCTCTTCTAACACCAGTGTCTTTTTAGAAATGGAGATTTTAACGTATAAGCATGTAACCAGCAACCAAATAGACAGCTTGTTGAAAATTCATTTCAATCAATTTATAGTAATAACACAGTCACTCCACTAACCCTATGGTTTCTCATTGAAAATCAAAAGATTATGAAGCTATTAAGCAAAGTAACTGGAATAATAATAATTACAGTTTCTGAAAGATCAACATTAAAAGCTCAACATCAATAATCTGCATGAACTTCAAATTACCAGCTTCCGGCTGCCGATGGCTTCCTTGTAGCTGTTGAAGCTGATCCAGGGTCCGAAGATCACCGTGCCCACAAAGTAAATGTAGCCCATGAACTCAATGGGCGAAGGCACGGTGGGGACGACACCCCTGTCCAGGTCAAAGGCCAAAGAGATGGCCTTCATGGCCACCACCATCTGGGAGCCTGACAAACATGCGGCATGCGGGTCACCCGTATCTCAAGCATGAGTGGAACGAATTTCCCGGATGCATCTACAAGCATGTTTTAGTGACGCAGTGTAGAGGACAGGGTGCGATTTTCTCTGCAATTAAGAGCTTTTCAGAGGACAAACTACAGCAACACATCCATTTACCTCTCATTTTATGCCACGTAGCAGTATCCATCATGTGCATCTCACTGAAAGATAACAGCAGATAATACTTTTAAAATAAAATACAGCTGCATTGCAGTCCATGCCTGAAACTTAATGATAATGACTGAAAAGGTTCATTATAAATAACATGAATGGATAAGTGAGCCCCGAATGTTAATAGTGGTTTTTCAAAGAATGTATAAATATTTTCCATCCATCCATCCATCCATCCATTCATCCATCCACCCATCACTGAGCCATTGATCCTTTTCAAAACACTGAAAACTAAACTTCTGGTAAATTCAATCAAATCAATTCATGCTATCCATAACAGAAATCTAGACCATGTGTTTTGCCTATTAAAAAGCTCATAACCAGAAGATTTTGTCCTTAATAATCAAGATTCTTTTCCCTATTTTTGAAATATCTGCTGACAACTGGACTTCAAGGGCAAAGTTTAAAAGACCCTCATCTAACACAGGATGTTTCTGGTTTGAAAATGTAGACACCCCAATGGAAGATTGGCTGGTTCGAGCCAGCAAGACCTACCCCATGAGCAGGTAAATGAGGATGGTGACGGACAGGAAGGTGCCGCGGTTGTTGGAGTGGCGGCACAGGAAGAGGATGAGGTAGCAGAGCAGGCTGAGCAACACCACCCACACCATGTGGAGCTGGAAGAAGAGGTAGAGGGAATAGAACCCCCCAGCCACTGTGCTCAGGTGCTTCACGTAGAGCGGGAGGCCTAGCAGGGCAGACAGCGCGGTAAGAGGCCCCTGCAAAGCCGCCATCACCTTCTGGCCCTGTTTCCACAGTCCAGTAAACTGCGATTCATGCTCGAGGCCCTCTAAGTCAAAGCGGGTCTCGACGGGCAGTGAGCTCACCCAGCCTCCAAAGGCATCGACACAGCAGGCAGATGACCAGCAGCTGCCAGACCTGCTCGAGACCTTGCTGGGCGGTGGGCAGGAGACAGCCCTCTGCCAACTCCTGAAAGAACTCCTGCCTGCTGAACGACGGCATGCTGCCGGCCGCGGGAACCTGCGGACGCAGAGCATGCACAAACAGAGCCTCACAGCCCGCACCGCTGCACCAGCGCACCTTGTTCTCCTGCAGGCGCAGCAGGAGTGCTGTCAAAGTTTCTCAGTTGCTAAGTAACCGTGGAATCATTCTAGCCGGCAAGCCAACTGAAATCTCCCAAAAACTGGTCCTAATTTATCTCAGACATCACTATGCAGACACTTCTCCAGCAGACATGCAGATTTGCGGTTCCTCTTATAACGAAGTCTGGCAAACATCAATACATATACCTTCTGGATTTACTCAAGTAACACTGAAAAGCACAAACTAGTCAAAACAGCCAATCGTACGTTAGACACAAGTACAGTTTAGAAACATAAAGACAATTTCATGCAATCGCTCCATGCACCGCGAAACTCCAAACTATATATAACAGGATAACGGGAAAATGTGTTTACCTGGACGATTCTTTCCCAAATATACAGGGAAGTATAAAATTCTAAAATTGAATAATATTAAATCATTATGTAATAAAGGTTCATTTAAGCACAACCATTTCACATGCTATTTTGGCAACGTTTTACACAAGCTTGGTATTCGCAAAAAAACGTTTCTTCTTATGCTTTGAATTTTGAGTTAATTTAGATACTCTCACCATCATATATACTGATGACTTATGACTGATATAATCTATCCCTCTTAAAGCACACTAAATTTACCATTTCATAAAACATCACTGTTTAAGTACAGACAATTAGAATGCATTCCATTATAAAAGTATTACATTCATCTTTACTACTGAATTTGTCAAGAGATTTGTTGGATTCTGACTCTCCAGGACCGGAATTGGGGAACCCTGGTCTAGGGCCACTTAAATGGGTGAGCCGGCACTGATTATGGTTATGGGAAAGACAACAGTACTAAGTAATAAACATGAAAACAACAGGGATCTCCAGCATGGATTCACTGCTTGGACCCCCAATTATCCAAAAACTCCAAAGACTGACTGCATCGTGACGTGGTTTGCTGCAGATGAGTTATTGTCCACAATAGGATAGAAATAGCATTCTGGACTGGTGATATTGTCATTATCCCATATTATAGTCACAGAATCTTTATCAGAAACAATCGAAAAAAAAAAAGATTTTAATATTTAGTGGACACAAATTATGCATCGAACGGAACTATTACTTTAAGAAGAAGCGACGAGAACACTTTAATCACAGAAAGCAGTGCCATTCCGGCGGGCATAGCTAGCTATGGCTAACCAGGCAGCACCTTCTGTGGGATCACACGTTATTTCAGCAGGAAGCTCACTAACTTGAGGTTGCACAGATAACACAGGACTAACTGTGTTGTTTTATATACACCTACACAGATAAATAGCTAATTATAGCAACTAGTGAGGTTGCTAACGTTGAGTAAATCAGTTCGCAGGAATACGTAGCCAGCTACTAGCTAAGTAGAACAGCCGTAGTTTTCAGTTGGTATATCTAATCGATATTGTCAGTAAAAAGATGGGTAGACAAGGCTAGCTAGCCAGGGATAAATACGCTCCGTCCTAATCCAGCGTTCGGCTGAGTAGCATGCTCACTGGCCGCTGGCTATCAGTGCTGTCCGCAGTCTCCATGTACTGTTCACCGCAGCCACTATTCTTTTCAGTCCAAGATCACCGAAGATCACTCATCGATACGGCTTAATTTTAGGCGCTCACCCGAGAATCACTTGGTGGTTCACCTTTCACCAGTCTACCTTAAAAGCAGCTTCGATATCCCGACTTCCAGCTGCCCTATTCTGCGTTTCATGCACAGGCGATCCAGATGTTCCTAATTTTTGACTCCCATATTCCACATCTGCTTAGGCACTTCTGCCATTCCTGCACAGCGTAGATGAATGGAGCTGGAGAGCCAATGATTTGATTGGTTTGCCGAGAGACAGCCAATAAGAACAAACCGCAACGAACCAGCCAATCATCTTTAAATGTTCTAGATATTAGCCAATCAAAGCGGGTTCGGGAAACCCCCCCACCAATTCCCGAAAGCGCAGTCCGATCCTCATTGCAAATGAACTGATGCTGAAAAATTAGAGGACTCGCACTAATCTTTTTGCAACCGTTTGTCGAGCTATATTAGAAGTAGTGAGTTTCATGAGTGAATTTAATTAGCTTGTATACTGCTTTCAGAACTGCAAGCACAATTAATGGGATGGGGCCACAAAGTTCATAATGATGAATGAGAATTCATGGGATGATTGGACACATACTGAACTTTTCACTAATATTAGAAAAATGGAAATTCATTCCATAATTTAATTGGTGTATCATTCGTTTTTTAATTCGTTGTTTAATTTAATCCGTGTATCATTCGTTTTTAGGATTTTGCGTTTCAAAACCGAATCAGAAAAAAAACAGTGGCGTATAAGATAAAATTGTATAACAAGATAACATGGGATAATATACGATCAAAGTGAGATGATGATGGGGAACGAGGGAAGAAGTGTCTCTGGGATGACCAAAGGCAGCCTTGCACTGCCTGTCAAAACCACAGTTGACACAAACTCCCTGAGGAACTTCCAAGTAGCAGAGCGGACTCGCCTTGAAGAACTTTGTCAAAGGCACAGTGGAGAATGAAGTGAACATCTTTAGTGGCATCATCTATGATGAATGCCTCAGTAGGTTTGGTCAAACTGGAACAAAGGAATACATATGCAAAGCTAAGAGTAGAAGGGCAAAGGAAATTTTTCAATTGGTGAAAGAACAGAGAGCAGTATATAAGGCCAGGCTAGTTTCAGTGTTTCCTTACAGTGGCCTACCTGCTGCATGCTGCGCATTTCTCATATACCTGACCAGAGATGAATATGACCTTCAAATTCCGATTGGAACCATGGCTTCTTATTCAAATCAAGATGTCCGCTTGCTCACCATGCCATACTGCCATTTTACTGTTGCAAAAGAAAATCACATTAAGCCTGGATAATTTCACCATTTTCATTACAGGGAGCTTTGTGAAATTCGTATATGAAATAAACACAAATGCTACATCTGAAATGTTTTGTTCATTCATTATTTTGCTTTTTCACAATGTCTTTATTATAAACTGCACAGCAAACAACAGATTCCAAATTTAATTAATTTTATTACGGTTAGTTTGGCCATGTGACCAAAAATAATAAAAAAAATAAAAAATAAAAAGCTGAAAACATTGTTGGAGTTTTCGATTTAGGATACACAGTGCCCTCTGTAGGATTTTGTCGAAACAGCAACCCCCCCTCCCCTATTTAAAGTGGCATGGATCCCAGACATCTAAACACCCATGGACTCCGCCGCGGTCATATACAAAATAATTTTACAAGTTGTACAACAACGCTTCAGAATGTTAATCGGCGAGTTTTCACACGCACAACAGACCACGATTGCTCTACATAGAGACATGCGCAACGATGGATGTTAGAAAGACAGCAGGTGAGGCCGAAAAATCAGACTGCTTGACAATTCAATATGCTATTTATTTCTTATTGCTTCTTGAAATGTCAGTAAATGTATCGGGATAATAACGGCTCGAAGTGGGGCATCATTTATCAAAGTTTCCCCAGAATGAAGACAAAATGGGCTGGTCTTTACAGAAAACCCCCGGTCTGAAAATTAGTTCCACCCTGTGCCTGCCCACAACCCACAAAGTTATGCTGCCATGCACTACAGCTAAAATGTACTGAATATTTTCCTTCACTAGGTGGTGTGGTGGCCGGAATAATTATCAGTACTGTTGCCTCACACCTCCACAGCTGGAGATTTTAATCCTAATTTCATTTTGTGTGTGTGTGTGGGGGGGTATGTGTATTTTCATGTCCAGCAATGGACTAGAATCCTATCTAGAATATTCTGCAAACGTATGGCTTAATCTGCTAATGTTCCAGGACCCTCCAGCACTGAGCAGAATTAGAAGCTATAAGGGCAGTTGTTTCTGTGCCTGACCTTAGCTGAATTCAACTCCTTTTGTATTTGAGGTTTTCATCCATAAAGCCTCACCTTTGCAGCATACTGCCACAGTTTGAATGAATGAGTGCAAACCAACCTGTGAGACACACTATCCTCTTCATATTTGCCAGAGAATTGTTTTCTATTTCGTTGTCTTTTCACAATTCAGACTACACCTACAGAGATAGGAAAGAGAGCCATTGACCCTTCAGGTTACGGGTCTGTAACCCAAACCAGAAACAGTAGATGATGATGATGATGATGATGGTAATAGTGATATGGTATTAATCCCCATGGGGAAATTCTCCTTTTGCCTACCCAATCTTGCTCTCCATGAGACACACCGATCCATATCGTAAGTTGTAAGTTGGAGGGGGGTCACAAAACACGATCAGCCAGCCAGCTACAGCCCCCTTGGAGCTGGTGGTCAAGGACCTTGCTCAAGGGCCCACAGACATGTAATTATTTTCTCTGGCTTGAACCAGCAACCTTCCAATCACAGGCACAGAGACTTATCCCATACAGTGAGCAGTACACCACCTACCTGAACACACCGCCAATGATAATCGATGTTACAAATCTGAGTAAAAGACTACTATAAAACAATATGCACATTTCTGTATGTAGCTGGATCATAAGTGATAAATATTAAACAATATGTGCGCGATTCTTCCAGTTAGTTGGTTTTCTGCCAGTGCATTAAACCATTCATTAAATCTTTTTCGAGCGGGCAATCCAGAGTTACGAACCATTCTTGTGCAGCCAATGACAAAATAGTAGGTGCCTCGCGCAACCAATTAAAACCATCCATTGTGTCGGTCCAAAAACAGCGAAGCTGCCTGAGAAGTGGAGGGCAGAAGAGGGCCTTACGAAGGGCGGATATATGCGGAATTTTTATTAGCTTGCAGGTGGAGGAATTACTAGGAAAGTTAGCATACTTAGCATATTTAGTGGCGCAGTATGCTCAGTTAAAGTAATTCTAAATGTATTTAAAAAATTGCTGCTTTTATTTCAGGATAGGATACATAAGCATATCCAACCGAAGATAGCTAGCAGGTTAGCAAGAAAATAGAAACAACTCGAATTTATGTTTAAAGTCATTATTGGCAAATTTGTATTTCTTCACATTATTCACAGAAGCACTCGTCGTGATTACAGGAAAATTTTAATTCGTGAGTTGCAATCGTGTTTTAAAGCAGTAATGTCTGCTGTTAGCTAGCTTACTTCGCTAGCAAGAAACGGCTAAACCTACGTTTGCTTAGTCTGCTAGCCAGTTACGTTATTGTTCAACAAATCGCATCGTTAAGGAATAGCGTCGCGTCTAACTTGAAAACAGATCCGGCTCATCTATCTAATTAATGGGACAATCTGTGCCGTTACGTCTGTCTAGCGTGATCATTTACGCATATCTAACTTAAGCTGTGACATCTAAATAAAATACCTGTTTCTGCCACTACTGCCAAATAAAACTCGACTCGGTATGTGTACCTGTTTTTATTAATTGATTCATTCACTGGGAACGGGGTTGGCACAGATAATAAATATGTCTCTGGTGTCATTTAGCATATGCTGTGATGAGCTCGGCAAATGTTTCCACTTTAATTGCCTTTAGGCGTAATTAATTGGCCTTAGTGCTGATATTCAGAATATTCTCAGCGAATATATATCTTTAAGATGTTTATCACCGTCAAATGGACAAGAGAAAATATATACATGTGTAGCTCTGTCATTAAAACATACTATAATATGAACTGCATTTTCAGTTCAGTACGCTCAATTCATAACATTGTCTCTGCAGGATTTGGAAAAAATGCACTTATAACACTGCATAATCAGCAAAATCCAACAAGAAGAAGCAAGTCAACAATGTGTACAGAATCACTACAATCATATTGTTTGTAGAATTTTTAAACGCTTACAGTTGTGGTTTTTATTATGTTATCAGGTCCCTGTGGGCATCAGACAATAATGATGGAGTCTCTTCAAAGGAACACAGAGGTATCCGAACTGAAAGTGCTGCACGTCAAACAGGAAATGCCAGAGAAGATGAAACCCTTGCTGGAGCCAGTGTCCATCAAACAGGAACTCTTCCAGGTGGACTTGATGTCCATAAAGGAAGAGCTTCCCGAGCTGAAGCTGGCGAGGGAGTCCTGTGAGCGAGTGAGCTGTGTTCCCATCAAGGAGGAGATGCTAGAGCCAATCCATGTCCACAGAGTCTTCCCAGACTTTGGACTTTTCAGTGCTGCAGAATCTGACGACACACAGGTAAATTTTAAGGATGAGAGTGGTGGGGACTCTGGGATGGTTTCCTATTCTGTGCAGTGTGGCTTTTCCCAAGAACTAGCCCACTGGGGACAGACCAGCTCACAGCCACACTCTCTGATGGCCCAGTGCTACGAAAGCAGGCCGGGCAAGGAAAGCTCTCGCATGGGGTCCTTCTCAGCTCAGCATTTCACCATCCACGCTGAGTGTTTCACCCCCCGCGTGAACTTCCCCCGCTTTCAGCATCTGGAGGCGGATCACAAGCCGTACCGGTGCAGCGTTTGTGGCAAGACCTTCCGGCGCACGGACCACTTGAAGCGCCACCAGAGCATGCACCTGGGGGAGAAGCCCTTCCAGTGCACGTGCTGCCACAAGCGCTTTTCCCTGCGCCGCAGCCTGGAGACCCACCAGCGGCAGTGCACGGGCGAGCTCACCTGCCGCTGCCCCGTCTGCGGCGACGTCTTCCAGAGCTTCAGCAACCTGCACCGTCACCAGCTCATCCACAACGGCGAGAAGAGCTACTGCTGCGGCCGCTGTGGCCAGCAGTACAAGCACTCTGACTACTTCAAGAGATACCAGCGGATGCTGTCGGAGGACCAGCCGTATTACTGTCTGGAGTGTGAGGAGGCTCTGAGCCAGTCCCCCAGCACCACCCTCTAAGAGACTGTCAGGAAAGTAGGAGCGTGAACCTGGGCTGCTCACTTTCCTGTTATTCCCTTACATACTACACTCTCTTCATGTCTAACTGTTGGTACGTCGCCGTACAGCTGCAGATGGGTTATATTAACTTAAGATTTTCACTGTGTTTCTGTTTTCTGGATTTAAATTGTCCCTTGCATTGTCATTCCATTTTAATTCGATAAAAAAAAAAACGTATTTGCATCACCATTTTGATTTTGATCAAATTTGGCTTGTGAATCCCTCATACCTTCCAGGGCTCAGAAATGTTTCTTATTTTTAAAACATTTTCTTCATGCAGTGCGTTTTCTACACTATGGATAGCAAAAAAAAAGAAAGATAATTCAAACTTTTCGTATGAGCTGTAATTTCTTTATTAGAATCAAGACTCAAGATTTTTATGTGTGACATGCATGAATGTCCTGGTACACCTGTAGTGAAATGCAATTGCTGCTTCTCAGCGAACAAGGTAGAAAGATAAGAAAACAATACGAAGTAATATAAGTTAACAAAAGTACTAAAATATAGAAATATATAAATAGTAAAGACAAAAAAAAGATACAAATATTTGAGAAAAGATCTAAAGTGTAGGTTGCAGTTGTGACTTATTTTAATTGTCAGTGTTAATGGTCCTGATGATCTGGGGGTAGAAGTTTCTCTTCACCCGTTTCGCAGTCACCTGCCTGAGTGTGCTTATGGCATGGGGGGGGGGGGGGGGGGTGAGAGACTGCGTGTCCTGGACTTGCATCGCTGGATGTAGATGTCCTGCAGGGTGGGCACTTGTTGGGCTGGAAGGGAGTAAACAGGATCCATAGAGCTGGCTGGAGATGAGGAGATGAAGTCTTTCATGATCATCTCAAAGCACTTTGTTACCATAGAGGTCAGTGCAACAAGATGGCATTTTGGTAGGTTGAATCGCAGTATACATTTCAGTTATAGCTGCGATGTAGAAGAGTCACCAAAGGTAAATTTAAAAAAGATCGAAACCCCCGGAAGACGTGTGTAATTTGCATACCAAATTTCAGGAAAATCAAAAATACAATGGCTCTTTATTGAATTACAATTGAATGACGGTAAATCGTAAAACATAGCAAGCCTAGTGGAAAAACAGACATTGAGTCAATTTTTGACTTATTGGTAGTTTATGAGGAGTTGTTGACATTAATAAGAATATTTAGTAGATGCTTTTATCCAAAACAATATACAAGTAAAGAAGCTGGGTCAGCCTGTCCCTGGAGTATAGTGATCCCCTGCTTATCGCGGACGTTATGTAGAAAGACCATATAAAATAAAATAAAAAATTTAATAGTTTGAGCCTTAAATCGTAGGGCTTAAAACAAAACAAAAAGTTCACAAAAAGTTTGCTCACAAGAATCAGACCAAAAGCAAGGTACGCGATACGCATAGAGCTGTGATTCATCGGGGGAGAATCTGCGATATAGCAGGGTGCGATAGCTGAACCGTGATATAACAGGGGATCACTGTAATTGGCGATAAGGGCTTTGCAATCACTCTGAGCAGTGAGATCACTCTGCCAACTATGGGATGTGAACCAACAACCTTCCAGTCATATGCCTGCCATAGTCCTGACCTGCAGAGCCACATACCGTTACCGTATACACCTTATTAAATGTAACTGATTTCTTTAGAGTTTTGTTGAAGTTTTTAATGGGTGATGCATTTGTTGTTTAGTATCCATTTGCAGCTCCTTTTTACAGAAAGGAAGTGTTCATGTGTTTGGGGGAGTATGTAGTATATTGGTTAGGGAACTGGGCTTGGATTACCAGAGTTGTAACTGTATCCGTTGTACTACAGCTGGAGTACTTCAGCTAAGTACTTAATCTGCTTCTATCAATGTACAGTTATGTAAATTAATAAATGGTAAAACTTTAATGTGAAGTATATTTTCTTGTCTAAGCACCCAGTTATGGCTTGGCTTTTTACTGTGGAATGTGTCTGACACGTCTTATTGGAAATGAACTTTTATTGCATGTGTGAACCTGTAGCTATGCCTGCCAAATGAGGCTGGGAAGTAGCAGTTTACCCCGGGCAGGACAGCAGTCCATCACAGGGCATGCACTTGCACTTGCACACTGAAGGAGTTTTAGACACCTTAGCACCTGTGTTTTGAAACCAGTGTAAAGCCACACACACGTAACAGATATATTGCAAAGGTGAGGAAAAGGGCAAAATCTAACCTATAACCCAGGAGGTGTGAGGTAACATTCCTGTTCAATAATCTAGCGATTTTTTTCTTTCCTATTGACATCGGCATATTCCAGGATGATAAAGCCAAGATTCACTGGACTGGAATTGTCAAAGAGTGGTTCTGGGAGCACGAGGAATCATTTTCACGCAAGAATTGCCCACCACAGAGTCTTCACCTTAACCCCACTGAAAGTCTTTGAGGTGCGCTGACTTTATGGAGTGGTTCAACTACCTATCATCAATACAAGATCTTGACATGAAATATATATGCTAAGATGTTAAATTAACACGTGGAAAATGCTTTGACGAATTGTGCGTCACAATTGTGCGTGTGACGTTTCTTTTGGCCAGGCATTGTATTAGTAAGGTATAGGGCCTGCTTTGGCGGTCAATACAGCATCAGTTTGTCTTGGGAATGACAGAGGCAAGTCCTACACAGTGGCCAGAGGGATTTTGAACCATTCTTCTTGCAGAACAATGGTCAGGTCACCCTGTGATGCTGGTGGAGGGAAATGTTTCCTGACTCGTTCCTCCAAAACACCCCAAAGTAGTTCAATATGTATTCATGTTGTCCACAGTGCAAGATTTGTGTTGCTGGCACCGTTGAAACCGTGGTTTAGCATTGGCATGAGTAGCATGAGTGACTTTAGCAGTCCTACCAGGAATATTGACCCTGTAAAACTGGTAGAAGCAGTAGAGTCTAGGTTCACGTTTAATTCTGCAGTGAGTTGGGCAGCTGTGGATTTATGCTTTGTGGATACAATACTTTTCAAATAGCTTCCTCTTGTGTCCACAGTTACTCCTCTTGGATGTGGTCTGGCGTTCGTGGTGGCATGCTGACATTACCCTGGATACTGTCACTCTCAATACACCACAAAGACTTGCTGTCTTGGTTACAGATGTGCCAGCGAGATGCGATTTGTCAATTTGTCCTCTTTCATTAGCCAATGTTTCAATTTCATTGTGTATATGAATACGCTATGGGCAGTTGAGAGCCAGTTAGCATAACTGCATGTCTTTGGACAATGGAGGGAAACCACCAGTGATGCAGGAGACCTACCAAATTATGTTTTCCTTATTCACAGCTATTAACCTCTATATACCTGGCAATTTTTTCTCTCTCAGCATTGCTTACAAATGTTTCATCTATCACTTAGCACGAATTACTGTTTAAAGTAACCAAAATATTTATTCATATTTAATATTGGTGCGTGTGACTGTGAGTGTCTGCGCCCTGCGGTGTGTTGACACCTGCCCAGGGTTGGTTCCTGCCTGCGCCTATAGTTCCTAGGATAGGCTCTGGTCCCCCCCGTAACCCCAGTTGGGATTAAGGAGTTACGGTGATGAATGGATATTTAATATTATTGCTGGGTTGAGTGCCGTTTCCATTTGTTGTGGGTAATTCATGAATTCATGAACAAAGTAATAAACAATGAAAAGACAGCCACGTTTCTACCCGCATATTTGTCACTTGCAGTGGACTAAGAAAGCACAACCCTTACAGAGAGATACTTGTACGCGTTTCCATTTTCTCCTTAAGCAGAACATTGTCAGATTAGTGATCCTTACTTGTCTCTGCATTCTTCTCTGCTTTTTAACATGCTCGACTAAGCTGCCTTTTAAGTATTTGTCTATCTCCTGTTTTCTATTATACGCTGCACAGAGCGTCTCAAAGTCAGGCGTCTCAAAGTGATGAAACCAGGTTAACCACTCGGAGTGATAGATTCACTGTCATAGTCAGTTTACATCTGTGAAGATCATTCCTCGATTGAAATGACAAGCTGAACACGATAAGAAGCATCCAGGGAGGAGAGCAAATGGGAAAGGTTCCACTGATCCCTGAATGTGCTGAAGCCGCAGTACCTGCATCTGTTTGCTAGGTGTCACTGTTGGCTGCAGAGAGCAGGGCTGCCTTGTCTGTCCTGCTGTACAGCCTTTTTTCTTATTAAATCCACCGCCTAGCCCTGTACGCTGGGGTTAGTTCCATGCTGCCTCCCCTGCAGCCAGCCCTCCCCCATACCGCTCAGCAGCTGACCCACATCAGGCAGCCGCAATATGAAATCAGTGCCCACATTTTGTTTTTCCCTCCCTTGTTGAGGTGCTCATCTAGTGATGTGTTTGTAGATGTGTTTTTTCCTTTTTGTGTCATTTTTCCAGTCATGTTTAATATACATGAAATGTCGTATTTTACGGTGTAAAACAGCATGGCTACTGATGAATGAAGAAAGCTCCTGGGGTCATAACCAGAGGTGGATAGTTCAGGTCTGGAAAGTAAACATCCAAACCAGGATTTTGTTTCAACCAAGAATAAGTACTCAGCTGGTTGGTTGAAACAAAATCTTGGTCTGGATTTTTACTTTCTGGACCTGAACTATCCATCGCTGGTCATTACACTGAAAGCGGTCAAAATCTCATGGTGATATTAGACACTCACTTAGTGTAATGCTACACCCACAAACATTCAGATAATGTACTGTATGCGATAGCCAGAAACTGGCCTACAAGTGAATGTAAACAATGGGTTTGAGTTGTACTCTTATCACGAATTGTGTTTTAGTAACGTATACCATCTATTTCCAACCACCTATGCTGGTCAGAAGGCGGGGCCTGGAGTTTGTGTCGGGCATGCATAGAGGCCCACCCTAGACAGGACACAAATGCCTCACAGGGCACATATGCACACACATGAGTAGGCAGATGAAGCCCATGAGAAGTACGTAGGAGGTGCAAACTCCACATTCGCAGAGCAGGTGAGGGATTTGATCCAAAGGCTCTGCAGATGTGAGGCCACCCACAAGGCCTGCATTGTTTGTACAGTTTCCTGCCTGCCTGGAACCCTGCCCTGATACTCTGTCTGGCCAGCATATCGCTTTTCTGTTCAGACCAACCATTACACAGTGCCGTGCAGGATAATTACAGCAGACTGATGTGGTGGCACTCCTCCCTCCGCAGGCACCTGACTGATCTGTAGGAGGTGTTAATCTGTGAGTCTGGACACCCAGGTCAACCCCCACTCCCACCCCACAGCAAAATGATTCCAGGCACCGTGATTTGTGGCCACGCTGCTTGATATATAAATGTTTACCCAAGCATGAAAAACACTATGGCTCAGTGCTTCCTGGGAAAGTGAGCCTTAGTCTGCATGATGTGGAAGCGGTCATGGAATGTAACATGGGGTTTGTGAATAGATAGCTCTTATTTGTCAGCACATACTGTGGCTCGTGCCAGGCGCCTGGGTTCATGGAGCACATCGTTGAAAATGTTGCTGTTCAAACTGTTAAATTTGGAGAAAATTGTAAAAAAATGTATTTGATATGACTGGGCCTCCCTGTTCCAGAATTCCCTATATGCAATGGGCCGCTGTGGGATTCCCCTATAGGAAGCCTGCAGCAACAAATAGACGTGATTGACTAGGTAATACAAACAAAACGCACAGCTGTTTTTCTCCGTGCAACTTATAACAATCCCAAAGCCTTTATTAGTTGATTTAGAGGTTAGTCTTCTTTGGCAAGAACCCACAAGCCGTATTGTACAGTGGGAAAGGGACCTGTGTTGTGAATTTCAAATAACACCTTGCTAATTGAGTCTTTTTGTAATTCTGTTTCAAATTTTAAATGTAGTTCTATTTATAAATCGTACATTGTGTGCTCTAGGGCAACTAAGCTTTAAAGGGCATTATGTCAATTACAATGAATTAATTTGAAAGCTGTGAGATTTTATGCATTTTCCCCACACAAAAGGCTTGTTTACTTTCATGTTGAGGTCACACGAAATGATCTGGTAAATCATAAGCTACACAAACACTATAACAAATAGCCTCAGTGCATGAAAGTTGAATGGGATTCAGCCTGGCAAAGCAAAGTTATGCTCAAGGAGAATTTACTGATTGTAGATAATTATAAAGGACAAGTTTCAGTTTGATTCAAGAGGTATGTATCTGAATGCAGTACCACAGTGCAAGGTAATATATCTCTGAAGAAGGAGCTCAAATTTTATAGGTATGATTTTGGTCATTCAGAGGATGACAGGGTAGACATTTCAAATCAACATAGATATTTATAAGAATGAAGCACTATCAAGAGCTAAAACTCAGGTCCGCCCTGGGAAATTTAAGTATAGAGCTTGCTGCATACATTTAGTTGGGTACTGCAGATAGGTGGCCTATGAAAAGAGGGATCAAAGAGGAGAGACAGGAAGGGAAAAGTGATAGTGGTGAAAAAGGAGACTGATAGTATCATGAGCACATGACCGTAGGTTAAGAGGAGGCAAGGATCTGAGGTGACAGAAAGGGAGAATGGATTTGCGGATAAAGAAGAGGACAAAGCACATGGCAAAATGTCCAAATGAAACGAAGACAATGGCGAAAATCCACTGGGGAAAGGATGAGAAAGGATGCCTGTCACTGGTATCTCTCCACCGCTGTCCCAAGCTGACGACAGACTCCGTTTTATTTCACCATTGTTCTCCTACATAAAACACACGGCAGTGCAGTGCCGCTGCACACTTGTGCTCCTATACAATGCAGACCGACGCAGCATTACTCCCACAAATCCAAATCCCTCTGCAGGAAGGGGATTATTGCTTATTCTTATAATTCTGCTGTGTTCTTTGCTGCATTACACAGCTGGGTTTGGCAGAGAATCTGGTGAAATCTGCTGGAAACGTGGGATATAAGACCGTTGTCCTAATCAGTCTTAGAGCAGCCTGTGTACGTGTGTGTGTGTGTGGGTGATGTATGTATTACATTGTGGGAACCAAATATACCCCAATGTGATAAAAACCTGTTATTTTGCACCATTTTCAGTCCTCATAAGGGGAAACTCAGTTTTATAAGAAATCTGTGACTGCAATCAAAATTAAAAATAAGAAAAGCATTGTATTTTGTTTGGTCACTTGTGGTTAAGGTTAGGGTTGTCATTGATGGGATTAGGGAAATGAATAGACGGTCCCCACAATGATATAATTACAAACCTGTGTGTGTGGATTTTGTTTATATTACATTATCAAATGTCCCCCACAATGTAATAAAAACCTGTTATTTTGACGTGGGGACCATTTTTCAGGTCAAATCTGTGACTGCAATCAGAAAAGTAAAAATGCCAAAAGTCTCGTATTTAGTTTGCTTACTTATGGTTAAGGTTAGGGCTATGTAGGGGTTAAGGTCGTCATATTGGGATTAGACTTTTCCCCATAGAAATGACTGGAGAGTCCCCACAAAGATAGAATTACAAACCTGTGTGTGTAGGTATGCATGCTGTTAGTGTCTTTCAGTGTGTGAAATGTAAGGCGGCGTTCGACTCATCCCTCCAAACAGGTCATTATTTAACACCTGCCACAGTTCAGTAGAGCAAGCGATTGAGCAATTCCATTTTCCTGTCGCCATACCCTGTTCAGGCACATAGAGCAGGCGTGTGCTAACAACGAGAATATGGAATTCAGTTCCCATTTGAGCATGAAGAACATGAATCGCCAAATAGCATCATAGTGAGGGATCGCTGGATTCATTGTTGAGTTTGTCTGGGATACTATGGGGCTCTACGAAAGTTTTAGTGGGGGCCTTCAAAGTCTGATGCTTCAGAGTTATGTAATGATTTTGAGAGCAGAAATTAGTTCAGTTTCTTTAGGGACCACATCTGCCATCTTCTTCATGGTCCAGGCTGCTTCAGAGAATAGATTAGATGCCCATTCAATATTTCTTTGAATGAAGGATACATTCAGATTAATCATGCTCATTACTGAGGCCAGAAAAAAATTCTAATAATGTTATGACATGGGGGGGGGGGGTGCTGGAACTGGCTGTATTTGCATTGATTAATTTCAATTCCTTCTTCATGTCCATCACTATCACTGCCCACCTATTCTTCTCTCAGGCCCCCAGTAAACTGACCCAGCACCTGCCTCCACCTCCCTTCCTGATCCCACATGTAATTTGTCTTGGCGTTTCTCCTGTCTCAACTGAATAATAATTCTGTTTATTTTGTACTGGATCCCACCACGTTTGTCTGTCTTTGTCTTGACTGTTTTCTGTAATTCCAGAGAATGTCAAACACCGAACAGTCCCAAAATCAGCCCATTCCCAGTGCCCACCCAGGCACTCCATCCTGTGCCAATCTAACGAACGCTTTGCAAATTCACAGCAAAATTTTCATTTTGCAGGAATTTGCACACAGCAGCCGCGGCCAGTTAAATTCTACGACAGACCTTTGATCCTGGATGTATTCCAGAACATTTCTGCAGATGTATAATTTATGGTTTCTTCCGTTTTATGCCTTCTGTAGAATGAAACGTGCATGGGTGTGTATTCAGACAAGGGAAGAATTAATGTAAAATCACACAAAGACATAGTGCTGAGCATAGCAGGGTTTGCTGTTTAATACTATTACAGTGTAAAGTGTGTTCAGAGATACAGAAGTGACCTCTTACAAAAAGGCTCTTTTTCAATACCACGGACTTTGCATGCAGCCTGTCTATTCTATTCTCCATTTCCTTCCATTTGTTACAGTTCAAGGTGAATGATACCTTGTAAAAAATCCTCTTCTTCACTGCTTTCCTTTCCAAAGTCCATCTCTCTGCTCTGCCATTAAATTAGGTGTTTATAGATATTTGTGGGACAGACTCATCCAAGCGTGGCAATAGGTCAACACCCCCCAAAAATGTGACGCACTGCAGTGGAACCAAATGGGAAATAATAGCACATTATGTGGAGTTTGATGGAAATGTGCCAGGCTCTTCCTCAGTTCATCTCTCCTCTTCCTCGGCTATCGTGCTCCGCAGACTCTGCCTATTGCTCCATCTTATCTTCCGCCGTCAGGCCGTCTTCGCTTCTAAAATCTCTCTCACCAAACGTGCCAGCGAACGCTCGCGTGGCTCTCTGCCGCTCTCCATCTCTGGACTCGGCAACCCTTTTTTAATTACCCCAGTCCTCCCTCCTCCCTCCCCCCACCAGGATCTCCCCGGGGGTGAAGAGAAAAAGATTGAGGAAGAAAAAGGCTGGAGGGGGAGGGGCAAGGACAGCAATATAGGTGTAGGAAAATCAGATCTACCTTTATTTCTACCTGCTTATACAAGCACAGACAGGGCTAATGCAAAAGGGCTTTTCGCTGCTGTATGCTGGCTTTGATAAAATTGTGAGGAAAAAACACAAGGTGAACATTCATGCATCTGCACGTTGAATGTGAAATATTTCAGCCATATTTTCGTTCATTTATATTTATATATATTGTTTGTATTAAATATGAGGTTATGATGAGAATTCCTGTGACGTTCCGGGTTGCGCTGGCTAGATGCGTGGCAGGATGGCTGCATCTTAAGCTGTGCTACCTGCTCTGGAGCCGCACATGCGGGTTATTAACCGTCCGCGGGAAGCATGCCGGGCTGGGCTGCGTCCACGAGGAGGCGGCCACTTTGCGGCACCATCAGTCAGCTCAGCTGCCGGGGGTTGAGGCACTACACGACAATTACACATTTATTTCACCATTCCTCCCTGCCCCCTCCCTCACCTTTTTCCTATGGACACTCATCATGGTCCCCCCACCTCCCCCTCTCTCTCTCTCTCTCTCTCTCTCTCTCTCTCTCCCCATCTCTGCCTCTATCTCCCTCCATGTCTGTCTCAGCCCAAGTGCTGCCGCTCAGATCTTGTTCCCTGACAGTCAGACAAGATAAACAGAGGGGAGCCGGGGAGAAGGGTCACGGGGGACAGACGCAGGAGCGGCAAAGCAGCATAGCAGTGCTGGATTTATTAGTGTTTTTTTTTTTTTAACTGCCAAACGTATAAAGTATTTTATGCACACATATAGCAGGCAGGGGGATAAATAAGAGGGCTGAAGGAATGGAGAGCAGGGTAGGCGGGCAGGATAATGATGTATTGATTTGGCATGACCTCAGGATGTGGAGCTCTCACTGCATGCCGCGCCCAGTGCCCTTTCCACTGGGCGCCGCGCAGCACTGAGCATTGTTTCTCAGGAGCTGCTCTTTCTACTCTCCGGCGCCCCCTGGCATCCCTCCGTACGGCTGATCAAAGACGGAAACGTGCCCCTTCATCAAGCCACCAAATTACCGTACGCACGCAGCATTCACCACTATGTGCCCCTTTAACATTTTAAAGTGTATCGCTGTGCGGTTCCGGCTGGATCCTGTGTGCTTTGGGTGTTGACGCCTGTTTCCTCTATTTCTACAAATGAAAATATCCTTGAGTTGTTAGCATCTGACAGAGATGAGAAATTAATAAGCCAGGCACTTTGCCTAAACCACCTAATGCCGGCAGCACTCAAATCTTCTTCCGACAGTCCTATTAATTTTTCCACGGGTTTGAATTTCTTCAATCAGACTCTGAATATAAATACTTTACCAGCCTTTAATAAAATTAAATAGCATAGGATTTACAAATCACCTTGCATCTCATGCCTGTTCATGCTTTTGCTCTTCTTTTCTCTCCCTCTTTGACAAATGATCTGCATTCCTCTCAATGAGACAAACTCCAGGATCCAGTATGAGATATTCCTCACCCTGGGGCCAGTCTAAGGACAAAGCAAGCCAACACTGCAGCACTGCATTGTATCTGCTCACGTTACTGTCATTTTCATTGCCTCACATGATTTAGAATAAGTATTACACACATATATAATGATATATTCCTATTTACATAATATATTCTGAAAATGCGATCAGACAGCAGCATGAGACCATGTTATGAATTTCTGATTCTCATTATAATATTTTAGCGACTAAAATGCTCATATTACATATTCGGCGAAATGCTCACATATAATTGAGCACCTATAAAGGGAACTGTACCTGAATCACTGTGTTGGAGCAATTTTCACATCTAAGCCATATACTGACTCGATCCCAGTCTGAACTCCAGCTCATGCGCAGCTGAATTTTAGCTTGTCCTCCAGTGTTGATCTGATCTGCTCTTATACTTCATGGGCTGTGATTCTGAGTCAAATGAACATTGACAGATAAATAGATTCAGCTTCTAGCCTGGATTCTTGGATTCACACCCCTACGTCACTATATTTGGACTGGCGCTGTAACAGTGGCACATTACAGGATGAGTTTCAGCCAACTAACGGACACCCAGCTGGGGAGTCTGCTATGTTGGGCGGCTGGCAGCTTGATTATCTTCCAGGACGTGGGGATTAACATGACGGACTTCCTTGTTTCTGGTCAGGTCAGTTTAGGGCAGTAGTTCAAGCTGTCATTGTAAAGTACAGATGGGCTGTAGTCATTTTGGCTTTGAATAAACATCATCACTTTATTTAACCTCTGAAAGACCCCTGGTCCAGGATACAGAACTGCATTAATTGTATATAAACATTCTATTCATTGGAATCATGGTCACTGCTGAAAGTCTAATGTCAATGGTATGATAATCACCTGTGTTTATGCAGGGTTCCTATGGGTATTGTGGTCACCTCCTCAAAGACATGAGCTTTAGTTGGTTTAGTGACTCTAAATTGCCATTTGTCTGCAGGTGACATATGGCACCCGGTTTTGGGGGGGGGGGGGGACCAGGCCTTATGCTGCACACCTCCTGGATTAAGGAGGCTCTAAATTAGCACGATACCGAGTAAGAGCACGGTGACTTTGCACCATCGTGGAATGCCGTCTTTCCAACTAGTCAGTCTGTTCCGCCGATGCTGCCCTGGTCAATCACATGTGAAGTGAAAGTGGACACGTCTGGGAGTACAGTCTGTAAGTCACACAGTCCGAAGAATGAAAAATGCTGGACAGGCTGGTATCTACATACTTTTGGACACAGAGTGTATATCACATACTACATATTACTTGTTTGAACGCCTTCTCCAGGCACAGCTGCGGATTTCAGTTTCCGACACTAACGGTAACAGCCATAGCCACACCAGCAGGAGGACCCTTGCTGCCTGTAGTCAGTGTATGTCCTTCGTTTTTGCCTGATCCAACTACGATCCTCAAAGCCTGACAAAACAACAGCAATACTCTGTGGGAGAACAGAGTACTGAACGTGCCGGTAGGGCTCCCACTCTAAGGCGATTGCTGTTATTTGCTTTAGTTCTTCTCTGGCCTTATCAATAACTTCTTTCTCTCTGCCCCATAGTAAATCACCAATAAGCACATGAGCTCAGTGGGACTCTAATTAAGAGAATTTAGTCCAAAAGAAAATTTAATCTCACTCATATGCTTTGTTCTATCGTCCTTTTCTCTGGCTCTTATATTCCCTTTGTCCCTGGCCGGTTTCATCCTCTCTGTCAGAACATATTGTATCTCTGTGTACGTTATCTCCCGTTTAGCGCAGAGACCAAATTCAATTCGCGGGCAGGAACCCAGCTGTATTTCAGAAAACATAGGCTCAGTAACAACAGTAATCTCGAGGCAGCTATGGAGATTTGCAAAGAAGGAAGCATAACACAAGCAGAGAATTTTTAATATACATCTTATTCTCGTATTAATGATCTATCTCTATCTAGTTTCGATTATGGGGAGAATGAGGCCAAGGCTACATTATAATCTTTTCAATGTCACTGTGTTCCTGATCTTTCAAGTGGAACCGGAAATGAAGCAATGCTTTATTTGCCATTCATACAAGCATGAGCACAGCGACGCCGGAATGTTTTTGTCCGCATTCTCCATCTTGCTCTCCTTTTTGACACATACACACTCGTTCCAGTGAGATCAAAGCTTGGGGTCTGAGTGTGGGGTCAGTCAGTGTGCAGCGCCCCAGGAGCAGTAGGGAGGTTGAGGGTCTTGTTCAAGGGCCAAGCAGTCCTTGAGCAACAGCCTCGGGATCTGAACCAGCGACCTTTCAATAACATATTCCGTCTCCTAATCAGGGATGCTTTAATATATGGGTTTACCCAGGCTGAAGCCCAGGGGCTGCCGCTAAAAAATTGGTCTGATCTTGTTTAAATTCCCAGATTGAAAAGTAAAATGCAATCTGTCCTGTGTTTTTGCATCTGGATCAATCTCCCCGTAAAATTGTATTGTTGTGGAACACCCCTCCCCCAGGTCAACCAGTACACCATCAATGAAAATAGTAGGGTGACCACGGACAACTCAAATAACCCAGGGACCTCTGACCATGGAAACGCACCAGCTGAACCACACAGCCCCTCCTGTACTCATCACCCACACTCTTCCTGTACTCATCACCCTGTTTTACTTGTGATCCTGTCACATCAGATACAGACATGCAGGATTATGGCTTGTTTTCTGTTTCTAATTTATCTGACAATAAGGACATGACAGTGAACTGTGTGTCACCAAGGGATTCATAGGGCTAACAACCATTGACAATTTCACAAACTGTTCCTCAGCCCGACTTCCTGCAATTCTGCCCTTGCCTTTGTCCACAAATAAGAGGGAATGCAGCTGTTATGCAGCTGTTGTTATTACCTGTACAAACGACTGCTTATTTCTCAGCATTTACGTATCATCTGCAGTTTGCAGAGACTAGTGTCTGAACCCACTAGCTTCTGACAGCAAGCTGCAGTTCCCAGTATGTGCAGATGAAAATTTCCATTAGTGTTACATTTTAAATTGTTCATACTCGCTTGACAGCATCTCAATATTCCACCCCTCATCTTGGGAAAAACTCAGGAGAGAATTAAATAAATGCATCTTTTGAATAGTAATATTTATAATATTCTCTGCCAAGCAGCGTATGAAATGTTAAAATAGAAAGGCATGCTTGTTTATTGACTTAAACTGCGCAGTGACTTTCTACTTACTGCCACTAACTGAACAAGTTTTTATCATGTCAGTCCAATTGTCTTGATTGGACAGTTTGGGGGTGGGTTTCAAACAGCTTCACTCAGTGGTGCTGTGAATACAAAAGCACTTGGTCTCTGAATGACTGTTTGTATTTTTTTTCACTGCATTAAGGCATGACACATGGCCAGAGTCTTCATTACCTGCCTGCTTGAAAAAGGACCCACACAAATCCTGTCCTTTACCCAACCCCAAACCAATGGTCAATGCATGTTGTGGGAAAAAAGCCATGAAAAACAGTCTCAGTCAAGTAGATCCTCAGCTCCTTTTCTGTACCATGCAGTGTTCGTCAGGATTGTCGGAGCCAAATGAAAGGATTTGCCTAAATCCAGCCTCAGCTCACCACAGACCACACTTGGGGGTCGCGAGTGGCTCAATGGGCTGCATCTCTGTGCCCATGGCTGGAAGATCAGAGATTCAAGTGCTGCTCTTCGCAAATCTGCCACATATTGATGGGCCCTTAAGCAAGGCCCTTCAGCTCCAGGGGCACTGCATGTTGGCTGACCCTGCACTGTGACCTGCAAGATGGGGTAGGCAAAGAGACGAGTTCCAATGTACCTGTACTCACAAGTGGCAAATAAAGGATTGCGATTATTTGTACTTCCACTCCCCGTCACTGCATACAATCAACTCCAGTGCAAGTTTCCACAGGGTGGATATCTTATAATGGATCCCAACCAGTGTTAAAGAAACTGCAGGACAAATTTGCATGCTGTACAGATACTGGATGGACTTTTACTTTTGTTACGGTGCGTAGCTACATATTTAGACCACAGGCTCCTAAACCTTTCCGCCCATGACCCCCAAAATAACAGTACCAGAGCCAGATGTCCCCATTTTACTGACTGGGGGAGGGGACAGTCCCCCGGTAGATTTTTTTACCAACCAGGGCCCAAATTCACAAAGCATCTTAAGACTTATGAGAATACGGACCCAGGGATTTTACCAAACAAGGGGGGTGTCCCCCTCAGTTACCTTTGCCAAATGGCAGGTTGCGGTTGAGATGGAATATTTTTCACTTTTTTAATTGTTACAGCCATTTTCTGAAAAATCATCTCGCAAGCCCCCCACCAGTGATCCCCACTTCGGGACACTCTGATCTGGAGCACAGCATCCGAAAACATGCCAAGGTTACTAAATTGTCCATAAGTGTGAATGTACACTGTGATGGGTTGGGGCCCCATCCTGGGTTGATGCCTGCAAAGTTCCCATTGGCTCCAGACCCCCACAACCCAGAATAGGACAAATGGCTACAGAAAATGGGTGGATAGAATTTGCTAACACTGGCTAAATTCTAGGAAAAGGACACTTCAGTAAAACAGCCAAATGTGACAGAATCTCTTTTTGCACATGTCTAAACCTAAGCTTAGACGCAGTAAACAGGACAGCATTCTGCTTAAGGGTCTGCAGATTTAGAGGAGATATTTGTGGAAAAGTCTATTACTGAGTCCAATGTCTAACACTGATATTAACGCTAACCCTACCCCTGCATCAGTTTTGCATACTACTGTAATCCAGTGTGAAGTGTTTCAACCTAAAAATATTAATATAAAGGACTCTACAGCATTTCATAAGTAAGAGTCATTAATCCATACGCCTTCTAACCGCATATCCTGGTGAGGGTCGCAGGGCCCCTGGAGCCAATCCCAGGCAGCACAGGACACAGGGGAGTACCTGTGCAATAATAGCCCATAATAAATATTCAGATTGTGTAAGCCTACATTTCCTAACAAGAACGAAACAACAATGAAACCCAACTAGCAGCCAGAGAGTAACAACCATAGAATCTGTAAATGGTTCTCAAGGGGAAAGTTAGAGGAGTTTTTCATGGCCTGGTTGTCTGAGGAAGGCAGACAATGCAGAGAGTTTCTAAGCGGTGGTCTGACAAAGCAGAGGAATATGACGTCACCTTGCATGATATTTACAACGCAGATCATTGACATTAGGTCTGGCTATACTGGTAATTTACAGTTAGGTCCATAAGTATTTGGACATTGTTGCTATTTTTGTAATTCTCTCTCTGAGTACCACCACAATAGATTTGAAATTAAGCAATCAAGATGTGACGTTAGTATATTCTTTCAGCTTTAATTTAAGGTATTGCATTAACTTTAAGATATTAGTGTTACGGCACGGCATGGCACAGGCAGGAAAGTGGTGAGGTGAGGAACCACTGGCAGCTCCAAGACAAAACGGGGTCCATTAAAGAAAACAGGACACACTAGGGTACAAAACTAAACAAAAGGACCACGAGGAATGCAACAAACTGGAAGAAATAAGAATCAACTAAATAATGGTGCCAAATAAAGAGCAGGACTAGAAAATAAAGCAGAGTTCACAACAAACAGTGACCATGAACATAGCAGGTGGGCAATCAATCAAGTAAAACAAAGTCAAGCACTTAAATACACTGGAGCACCAGGGCAAACATCTAATATTAGTTGCATCTAATAATCAATTAACCATTCAAGAGAGGAACAGGAACAATGAGAAACAGGTGGAAGTGGAAACACTAAATGAGCACAAAGACTAGGGAACTATAACGATCATCAAGTCAGGGAAGCACTAGAGATTAGGGAAGATAACAAAGGGTTGACTACATTGGGAAAGACTAAGAGGAAAAAAATCTAAATCAGACACAAGCAGGGTCAGACGAACATGGAAGCAAAGAACCAATGTCAAACAGTAGCGAAATCTGAAAACCTACAAACAAGCAAAAGTGAGGCTGGTTTGTGGCCAGTCTTAAACTCACAGTGGGACACTTGACAAATCTGAGCTGCATGCTCAACCCAGTGAGCTATGCAGTTGTCCGGGGTGCAGGGAGAACACACTATAGCTAACGACTACATGACAGGAGAGAGAACAGAATGGGCAGCTACCTACTACTCAGAACAGAGAATGAAAATAAAGGGGCAGGGCCGGATGGGCACTGACTGACATTTACAACCATATTCACAGTTCCTCCATTTGCAAAGGCTGAAAAGTAATTGGACATGTGACTGACAAGCAGTTTCATGGCCAGGTGCGGCCCCTTCCCTCATTATTCCATGACAATTTTCTTTGCAAATAAATGGTTATATGTAACATGGTCTCTGTTGAGTTGGTAACAGATATTTCCATAACCTGGATGGTACAGCAAACTGCAGAGCCCTTCCCCAGCGTGGTACTCAGAGAGTGCGGCACAGTTTGGGCCTGTCAGCATATAGCTCTGCTTCTGTTTGGTTCAAAGTAGCCACATTTCCATTCCTCCTTTTGGCTGCAGGGGAATCCAAACTCGGGTTCCTTCAGACTCCCTGTGAATTTTTACATTCCTCTTTCACTGAGCTTTGCATTCCCACTCGACTTCGGCCGTCACTCCAGTCGGCCATCTTACACCATTTGACCCACAGCTGTCCTGCCTGCTACAGGAGCCCTTCATTGTTTAATTCAACATGGATCATCATTGTTACAGCCGCCATGATCCCAATGTTCTCCCCGAAGCTCTACCGAGCTGATCTTTCCATCTGTTCTGTCTCTGATTTCTGTAGTTACTATCAGTTATAGCAACCATAGCTGTTCTCTCACTCAACTTTCTAGAACATTCTACTCCTCTTCCTTAAGGTTCTTGCTGTTGGCCTTTCTCTCTTATCTGGATCTCTTTTTGGTTTACAGTATGACTCCTTTTGAAGTCAGCCTGCCATGTGGCCCCTTTTCTTCATAATATCCTTCGGCTTTTATTATTTTCTTGCCCATTCCATTAACTCTAAGCAGGACAGTAATTTATGGGTCGTTTTCCAGTAATTTCCCCCATCCCTCACTCTGTGAACACCTTTCCTCCCCTGATGAGCTATACTTTGCTTCTCTGTCTTAGAGTAATGCCTCTATATTTTTCTTGTTTTACTCCCTCTTTTACAATTGTCAAAAACGAAGGGTCCCAATGTTCTAATGTCAGTGGGTATTGAGTATGACAGCATACATCTCCACCCTGTGACAGTGCCGCTGAGTTCCATTGATCTCCACAGACATCTCAGTTATTGCTAAGACTATTGATCCATTCCCTTACTGCAAAACACTCATTTACTGGGATGCAGCCCTCTGAGTAAAATTCAGTCACGCTCGTGACACAGACAGACACACACACAGTCAATCCCTTATACGCCATCCAATCCATGCTCACTTAAGAATCCACGCTGGATTGGTAGTTTGAGCCAAGTCTCTTATTTGTGATTCCACCTTCTATCCAAGCGGTAAATAAATAATGAGCACATTGTTAAAATTCTCCTTGTATTCGATCTCCCTTTCACCTCTCATATTCACTCATTCTCCATTCTTTATGAAAAATAATGTCCATTCATTGAAGGAAGCTTCCCGGCCAAAGGCAAATACTCAGCTTTAAAAGCCAGCGCATGTATTGGACAGCGTTTATATCAGAGACTGGCATCAAATGAGGATAAAGAACATGACACCGTCTCTCTCTCCGTCCATTTCATTTCCTGCACGTACGCAGATTTTCAATTACGATTTTCAGAGAGAAAAAGAGGTTAAAGATCTAACTCATTTTGCTCCCAGTGCAGCTCACCCCCTCCTCCTCTGGTGTGTCTCTGTGTTTTTTTTTTTTTTTTTTTTATATTGGCACATCATGAGAAACAGCCCCGGCTCCCCCACCAAGGTCAGCCTGCATTCTGGCTGAGTCTCTCTCTGCTGTGGTGAGGCCTGATTGGTATGCAGACACGTATGTCTCTAAGCAAATATGTGACACTAAGTTTATAGCTGCATTCTAGTGCATTAGTGGAAACAAACAAACTGATTTGCCTGGAGATTTTCCTCATTACGTTTAGAAATAAAAGCCATTTCAGTGCAGGTATTCTGAGCATTCAGCCATACTAATCCATATGTCTGGGGGCCTGGGGTACCATTTTTTTTAAATTTACAATAAAAATTTACATTTACTGAAGTTCCACAAAAATGATTTTCAAGCTCTGGTTGTTTCTTTTAATCTTCAGAGTGAAAAATTATGAATGCCACCATCATGAATGGCACTTACAGTTTTGTCACAGTGAACCTTGTGAATTCAGTGTCTGAGTGAGTCCAGGTGTGTTCCACTCTGTCTGCCTGCCTGCCTGCCTGCCTGCCTGTCTGTCTGTCTGTCTCTGTCTGTCTGTCTGTCTGTCTGTCTGCTTTTCTGCTTACTTGCCTGCCAGTCTCTTTGCCCGTCTGTCGGCTTTTCTGTCTGTCTGTCTCCCTACCTGGCTCTCTGTCTGTCTCCTTGCCTGCCTGCCTGCCTATCTATCTTTCTCCCTGTCAGTCTGTCTGTCTGTCTGTCTGTCTGTGAGCTCGTGTGACTGTGGCTCGGCGCCAACACTCATCTTGCTTCCACACATTTCCACAGCACGAGCGTGTGTGAGGCAGCCGATCTGAGACTCGCTGTGAGAGCGCTGATATGGTCGTAAGCCAATTGAGTCAGCCGCTGATGCCATGTAATCCGGTTACCCACGGCATCCCACTGGGGGCCGGGGGGCGTCCGAGCCTCTGACGGAGTGGGGGGGAAGGCTGTGTGTGCACGTCCTGAGGTGGCCTACAGCAGTTCCTTTCTCACATTAGGGCTTTCAAACTAACATACCTGATGTTGCTTGATAACAAAGGAGGGATTTGAACACACGAAGCATTTCCTGGCTCTCCCTGGGTTATTTCATACTGCTCTGGGCTCAGGCAAGTGGGAGAGAGAGCAGCAGTGAACAACTAGGGTGGCATCTTCATTACAAGAATAAGGACCCCATAATACACTGAGTATGTCCCTGCACTGTCAAAAAACTGCAGGTGAATGCCAGGGTAGGACTGACACAAGCAGGCAGTTACTGGGAACAAGCAGAGACTGTTTCTGAGATCCACATGGCTTGTCCACCAACCCAAGAAATATACACAGTTAACACAGTTAGGCTGTGGAACACACAGATTGTTGACTTCTGATGGAAGGTGACTTCCATTCAGTCCCTGAAGGATTTTATGGCTGCAATATCACAGAAGCCTGCTTACAAACATTTTCATGATTTCCAGTTGCGTCTTGTTCCCATGGCTAGAAACAAAAACAGCAATTTTTATGGCTGTTCAAACATAATTGGAAAGTCCTCCAGCGCTATTTTGCCAGCTGAACTGTACAGAACAAGTGCTACTGGAGACATAAGTGCGAGTGGTGGGAGACAGACCTAGAGATGCAGCAAATTAAATAAATTGATCTGGGTATGTTTCATGTATCTGGAGGGTCACCAAGAAATCCTTGGCCTCGCGTCTAACCTATAGCACTAATCTATCCCTTATGCCACAAAGCTTCTCTTAATCACCCAAATTCAACAGAAAGAAAGCCGGGCGGCTGGAAAATCTGCTCTATTGCTGCAGATCTGCTGAATGATTGATGACAGACCCAGTGAACCTCTGTAATGAAGGCAGCTGTCAATGAGACGTGATTATTTCCCTTGTTCTTCCCTCATATCTCCCTCAGTACTATAGGGGAGCAGTTCACTGGCTGCCCTTTTCTTCTCAATTCACTGTCTCTGTCACCGTCAGCAAGCAAAAAGCTCCCATATTTACCTTCGCTGGAAGCAGAGTTCATACAAACCTCTGTCGTCAGAAGTCACAATATAACACATATTCTCTATTTTTCCCCATACATTCCAATTCTACAGATTGCATCAGTAGTGTACCCAGTGATGCTGCACTGTTAATCTTGGAAGATTATGGTAATAGATAGATAGATAGATAGATAGATAGATAGATAGATAGATAGATAGATAGATAGATAGATAGAACATCCAATGGCATATAATAAATAACTGTATAAATAAATAACTATTATTCATTTTATTTAATGGTTAATAATGCAGTTATAAACAAATACTGTAATATGGATTTATAGGTGGGATGAAGACATGCTAAGTATTGTGATGGTTTGGAGCAGCTTCTGCTGTTCAGTCCTGTTACCACAGGATCGTGCAGGACACACGTTACACGAATGAGTGTATGTTTTATACAGGGAAAGGAAGACAACTCATATAGGACAATGGAAAAGTGTGCTTCTTCATTATATTGAAGTGGGCGGCTTGCACTCCGCTTTGATCTCTGATTCGTCAACCTCACCACTGAAACTGATGAACTCATCGTGCAACTTGAAGTAACAGGACGACTCCGGGGCATTATTACAGTATCACCGGGATGGTAGCAGTTGATCGGAGGCCTTGAAGTCAGTACATTTTAAAGTCCCTCTTTCTTTGTGCCTCCTGTGTGGCTGCCGCTTGCCTCCGCCGAGCCCCGCCTCCACCGAGCCCCGCCTCCGCCGAGCCCCGCCTCCGCCGAGCCCCGCCTCCGCCGAGCCCCGCCTCCACCTAGCCCCGCCTCCGCCGAGCCCCGCCTCTGTCACAGGTTCAGACGTGACATCAAAACATACCCATGTCTTAAAATTTACCTACAAACTCAAGCATGTGAAGGTTTATACCCACATAGTGGGAGAAGGAGAAGGGGGAGAGAGAGTAAAAATGGAGAGAGAGAGAGAGAGAGAGAGAGGGAGGGAGGAGGGGGAGTGGCATATGAGGAAATGGTAGGAAAAAAATGTGGGCGGGCAAAACCCAAAGCCCACCAGAGAGAATAAAAAACCAGGGCTGGTGGATGTAGGTTTCTGTTGCATGCAGGAGAATCGAGGCAGGGAGCAGGCATGATGCCGGGCCTGCGTGGGCTGCCGGGGTTTCTGTGGAGAGACGGCCGCGTTGCTGCGCTTTGCCACGCACGGAGGGACCCTGCCCCCCGTCTAGCCTGAGGGTGTCTCACAGGATTTCCATCCTATTTCTTCTTGCTTTTCATCCTCATATCTCATGAGCATCCTTTATCACAGTCGTAAGATTTCCCTGTACTTGACAAATTAACTGGATTTTTAATAACCTGACAGACCAAAAAAAGCGATTTTTATGGGCAGTTGGGTGCTTTGACCATTTGTGATTTTCAGTGCTCTGCAAAGCAGGATTAATTAAACAGCCCCGTGAAGACTAATTTGCCATCATTAGGAGTGTGGACAGGAAGGAGGACAGGTGGTGCGTCCCTTTAAATACCTTTCAACCCTCCCTCCCTCTTCGCTGCAGGTACAGATGTGGGAAGGATATTTTTTTCCACTTATCTCCTTTGGATTTCACTGTCTTTTTGACGGGACTGGAGAAACAGAAGGGAAGAAGTGCTGAAGTCTGTTGCTCTGGTTTGGTGACTGACAAAGAGATTTATTTCTCATTTTGTGTCTGTCTTGTGGCATTTCCAAACCATCTCCTTCTTTTTCTGTCCCTTTGAGTACACAACCCATTTGCATTGCCTGCATGTTTCACATGAACTGTTAGTAGTGGTTAGGTGAGGGTTTGGCACTAACTCATCCTTTTCTGTTCAGGAGAAAGATAACAGTGGGTGAGAGGTGGGTAATTTTTTTGTTGGTTTAGCACTTGATGTGTCTCACACAAACACACATGCACACAAATGTACAAATGCAGTTTTACTTCTGTAGTGACTGACAATTCACGGTTTCTTAACCTTTTAATGTCTGTGTGTATGAGAGGATAAAATCTAATAAGAGCAGTAGCAGATCGCTTAGTGTCACACTGAAGGAAAGACCTGAATGAGGCTTAATCCAGCACCTGTTTGCTACAAAGGTGGAAAAGGAGATTGTTCTCACTGATATCCTGACTATTTGGGTTTTTTGAAGGCTTAAGATTACACTCTCAGGTTCGGGTGCTGAGGCATTGCACAAGACAAATAGAGACATATACTTTATTCTGATTTACACTCTTTTACGTGGATTGAAATATAAATGCCAGTGCAGATTAGAAAGTTAAAACTGTGGTTTTGCAATAGATTTAAAATGAGGCATTGTGGGTAATAAATACATGAGTCAAAAGAAAAGTCAGAACAGACATATTGCACATAAACTATCACTGAGGTAAATTCAGATTTTACAGGTAAAAGAAAGATCACAAAGGAAGCAAAATAAATCTTTTTTTTTGTTTGTGTTATTCTGTGATTAGAAGCAGACACATACATGGTTCTTTTAAAATATTCTGTTAGTTCTTTCAGATAAGGGATTGTTTTAAGCCTCCTGGATCAATGTCATGACTTGGGTGTGCATTGTGTTTCCCTGGTAAGCAGAAATCAAGTGGCAGGCTTTCCTATTTAGCCCGAGATAACGGATTTTACATCATGACAGCCACACGTAGCAAGTGCTTATTTTGTTATGACCATATATTTTCCTGGATTTCGATTCTGTCATTGACAGATTGAATAATTCATAGAGGTTCTAGCTGATGGGTTTTTGGCTGATTAAACTGACGCATACAAGCTACAAGTTAAACCGTGATTCAATTACAGTGAGGGCAATAAGTCACTGCTGCAAATATGAAATGTACACTTCATCTGGAATATTGATTTGGGAAACATCCAGTTAAACATATGTAAGCACTGGAGCAGAGGACTGAGCAGGTCCAACAGCACAGTGAATGGCAGTGGGACAGAACTTAAATCTATACTAACCTTAAATAAAGTAAATGCCTTTTTGACTGTGATCATGTAAAGTAATGCTTAAATTCAAGCGCTATAAGGATTTTAACCCTTGTACTGAGAGAAAAACGTATAGATGTTAAACAGCTATTGATTCACCTGATTAATTGGTCTAATTAAAGATTAAAAGGAGCCGTCGCAACAGTGACTCCGGAACGTGAACAAAAAAAAAGAATGTGAGGTTATATGAAAATTTTGTAGTATTTTTAGCAAATGAAGCAGCGGGTGAAGAACAAACGTTTGACGGATTGTTTCTCTGTTGATTTACTCTTAATCCGACAGAGGAAATCCAAACAGTGGCTGTCTGTTTGCAGAAAGCCGTCACTAAGGCGCTAAATGAAAAAATCACTCCGTCCTGCAAATCGCTAGTGTGTTCAGATAAGGGTACAGTCTACTGTAGAAAGACATTATTATTATATGTAATTGTAAAGGAATGTGAATATTTTGTTTGCCAGATTGTAAGGGTCCAAAGACCAAATGTATTTCATTAAAAAGTATATGAACGAGCATTGAAAGTCTTAAATGGTCACATCTGAATAAGCATATGACCTTTGGGGAATGGAGCGGGGACTGTGGGAAATGTAAATAAGTAAAGCGCTGCCTGATTTGCGAGCCCACGTGTGTCTCAGTCTGAATCCACCTCTCCCATAGCCTCACTCTTTCATTTTCTCATCCATAAATTTCTCTACACTTTTTTCAAACCAAAGCCGGCAAACAGACCTCTAAAGCGAATTAAACGCAGATCCACAGGGGTGAAATGCAAGCAAAGTATTGCTGTGTTTAGTCGACGTCGCGCAGACACATAGACCGTGACAATGCTGGAGCACCTGCCAGCTAAAGATCTAATTCTCATTAACTGCATCTGTCTCTCATATCTTGTATTTAGAGAAGTATTTGTCTTTAAATTTAAGTTCCAGGATTAGTTAAGACACCAGCTAAGGGACTGGGAATCTAACACAGAATTACAGTTTCCAGTATGTTAATTAATATGCAGATTACGTGAACAGTTTTCAAAACAATTTGAATTTGATGATTATTCCTCGGTAAGAAACAAGACAGAAGTGGGTGTCAGAGGACAGAAGATGGAGAAAGGTGGAGGACAATAACAAGGACAATAGCAAATCAGCTTCGGTGGGATATTGTTTAATCTTGGGGTGCAGATAAACTCACACATCACACCCCTGCAGTTGTGACCCGGCTTCCGGGAGAGATTTACAGTGCACAACTGGATTACATGAAGGCCTGGACATTTAATGGACTTTAATGAGTGAATTGGAGGACTCTTGTCTCTGAAGAGGACGAAAGCAGAGGCTTCATATCTCTAGTCTGGCTTGGACTGCACTGGCTTCAAGGGACAATGGGGTGCAACATGTGTGTGATGCAGAAGCCGGAGGAGCAGTACAGAGTCATGTTCCAGGTCAGTATCTCTTTCTTCTTCGACATTCAAATGGACACCAGCCCCAGCCAACATGCTTCCCATTTCCTGCTATATACTACACTTACCTCCTCACATGCTGGTCCTTCACCTTCTTAATGTTTTACTTGTTTGCTGTTAACATGGTTTGTTGTACTGTAGCCCTCTCTTTCTGCTCTCCGTTCCTTCCCATGGGCCTACATAGACTATATTACCAAAAGGATGTGAAACCAGCTTGTCTAACATCTCATTCAGAAACCAAGGATATTAATATGAAGGATGGATGAAGTTGATTGGCCAGTTGCTGTTGTGATAGCCTGTACTCTTCTGGGAAGGCTTTCCATTAGAAGTTGGAACATTTATGGTGGGATCTGCTGCCATTCTGGTTGAGTATTGATGGTAGGTAATCAGGTCCCTTTCTGAGCTCATGTGGCCGACCACTTCAAAGTGAACATGCTCCCAGACATTCTGACCTTCACTCATAATCACAACACTCGTGGTTGACCAGGACTGAAATGTGCTGACCTGACTTGTTGGAAAGATGGTGTCCTGTGATGATGACAAGGCAAAAAGTCACTAACCCCTTCTGTACAAAGACCCATTCTGTTGCTAATGTTTATTGCAGGAGATTGGGTAACTGTGCTTGATTATACACCTGTGTCAGCAATAGTCATGGCTTAATTAGGCAATTCCTCTAATTACTTTTGCTCATATAGTATAATGTATACTGCATATATGTAGTAAATCAAGTATTCATACTCAAATCCACTCTTCTGCTGTGCATCTAATCATGCACAAATAAGTAGGCTGCATTTCATAAATTATGCTTCATAATTTGAGTGCAAACAGAACAATGCAAGTTCTATACTCCAAAATATGAAGGATTGCATTCTACAATGTATAACGTTTCATTATGAAGATCACCATATTTAATAATATTTACACCTTAAATACTTTCAAGGATCAACAACACGCAGTGAACACACAACGCAGCACAAATTCTGATTTGCTTGCCATGGGATCTGTGCCGTCGTTGTGATCAAAGAGTTAATTTTTTCTGGTCGTCATCATTGACTGCATTGCTTGCTTCAGTGATGTCATAACAGCTTTGAAATCGATTTTTCTTTCAGCTTGCATGAGCAATCATACAGTGGAAATACAATGTCAGTGATTCACTGAGATGCTAAAAGGTCTCTTCAGGGCGAACTAATACCGCTGGATTAACTGCCAAACACAGGCTCCTTAAAGGCTCTGGACAGCAGCCCAACTCTCCAGTGTCCAGCTTAGAAGCACTGGGAGTCCTTAATTATTTTCCTTAGCAGATGCCTGTATGAAAAGCAGCTTACTTGGTTTCATGTACTACCTGCTGAAACGTTTCAGATGAATTTGGAAAATGCGCCTTTCATCCAGGTATCGCAAAAAGACCAGTCCTGCTAGTCACAATGTCATAACAGTCACAGAATCAGACACAACAGCCTATGACTGCATCCAAAATCACATACTTGTTTGCTATGTAGTAGGCATAATCTAGTATGCAAAGTGGGCAGTATGTCTGAATCCTCAGTATGGATGAGACGATAGGTGATTGGTACCTGAATGGCATATTACATTCTGCTAAATTACAAAGTCAGCAACCAATGGTCACTGCGCTATCCCACAAGGGCACTGAACCTGCAATCAGAGATGAAGTCACTTGCTGAGATGATGGAGGAAGTGGCATCCCTGTACAAATTTAAGTGAAAAACAATGCCCAGTTACATAAGTTGACTTGAATATCTATTTTTTCGTTGATAGTTTTTAACATACTTTAATTTTCATGGGGGTCAAGCTACATTATTGGTAAACATTCAGGTTAGGTAATATGGTGACCACAATATGTCGAAGCACATGCACACTATCCTCATGCATACAAACAGTATGCACTACATCGACAGTCAAGTAGTAGGCTTCTAACAATATTCAGTATGTACTGCGTACACATGCAATTTCGGATGCATCCTATATTATTAACATCAGTCACTGATGAGTTATGGCCAATGAACTTCACCCTGGCTCAGAAAGACTAATAAAACATTCCTACAAGAAAAAGCACAGTGTGGCTTTCTCTGAGAATAACTGCACTTAAAATAACTGTCTCTACACTTTCATGCTATTTATAACCACAGACAGAGAGCTGGGCATGCAGTGTATCAAATGAACACAACAGACTTCTCTGTGTTTCTTCAAAGTGTCTCAGATGAAAATGTCTAGTGCAGTCTGGTGGTGTCTAACCAGTTGTCTCAACATGTAAATAAATTACATGGATTAGTGAGTACATATTAATCACCATAATGAAACTTATTCACAATAAGACTAATTATGATTTATTGTATGAAAGCTACTTGCTGACAGTAACATACAAATTAAAAAGCCTAAAAAGGCAACCAAACCAGTAGATATATTACATACCAGGTAGCAAAAGTGGCTAAATCCTATGATTTTTGGATTATAATTTGTTGCCAATGGATTCAGTATTGCTGTTGTCATTGTCATAATTACTACAAGCTCATGCCCTTGCACAATCCCATTACATGCCCTGTGTGTGCATTCAGTTCAGAAAATAGTCAGAGTGCTGATATCTCTATATAACATAAGGGTTAGGAGCCACAGGTGAAGTTAAACGTAGGCGCTGCTCAGAAGGGGTGTGGTTTTGTCTCCAGGGGCAACAAGCTCAATTAGCTCTGGACACAATGTGCAGCTTCCAGTACAGATACATGAAACACCGAAGAAGAACATCTCATCTTTCTGTGTGCATGCACCTACAATCGGAGGAATAATGTTTGCGCCACACAAGGACCCTTCAGAAATAGGCCTTAATTAATTAGGGTGTATACTAATTAATTAGTATACCGAGGCCTATATGCGACAACCCATGACTGGTATATAAGAGTCGATTAGAGGTTCCTCCTGATCTTTGTAGACAGTGTGGTGCAGCAAAAAGTATCGGGAGTCTGTCAGGTATTGTGTGGCTGAGCATCGCGTGCGTAGCTAGTGTGGCATTCAGGAAATACCTGTTGTGGTACAATCAGAGGTTATAGAATGATTAGGGAATGGGAATGAGCAATAGAGAGCAGACTTTCAAATTGCCCATATTTTACCTTCTCTCTCCTTCCATTTTTCTGCGACGCAGTTGAGAGCAAGAGAGTTACGTTGCCACGGTTACAGGTCTAGCAGCAGATGCTAAGAGAAGGAAAAATTAGAATGTGCGTCTGCGTTTTAGTCGTTTTCGTCTTGAGGAAAACATTTCACAGATTATACTTTGAAATGAAACAGCCTGTGAACCACTGTTTGAGATACATGAGTGTCTGCTGGCAGGCACTGTGTCTGTCCCTGTCTGTTCTCCTTTATCAGGTGTAGTAATTGGAATTTGAATTGGTACCCCCAGTATTCCAGCATGGGGGAGGGGTGCTGGATGTAACCTAGCGCACAACACGTCTAAACTGTTTGTTCTTTATGTTCCTCAACCGAGTCTACGTATTCATGGGAGCTCATCTCCTCTGTGCTCGCCGGCGCACGAACTGTCACAAAGGAAATGCAAAGGAAACGAAACAGTCCGCAGTGTTTCCGCCGGCAACGGCTGATCACAGAGCTGCACTGAAAAGCCCACGGACGGGGATGCCTTTTGGAGCACTCATTCCATCACAAAGGGAGTGCGGGGGGGGGGGTCCGAGGCCTTCCCAGGAGAATCTCTGCACAGGCTACAGAAGAACTTGTGTCCAAGACAAAGCAGAGCGGAGGACCCTCCCCTCCCCTCCCCTCCCCTCCCCGCCCCTCCCCTCCCCTCCCCTCCCCTCCCCGCCCCTCCCCTCCCCTCCCCTCCCCTCCCCTCCCCTCCCCTCCCCTCCCCTCCCCTCCCCTCCTCGCACAGCTCTTAACCACCTGCAAACGAACCTTTGCAATAAGACTGATTAAATATATATGTGTGTTTATAGCAGTAGTTTTCAATCCTGTTCCTGCCACACCTCCCCCCGCACCCACCCCCTCGAATGTTTTTATTCCAACCCACACTGCCTTCGATCTGCCACATCCATTATCAGCCTATTAAAGAGCATGTAAACCTGATTAAGGTAGCGTTGGAATGAAAACATTCTGGCAGGGATGGGGGCCAGGAACAGGATTGAAAACCACTGATTTATAGAATCATGGTTCTACTATATTGTGCTCAATTTTAGATTGTAGATCACACAGAACACCCGAAAAATCACGTGATCCTTTACCAAGAGCAGTAACATTCACAGAATTATTAATATATGATACATACTATATGAAGGTATAACTGATGTTTTAAATAGTCCGGCTATGGAAGGAGTCACTAATGAAAGCAGCCACAGCAGTTCACCTGCGTCTCACATTGCTGTTCATAATTTTTCTATTTATCTCTCTGTCTGCCGAATTCTCTCCTCTGCCTTCATCTGGCTGTGTTGTTATAGATGAGTTGACTACAGCAGAGTCCTCAAGGTGAATTTCAATTGTGAGTCTGAGGAATCGTATAAATATCAACCTGCTCTTTATTGGAATTTCATCCCTTTTGGTGTTAAGCTACAGTTATACACTGAAATGTCTTGTTTGTGACTGGATACAGAATAAAATACAGATGTTCCCCATCACTGCATCATCCAGTGACACATGGGTGCCAAATAACATCTGTTATAATCCCCACCCCCCCCCCCCCCAAAAAAAAAACAACTGCAAATGCAGTAGTTTGAAAGAAATTGATGATGTGTTCTTCAAATCTAGAAGGAAATGAATAGGATCGTTTTGCTGAACGCACATTTTATACTAACCCATTTTCTCTTCCGCTTTTCTAAATGTGCTCCACAGTTTAATTTAGCTTAAAAGTAACTGAATTAGCAAAAAAAATTAATTTGTCAGGAGATCATGAAAGTAAGGATGCTGTACAGGTTCTTCAGCATGTGCATCCTGGGTATCCCTGCAAATTACTTTTAAGATGGAAGATCAGACCTGACCCACTACGATGACCACAGACTACCTGCCTGCTGTGGAGTGGTTTAGCAGCACCAGAACACCAGCCTGGCCGCACGGCATAGAGGTTCTTACACTTCCTCCGTTGTGTTTTTTTCCGTGCTTAAGCCCCCCGACATTATTCTCCAGCGGCCTCTCCCTCTCTCGCTCCCACCACAGGCTGTCAAATTTGTCTCAATGGGATGCTGTTACCACAGCAACTGAAGTCATTAAGCAAGACTAATGTGTTTCGCCATCCTGACACACACCGATACAGTGTTTACACACAGACACACACACACCCGCAGTCAAAGGGCGATCGTGTGACGATCCCTGATATGTACCCTCCATGAACGCGCTAAAAGGTGCGCGCACCCACAGCAACACGGGGATAAAAATAGAAACAATGCTTGTATGATCTTGTGAGAATTGTTTATGCGAGAATTCGTTCACAAGATGTTGAAGACGTAAGTACCTTCTGTCTGTCATCGGTGCCTAGGCTTCTTACACTCACAGGCAGCTGTTTCCGAGTGTCTGATATGTATCACACAATCACATTCAGGTGGCTTCTAGAGGTACAACATCTATCCCCATATCCTCCCCGGGGTATTAATCTCTAGAACCTCTTAGTTATGTATTATGGCTTATGTGTCACTCATTTTCCAGGAATGTCACCGGTCACCCTCCCAGTGTCTCCAGCAGAGATTAGGCTCTGGTCTGGGTCAAACCACCTCGTGTGCAAGCAGCGTTACATTTTTATGAGGTTAGGATTGAGTTCCTGTCATCTATCGTCAGTTATCAGAGAGGTGAGGCTGTGGGACAGCAGGGGGGGAATGTGGGAGGGGGTCACTGGACTGTGAGAATGCACAGGTGTGGGTCATGGTCTAAGAACAGATAGACCATAATTGTGCAATAACATTTTGAAGAAATTAACTTATCTTAGGTATTATTCTATTTTGGTTTCCACAGAGGGGGCGGCATGGTGGTGCAGTGGTTAGCACTGTTGCCTCACACCTCTGAGACCTGAGGGTTCGAGTCTCCGCCTTGGTCACATGTGTGTGGAGTTTGCATGTTCTCCCCATGTCGTCGTGGGGTTTCCTCCGGGTACTCCGGTGCTGAGGCTAATTGGAGTTGCTAAATTGCCCATAGGTGTGCATGTGTGCATGAATGATGTGTGAGTGTGCCCTGTGATGGGCTGGCCCCCCATCCTGGTTTGTTCCCTGCCTCGTGCCCATTGCTTCCGGGATAGGCTCCGGACCCCCCGCGACCCAGTAGTAGGATAAGTGGTTTGGAAAATGGATGGATGGTTTCCACAGAAGTGATAAAAATCACATAATCACATGGCGCGCTCTCTAATTTCCGGGTAATATTGCTTAAAGAGAGTGCCACTTTCCGTTCTTCATGTGCAGTGCTTAACTGCAGCTGTCGCATAACTGAAATTCCCGCCTAATGCTCTGTCAAGTATCTGCATTTAGACTCTGCATTTGCGAGAAGGTTCCTCGAACGATTCAGGCATACAGATGTGCGCATGGAAATATGGGAAGGTCAGAGCTGCAGGACCAGAGACAGCTTACGCCTTACGCCGAAAGATGTCTGAGACCTGGCAAGCTGCACCAGTGGGTGAATGCGGATATGCAGGGATAGACGAGAGGGTTGGCTGGTAGTGGATCTGGGAAGATTCAAGCAGGAAATAGTGACGAGCAAAGGAGAGCAGAGGGAAAGAGCAGGAGCAGATGCTGATCGCTTGTGCTGCTGCATTGGGCACAACCAGCGAAACACTGCAGCATTTCAGACCTACAGCTACTCGCAGAGATATTATTGTGACACTTTTGAAGGTATTAATCTCCACTTTATGAAACTTTATGAAACGATGCGAACTTTAATGATTAATGCAAAGCAATAGAACCGGAAGGTAAGGTGTGGCTTAACCAGCTGATGATGGATAGAAAACGAGAATCCCCCATCCTCCACGTCTGCTCTCGTTTCTGCAGTTAAGGTCTGATTCCCTCACACTTTTCCAGCCACCGGTGGGACGTCACAGTCATTTATACACTGCAGCCTAGAATGATAACACAACATGGAAATGCGAAGCTACACTCCTGTGCCGCCTTTTATCCTGCACTCCCCATCTCATTCCGTCGTTACCCCCCACCCCCTGCCATCTCTGCCCCCCCCCCCCCCCCCTTTGAACAACTTACCTGTCTTTCATCCGGCCCTCTTCATCTCCCCTGCCTCTCCCACTGCTCTCTTGCTATGCAGTTCTGAATATTAAAGTATGACAGAAATATTAAAATATGCCTGTCACCTCTTACAAGGCCATACCTTTCCATAAGGCTGCAGAACTTTGCTGCCTGTTAAGCACATTAAATAGAGAACATCCTGTACTGTTGTTCAGCCATGGTGGCAGTAATATTCAATATTTTACCACTGAGTCTGTTCTAAGATACAACAGTGTACCTAGAACCCTGGGCCTTCAGAGAAAATGTCAACAAACTAGACTAAATTTCACATTTAATTTTATATATTCCTAGTGGCCCTGTCAAGTGTTGGGCCCCCTGAATCTGCCAGGGTGTCAATGCCCCTCTGAAGCCTTCGCTATGATGCCCTGTAAAGCTGGGTGCAGCATATCACTAAGCATATTATGATAATGATTAGCCGTAGCTGTAATAATGAACACTGTAATATCTCATTACTGCTACTCCTGAGTGCAAAGTCATCATCGCCTACTGGAAGTCGTCTGTGGGTCCCAAGGACCAGAATGGGAAACACTAAGGTGGAGGAACAGAAATCCTAATATTTCCTGCCTTGGCCTACATTGGAGTTCAGCGGACACAGGGCACAGCAACGGCAGCGGCGACTTACTGACGCAAAGCGCTCTCTGCTTAAAGCAAATCAGTAATTATACTCGAGATACATGGCAGATGGACAGAAGCTGGGATTCCAAAAAAACAGACTGTTATGGCGAGGAGATCAAGAGAAACAGCTGAAGTGCAGAAATATCGCTGTACGGCACGGTAACAAGGGGGAACTGCTGGGAGAGCACGCTCTGCCCGAGGTGGGGGCCAAGGGGAACATGCTGCGTTAGGAGAGGAGAGGCTGCACCCCATCCTGTCCTCCCCATCATTCACTCAGAAATGACTCATCTTTGCTTTAAAAACAATGAAAGAGCATCTATTGGCAGGGGGGTAAGAGCCAAGTGACAGCGGGGGCGGGGGTGCGGGGGGCTTTGAGTATACTGGATTTGGCATAATCCAGTTTTATACCTAAAAGCAGGTTTACATTTGGTTCAGTTACGATGAAGTAAAGAAGCCGATAGTGGGCTTTGTCTATTGAAGTCGTATGGAAGTAAAGCTTGGCTCAGAAAGAGTCCCGGAACTTTTCAAGCACTTGATTGTCATTAGTACAAAGTGGGATGAAATCATGCAGCCAAACCTGTATGATTTTACAATAATTTCAGAAATTGTTCCCTAATTTAACAGTTTCTTGCTCTGAATGTTACTCTGCTGAGGTGTTTGTGCGTTTCTCTCTCCCTGCTTTGGTGGTGACTTTGAAAAAGGTTTTGCACTGAGATGAAATTCAAACCAATCTATCTGTATTTCAGTCGAAATGTCAGCTTTGAAAGCGAGGAAGATGGAAACAAAGACGGTGGACAGAAGGAGCTGAAATCCATTTTTTTTGGTCGACTGCACAGAAGAGTGTTAATTTAAAATTCAGTCATTTCAAAAGGCCAGTGGCAGGCGGAGGGGGACGTGCCACGGTCCGCGCTCTGAGATGATATAACTCCTCTTTGCTGTCACGCAGCTAACAAATGACTGGAGTATCAATATTACACATGCACTGTGTAATATAGCAGTAGCTTATGAGCTCTGCACACACACACCCATGTATACATTCATGCACACCCCCATGCACGCATCCATGTATACATTCATGTATACTCTCATGCACACACCCATACACACACCCATACACACGCCCATGCACACACTCATGCATGGTCAGCGAGAAAGTATCCTGTTATTTTTCCAGACGCTGTACCATTATCTGTTTATTTGTATAACCATCTCTTCCTCTGACAACCATAGTTTGCTGGTGCACAGGGTGAAAACAAAACAAAAAAAAAATTCAATTGCAAAATATACAGTATGTTGATTTGCACTCATTTCTCTAGTGCAATTGCTAAAACATAATATTTGCCTGTCTAGGAACATGTTATGTGTGCCGACCGCTTGTTGTATCTGAAAAGCAGAGTGTGGATGCAGCTCTGGGTGGCATATACCTTGGATGATTTCTACTTATAATTATGAACTATCTCATAATTATGAATTATTTTATAATTATAATGTTTCACTGAGCATCTGAATAAGCCAGACTGTCTGTTTCTCTGAGTGCTATGTGTGTGCATGTGTGTCGGACCATGTCAGTCTCCAGGCTGTTTTAATGAGATTGCCCAGGCAGACTAGCATTCACTAAATCCTTAATTAAAAAGCTTGCTTTTTGCTTCTTGTTCCATACAGACAGAAAAGGGGAGGGAGACAGATGGGATTTAGAAATATTAAAGATTAAAGGACGGGTGTGGGGAACAGGGACTTTAAAAGATGAGCAAGGGGAACAGAGCCCTTAAAGTACAGATGAGTGGAATGGGAACCTTAATGGACAGGCAAGTGAAACGAGGTCTTAAGGGACGGGCAAAGGGAACAGGAACCTTGCAGGACAGGCAAGGGGAACGGGGAGCTTAAAGGATGCAGGAAGGGAATGGGGACCTTACAGGATGGACGAGGGGAATGATTACCTTACAGGACAGATGAGGGGAATGGGGAGCTTAAAGGATACAGGAGGGGAACAGAGACCTTACAGGACAGATGAGGGGAACGGGGACCTTACAGGACAGGCAAGGAACGGGGAGCTTAAAGGATGGGCGAGGGATATGGGGACCCTAAAGGGACGAAGGGAATGGGGACCTTAAAGGATGGTTGAGGGGAATAGGAGCCTTAAAGTATGGGCAAAGGGAAGGGGACCTTAAAGGACGGGTGAGGGGAATGGGGACCTTATAGGATGGGTGAGGGGAATAGGACCCTAACGGGGCAAGGGGAATGGATCCCTTAAAGGACGGACAAGGGGAATAGGAGCCTTAAAGGATGGGAAAAGGGAAGGGGACCTTAAAGGACGGGTGAGGGGAATGGGGACCTTATAGGATAGGTGAGGGGAATGGGGACCTTAAAGGGGCAAGGGGAATGGATCCCTTAAAGGACGGACAAGGGGACCAGGGACCATACAGGACGGGTGAGGGGAATAGGACCCTAACGAGGCAAGGGGAATGGATCATTTAAAGGACAGATGAGGGGAATAGGAGCCTTAAAGGATGGGAAAAGGGAAGGGGACCTTAATGGACGGGTGAGGAGAATGGGGAACTTAAGGGATGAGTCAGGGGTATGGGGACCTTAAAGGGGCAACCTTATAGGACAGGAAAGGGGAACAGTGCCTTAAAGGACAAGTAAAGAGAAGGGGACCTTACAGGACGGGCGAGGGGAACGGGGACCTTACAGGACGGGCGAGGGGAACGGGGACCTTACAGGACGGGCGAGGGGAACGGGGACCTTACAGGACGGGCGAGGGGAACGGGGACCTTACAAGACGGGCGAGGGGAACGGGGACCTTACAGGACGGGCGAGGGGAACGGGGACCTTACAGGACGGGCGAGGGGAACGGGGACCTTACAGGACGGGCGAGGGGAACGGGGACCTTACAGGACGGGCGAGGGGAACGGGGACCTTACAGGACGGGCGAGGGGAACGGGGAGCAAAAAATATCTCCAGACATTGTGACACTAATGCTATAGACACCCATTCAGAGAGCATCAGATGCATTATGACCAAACCACCCATCTCGTGCAAACTCGTGAGCAGTATTTTGAGCCAGTCGTCTTCTATGCTCACTTTCAAGATAAATTTTACTTACTGAATGCCAGTGATATTTCAGACAGCTAACTACTGTTCCAAGGGGGCTTCTCGATAATAAGAAAATAATTTCTTCCTCTCTAGTATTTCCACTTAGAAAGCTAAACTCTGCTTATCACTCTGGTTTTCTCTTTTCATCTCAGACATGAAAATTTATGTGTTTGTAGTCTAGAAAAATGTGGACTCACAGTAAACAGTGACTAATTATAGATGGACAACAGATTTTAAAGAAAACTGCCAGGGGAGCCAAGAAGCAGATTAGCTAAAATGACAAAATCATTGGCAGTAACCGATTCAGATACAGTACACCGATCAGCCATGGCATGAAAATCACTGGCAGGTGAAGTGAATAACCCTGATTACATCTTAAACACATCTAGGGTAACATTAGATATTAAGCAAGTGAACAGTCAGTTCTTAAACCTGATGGATTGATAGCAGGAAAAATGGGTGAGCATTATGTAGTGGTCAGTACCTACCCAAAGTGGTCCAAGAAATGCCAACAGGTGAACCAGTGATAGGGTCATGGGCTACGGCTCATTGATACGCATGGGGTGCTGGGATCCTTATGTTACAATATTATAATAATATGGCCGATCAGTGTATATATCTCTGTCAGAGCTTTCTGCTCCGTCTCTCCTTATGCCGCGTACTGCTGAACGGAAGCTTTAGTGTTGCCATTCGGGGCTTAACGAACTCTTAATGGACGATGGGAGAGCGCTGACATTGTCCTGATTAACAGGCCCGGAGTGCTGTTGATACTCTCTGGGCTCATCTCTGTGTTTGTGGCCACTTCCCTCCCTTCCGTTTCCATGGCGCGTGTGTAATTTTCTGCTCTTAGGATCGAGTAGTGCTTGTATGCGATAATGACCTCTTATGACAGTCTGCCTGTTTGCGGTTCGTTTTCTTGCTGGCCCTGCCGTGCTTTTGGGGGCTCTTTAGCTACTAACCTCTATGTCCATTATTCCCTCTTTATTTTGGTACAGTGAATAATACTAACAAATGATAGAACCTCTTCTGTGTATTAGTGCTGCGCTGATGCTTCTACAGCCCCTTACTCATCCTCCATCTCCTTTCATTTGAATTTGCTGCCTAATATCAGTCATTTTACATCGTTTTGGATGCTCCTCTCTTGCCTGCTTCCATCTTCTTTTTCCTGCTCATATTTTCACGTTTTCCTCCAAGGTAGGGTCTTCCCTCCTGGAGCAGTCTCCTCCTCATGCACTACCTGCACCTTGTTTCTCCTGCTGATTGTTCCATGATCCCAGTCGCCTCCTTACCTCCTCCCCTCTTTTCTCTTGCCCTGTTCTCCAACCGTCTGCAGGTTAACGGGAAGGAGCTGTCCCGGCTGTCTCAGGAGCGGCCCGCTGGGAGCCTACGTGCCATTCGGGACCCTCTCCTCATCCAGGTGGTACGCAGGGGGCCTAGGAGAAAAGGTGGCAGCGGGGGGCCGATGGCCATCACCGGGGCGGCGATGGTGAGCGACTGTGCGGACAGCAGCACCCAGACCGACATCAGCTTCCAGCACATGCCGAGTGTGGGGAGGGCAGGTCACTCCCGCGCTGGGCCCCCACTGCCTCCTCCTTCTCCTCCACTCCATCCTGTCCTGGAGCCATACCTGCTGAACGAGCTGTACGTACAAATGCCAACATGAGTGTGCTGGTGTCACACTCTGTAAGGGTGAAAATACACTGGGCAACTTCTTGCGCAGTCTTGCTGGGCACTATTTTACTATTGGAAAAATGTAGAATTTGAAACTTCTATTTGAAAAACTGTGATCAGCAGTGGGCAACTTTTTGCATTCATCCAGACACAGATGAGTTGCCCTTTGTTTCACATTGCTAAAAAGGTTGTCCTATTTTCAGTATCTCTTTATCCTTTCAGTCCCCCCCTACAGCAGGACTACTATGACCCCAATGACTACTTTGACAGCTCTCATCACGAGGTTGACAGACAGGATGAGTTTGAATATGAGGTTAGCTCTGTTCTCTCATTCGTATTCACACTGAATGACTCCCTGTCATGGTTACTCTAACACCTCTCTCATTACCAGGAGGTAGAGCTGTACAAGTCCTGTCAACAGGACAAGTTGGGATTGACTGTGTGCTACCGCACTGACGACGAGGAGGATCTGGGGATATATGTTGGAGAGGTGAGAGTCCAGGGGAGCTCTTCCTGGCCTGTCTAAACCAGCACTTGTAATGGTTTCCTTCTTCCTTGTTTGTACAGGTCAATCCCAATAGCATAGCTGCAAAGGACGGTCGTATCCGAGAAGGAGATCGAATACTGCAGGTATGGATTATAAAACTGAGTCACACCTGCCAGGCAAGGCCCCTTCTGTCACATGCTGCAGGCCAGAGATTTAGTAATAATTACAAAGCTCTCCGTCAATGACATTGTTGAAGTAAAAGACGTGAAGCAGACCTGGCACAGACAGGTAAGTAATGCACATGTTAGCAGAGATCTCTGCAGTGCAGACAGAGAGGAGCAGCATGACCATTGTGCTTAAATACTTAAATGGACTTAAAGTTACATTAACAAAATTAGGGAAAAACTATGGAGCAAAAAGGTACAACCTACCTTTGTATCTAAATACAATTAAGGTAGAAGGTAACAAAGATTACAGAGGAGTGTGGTGCTGGTATCTGGGTTTTTTTTTTTATTAACAGCTCTGAGAAATACTCTATGTGGGATTCAGCAGAAATTCAGTAGGTTAGTTTTATATTTTAAAGGCTTTTAACACATTTTTAATTGGTTGGTAAAGTTGTGAATTCTTGTCTGGGACAAGGCTGTTTTCTGACACAAGTTTAGAAGTTAAGAAAAATTAAAGCAGACCAATAATTATGTAAATCATGTTGCTTTCATACATATAAATATTTTAAATATACGATTTCACCAAAAAAATTTGAATTAGCATGTCCATATATAATATTTTTAAGTTTTTGTGGTAGGACATGATTTGGACTAATTCTGAAGAATTATTTAATATAAAAATTGAGCACAGAAGACAGCATATCAATAAATATCTCGGTATAAAAGAGTAAAATGTACACATGGCTTTGCTTTGTTTATTTCTGGTCTCTTAGTATGTAAAAAATTGTGATTTATACCAAAAAGACTTTATTTTATGGATTTCTAAAGAATTTCATAAATTGTTCCATTGAGTTACTGATTTTATCAGAATGTGATTTGAAATACAAAAACATTTTTAATTATCTCAGATACTATCAAGCTATTATTGTTCACTTAAAACATTTAAACAGATCTGTGGTGTAAATAATCTCTTTATAACAGGGGAACCATTTCTTTTCATTCTGCCAACAGACTTCAGTCATATTCCAGGCAGTTTCTCTGTCTTTACATTTTAATCTTTCAAGATGACAGAATGGCAAACAGGACAGCTCCTAATCAGATGCCTTTCTGTGAGTTTGCTAACGTTGTTCCAACATAAAGGTACTTGGTGTGTGTATGGAAAGCAATGTGTATCCAGAGTCGGTACATTTACATTCCCAGCCGGTAAATTCAAACCGCCCTTTTTTCAAGACCTGACTCAAGCTTGTTCAAAATGATTCGCAGCCCAGGGGGCTTCCTAGCTTCCTGATTCCAGCTTATGTCCCCCAGATGAAGGGGAGCTTCTCAGCAATATCACTGGGCCTGCAGTCTGCATTTACAAGAACTTGATTTTCTGATCAACCCCTCAGCTGGAGTTTTTTCTAAGTCCCTGATTTTATTCAAGTTCCCAGACAGCTTAATCCAAGAGAATTCTGGGCGCTGAGCAAGCTGTCATTTAGGCTACCCGAGTCTATTATCTATTCTACCAGTACTAGAACCTGTTTAAGAATTTTTCTGTGTATGTACTCAGTTGTACTCTCTCACAAACGTAAAATTATGCTCTCCCAGAAAAATCCTCAAGCAAACCGAACTGTGAGTTAAATCCTTTTATCAGTGTGTCTCCCTATTTTCTTAATCCTCCTTCTGACAGGCAGGTTTGACTCTCATCTTGTGATGCTGTTGTGGTTCCCACGTTGTGCTGAGGTATCTAACGTAAGCAAGTCCTGGTAAAAGCTCTTCCATCCTGATTTTAGGTTTCTTGATCAGTGGCCACTTCTTCTGTGTTTTCTTCTATCAATGTCTTATCATTCCTGATGTATTTCTTGATTTCCTTCTTGCTCTGTTGGATGTTCCTCCCAGTCCACCTGTCTAATACCTTTAAATACTTCAGTATCTGGCCCTGAAAAAGTGCAGCAATGGAAAGTTCAAGTCCAGAAAGTACAAGTCCAGATCAAGATTCTGTTCCAACCAACAAGTGACTCTTTAAACTCAACTGATTGGTTGAAGTAAAATCTTGGTCTGGATTTGTACATTCTGAACCTGAACTTCCTACCTCAGAAAAGTGTACTGTCTTGGGTGTCTTCAGGAAGCATTTTAGTGAAGACTCCCAGGGCTTCACCAGTCATGTCCAGGTATTTGATCCTATTTTTGAGCATTTGGACGGTTTAAGCCCACACAACACGTTTGGCAGTACTTGAAGCCACCCGTAGTCCATCTCCTGAGCCATTTTCTCAGTTGTGTTTTGATGGTTTATGATTTTCACACCTTCTGAGCTATGAGAATACCACAGAATGTGAAACTCCTATACGTCTCCCAACAGCACCATAATGGTTTCAAGTCAAGTAAGCACCTTCACTAGAAGGTCTGAGTGAACTCTTTACGGTACTGGCAGTGGGGGAACAGTTGTCAGTGGTTTGGCTGCTGTCTGAGCTGTGTCGTTCTAGCACAGGAAGGCTTCCATCCATTATATGAAAATGTCTACAACAAATAATTGGTCTGATGAAAGCCACTTGTAAGCATATTCTTGGTGTTTGGCACCATGGCGTATAGTCCAACTTCACTTTGGACTTGACATCTCTTGTAAAAATGTGTGATACTATGATCCATCTTGGGTCACCATTGCCTGTGTCACTGTCACAGGCTTGGAGAATTGGTTTTTATTGCTCAGTTCCTAAAAGCTTCTTGTTAGGAATTTGTTTTGATCTAGCCTTAGTAAGCAGATAGCCCATGTATCGGTACAATAATGTTTGATCTTTTTCCTGTTTGCTGTAATTACTTCTGTTTTGTGGGCTGGTGCACAGCTGTTGCCCAGAAGCACAATGACTGGGTGGACAAACCTCTCCTTCCCAGAGGACAGATATCACAATTATATTGTCCTGCAGGCCAGTGTGATGCTTCGCAGGTAAAATGACATTCAGAATTCAGCAGTGGAGCCTCCAGTAGCTGGTGTTTTATGGTGGCGATCTATTTCAGTGACTTCATCATCCCATTCCAGTGGGGTTTGTACCTGACAGGTTACTTCCAGTCACGTGGTACATTTTGACATTGTGTTGAGCATTGTCAGGAATCGACACAAATTCATCAATCACAGCACATAGCTAGAGAACATCGTTGGCCAAGCAAGGTATGGACTTGTATGAGCAATCATTTTTCCTGGGAAATATATTGTCACGGGTACATTCCAAAGCTTTTAGTTTTGGAAAATCAAGCGTTCCTTTTCCTGGGCCTTTATGTAAATCTCTGCTGGCCTGATATCTGTTACATACAGGAAAACATCATGTGTGGCATAATTCTCATCATCTAATCCCCAACCAAGGGTTTGAAGAACTGCAAGAGAAACAGCTAATACATTGTGAAACACCATGCCTCTTCTTGTGTTGGTCTGCGTGGTGGATAGCTACGATACGGCCTGCATCACAGGATGCACCTGACAAGTTGTGTCTAGTCAACCGTAGATCATGTAAATCTGTCTAAAATTCATTAACAAAACCAGTAAGTTTGCGTGTGAAAAGTTTTTCTATTATGACTCAGATCTTTGACTGCCTGTTCTACCTTGCGATATATCAGGATGATCTCCTGGGACCGTGAATGAGGTACCTGCAACCTGTTCATCTGCCTCCTCTAAATGAAAATCACTCCCTACAGAGCTTCAATAATAAGCTAGAAATTGCCTGTTTTGAGTTAAAATTGCAGAATAAAAAGAGTAAATGAAGGCAACTGCAGGTCTTAGAGCCCTACTGGAGAACGAAACCCGTGTTTGAAATGTCGGCATTGAATAGGTGGTGCAGGTGTCAGGCCTTTAAGCGGCATATTTGCATTTCCAATTTTAATAATCACATTGTATGAAAGGGTTTTTTTTTTTTTTACAAATAAACTAAATTGTATGGGTTCAGTTAAATTACAAACCTATATTTTGATAAAATGCAGCTTGCTTTTCATGACTTTCATTTTACTGAATTTACAGAACACTCTAAATGTGACGTACGCTCACGGTTTGCTGCATCAGCCAATACAGGACTGTCTGTGGTACAAGAAATATATTAAATCACTAAACTGAACGTATTCATTTGAACAGGGGTCATTACAGTATGATTTAAACACAGCTGAAAATCCCATTCTCCAGTTTAGCAGTCGTGCTAAAATTATACCTGGCAGCCAGACAAATTGCTGCTTTGCTTTATTAGTCACAGCTTGCACTCCGTCGAAATACGGAACTCATGCAAATTTAAAGCGAATACTTCAACCTAGGAAAGGACAAGTAATTGCAATTCAGACATACAATACCACAATTCTGCACATTGCTGCCACGTTTAACTGGCCCAGCTGATGTGACCGAAGGGGTGCAGTGACATGACCACATTCATACGACACAGCCGTCAAAGAAAAGTGAAAGAAGGCCGTTAGCGTCCTACTATGGCCGTCTGATCATGAAAACAGCCTCGTTCCATCAGCATGTCTTACTGCAGAGGTCCTATTTATTAGGCTGCATTAATGGAGCACTTTGCACCCCCCGCAGATCAATGGAGTCGAGATACAAAACAGGGAGGAGGCAGTAGCGATCTTGACCCGAGAGGACAGCACCAACATCTCCCTGCTGCTCGCTCGGCCCGACATGGAGGTAACATCCGAAAATAGGCTGTCACTCATTAAGCCAAAGTGTGTTAAAAACCAAAAAAAAAACCCAGACCGTTGGACTGACACTGACCCACCTCCCCCAGACAAGTAAACCTACGGAAGGATGAAGTAAACAAAACAGTGACCAGATAATCCCTGTCAGGAGAGACACTATGAGCTACTTCAGGTTTTACAAACTACTTCAAAACTGAAAGGCTCCTATGTTTGGCTTAGTTCAGTTCTTCTTGTGCTTTGATTGGTTTGTTTCCATGATTGAAAGTCTTATCCAGCTGTTTCACATTAACATTAGTGATTAACGCATGATTATAGGAGACTGACCAATCAGCACACAGCAAGAATTCAGGTTCTTTTGATTGAAATGGTAGCTAACAAATCCTGTCTTAACTCAAAGTATCCTCCCTGACACGGATTATCTGGCCACCCTCCAAAACTGCGCAATCCAGTCTGCTGCAAACTGACCAGCGTGATTTTATCTGTTTGAAGGGTTACTTTGTATTTTCAAAGGAAGCACCAACATCCTCCACCCAGGTCCATCTTTTTAGTCTGTCATTCGTCCCTCACATTCGCAGTGGCCTGCATCTGCCTGGGGTTTTTTGGAGGACAGACACAAGATAAATTGGACAGAATGGCAGGCAGTGACAGTGTTCAGGGACTTGTGCAAATCCCACACGCACTGGGATGATTGCTGGCATCTGCCGTATCCTTGATCAGGACGCAGCTTTATAGGAAGACTGCCATTGGTAGCAGCAAGTGTGTATGTGGAATGAGACAATGGATACGGTCATACTTTCAGGACGCATGCGATGCAAAATAAAGCGTTAGCCTCACAGTGACAGTATAATAGTGCAGACTGATTTTGCTGACCAAAAAAAAAATAAGAGGACAAGGCCGGGAGCCAGCGATCATTCACTGTGAAGTTAATACATCATACTGAAGGCAATCTGCGATTTCTGACAGTTTTACTGCTAGGGCTCCGTGTGGAAATGATAACGAATAGGTTATGCCGTACTGAGTCATTTCTTTTCTACATAGAAATATCAAGAGATGCTGGGGAGAGGAACTTAACAGGAATGAGGGGGGGGGAAGCAGGGGTGCGGTTAGGGAGAGAGGGCTGGACGGACGGATGGAGCGAGGAGGACGAGTGTGCCAGCATGCTGCGCTTTGTTTGCTCAAGGTCACGGCACAGTGATACTGCACACGACAACGGACGGCAGATTCGGCCGTGTAACACAAAGGGACACTTTACAAGAGAGAGACACGGAAAGAGGCAACCAGAGAAACGATGAACAAACATGATAATATTTACACAGACACAAAGAAATAGCTCATGGACATACATGGGAGTGCCAGCATGTGTTTGTTTGTAAAGGTCTCATTTTGTGTTGGTTTTCAAGATATTGCTTTCTGCTAATACATATAGTGCTGGGACATGAGGTGTGGGGGGGGTGGAGACAAATATCAGAGGAGGCATAAGATGACAGGCAGACAAGCCAAAGTGTAGACAAAAGGAGAGAGTAAGAAGAGAGTAAGGGAGAAGAGGTGGGAGCAGACGAGTTCAGTGCAGGGGGGAGAGGGGGAGAGGGGGAGAGGGGGGAGAGGGGGGAGAGGGGGAGAGGGGGAGAGGGGGAGAGGGGGGAGAGGGGGGAGAGGGGGAGAGGGGGAGAGGGGGAGAGGGGGGAGAGGGGGGAGAGGGGGGAGAGGGGGAGAGGGGGAGAGGGGGGGAGAGGGGGAGGGGGGGGAGGGGGAGAGGGGGGGGAGGGGGGAGAGGGGGGAGAGGGGGGAGAGGGGGGAGAGGGGGGAGAGGGGGGAGAGGGGGAGAGGGGGGAGAGGGGGAGGGGGGGGAGGGGGAGAGGGGGGGGAGGGGGGAGAGGGGGAGAGGGGGGAGAGGGGGAAGAGGGGGAGAGGGGGAGGGGGGGGAGGGGGAGAGGGGGGGGAGGGGGGAGAGGGGGAGAGGGGGAGGGGGGGGAGGGGGAGGGGGGGGAGGGGGAGAGGGGGGGGAGGGGGGAGAGGGGGAGAGGGGGAGAGGGGGGAGAGGGGGAGAGGGGGGAGAGGGGGAGAGGGGGAGAGGGGGAGAGGGGGAAGAGGGGGGAGAGGGGGGAGAGGGGGGAGAGGGCTTCGGGAATCCTGATGAGACAGACGATCGATGCTCCAGTGTGGGAACCTGAGAACAATCCCAATTAAGGGCCAATCAATGCGCCGTGATGAATGAAGAGGCGCGAAGGCGCATGTAGCTGCGGGATAGGGTGTCATGCAGTTGCGGGATAGGGTGTCATGCAGTTGCGGGATAGGGTGTCATGCAGTTGCGGGATAGGGTGTCATGCAGTTGCGGGATAGGGTGTCACTGTACGAGGTTCATAAGGAGGCCTGGCAGAGCTGCGTGTGCAGTTCGCTGGCATGTGGGCAGGTACTCAGCCACTCTGCTGCACGGATCACATCGCACAGGTTCTGGTGCCGGTACGGGTTTCGGGTGAGACGCAGAGGGGTGAGAAGCTGGTCTCTGGGTCTCCTGAGTTCTTCCTGCCAGGGGCTTTACTATATACATGTGAAAAGGTGCTCATGCACACTATATGATGCTTGACTGACTGCTTCTGCTTTGAACACAATTTTTATAATTCTTATTAGGTAATGGAAATTCAAGGCCTGTCCATTACCGCTGAATGATATAATGTATTTAAGTGTAAATTCCATATTGCCTCTATATTTCTTTGTAAATAATATACTATGACCCATAGTGAAAACCTCATGTTGGGTAATGTCGCCATCTAGTGTTCATATGAAATCATCAACAGTGCTTTAGGCACCTAAGGCGTATGCTAATATTAGTCTGCGGAAACATAATCTTATGTATTTTATTCTCTCCTTTTTGTCCCCGGAACATAACAATCTACAACATGTCTGACACCAACACTTCTGGCGGAAAATCCAATTCAATTACTCAAATATCACTAAAACACCCAAACTGCAGAATGACACCCAGTTAGATCCAGATGAGCTGAACTTGGACAAGCAAGCTGCAATGAGCGTGGAAGACCAAGACCTAGACAACACGGCCCACCTGGCCAGCCCGCAAAGGCTGAGAAAAACCGGCATACACCGGGACGGGGGGCAGCTGAGTCGGTGTGGCGAGGTGGTGGGGTGCAGCTGGAGCCCCTGCAGGGAGGTGGCAGCCCTGAGCCCCAATCCCCTCAGCAACAGCCAGGAGCTGGACAGCGGTGTTGGACGCACGGACGAGAGCACCAGGAATGAGGAGTCCTCAGAGCATGACCTCCTGGGGGACGACCACACCAGTACCTCCAACACGAATGCCACTAACACGCCGGGAAGCATGCGCAAGTTTATTTGCAGCAGGGGGGACACCCCACCCCTGCTTCACTCTCGGGAGCTTCACTTCAGCACAGACTCGCTTCTGGGGCTGGAGGGCGGAGGTGGGGGAGGCTACAGCCACGATCCGGCACTGATGATGCCGGGGCTGACCGAGGAGGAGTGCGAGAGGTACCGCGAGCTCCTGGAGATCAAGTGTCACTATGAGAAGAACGGGAATGCGCTGCTGATGCTAGGTCGCGGGGCAGGGGTGGGTGGGGGCGGTGCGGGGGTAGCGGGCAGGCTGGATGTCAACCGCAACGAGAGCCTGGTGCAGCACGAGATGGCTTTGCTGGAGGAGGAGCTGCGGCACCTAGAGTTCAAGTGCCGCAACATCCTGCGAGCGCAGAAGATGCAGCAGCTGCGCGAGAGGTGTATGAAGGCCTGGCTGCTGGAGGCAGCGGTAGCGGGCAGGGCCCACGGAGCCACTGAGCCAGGGGTCGCCGAGGACCCCTCACACCACGAGCTGTCTGATATTACGGAGGTGCCGGAACGGGAGCGCTCGGACAAGGAGAGCAGCAGCGCATACAACACAGGTGGCGAGAGCTGCCGCAGCACGCCCTTAGCGAGCGAACTGCTCACCCCCCACTGCACCCATGAGGACGAGCCCCGGGACCTTTCAGCCAGCGGCAGGCCCACGGAGATGACGGGCCAGGCCAGCAACCTTAACCATTCCTATTTGTTCAGCCTGAACAGCAGGAGGGCTACTCAGGAAGGTAACGAGAACGTGACCAAGTTCCGATCTCTGTCCCAGGAAGACAGTGCTAGGAGGGGTTCTGAAGTGGGACTGAGGAGGAGCCTCAAGGGCAGCGGGACGATGGACAGGCGGGGTGGGCGCAGCGCCGACAACAGCCCCTACTTCTCCCGGCGTCAGCATGTGGCCAAACCGCTGGCACGCTATCAGAGCTGCGTGCAGCTGAGGTCCCCTTCGGCCCCCATGGACCTCACGGTGGAGGGCGAGGAGGCCACAGCCGAGGAGGAACATGATGGCCATCTCACCCCAAACCTGCTGCGCACCAGCGCAGAGGGCGTGGACAGTAGGCGGGTCCTGCCGTCGTTAGCCCCGCCCCCCGTGTCCCCGCGCATGGAGTGGAAGGTGAAGGTGCGCAGCGACGGCTCGCGCTACGTCGCCAAGCGGCCCGTGAGGGACCGGCTGCTGAAGGCGCGGGCCATGAAGATCCGTGAGGAGCGCAGCGGCACCACGACGGACGACGACGCCGTCAGCGAGATGAAGATGGGCCGCTACTGGAGCAAGGAGGAGCGCAAGCAGCAGCTGATGCGTGCCCGCGAGTACCGGCGCCGCCGTGAATTCATGATGCAGAGCCGCCTGGAGTGCCTACGCGAGCAGCAGGGCGCTGCCGGCGCCGACCGGGGCAGCCAGCAGGGGGCGCCGCAGGAGGCCAGCATTCTGGAGCTCAGTCAACGAAAGAGTATGAAGAAACGCAGCAGGAGGATCCTGGACAACTGGATCACCATCCAAGAGCTTCTAGCTCACGGCAGCCGCTCCGCGGATGGAAAGAAAGTATACAACCCTCTCCTGTCGGTGACTACTGTGTGAGAAAGGAAGGAAGTATGCAGAGAGACATGATAGATGATAGACTACAAGGAGGACAGGCAATCTGCGTAAGGGGCAGGTGCAGCTCTAGAGCAGACATGCTGTTGGGGTAGAACAGACTGACAGTATGGTGGTGACTCATAAAGAAGGACAGTTACTGGCCTTAAAAATTAAGCATTTGATTACCACTGTGTTCTATCTGTTACCCGGGCAACCAATCAACCACTTACGGATACATTTATCCGAGGAGGTAAGATAAATCTCCAGAGGGGCTGGCGGAGGAGCTCAGTGATGTGCACACACAGTGCGGAGGACCCAGGGACACAGCCAGAGCCCTATAAGCATCGTAGCTGATTAACATGCATCGCAGGCTAAAAGCACAACCTGATCGTATTTACTACAGAACGTCACATGTGAATTACCATTACCGTCTTGCTATTAATATTGAGATGATAGTCAAGCCTTCAGCAAGAAATTTAAATGATGACTAGAGCACACAGGGACTCTGGGGGCGTTACAGACTCCTGACAGTGACTTCTGATCTGATTAGGATTCTGTACCTGGCTGCATATCAGTGTAGCTTAATGTCTTTATGGCAAGCTAACGGGCCAAATCGGCCCTTTCGTGAGAAAATAAGCAAAACAGGAAGGAAAAGGACCATGGTCCACTTTACGTAAGGAAGCAGGTGCTTAGACCTTAAATCTTTAAAGTTTACAATCATTTAAGACTGTGGAGAACTCAAGAAATATGATTATTCCAGGGATAGAGATGTGTGACACCATATGAGCATTAAGTGAGACACTTAGTGGACTATATGTGTGTGATGTCCCAATTACTTAATGGTCATATGATGTCATAGGGTGGTACGCTTATCTGTCTGTGTTATCTAAGCGGTTTATGACATAATCTTTAACTAGAAATCTGAACTGTTTCTACATTTTATTCAGTCTTTTACCTGAAACTTTGTGCACAAAATTAAAGTGAAAGGTTTTGTAATAGCACATGCGAGACCCCAATATCCTGCTACTTTGTGCCTCTTTCTGTACATTAAATTATTAGATCATTTACGACAAAGGACTCAATACGTCACGACAAAGACACATACGTTTTTGAACCAGTTGGGCTCTGCTGGTTTATCATCAAGCTTCAAACGCCTTAAAAATACTCCAAGTTAGTGTTTCCCAACCTGGTCCTTGGGCACCAAAAATGTGGTTAATCTGGCAGGGAGCTGGAATGGAGAAATAGCTTGGACTTCCTGGGGCTCCCAGAGGACCAGGCTGGGAAGTGCCGGTCTAAGTCTATACTCAACTCATGAGAACCCATTTCCCTTCTGATTTATGACGATGACCATTTACATCCCTGAGGAAACCATTTACCAGCTCGACTGGTAGCCAGGCAAAGACAGCAGACTGTGCTCCACAAAGTAAAGGCACAATAGTAGGTAAGGTAAACACTGACGTAAAAGCACAGTGACCTTGGCAAGGGAAGCACACAACAGCTACTCACGGGAGAGACAAGCAGACGGCAGACAGACTCAGGGGGATGACAGCTTGTGTTGTCAGCAAATAGCAGGATAAAAGACCCCAAACCTGCCAGGCGGAACACATTCAAATATCATTCATTTTCTTGCATTGCCAGAATATCAGAAGTGTGAACCACCGTTTAGAACAAAAACACAAGAGAGAAAGAGTTCAATGTAGAGAAATTTCCCTGTAAGTGACTTGCATGGTATTAATGTTTAGCACAAAGTAAGCTTTGGGGTGCGGGGGGGGGTAAATGCCTTGTATATACTTTTAAATTCTGCTATGTGCTGCTGAGGAATTTGTGCGTCGTCTATTTTGTCAGCGTTTGTGTGTACGTTTGTGTGTATGACTGAACATCCCCTGTTTTATTTAGGAAAAGGAAAGTAGTATCAACGGTTGTTCAAAGTGAAAATATTACTCGTGATGTTGATAAATGTTCTGCTACAAGAAGCATTTTAAAATAAAGCCTTTTTATATGCACATATACATCCTGACTTGTCCTGAATGCCGTCTGGCTAACAGATCATAGCCTCTTCAATGGCCGTCTCTGTTCACCAGGAATGAGACAGCACAGGGTTGCTTCCTCCATCTGTACCGCCTGAGCTTCACTTCGTTATTCATAGGGTGTATCTAACACAGATCACCAGCTCTCAGGGGGCACAGCTTTTGTTCAAATAATAACATTTCAAAAGAGCACATATCAATGAACGAGTATAAAATTTGTTTCGTTCTGAGATCAAAGGTAGACGAAACGTTATAATGTGGATTGTACAGTGTGCGCGCGCATCTTCAGGCACACAGATTCTATTACAGCAGGTTGTTCCCTAACTGACTGCTATAGGAATTATTCACACGGGAAAAATATCTTGAATTCCAGCTGGAGACTTTGCAGTCATGGGGTCAGTGTGTGAGATTGTTCTTGGAAAATTTAAGCCAAAAGACTGAAAACGACTATATGTGCATAGCTGAATTATTCAAGGCAACATAGAAAGATTAAAAACTATTTGACGTTTTCAAAAGGCCAAACTACATCTAACAAAAGCAACATTCCTGGCTACTGCAGACCAAAGCTACTGGAGAAACCAGTTCAGCATCTACACAAGCTTGGCTTCACCAGTATTGACATCAGAGTAAAGGATTATGCTGCTAATACTACAAAAAAATAATAATAATAATTACTAACCATGACACAAAAATAGATTTGACACATACCAAAAAAAAAAAAAAAAAAAAAGAGTGGAGGGCAGGACTACAGGGGGATACAAAGAAAAGATTACCTGTTTGGGGACAGGGAAGTAGCAGTGAAGGAACTTACAATTGTTTCCTTTTATACTAGGTCTGAACATCATGCCAGAGTTAGAGATGTGTACAGACACAGCATCTTCTGACTTAAGGTTCACTTGTTTTTTACACCCGGTTACTTGGGTGACATGAGTCTGCTGCTCAGAGCGGACAGTAGTGACAGGAGCCAAATGAGGAGGCCAAATTCTTAAAACAATATTGAGCCTTTATTTTTCTAACAAGGAGAAAAGGGAACTAAAAAGGCAACATCAAAAAGAAGCTTTATACACAAACACACAACCGCGTGTCTGCATTTTTATCAATACCATATTATCAATAATAACAATAACAAACTATCGGAACCCATTAGAAACCAAGGGTGTGGAGAAAATGTGAAGTTTACAACAACTTGAGGAAGTAAGAAAAGGAGGCAGAGAGGTACAAGGATGGGGGGCTTGGGGGGGGGTAAAGGAAAAGATGACCTGCTGACAGTGAAGTAGCACCAAGGAACTTACAATTGTTTCCTTTTATTCTCAGTATGTCCTTCTGAAGCACAATCCATTACAAACTGCCCCTGTGAACAGGGGACCAGGTAGAAAATTAGCAAGTTGCGAACATGGTATGTCTGGGATACTGTCCTTCCAAAAAAAAAGTATTCACAAAGTCAGGGACTGGGATGTGCTGTGCTCTAAGGGGTCTGATAGAAAACGATCCCACACTCGCACCGCCTCCGGATGCAAACCGGGATGAGATTCTGGCAAAAGGTGAAGAGGAGTGCAGGACTGTGCCGCGAGACCTGGAGCGGTAGGTTTGACCGAGAGCCGTGAGGGTCCGGGGGAGGACTATGGCGAGCTTGGAGAGGGCGGAGAGCGGGAGCACACGGTCGAGCAACAAAAGCAGAAACCTGTCAGTGTAGGGGGACCGACGAACTTGGGATAATGCCAAGGTGTGTCCCGCCAGAGTATGTCCATCATCTGCTGCCACCCCCCCCCCCCTCCGCTGTGTCCTTCTGACTTTCCCCATCAGCAACTCATCACAAGATCTGGGCAGGGAAAACAAAGAAAACCTCGTTTATTACTTCTGAAAGAGACATGGTCAAAAAAGCTGCTGAAACAATGAACCAGGAATATATGCAGATGCAAGAAGGCTGGCTGGATACGTGCAACTTCGTAATACAGAGCCGCAGTTTAAGATCCCACCCAAACACCTTCAGCTCTGCTAATCTCCAGATAATATCGTATATATCGAAAACAAAACAGCTTTACATACACAGCTGTATTTAATGGCATTTAGCGGTTTTCTGGAAATATTCCTAACGGGTTCCCCTTCAATTACGGCGTTTCACTTCTTAAAATTTTAAATTACAGCAAACGGATTCATAACGGATCACGTCCAGTAGAGCAGCTGTGTTCCTGTGCAGATTACTGCTGTAATAAACATCAGGAACAGAACAGAACCTTTATTAAATGCAGCCCCACCCCCGGCGAGCGACACACCTCCGAGAGCGTCTGCGGAAGTGTCTGGGGGGCCTCCTGCTTCAGAGGGCGTGTTTTCTTCGACTCCGAGGCATCTTGGGCGGTGGTGGTTTGCTCCTCCTCTCCCTCGCCTCTTTGGCTCTTCCTCTTCCTCTTCGAGTCCTTTGCTCGGCCCGCACGCCCGGCGCCGCCCTGCTCCTGCAACCGGATCTTCGGTGGCAGAGGGGAACGGGGAACAGCCGCAGAACGGCAGGTGAAAAAGAAAAGGGGAGATGACAGAGTTAATAAAATCTGGTTATATATATGGCATCATACTCCATAAGGCTGTGGTTCCCAACTCGATCTAAGGGAACTCCCAGACAGCCCACATTTCTGCTCCCTCCCCCTCACCAGTATAAGACTGTGCAGCGTGTGGCGGGGGGGCTCAGATACTGCTTGCAGGAGCCGGTGAATGACTTGCGACTGGTCCAGGGTGACCTCCAGCATGTCGCCCTCGAGCTGCAGCTCCTCCAGCTGAGCTCGGGTGGCAGAGGAGAGCTCTATGACGGGACCCCTCAATCGGGGAAGCAGGGCGAGTAGGGATTCGGTGCCTGGGACGTCAAGGGAACACGCGATGTGGGCAATATGGCCAGAACAGGCCAACAGCAGTAAATTACCGTCACCACCCGAGACTCACGCTATGTACGGAAGTCACGGAAAACTTGTACGGGAAAGAAAAACGATATACAGGCTCTGACCTTTGACCCCATTAGTGCCCCCTTTCCTGCTGTGTCCATTTTCACATTCAGCCTGAAAAGAGAACAGCCCATGAAACACCATCACACCCACTCAGAAAGGGAAAGATAAAGCACGAGCGTCTCACCCCCTTCCTGCGGGGATCGTCATCCTCCGTCAGGTCTATCACGCTGTCCTCCCGGTCGCCCTTCTCCGCTCCATCAGAGTCAGACAGCACTATGACGTCGTCCTTGGCCCCACCCCCATCCTTGGCCCCGCCCTCATCCTTGGCCCCGCCCCCACAGTCACCCATCCCCCGCAGTGTGTCCTGGAGTGCCCGCAGCGTCTGCAGGGCTGCCCTCAGCTCGGGGCTGTCGAGTGCCTGCCTGGCACGGCCCTGCCAACCGATGGCCCTCTCCGTCAGGCACTGCAGCGCCTCGCCCTCGGGGAGCCGCACTGGAAGCTTCTGCAGCGCCACCAGCAGCGCCAGGATGGTCTCCAACCGCGGGCGGCGTGAGCGTTGGCACAGTGGGCACAGAAAGCGCGTGTCCCAGTCCCACCAGCAGAGGGGATTAGCAGGGAGCGAGAGGGAGGGAAAGGGGACACAGCCGCCATGGAACCAGTCCTGGCAGAGGTGGCAGCGGAGGATTGGGGGTCGGGGGGGCTGCCCACACACGCAGACCTCAGGGGCGTCCGCAGGCGGCGGCTGCTCGGGAGTCTCCGTCAGGTCGATAACTGCTCCGTCCTTTCCGGAGTCCGGCAAGGGGCTGCAGGCATCCTGCTCCGCCCTACCCTCCCTCCCCTTCCACCATGCCTCACCGTCGCCATTCCTAAGTGCCGGCTTCGCCAAGTTGACCTCCTGGAGCCGCTGTACAGCCTCCTTCTCCCTCCTTTCTCCTTCTTTGAAGGCAGACACCTGACAGGGGGATGCCATCAAACAGAGAGGCAGGAGGAGCAGAAATGCATTACGACAGAGGAGTAGGAGGTGACAGGCTATCAAACAGAGAAGCAGGAGGAGCAGAAATTCATTACGACAGGGGAGAAGGAGGTGACAGGCCATCAAACAGAGAAGCAGGAGGAGCAGAAATTCATTACGACAGGGGAGTAGGAGGTGACAGGCTATCAAACAGAGAAGCAGGAGGAGCAGAAATTCATTACGACAGGGGAGAAGGAGGTGACAGGCCATCAAACAGAGAAGCAGGAGGAGCAGAAATGCATTACGACAGGGGAGTAGGAGGTGACAGGCTATCAAACAGAGAAGCAGGAGGAGCAGAAATGCATTACGACAGGGGAGAAGGAGGTGACAGGCCATCAAACAGAGAAGCAGGAGGAGCAGAAATGCATTACGACAGGGGAGAAGGAGGTGACAGGCCATCAAACAGAGAAGCAGGAGGAGCAGAAATTCATTACGACAGGGGAGTAGGAGGTGACAGGCTATCAAACAGAGAAGCAGGAGGAGCAGAAATTCATTACGACAGGGGAGAAGGAGGTGACAGGCCATCAAACAGAGAAGCAGGAGGAGCAGAAATGCATTACGACAGGGGAGAAGGAGGTGACAGGCCATCAAAGAGAGAAGCAGGAGGAGCAGAAATGCATTACGACAGAGGAGTAGGAGGTGACAGGCTATCAAACAGAAGCAGGAGGAGCAGAAATTCATTACGACAGAGGAGAAGGAGGTGACAGGCCATCAAACAGAGAAGCAGGAGGAGCAGAAATGCATTACGACAGAGGAGCAGACTCCAGTAAGTGGGTGATGCTGCCACGAGTGACATTCATTACCAGAGACATGAGCTTCATTCAGTTCTGCCAGGAATTCCACTCATTCTCATACACACATAGACACAAATAAGGGGCAGGCTTCTACACAAAAGCACCCCTTGATGACCAACCCCAAGGCTGATGGTCTGAGCCAGGAGCAGCGACATGCACAGGTGTTCAAACACTCACGATGGCAGCTGGATCCCGCAGGTCCTGCGCCGTGAGACCCAGACTGTCCGAGTCGGCTTTGGACACCCTGCCGTCGCGCCGCTGCCGCTTCCTGTCCACGCAGGGACACAGCACCTGCAGCACACGGCAGCCTGGCTCACACGCGCACAGGCAGAGTGAGCTGCATCCTCACAGCTGGCTGCCCCACCCCACCCCGCCACGCCCCGCCGGCCTCCCCTCGCCCCCACCTCCAGCAGGCTCTGCTGCGAGTTCTTCTTGAGAAAGGTCTTGCTGGCCTTCTCTCTCCATGAATGGGCGCTGGCCACCTGGAGCTCCAGCTGCCTAAGCTCCTCCATGTGCACGGGTAAGTCCCTGCCGATGGCCACCAGCCCCTCCAGGTCGTCCAGGCAGGGGTAGTGCTCCCCGTTCTGCGGGAGGGAACAGAGAAGCAGTGGCCGTTCTGTGGCATGAGCGACTGCAGGCACGGCCAGCGGGAGCCAGGACGTTCCGGCGTACCTGGATCTCCTCCAAGTCGGTGACCCAGGCCCGAGCCCGGCTCAGGCAGCCCTGCAGGGACAGGATGTTGGGCAGCTGCACGGGGATCATCGTAGCTTCGTTGACGATGGCCTCCAGCGTGGAGAGCGGATGCTTCTGCCTGCAGGCGCCAGAAAAAAAGGCTGCAGTTACAGCTGTAGCACAGGCTGCTTCTCTCAGGTCTGGGCTGGTCTCCCCTCCGTAGTGCTGGACAAGAGACCCGGAGAGAGGCTTCACCTGTGCTCCAAGCAGATCTGCGCCTTCTCCTCCCAACGCTCGGCGATGGTGAGCAGCTCCTGCAGCTCGGCCATGGCCGTCTCCACGGCGCTGCTCTGCGGCACGTTACAACCGGTCTCCATCAAGTTACGCAGGACGCTCAGTGTAACTGACGCCGGTGCCTCGCTTCCCTGCCGGCCCAGCGCCCGCTGCACCTCCCCCAGCCAGTGACCCTGTTCCCGCAGGCCCCGCAGCAGCCCCAGGGCGGGCGGCTCGGCGACCAGCCTCTCCCCATCCTCCAGCAAGTCCTGCAGCTGCTCCGAGGGGGGTGGGGCCCGGCTGCAGTCGCAACTGTCCAGGAAGGCCTGGGCCCGGCTCTGGAACTGCTCAACTGACAGGAGCAAGGCCTGGGAAGGGCAGAGTGACCGGCACACAGACTCAGCGGGTCAGGGATCCTTAGTGATTATTGATGCTGATAACATTAGCGATCATTAGTGTTAACCTGGGTGTTAAAATCTAACATGCCAATCCGATAGGAATCGGGGCCAGTCCAGGCATTTTTTTAATTGATCATGACCAGCTACTACAACCGAACCCAAAACCCAATTTATTTCCTGCGTCTGCCCCATTTAGATCAGTTGTGCAGACAGTGACGCTCTCACACACGCTGCAGTAAGCCTGAGGCACACGGCTACAAACATACTATCAAGATGTCAGCCGTGTGGGAAACTCAAAGTAGTAATAATTGATCATTATTGACCCCTGGGGGGAAATTCTCTTTACACCTCTGCCAACTTGTTCTTTGTAGGTGAGAGTAAGCTGGTCGCAAAGGGTCGTTTAATACAACGGAGCTCATCAGGCACTTACAGAAACACAACAAGGAAGAATACGATGAAATCGCAAGTCTTACTCAGATGAAGGATGCACAACCGTGTGTGTGTGTGCATGTGTGCATGTGTGTGTGTGTGCGCGCGCAAAATATGGATTGGGACATTCCTATAAAATATCACAGTTCAATTAGCTCATCTGGGAAGGAGAAATTACATTAAGTCACCCTCACAGCTTTGATCGTGTAAATCCACGCATTAAATCATGATGAATGAAACCCTCCAGAACATTCTTATGAGCTAAAACATAACCCAACTGAAAAGAATGTGAGAAAGGCGGCGGCGGCGCCCAGGCCGAGCCCAGTGACGGACATGCGGGGATTCACATCTCACCTGCACCTGCTCCAGAGGGCTGAAGAGGCTGGGCAGGCTGCTCATCTTCTCCACCAGAGCCCTGAACTCGGCTAGGGTCATCCCCCTGTGTGCACACATGGTTAGCCCCGCGACCCGCACGTACGCACTCACCAGAGACGGCCACTCAGAGCCGGTTACCTGCCGTGTGAGCCGCTCAGGAGCTCAGCACTGACGGTCTTGCAGTGCTGAAAGTCACTCAACGCGCCGCTTAGCCGCTGGAGAAGGTCGTTGTTGGGGAATTTCTTCTCGGCGGCTTCCATCTTCAGTGCTTCCAGCTCTTCCACGTCTGCTGGGGAAGAGGCAAAGAGCTTGAGAAAGGGACTAAATGAACGAGTCAGCATCCAGCCTTTGGGCTCTCCCACGGGCCATCTGATCCAAAGGCCCTCTCAGAAACTCTGGAGCTCAACAAGTAAAGCATTACGCCAACAGCAGAAAGGCTGTGGGATCGAATCTTAGAAAGCGCACATAAACTGTAACCCAAAGCTGTGACCTACGACCCCATCCGCGCCCCTTTTCATGCCGTGTGCATTTCCCGTTGCAGCCCCTCACCTTTTTTCACGCCCCCCTCATTCTCCAGTGCTTCCTTCACTTTGTTCGCCCAGGAATCAAAGGATTCGGCTCGCACCTTGAGGCGGTGCAGCATAGACAGCAGCTCATCCAGAGTGTACCTGTACCTGCCAGGGCAGAGAGAGCACCCCCTTTACAGCACGCCACCCTCGCCCCCCCCCCCGGTTTAGGTCAGGGACTCCAGCTCGCGTTCCACGGCCGCTACCTGAGGTAGTGTTTGTTGGTGGGGCAGCCGCAGAGGTCCTGTGTGTGGTAGAGGCAGACCAGGCGCTGGGGGCAGCTATAGCAGGCCAGAGCAGACAGGAAGCACGTCGTCTTGCATTTGTCACACTGCCTCTCGTCGTCAGGGAGGAGCTCAAAGGCCTCGCGCTCTGCCTCCGTGATGCCCTGTCCACGCAGACAGACAGGGGGAGAGGGAGACAGGGGGAGAGGGAGACAGGGGGAGAGGGAGACACATAATGTCAGCAAGCTCGTGTTACTGGCATAGAAAGCTGCGCATAGCCTGACAGATGAGGCTGACTGCTGTCCTTTCCCAGTAGTGTCACCTCTAGTTAATCTAACCAGACATAAGAGCTGCTACCAGGAACCCCGTCACTTCTGAGGGGAGCAGGGGGAGCACGAGGCCGGGCTCACGTCCGCTCTGGTAGGAGTCGCCAGGGGGGCAGCTTATCTAAACTGTCATTAAAGTGGCCTGTTCCTCCCCAGCTACCTTACTCAGGCTGACCCCCACCTGCTATTGCTCAGTATCAAAGCCCAAGGGCAGTGGAGAAGGAAGAGAAGCCCAAAGATCATCCTGAGTGGTACGGAGGGGACCCGCTCACCCTCGAGCTTCCTGTGGTGTAATCAGGGACAAAACAGAGCCTAGGAAGAGCAGCTGTGCCGTTTTCACCATAACCTGCTGTGATTCTCCAGTACAACCGGTTTTATTTTGATTCGCTCCATCACAACATCTATATATAAACATTTTCAGTTGTTAAAATGGTATGCAGAACAGGTCCCAGGTGCCTTATTACGCAATTAACAAAATCATTATGATACAAAATGTAACAGCAGGTACAAAATAAATTAAGTCTTTCAATATGGTGTGTGCACATTATAAGCTTTTAAACTAGGCACCTGGAGAGCAACTATTAAAAACAAAGGCTAAGCATTATGTGCAAGTGCGCCTCGAATCCTTAAACCAACTCGTATAACTTCCATCTAATCCACTCCGATAGATGAGTTTCAGTAAAATGTCATTTCATGCAGAAAAGTGCAATAAAAGTTACAGGAGCCTGGATGCCTGGGTAAAACGCAACCAAACCATTGTGTTAAGGATCAAGCTTCTCTTCAATGGTTAAAGCTTTCCTGCTACATTGATCTGAAGTTTCACTGAGATTAAAGGCGATGGAGCAGATTTCATAAAAATCGGTATGGGTTAGTATCTCAGAAAAAGGTGATACGCATCTAAACATATAGTCTGCAGCAGGAAACAAAATACACAGACAGACAACTCCATGCGACTCCATACAGATCGACTCAGCTGTCAATGGAAATGTTTTAGATCAATTTAAAATGTAATTAGTTGCTCTACAAACAAATGCTCAAAATGTCTTGAGGGGAAGAAAGAAAAAAAAGTCACTGTATATATTTTGTTCTGCAAAACCCCTGGAGTGAATCACAACCTGAGAAAATATTACAGTAATATGGAGTGACAGTGATGTGACTGGTGTGTCGATTTGTGAGGCTTTTGTCGGTTTTTGTTTGATTTCCTTATAAAATTGAGTGGGAATGAAGGTACTGAGCCGCAGACAACTGAAGCAGATTTCTGTTCCGAGTCAGTTTGTTACACCCTTAAAACCAGCACTTGCCTATCAAAGCACCCTGGCTAACTGAGCTGGCTGACTTTCGGGCATTCCACCCAGGCCCGGCACGTCGAGGCCTGTTAAACATGCGGACAAACGCATGAGCCGACGAGAGGTACGGCTCATACAGGCATCGCTGTCTATTTCCCAATCTTGTTCTGGAGACACGTAATGTAACAGCAGAACTGCCAGAACCTTCTCCCCTGCAGCTGCGTCTTGCTGAAACGTACTTTAAGCACATTTGAAAGCAGCGCTAACACTGGTTGCTTTGCAGTGTCAGTCATCACCCATCGTGCTTCAGGCTCACGTCAGCTACAGGTAAACCAGAGGATACCAGCCCGCGGCTTCTGTACTTCACTGAACTGTACGTACAGATCCCTTCATCATACCAGAACCTCCTGCATCGAAGACGCTGGAGGCCTGACTGATTACCAAAGGGCAGCTAGGAACTGCAGGCCAGTGGGGGTAGGGGAAGAACTTTGGGGATGCACCTGGGCAACGCCGCCCCCCCCCCCCAGGATCTCGGCCAATCACAATGCAGTACAGGTGACTGACAGGCACTGAAGCGGCTCATGGGAGTTTTATTTAAACAAAAAATAAATAAATTATTGGTTTAGAGAGGGAACCAATCAAATTGTAGAGGGGGTGGGTCTAAGCAACTGGAGGAGGCGGGATCAAATACTCCTCTAGCTGTTTAGGCCCACCTCCTCTACAATTTGATTGGTTCTCTCTAAACCAATCATTTTTTTGTTTTGCCTAAGTAAAACTCCCACAAGTGCTGAACAGACTGAACTGTATCAATGGGATTGCTCTGTTGTAGCAGTTGTCCCTGAAAATGGGTTCTTAACATGGAAAATGCTAAACTCATCTGCTTGGTCCCTGCTGATGTGATCAGGCTCCTCCCCTTGTGCTGCATATAAGCTTTGCTCTCTTACCCTCTCCAGCAGCTTTTTGCGTAGCTGCCTCTCCTCCTGCACGATGCTGAATATCTCCCTGTGAGTAGCAGCAGCCAGGTTCAGGTCCAGCCTCTCTGCGCAGGCGGCCATCTTGCAGGCGAGCTCCTCATGCGAAAACACGCAGTATCTGCGCAGACGCCGGTAGTGCTCGATGCAGGAGCGTCCGGCTGGCAGCTGGAAGAGAGGCCACTGGTTTTGACATGCAGAGAGGCTTTAACAAGGCAGTGTGGTGTAGGGTCATCACTAGGAGCCAGTAGAGAAGTTAAAATAAACGGTTCAGGGGAGCTTGACACAGCTACCTCCACGTGGACCGTACAGAGCAAACTTACCCAATCAGCAGTGCAGAAGTTGACAGCCTCTGCAAAGTTGTACCCCTGGTTAAAGCCAGCATGGTACGCCCGGGGGAAGGTAATAACAAACTCCCCCGCGCACTGGTTGGTACGGACCACCTAAAAAGTAGGTGCAGCAAATAGGCCGAGTTACAGCATGGTCTCTGCCAATTGTGCCCGAAACCTTATGGTCTGGTTGTCATGGGAAACGCATGAAAATGGCAGCAGGCAGGATGAGGGCACACTGACCGGCACCCCGTGGGCCATGAGGATGTTGGGGTTCATGATGGTGACCAGCTGGTGCAGCAGGTCGGGCTGGAACTCAAACAGCTCAGGGGTGATTTTCTTCATCACCTCCTCCAGCGACTCGGCCGCCGATCTGGGAACCCCATACCACGTCTTGGGCTCCCCCCTAGTGAGGGCCACAGAGGCAGTGCCATGACTGGGAGCCTCGAGAGCAGCTGGGACACCACCAGAAGACCAGCGACTACAGCCACATGGCTGAACGCGGATGCAGCAGGGGAAATTACCAGTGCAGATAGTTGATGGAGTAACTCCAGTGGTCCTCGATGTGCCAGCAGAAGGCGGAGAAGACCATGCCCACGTAGAGCCAGGGCACCTTCATGCCCGAGATGTCGGCGTTGATGTGGCAAAGGACAGACTGCTCCAACACAGGCATGACGTTCAGGTTCCACCCGCTGCGGGCGTACTCCTGGGGCAAACGAGGACAGCAGTGCCGGGTCACTACATATACACTCACAAATATCAGAGCTGTGGTAAGAAGCAGCACATATAAAAGCCAAGTAGCAGGGGGGGACCGTGCCAGGGGGGGAATGGGTTCTGTGACACTAAAAGAGCACAAGGTCAATGGCATAAATATGAACGTGCGGAGCACGCGGGGCGGCCGGCCTCACCTGCTCCTCCGCCGTCAGCTGCCGCCTGCCGTTGTTCATTGGGAACCCACTGCCGAACTCCTTGGAGTGGATGTCGGCCCCGTACTCCACGGTGACGTCCTCCTCTATGCTGCTGACCAGCCTCCAGAACTCCCGCTCCACCAGCTCCGTGGGCACCATCTGCAGCGTACACAGGTCACACGGGCCGCCGCCGCCGCCACATGAGCCAAAGCTCTCCTTCCTCCTCCCATCCCTCGGGTACATGGCCACACCACGAACACGGCATCATCACTCACGTGGACGGGCATGTTGAAGTAGTCGGCCTTGAAGGTGTCGGCCATCTCCCCAAAGCTCTGCAGGGTGTACTCCCGAGTGGCCTGCTCAAAGCCAAAGGCCTCCGCCGGCCTCTTGCACTCCTGACAGAGAGGACAGCAGTCAGACTGGCGGCGTGGTTCCATGCGGCCGCGCCCAGGCCCTGCTCTGGAGCCTTACCTCTGCCACACACTTGGGACAGCGCCAGTCACCCTTGGGCGGCTCGCTGAGTGGAGGCAGCAGGCAGAAGGTGTGGTAGTTGTTGTCGCAGCTGTCGCACAGCAGCAGCTTCTCGTCCTCATCACCCCGGCCGCACATCCGACACACAAAGGAGTCCACCTGCGGGCAGACGGGCCGCCGTCTCGCTTGGGGCTCCCTCCAGTCCTCCCTCCTGATCTCCCGCCCCTAGCTCCCCCATGCTCCCACACTCACGAACTGCGCGTTGCTCATGTTGCGCCTCAGCCGCATGGTCATCTTGGTGCATGGCTCCTCCCGGTCACCATCATAGCCGTATTTGTCCCCAGACTCCTCCTTCACTGTCCTGTCCGTGGGGGGCAGGTGCATTTTGCCCTCCCCCCTGTCCTCTCCAGGTTCATCTTTAACCACGACACTGTCCCGCACGATCACTGTCTGTGGCAGTTCATCTGGGGGGAGGGATGGGGGTGCGTGAATACAAAGGCCCAAATGCTGTTACGCCCACAGCCCATTCCCCATCACAATGAAGCAGGGCCCCCAGGTCACAGACACCCCCCTACCTTTCCTTCGGTTCCCCTTGTCCCTTGCCATCAGCCCCAGGCCCATCATCTTGGGTCCGGCTCCATAGATCTGTAGCTTCTTCAGCTCAGGATTCTTTTCTATATCTTCTTCAGTGGGCTCCGGCTGGGGTGGGTGGTGGGGGAATGTGTGACAGAGGGTGTAAGTTCACCTGACAACAAGACCTGTACCGGCACTCAGCAGGACAGAGACTAGAAAATCCCCAAAGCTCAACACAACACACATGGTCTTTTACAAGATGTGATTTTTTATTTTTTTTAAACGACCTTCCACAGGTAGTGAGAGGCCAACCCAATGGCTACCGATTGCTGACCATGAGACAAGCAGATGGAGGCTGAAGATGAGTGGCCATGCTCAAGCAGGGAGGGATGGCTGGCAGTCTGTCCAAAGAGGAGCGCAGGTGGGCAAAGCAGGATGCCACAGACGAGCGGGCACTGCCAATGAGAGACAGCAGGGTCCCACTGCCATTGGCCTTCATCCCTGCAGCCCATTAGCTAGGGCTGTTTAACAGGTGTGTGTCTGTATTGTACTTTTTCTCTGTTTTTATAGCACTGATTCTGGCACTGACTTAATCTTTCATTAGATGGCAGCACAAAAAAAACATAATTTAGTCAAACTAAAGTGCTGCATATTTATAACACTTGCTAATACTGACAAACAGTTCAGTAGAACATTTCAAGGAAGCATATGTGACTCTTGAGAAAACCGTTTTCTGAACTGCCCTTCTGCAATCCTGCTCAGGGATAGAGAGGGAAGAGATAACCTGCGAGAACCTGGGCGCGTGAGCTCAGCGTATGCAGGCAAGAGACACACTGAACAGGACCCACAAACAAGCGGCCTCAAAGGGGGGGGGGCAGTCAGCCAAAGCCCCAGAACATCAATAAGCAGACAAATCCCGGCTGGCCAGGACAGAGGCGGAGGGAAGAACAGAGGCAAGGAGATAGAGAGGGTCCATGAAGGCACCCGGAAAGCCATGATGGAGATGGGGAATGGAAGACGGCGTGTGAGGGGAGAGGAGGACCAAGGGAGAGGGGCAATACCGAAGTGTGTCGGGAGCCGGCAGAGAGAGTGTGGGAAGACAAGTCATCGGGGCCCTGCATGGGGAGACAACAACAGCAACAATGGACTGAGGGAGGTAGGGCTCAGACAGGAGGGACACAGCAATGGGACAGATGGGTGAACAGGAGGAGCGTGAGAATGGTGGAATGGAGGCGGACGGGGGTAAAGACGGACTGGCGAGGGGACAGGTAAAAGGAGGCAAGGAAAACTAACTGAAGTAGGGTACAATGGAGATTTGTCATCATGTACCAGTCAGTAAGAATCAATACTGAAGCCCACTGAGTTCAGAAGCATAATTGTTTGCTTTCAGAATTCACATGGAACTTGATGCATTAGTCACAATTACTCAATATGTCACAGTGACAAAAAAGACTAGAAGTTAGTACATTACGAAATGAACACTGAATTGAACATCTCCTTCTTGCAATAAATCGTTATTACGCAAGCCAGAACACACATCAAAACGTTACATAAAGCAGGAAGCCACATGTTTCTGTAAGAGGTCAATCTGCTCCAAGTACGTTTTGGCACATAAAATACACGTAAAGAAGCTATATGTATTACATGCCAATAACTAATTATGAAGCAAATCAGCAGGGTAGTCACTTAAAGTGCAAATGGATCCAAAAATTTTATTCCTGAATGAAACTCACTTTTATAGTCAATGTATGGAGCAGAGTATAGTACTTAAGCAGTACTTAACTGAAAATCGATGCAAAAAACTATACTTGCATAACTAGGGCACAACTGCAGTTAACTTTGGATAACTGCAGAAATTCAATACAATCAATTAAAAGGGAAGACTAGAGAACAGCACATTGTTCATTAATAGAAACTGAAAGCAGAACTCTCTAAAGCAAAAACCATATCAGTTCACCAGTGTCATTTTTGACTGGTTCATTTGTGCTTCACGCCCATCTCTCCATAGCTGAGCAAAGGCAAAGAATACATAATAGACATGTAAAAGATGGAGGACAGATATGGAGGAACAGCGTGGAGGAGGAGGAGGTCCACAACCTGACAGGACGGCAGCACACTGTTCATTAGGATAAACAGCGATCAGGTAGCATAATCAGCAGCAGGTGGCAGGCATCTGACTTGGCAGCTACATCAGGTCTCATACCAAACTGTTTAGATGCCCCGTTTTCCTCCTAAGTGATGCTCTCAGCCGACAACAATCAACTCGCTCCCCGGGCAGAGTAAAACCCACTACAATTCCCCACACCAAGAGAGGAGACTGTGAACAAAGATGGAAAACGAAGACGCGTTATATCATTAAAACACCGCTTTAGGGAACAACTGTGAAAACATGTCAACTCCAATCAGCATTTTTGATGGTCTAATTTGATCTCAACTTCAACTAGCTTGGGAGAAGGCCCCAACGAGAGCGGAAGCGAGGTTTAATGAATAAGCTTAAATGCCAGCTTGTACTTAGGGGCATGGATTTAATACATACCTCAAGCTCATTTCAAACAGAATGACTATAACAGAAAAAAAGTGATATTCACAAATTATTTTGTTTACTTAAGAGGCTTTAGTACAAGCAGAGGTTATACTACTGAACTCACATCAGTAATGCCCAAAACATGTAAATAGTTCAATATTCAATATTGGTGAAGTCGAAAACCCCCAACTTGAAGTGGTTAGCACGCCTTGTAAGGCAGTGTGGGGGTGGAACAGTGGCAAGGTGGACTGAGAACAACCCACTCACAACCGCAAACCACATTCCTGTAATTCCCAAAGAGCACTCCCTGCGAGACTCACGCCACATCATTCTGACAGAGGACAGAGCCATCACGTATGCGCTTAATAAGAACACTGCCACAGCCCCCACACAGGCAAATGACTTGGATAATGCATGAAATAAAAAGTTTTAATCTCTGTAGCACATACCAGATAACAGGAACCTACAAGGCTCTTAAATCAGCCAGTCAACTGGCCCTTTTCATGCCTCTGGTCTGCATCATCATCATCATCCCCCTTTGATGCACTATTTCATCAGACCACGGAAAAAATATCTACAATTGCCGCTACCTGCCCTACATTTCCCATCAGCGTGCAGTCTGCATGTTTTCTGAAGGTTGCCTGCATACCATTGTTCTGTGTTTTATTGCCCTGGCAGCCAGACAAATTCAACACCCAGAGAAGACCGAAAGGAGGAAAAACAGGTTTACCACATTCCAACTCTTAATAGCTGCTTCATCATGTTTAATACAAGGAAAACAAAGTCAAAAAAGCGTGCTTTGAAACGCAATGGCTGTGCAATCTACACAGTATACCAAAGAAAATCGATTTTTCATCAATCGTTTACAATAAACAGTCAGTTGAAAAAGTACTGAAATGCCCAGATATCCAGACAGAAGTACTAACTGAAAGGATTAGCCATTACAAAGACTTAATACAGTGTGCTGCAATTGGCAACAGCAAGGACAGGATCACTCACATCTGGCTGTAAGCGATTGGCTCGGCGCCCATAGCTGCTGGTCTTGGAGGGCTGGACTGACTGGCGGAGGGGGATAGAGTGAGGCTTGTACTCCTTATCCACCTCTTCACTGTCATATGGCCTTGGTTTGCACTGCTAACGGGGAGAGGAGAATGATGTTAGCCACCATGGCGAACAGCACAGGACACGCATATGGGAGTAACCAGGCTCCTCTGGTTTACACAGACTAGCACGGACAGCCAAAGTCGACTTGCCAGGCTGCATTCTATCATTTAAAGGCCACTAGGACGTTGGGAATTTTGTAGACTGAAAAAAGGAATAGAAGATTATAGAACCTTCACTGGCAAAATGGCGCCTGACTGGAACACCTCAAAGGGGTATATGATCCTCTCATAATGAGAGCGCAGCAGGGAGCCGATGTTCTTCCCAGGTGGGTACCCCAACTTCTGGGCCACACGAGCCCATCGCCTCTCCTTACTGACAGACTCAAAGCCTCCTTCTTCAGCCACAATCTGTAACACAGCATAACTGCAGTCAGTACTCATTAGTAGCAGGTGACCAAGAGATTCTGTCCCACTTTCGAGCATACAGAGTGTGACCGGCTCCATGCCCATCAGGAAAAAGGCAAAACGTGTTACGTCTGCCATGACATAATTATTTAAGTTGTGAAAAGGTTTGCTATACTTGAATAAGGGCCATCGTTCAGTTTTTACTCTTATGAAGTCATTTAATAATCGGCATCATAATGGGACAGTAAAATCAGGATGCTTTTTGGGAAGCTTATGGTGGAAAATCGGCACAGAAGGAACGGATATGTGGTTCACGAGAACTTTAGCAGACTTTCAGTAAAAACATGCCAACATTTCTAACAAAACCCGTTGATGCAATGCTTATAGTTGGTGCAACATCGCATATCTAACCCAGTGAATTTTCAGCTCAGACAAACAGTTGTCAGCACTGATGTGTGTGTGTCTCCAGACCTTGGACAAGCCAAAGAGGTCCAATATCCGTCTCTCGATGTTGGGAATTTTTAGGGAGGAGCCCTGGATCTCCCAGAACTTGGCAATGCGATCCAGATAGTTTAACTTCACACGGGTCTCCGCCTGAACATGGAAATAGAAATTTCAGCACAATAAAGCAATCGATGAAGAGGAAGGACCCCTAGTGGAATAAATCTGGTCAAACTACACAATGTAACACTACATAACACACTCCAACTAAACTGTACAGGGGACAGACCTCCAACTCATTGAGCCTCTGGATTCTCGGAGTGAAGTGGAAGCTATCCACCTCAACAGCAAAGGGAGGTTGCCAGTCCTGAGGGTTAAAAAATTATTAGTTGTTAAAAAATTAAAGCAGGAAAGTGCATTGAGAAACAAGGCAAAATATACAAGTCTGGGTTACTAATATTATTTTCAAATACATTCTGGATTTAGTAACACATGCACTTTGTAAAAAGTAAATAAATGAAAAATACACAGTGCGACGAGACAACCTATGAATTATTCGTGCATCACTCGTATCAGCAGATGCAACAAACATATACTGAAGGAAAACTCGCATAAAACTTAACCGCTGTACTCAACTACATATAGGCAACATTTAAGGGTACCCACAGAAAGCTCTCTTTATGAACTGTAAAAGTAAATGACTGATACATGCATTTCTATATATAGTGAAACCTCCCTTATGCAGATCTCCAATATACGGGCGCCTCCCTCTACCAGGCAGCTCTAAGCACACGCATGCACAAATTAATCTTACACAACACGCATCCATGGAATCATAGTGTCACGGCCCTCCAAAAGACGCTCGATATCATTAGAGATATGTCAAGGAAGGAGTTTTTGCAGACCATTTGGAGTGGCTAAGTCTACATCCATCCATCCATTTTCTGAAAATACTCAATCCCAACTGGGGTCGTGGGGGTGGGGGGGGGGGGAACTAGAGCCTATCCATGGAACAATGGGCACAGGCAGGAACCAACCCTGGCCAGTCACCAACACACCACAGGGCACAGACACTGACACTCACACAACTACAGGACCAATTTAGACTCACCAATCAACCTAATCCTGCACACTTTTGCTGCATTAGCTTTTATCCTCCATTAGCTAAGAAGCATTGTATTGTGAGAGATGCATATTTCCAAAAGCTAGACAAAGCTTGTTATCTATGGTAATTATGTAATTTGTATGTGTACACATGTACGTTGTACCGTACAGGTATTTCTAAGTTACGGGCATTTCTTACTTACGGGCACCCTTTGGTGCCATTCTGCCCGCTTAAGGGAGGTTTGACTGTGCTCCATAAAGCCCACCGTAGAAACTACATATGCTTACACAAATACTATCCTGAACGAGAGCTCAAATACTACAAACAAACATTAAGAAAAATGCTGAGAAAGGACGTTAAATAAATAATATTATGCTAACCAGGTTTTTAATATTCAGGCTACCATCCTTCCCCAGCTACATTAAAGTGTGCATTTACATACCTTTCCTATTCCAGGAAAACTAATTAATGTACATGGTATTGCTGTAATTCGTAAAAGAGCAACATGCTGATTAATATCTTCCTCCAAAGCTTTGCACTCAGGTTTTCAAAGATGCTATTCTGTGCCAAGACAACCGTGATAAAATGCATCCCACTTCATTCTTAAATGCACTTCAAACTGAAAAGGGCCACTGGAACAGGAAGGTCATTCTACACACCAAAACAAGGCCGAAAGGTTTTTGCCTTAAAAGCCATAGGATGACAAAATAGACCAAACTCTTAGAAAGCCATTCCAAAATGAATCAGTGTTACAAAAAACAAATTCATACTGCACTGACTACTTCCTGTTGTTCATTTGCCACAGTCTGTAGATCAAGACACAACAAAAGGTGAAGAAACGTCCAATAAGAAGATATAACAAGTTAAACAAATGGAATTAAAAATAAAGATATTGAAAAATACAGTGAATAAAACAGAAATAGAATGTCTGCTGGAAAGTCACCGCGACAAATCTGACGTTTGCGATATCATCATTGACACTGTCACAGCCGGTAAGGTTGTTTACCCTATCAGAATTGTTAATCCATAAAGTTAATTTTGAAATACAGCACTGCCATCATTAACAAGCTTTCCATGGCTGGCCTTACAGTCACTCTGAACAATTGGACCGCAGCACCATCAAAGGCAGCAAAGGACCTTGACACGACACTTAGTGACAGCTTGGTCCCAACCAGCCCACAGCACTGACGCAATTTCTGCAGATGCTTTGTGCATAATATCTGGGGAAGCTGGCCCTGGTTCACAGAGCTGTATAGCAGATGCTGGCATGGCCTATCATCCCTGTATCACATTACTGCAGCCATCATTAGACCACTGGGCTCATTCAAAATGACACTGCATGTCTTGGTGTTTGACCTTCTGAATTATTTGCATTTTATCCTTCCTCGCCTTAACCCATCAACTGCCAGTTAAAACCCATTTACCAAGGTCAAACCCATGATATCAGCATTCAAGGCTGCCAACCAACCAGCACATCTACATCTCCTGAACTTCCCTTATTGTCAGACCGAGATCTAGGTCATTATGCTCCACCGCACCAGCATGTGCATTCAGCCACTTCATGAAATGTCCGAAATCAAGCTCGCATCTCCCTTTTGGCCTCTGCTGATGTTCTTAAGGATGACAGAGAAAATGCGTCTTTTCAAACCACACTTCAGGCCAGATGCACTGTAGGCTTCCAGCTGGAATTCGGCTAAACATGAGCGTCCCTTTGTAATAATTTAGTATGCTCTCAGAAAAAAAAACTGTATTATACAACTGCTATTTTGTGACTTTTAAAATTACTTCTCATAAAAGCTACAGGAAATGAATTTGTCAGTCTCTAGCTGGCTTTTCTACAACTCCAGCCAGCACACCTAAATGTAAACTGAATATCAAAAGTTTGAATTCATTCGTATCTTTCATAAAATCTAACCAACCAGTATAAAAGACATGCCCTGTTCCAAGTTATAATACACCATAAATGTTGCAAAGGCAATACTATATTTTGCTGCAGTTTACCCACATGTGATCTAATGAAATACACCCTAACTACCTATATCTTAGCTGATGTCATCCGGACAATAAGCACCAGTGAGTGCACACACACTAATTCTGAATCTTTCTTACCCATGACTGTCGCAAAAAAATGTCATGGATACTCTTTAAAACATTAAGTAAAATTTCATTTAGCAATTTTCATCTAATAAGTTACCATTTAAGTACCATACACATAAGAAAATAAAACACTATATAATATTTCGGACTTGTTTCCAGAAGCAAATAACTTGTATAAAACTAAACTGAGAACCGGTTCTCACAGGATTGATTGTACTAGATTTCATTATAGAAACCATCATCATGAAAAAGACACAGAAAGAGGAACATAGCCAATAAAACTGTACCACTTCTTACCGGAGGAGGGCGGATCTTGCAAATTCCGGATTTCTCAGCGATGGGACGGATTTTGGCTATGTAACCCATTGGATCTGCGAACTCCTCCCACGACGGTTCAAAAACGGGGCATTCAGGCGGTGGCACGAAATCCTCCCCGTCCATTTCTATAAAGTAATAAGGAGACCAAAGCGGCAGCACGTCGGTACAATACAAACTCGCATCACATTTAGTTACTATAAAGAGATGGAAAGGCTGTACAGATGTAAGCCCCAACGACTTTTACTGTGTCAATACACACGTCGGCATTCACAATGTCGGTTCACATACCTAAACAAAACCAGTATGTTTAACTGCATCAAAACGTGCAGCTATTAAGACCATTAAGATGGAGACGAGGTATGCTCGCTCACGCACGTACACAAACCATTTCCGTTTGGCCTCTAGTCGCCGTGCTCTACAAGCTCACAGATTTCTAGGATAGCCGACGAACACAGGCACTGGCGACAAAAAAGGAAGCCTTATCACACTGCTAGTCCCACCGGAGGCATAAGCAAATACTCTTTAATAAACCCGCGTGTGTAAGCATGACTGGTGACCGGTAGGTTCAACGTTCGTAACATCGACGACGATCAAACACATCGAGGTGCTTAAACGACCACACCAAAAACAATGCAGGCCCACCTCTGTCCTCGGCTCAGGCTAAGTGAGCCAGACCAAATACTCCTCCTTGCAATGCAGCAACAACCAGATTCCACCACCACTCGAAGTAAAATATGTATATGTACTAATCCATTACCAACACAGTTACATACAAGACAACAAATGCACCAACCACAATGTAACCCCTTTAGTCCCTACTCTTTCTCCCAGTCCCAGTGTGGAACCACTGTAATATTCCGTTCCACGCAGGCCTCCCTAGCGCCTCCTCTCGGATCACAGAAAAGGAAGCATGGGAGGCGTAAATGCATTACACCCTCGGCGACTGATCCGAAGTCAGTTTGGCCTATTTATTGTGTGATTTTTGAAAAGAATATACGTGGGATCAGTCTGATCCAAAATCGGCAGCAAGTAGCATTAAGAAATCCGAGGTAGTCTGGGAATTCTATTTTATATCCAGTCTTTCCAACTGCCTATCGTTGGTACCCCTACCCGCCTCCTCCAAGAAATGTAAAATTACTTAGTTTACACTGTGGATTAACAGAAATAGGTTAACCGTAATACTTACCTAGCAACATTTGGTGCATTTACGGACAGTAGAGAAACGAACTTTTCGGCGTTTATATCGCTCATTAAACTTTATTCAACAAATACTTGAATTTAGTGAATGACTCCCTAAAGTAACTAGTATTTCAATAAATAATGTCGCTGTCCGAATAAATCCTGCAGCCGCTTAGGGTAGCCATCGCTACGTAAGACAGCACGTTACTTCTGCACCTGACAGGTTAAGCGGACCTAAATTAAAACTCCCATAGACCTACAATTGTTTTGTTACGTTAAAGGTAAGTTGCCAGCAAATAGCTATGTTGTAAGAATCTCAGCTAGCAATGTACTTCGCGATACATCGTTTTAGCAACGTTATAACGCTACAGTAAATAAATACTATCTGGCAGTGTAAATCGTGCAAATGATTTGCTTGCTAACAATGGATAAAATGTTAAACTACAATAAGACTCACATACAATACATTAACGGATATAAATCATCTTATGCATGCTAGCGAGACAGCTAGACAGTTACAAACAATGGCCTCCCCTTGGTGTATACCATGAAGTATGTTCTGATGCCTTTGGTGAACGGCTAATATGTATTTATAATATTCACTTACTTTCCTGTAAATGTGTAACCTCTACTCCAACGAGCCGTTCTTATAAGTTTCTACTAGCCAGCCGGCTTGCTGGCTTTAAAGCAGCCAGCAGTCTAGCACTTTGGACGTTTTCGGTTGAGTGGAAATGCTACAGATCGGCGGCTAACTGGCTAATAAACACGCCCTGAGACACTTTCATCCATATCCTCTTATACCGCGCCGGACAATTTAATGACCAGTCCGAGGAGTTTGACTGTGTGGCGACTGTCAGTTAAAAGGAATGGAGTCTTCTGGGCCCGGGTTGATAACACCACTTGTCTGTTGTCTGGACTGGGTTTGTCCTTCTGCGTGTAGAAACGGCAGTCCGGCCTCCATTCCTCAGCCCATCCTAACGTGTCCGGTGTAGGCGCTACAACAAACAGCGCTCTGTGGGATTCCTCCTACTTCATCGCTTTTAACGCCTAACGTATTCGTCAACGTGTAGTTTCCACAGAGTCCGAAGCCGCTGCAGGCGACACGCTGACATCTCCTTGCCCTTCGCTGCTGGCTGGTGCCACACAGTCCTTGTTTGTTTAGCTGCTTAGCGATCTCGCTTGGGTGTCTATCGGTTTTTCAGTTTTCATACAGTGCCCCCCATACAGCGCTCCCCCAAAAGTTGAGTTCACTAATAGTTCTTTGTTTTCTAGGAGGATGTTCTTTCTGTATCGGCTCTAGACACATAAGTTCATAACTCGCACTTTGCTTGGACCAAACGCCATACTACTGGAATATACGCCAGAGAACATTATCTAATCGGGCATGTTTACATCATTGAATACATGCTGTGTAACACATACCGTGGTCCAGTTACATGTACATTTATTTTATGTTTTTGAACGGCTGATTTACACATGCGGGTCAGTAGAAATTTTTTAAGCTGAAAAATAATAAATTCGTATAAATGTATATATGAAATTATTTAATACACTCCACAAGTACGCGACATTAGTACGCGCACCCAGCGCGGTACATGGAGCCGCGTTTTCATTGGTTTATAAAACACTAAGTGGCATTTTCATTGGTCCATGGTACGTAAGGGGCGGGTTTATCGAAATACATTTACTTACCTGCATGTTTTGCCGTAGGTGAATGACGTCTTGGGTTTTGATCTATTTACACTGGAAAAGGCGTTGTGTTCGTTACCTTAAAGCTGAAGCAGTAGCGCAGTCAAATGTAGCCCGCAGACACGCAGCTGATGGGGGGGGGAGGGGGGGACTGCAACGCCAGTTACGGGAGAAAGGCGACTTTACTACTTCAGCAAGTGGAAGGTTAACCGGATAGTGCGTAGAAAATCGGGAATATATCGAAAAACAACCCTGACGACACAGTTTGGTCCCGAAATATTTAAAAGACATTTTTTTCTTTACATTTTACAGTTAATATGAAGGCTTATATGGAGTATTGTGGTAAAGTATTATGTTGTGATTTGTGCTGTCATGCTGTAGTAAGAAATATACACAACTTGTTCCGTCCTGCTCATCAGTTCTACTACAATTAACAAGTAAACAGTATAAGTCAAGTAATTCGTAAATCTACTTTAAAAAGAAAGACTAAGGAACTCACGACGTTTTCCACAGCAAGAACGTTTTATAGTATTAGAAGCAATAAATATTCACATGTAATTTCTCTGTATTTCTTCAGTTAAAACCTCATATATATACAAATAAAATTCCATATATATTTCTGGTCTGTTTAAAATAATATTAAGACCTCTGACACACACGTACTAATACTTTACAGTGACATTTTTCCCTCATTCCCAACCCAGATAAAAACAATATTAATTCTGCCAAATCCCCTGAATTACAGAAACATGGTACAATCCATTCCATAGTCAATGTTGATTATTTATATAAGATAATATGTACATTCAGGTCTGTACAGCTTCATTCAGTAAGTGCAGATACACATGCAACATGAATCACAATGGGAAGACACTGGCAGTTCTGACTGGAGTCAGTGATAGCCAATACACAAAGCCAAAGACATCAACAGAGGTTCTCTTCTCTCTCTTTCCCATATTCCCTATAAGTCAGCGCTGTGTTCCAGGCTCCCCTTCCTCATTGGTCATGTCTGTTGGGCTTGTTTCATTATTCAGCTTTCATTCGAGGAGACGCGCAATCCTCGGTACAGGAGGGCTCAAATTTTTATAAAAAAGAGAGAAAAGAGAGCAAATGCAGTATCTTTGATGCATAAGAGTAAACAAGAGAGGTTAGGCTGTCTGTTAATCGATGGGTACCCCAGCCGACATTAATGCCGATAATGTTGTACAGCTCAGTCAATTCCGAAGCAGCACGAACAAGCACGTTACAGTGCAGTAGAGCTCCATCAGCCAATAGGTGCATCTTTCAGCCGCTCCCTTCTGTTAACATGATATAGTACGTAGTAGAATACAGCCAAGTCCAAGGCAGCGTGAAGCACACTTAAGCTGAGAAAGAGGTGGTACTGGGGAAACGGGGACAGAAGAAGAGGCCAGGGTGGTGGCAAGAGGAATGGGGCTCAACAGTGTACTCACTGTGCGCAAAGCTACAAAAATGTATCCAAAAGCGGCACCTTAGCACTGTGATGCAGTTAAAATAAACAATGTTGATTTGCAGTTTCTGTGTATGCGCAAAGTGACATGCTATATTTTTCCATGAATATATGCACCTGTAGATACAGTATCCTCTGCAATAAGTGTGTAATTTAATATAACAATATAGGTCAGATGTCACGGCGAGTTTTTTTTTATGATGCAACTGAAATAAATCAAATGGTTGCTCCTATAAATTTAGCGTATCGGACGCGCGCAAACACACAAGCATATCGTGTGACTCCTTTAGAAGACAATATAAAAATTATAGAAAAACTGCTCTGCTAGAAACAATAATATCAATAGCAGTTACACCATTAACAACAATTTCAACAATATTAGTAATAAGTGACATTATAATAACTCAACCTCAAACACACACAGCATCAGGCTCTCCTGTACAATCAAAGTCTGAGAGGGATTTCCATAGCTAGAGTATTTATAACATATTTTTCTTGCTCGTTCATCATAGGACTGCAATTGTTAGTAAAAATTAGTATTTCTACAAAGAGCATATTCATAATAGGAATGATCAATTTAACACTGATACCAGCAAAAATAGACTAAAGTTTGCAAATAAAAATTAGTAATAACAGTAATGTAAAAATACTTGAAGGGAAATGCATATAAATCCCAACAGACTGAGCAAATCGTCTCCCTTCTGTCTGTCCATTGGTCTCTCTGCTCTCTGCTTTACCTCAGTCACAATGGCAGCACCTATCAGCTTATTTGGGTCTTTTAAATGCCACAATTATCATGTTATGGAATGTTACTGATACATACTTCTATGCATGTTAAACATTCTTTTGGTATGGGAAAAAATGGTGGTCTAGTAACTCTGATAAAACTAAGTAACAAACCCATTACAGAGCTTATTCAGATCTAGTTGTTTTAGAAGTGGCTTCTTCACACATGGATGGATATGCGAGGAATTACAAATCTGAATACGAAGTATGTAAACTCTAATTGAAACATCTGCAGGGCTCCACTTTGGTTCAGAACTACTTTGCTGGCTTATTCCAAGAAGGAGAAGAAAAAAAGAACATATTAAAAGTATTATGGCTATTCACTGACTAACTAAAAAATAAAAGTAAAAAACCTAAATGGTTCAGATTGTCCTTTTCCCTGCAAGTTTTAAATAATCTCTCCAAAAAATCGCCACAAGTTGCTGCAGACACCCATATGTCCAGGATAACAGATAAAATAGAATGAAAATGGAATGACATTGATCTGTCTACACACTTTTTGTCTATACAGTAGATCAAATAGGGTTTACCCACCATCTCCACCATCCAGAATAGTAGTTAGTTTTGGAATGTACAAATAGGATGGTAAAGTTAAACACCTTTAAGTTTCACTTAGACTGCATTATAGTTTACAGATGACAAATCCACCAATTTCAAATAGAAAAATAGAAACATGAGGATACGTTTACCAGCGAATGAGTACAGCGAATGAGTCCTCTGTTTTTTCAGATGCAGAGATCTAAGGAGGCAGGAAGGTAATTGGCGTTGATTCAGCATGGGGGAATGATTTTAAGCTAGCAGGACTTGCCACGGACCAGTCAGAGCTCCAAAGAAACTACCTTTAGCTGCCTGTTTGCTGTGACCTGCAGTATCTTTTTTTTTTTCTTTTTAAAAAAAAAAGCCATCGATTCGACAGGGAGTGTTTCAGAGGAGAGCAAATTCTGCCCCACAGGCTGCTGGAATTGTCCAAAATGGCATTCCATACTGGGATGGATAATGGATAAAAATGGTATATACATATAAAAAAAAAAAAAACTGTTGAAATGTTATGAAAATGTATGTTGACTTTAAACAAGAACACTTTCTGGATGCTGGTTTGGCTGGATCATCACTGATGATGAGCCAAATCGCGAAGGCATCACTGAATAATGTTTCCAGTCATATTGCCTAGTTCCGTCTGAAACCCTTCAGGTTAAACTGTATAAATTTGTCCATCTGGCAGCTGTCTGAAGTAGTCAGCAGCCTGTCCAGGCTGTACCCATCCAAAGAGTCACTGGACCTCGGGCTTTTTGTTTGCCGCTGTTCATATTGTATCTAATGGGTGAATACAGCAGCACACAGACTGGCTAAATCCGTCACTGTTTGACCTTCTGCCCATGAGTGCATATATATACAGGACTGCAGGCACATGCTTCTGCTATCCTAAATAACAGCATCAGTGTGTGCGTGCCGACTCAACGCCCAGCTGTCCTACTGTATCGATCATCCCCGCATCGCTCCACTGAAACCTGAGCACCTGTATAGCGTCTTCCTTTATCTTCTGTTATCTTGTCACTTAGCTTACTTTCTCAGTCCTTCCACTTTCTTTCAGCTGAGCTTAATCAGAGAAACAAAGGCATCTGTTCATTCTCTGACAGATATGAAATTCCTCCACCAAGTCGCTGTGAAATGGATCAAAATGGAACCGTAACGCTGTCAATCCCTGACTATAAGTTTGGCAACCCAATTAGTGAATCCTGTGTTTGGCAGCTGCATGCAGTTCGTGTAACTTCTGTTAAATCAGGAAACAGAAGCCCTTTGTTTGCGAAGCACAAATATTCACTTCCGAAAAGCAACCTGCCTCTCCCTGTCTGCCCCTGCCGTCGCCTCAAACGCATAGCCGTCCTTGCTGGACTCCCAGTAAATGTCAGGTTTGGGGAATGTGGAAGAGGCGGCGCGCATGAGCGTCAGTGCCAGGCCCTTTCCGCAGCACACGCATCTTGCTCGCTCGCTCGCTCGCTACACGCGCGGGAAGCGGATATGAAAGTAGCAGAGGCGGAGCAGGCTACGCTTTTTGCGGCGGCCGGCCCTCCGACGTCGCCTCCGACTCTGCCTCCTGCGGACCCGGCTCGCCTCCGCCGGCCTCGACCACGGCACCCCCCGGGCCCCCCTGGTCCTGCGGCCCCAGCCTTGCGCCCCTCTCAAACCACAGTACTGATACGGTTGATAGGCTTGGACTTGGAGCTGCCTGCCGTGCCGGTGCCGCCGCTCACGGCCCCTCCGGCGTGGCCGACCTGCTGGCCCGATTGTTGCGGCTGCCCGGGGTGCTGAGGGGGGTGAGGGGAGAGAGGCGTAAGTGGGGTAAGGGGGGATGAAGGGGGGGGTAAAGGGGAGTGTGGTGGGGGAGGGGGGATTGAGGAGAGTGGAGGGTACTGGGGCAGATACTGGGCGCCCTGGGGCAGGTGGCGGGCGGTGATGGGGCCGGGCGGAGGCGGAGGCGGAGTGGCGAACACGAAGTGAGGCTGATGCCCGGGGTGGCCGGTAGATGGGTGGGGGCTGTGGGCGAGGCCTGGGTGTGTGTGCGTGTGCGTGTGCGAGAGAGGGAGCATGTGAGCATGGGGGTGGGAGTGAGTGAGCGTGAGGGGCAGCTTGCCTGGCCCGGCGCCCCCCCGGACAGAGTGTGTGGGCTGCACGTGATACAGCGGGTACGGGGAGATTGGCGAGTGTGGGGATGGGGGCGGCACGCAGCCCACGGCCATGCCCATGTTGGCATAGCGGCCTGGCAGGCCATGCTGGGGCATGGGGCCGAGCTGCGAGAGCTGCTGTAGCTGGGCGTGGGAGGCTGCGGGCGGTGGGCGGCGGGGCAGGGAGCCTCTCTGCAGGGTGTGCAGGGCTGAGACCTGGCCGGTGGACGTCTGCCCAGGTGGCGGGATGGTCTGCACGTGGTAGCGATGATGGTGGTGGTATGGGGGGGGCGGCTGCCCCCCAGCGCCGCCGCTGTGGCAGTACTGTGCATGTAGGGCTTGGATCTTCGAGGGCCCGCCCACCTCGGACTGGCTTAGAGAAGAAGGGGAGTGTGGTGGGGGGCCGCCGCTGGTGGGGGGGGGCACGGGCGCTGGGTAATGTGGTCCCGGGGGGATAATGGGCCCCGGGGGGATAATGGGCCCCGGGGCCTTGGATCGCTTGCTGCCAAACAGGGAGCCGAGGAAGGAGCCGGAGCTGCTCCCCCCGCTGCCACTCCCCAGCCCTCCTCTCTCGCTGCTGCTGGACACTCCTCCACCTCCACTCACTCCCGTTGTCCCAGCAGCGGTATGTTGTTGCCCCGGCCCACCCCCCACCCCCACTCCGGGGCTCAGGATGGGGCGGTGAGGCCGGTAATCTTCCAGGCCATAGCAGCTGGGTACCACGCCTGCCATGCCTGCCATGGGGAGGCGCTGATGTGGTCGAGGGCTGCTAATGATGGAACCCTTCGACGTAGGACAGGGTGGGGGGGGGGGGGGGGGTTGGAGGCAAGAGCAAGGCGACAGGTTGGAGGTACAGAGGAACAGAGGAAAGGAAGGGGGGAAATAAGAAGGTTAATGAGAACGTGGACTCTTACTGCTTATACAACATGCCAATGAGGTAAGTCAGATAAACAGCAACGACAGTGACAGCATGCCAGTGAACAAAACGAATGAAAACACAAATGAGGAAAGGTTGTGGGTTCAAATCCTAGGGAGCTCATGTAAATTGTAACCCTTCCCTCCACTGTAAGTTGCTTTGGATAAGAACGCCCATGAAATGAATGAGCATTCAGTCATGCTCTGTTAGCAGCTGCTCTGCAGCCCTGAGAACCCAATAAAGAGACAGTGCCCCTTGGCATTATGTGCTTCTCAGACTCATAGCCCCACGTTCATTCCTGCAGTAAGGAAACGCCATCTTATCGATATGTTTCATGCTCGCAGACAGATGGACCAGATCTAAGGCACAGATTCTCCACTCTGCTTGCTTTCTGATTTCTCCATGAGAGTCAGTCCACCTTTTGCTGCTACTTAATGGTGAATTAGAGCAGTGTCTCTCAACCCAGTCCTCAGGGACCCCCAGACAGTCCACGTTTTTGCTCCCTCCCACCTCCCAGGGAGCTATGGACTGTCTGGCAAGGAGCTGCGAGGGAGTAAGAACACAGACCATCTGGGTGTCTCAGACCGGGTTAGATACACTGAATTAGAAGGTACCAGTACCAATGCAGAATGATTTTATATAACTATCCTTTTTCTAATCAACATCACGCAAACTGAGCATCACATATGTTAATATGTTCTCCGGTGAAGGTGGGGTGACTGGCCGTTTACAGGGAGTCTGCTCATTTTATACAGTGGAAACACAGAAACACGTCAGCAATGGAATTCCAGTGCAACATACCACAGTAAAACAGGATGGACAACATCCAGAAACAAATTCCAAAATGACAAGCAGGAACACGGACATGCAAAGTCACTCCAGTCCCTCGACAGTGATGGGGCATGCAGGACCACTGGGCACAAACAATAGATCCAGTCTCTGCCCAGTGGTTTTGCTGAAGGGGGTGTACAAGCACCCGTTGCTTTTTTAATGCACCCCCACTTACTTCAATGGTACTGTCCAGGGAACCCACGCTGTTCCTGCGACCGCGTTTCCCTGCACCCAACCAGGGAGAGTCAGGTTAGGAGCTGGTGTCCACTGTGATTGTGTGCTTGGTACCTGGCTTTACACACCTGTGTCACCTTACATTCAGGGGTCACTGCGGCACGTGCCCATGCGTTCACTGCAGCTTCACATTGACAGTGAAACTAAACAAGGCTTCCCACTGGGACTAAATCTGGTGAAGGGCCCGGTTTGTACACTCAAACCCAAAATGACCGTGCCTGTCTCTGTCAAGATGAAGATTCATTTCAGTTCTGGGATAAGCATCCATAGTTCTTTAAGAGAACTGCAGCTAAGGTTTGTAGTGAGTTAACAGGTTATCTTTAGTTATATTGGCTATAGATGCTCAAGAGTAAATGGGAAGTCATGGCATGTTATCATGGAAGTCATAATGATCATATTTGTCTGCAACTACAAAAACAACTGGACGGGTACTGGGTACTACAAACAAGGTTAAGGTACCGCCCCCCAAGCACTGCTGAATTAGCTGCCGTCACATATGGGTTAAATGCAGAGGGCACATTTCGTTGTTGTGCACTGTGTGCTGTGGTGTGTCAACAATGAGCACTGATCACTAAATTCTAAATATTACTGTCAGTCCTTAACTAAAAATTTGGTAACCCAATAGTTAATGCTGTGTTTGTAACTAAAGTGTCTCACTTAACAATTATGAGAACTCATTGTTTAATACAGTGACATAAGTCATTTTCATCTATTTAGGAACTGTACAAAAAGATATGCAGACAAAGGTGAATGTTGAATTTGTACTCATTGTAGTTCTCTTACCATACAGCAGATGGAGCCAAAGAAGAGGCCAATCCCCAATTCAGAGGAGCAGTTGGAATTCCATGCTATGTCTAAAATGTCTATGACTATGTCTAAAATGTCCATGGCTCAGGAAGTAAAAGTAATTTTGCATCTGACTGTGCACCAAAGAATGATTCAGTTATTTTGAATAATGCTAGATGTCTACAAAACAAACTTTGTGAAAAGGTCTGAACCCATCCAATGGGGTCCTTAGATACTAAACCACAATAATAACAGGGTATCAAGCACTGAGCCTTAGTTACTGGAAGGCGGATTTGAAGAAACCTTTCGACACCTTTTATGAGCATTTTTTTGTCTTTTCAGCTGTGCAGTGAGGTTCAGCCAATCCACTCACTGCCTTACAGTGCTCATTCTCAGGCACAGCCGCTTATTAAGGAACATGAGATGCCACTGCATTTAAGCCCAGGCCCAGCAGCGGGCGTACTGCCTGGCCTTCTGCCTTGAGGGTTTCTTTTAGGAAACAGTCAGCTCAGGTTCATGGGATGGGGTTTGAGGAGGTCGGTCATCATATACATTCTGAGCCTCACCTGTCTCAGAAAGGTCCCTCAGTGAAGAGCTGAGCGCAGTCCGCTTCAGTCCCTCGCCGGCTGCATAGCTGTCATCTAGGCTAGGCCTTCCCAGCGTGCCGTTCACAGCCTCGCTCTTCACGCTGCCCCCTACGCTGGTGCCACCCCCGCCGACCCCCCCTCCACCCAGCAGACTGGGCCGCATCACCCCTTTCTGCTTCTCCAGCTCCGCTGTGGAAAGGTGGGGGAGTAGCAAGCATTAGCTTATGGCTGATGGGACTGCACCACCCTCAGGGCCCAGCCGAAGGTGGAGCTGGGGGTGCTGTTTGATATTTTGGACTCCCCACCCAGACCCATCCAATTACATTCCAAATTTAAGGGCCCCTGTCACTCCCCCCCCCCCTTTATGAGGCCCCTGGGAAGGACACTCACACTCCACCCTGTACTTCTCCATGTCCTGCACCTCGGCGATGCTCTCGCGCAGGTCGCTGGTGAAGCGCGTGCGGTCCTGCTGGCTGGGAGCCGTGAACACGATTAGAACCTTCCTCTCCCCTCCCGGGATGGCCGACGTCAGCCGGATGCCGTGGGGGTAGTCTGCAGCACGGGCGATACACATACCTCTGTGCCGTTTCATAACAAGCCTGTGTGGGCCACGCTTACCTCTGACGAGGTCATTATAGCAAACAAAGCAAACTCAGAGCCTTCAAGAGCTTGTACAACATACTCAGCCCTCCTGTTATCCAAGACTCGTTTAACATTTTCGAAGGGTGTCCTTATATTATATTTGTAGCACTTCGCATAAATTAATCTAAACACAGAAAAGTTTTTTCATGTGATCTCTTTGGACTCTGCTGGCAAAATCAGACTGGGGTGTTTCTCGGTACCAAGAATGCAAAGATCGTACTTGTGGTGCTGGCAGGAATGGTCTTATTAACTTGCCTTACCGAACGAACTTGGGAAGAAATGAATCATGGGATTTTGAATCATCTGAGTTTCCATTATTTCTTATGGGAAAATTGATATACGAGTGCTTTGGATTACAAGCACGTTTCCGGAACGAATTATGCTTGCAAACCAAGGTACCACTGTATACAAGAACACAAGTATGGTCAAAGACGACTTTGGCTGCAAAGATGGAGTCTTACAGGAGTTTTGGAACAGGTGGACCTGCATCTCCACTAGAGGGAAAGACTGCCTGAAGCTGTACGTGACTGACGTCTTCTTCTTTTGGAAGATCTTCGTCACCTGAAAATATCAAGGGACATGAGAAGATGGCATAAACCGGTGAGACTCCTTCCGCATAGATGCCGGATCATTCCAGGATGGTTTCTGGGCATGTGCCTGGCACATGGTCCGGCCACACAAACAACACGCACACACACACACACACACACACACAGTGGCAGGTAGCCTCACCACCAGCAGGTCATTGAAGAGGAAGACCTCCCTCTGGTGGACACCGCTCCTTTGGGGTCGGTTGGGGTCAGGTACCTCATACAGCTGGCAGCAGCACACTAGCCTGCGGTGGGGCAGCGACAGCACCTGCATGCGCCATGCGCCATGCGGGGGAAGAGGGTGAGGCACGGCACGGGGAAGAGCATCAGCAGCGGGCTGCAGCTCCGTTTTCGGCCGTCACCGTGACAGCAGCATGGCTTATTGCTGTTTCTCCCCGCAAGCTGCTCAACATCAGCTTTCCATTTCCAAACTCACGCACGATCCTCGAGTTCACTCCCGAAATCAGACTTGCCATATTTTATTCCAGTAGCTAAGAGATCATTTCAGTTCAAAGACTGAGCATTTTTTTTCACTTTGTTTCACAAAACCACTCTCTGAAACAAATTCAAATGCTATTCAATCGACCGATTACATATTTGGCACTGCCCATGTGAGAGTTTACAGGCGCTGTTGAGTTGTAAATTAACATTTTGAGCCCTGTCTGGATCTGCCAAAACAATTTTCACTGTCTGTGAAAAATCATTATCATTCAGGCATGTATGACAGGGGCAGCGTAAAGCTGCTATCTACCATTTCATTGCAGGTGATACTTTTAGCATAGTTAACCCAAAACAGAGAAACGGGGCTCGTTGCTGGCCAATCAAAAATGTAGTTAATATACATCCATGCTTGCATGCCATATTCATAGTTGTGTATACAAAAAGGTCCCATGCGAAAGTACAACAGATGTGTCCCTGGTAGGGATTTAGATAGCAGTTTTCCAGTAATTTCTGTGCTGTAACTTGCTGACAGTATAATGCCTGCTATTTTAGTAAAAAATAATTAAGCATCAAAACTTCTTAATGGGGGAATCGTAAAAAGGCCCGGTGTGTAAAAGAAACACTGTTAGACTGTAAATCTGCACATCCTCAGCGAGATGCCGAAGGCAAGCGCAGGAAGGCTTGCTGTATGTCGAAGCACATTATTTCCATCTGTTGTTCCTCTTTATCTATGGAATAGCTGTCAAAGCTCGATGGGTAGATAGAAGGCAGAACCTACGGGCTTCTTCCCCACGATGACTCTCTCCACGGCTTGCACTTGGGACACGTGGTCGTCATTGGTCCTCAGCTCCCACTTCTGGATGCGTTGGTAGATGCCTACCAGCATGTCTCTGGGGATGTCCTGACCGTTGTCCACCCCTGTGAAACAAAGAAGGAAAGAGGGGGATTGAAGGTATGGACTGAGAGAGGGAGAGAAAGAGAGAGAATGAGGAAAGGGAAGGGGATAAAGGGGAATAGTGGGAATGCAGATGAAAGTAACAGCCAGCAGGTGGCAGCGATGAGATGAAAGCCCCAGATGAAAGGCAAAACACTGCATTGTGAGAGAGATGGGGGGCCAGTGCCACCATGGGGTGGGCAGAAGGACATGGAAGAGGGACAGAGGCATGGCGAGGGCATGCGGTGTGTAAAGAACAGCAAGTGAGAGACACATGAGTGGAGAGAAGACCTCGTAGGTTCTTTATAAAATCCTCCAGCTTCATTTTCCTCTCGGGTTTGACGTTGGGGCTGTACATGTCGGTGTTGAGGAGGATGATGGCAAAGGCCAGGATGAAGATGGTGTCCGGGTTCTGGAACTGGCGGACCAGCCCCGGGTTACAGACACAGTACCTCTGACTGGGGGGTGGCAGAGAAGAGAAGAGGAGCATGTGAGGCGTAAGGCAGGTCAAAGGAAATCTGAGGCAGACATGAAACAGCTTCAGATGCTGAAAAAGAGCAGCATTGTCAAAGAACGACTCCTGTTAAACACCTATGAATGTTACACCACCAGCCTGAAAGCAGGAAAGATCCCCTGGTTAAATGTAATTAGGCAAAGCACCAGAAAAAGTAGGTGTAGCTCAAAAATGCAGCTCTGGAAAAAAAATGAGACCACTATATATTGTATTATATTTATAAGACAAGCATTTTTAAATCCTGGTTTAATCATGGTAGAAGGCTGCACGGCGGGGCAGGCTGATTCCAGCAGTACACAAGGACAAGGTGAAGCAGGAGATACTGGGAACGGCCAGAAACCAGCCAGTTATAGGGCAGAAGCAACTTTCTAATGCCACTGATGACTGTTAATCATCTGGCAGTGACTCGTAAATCGGGGGATGACCTCAAGTGACCTTCAAAAAGAATGGGAATCAGTCAGTGTAGGTGTGAAGTGCACTGCTAGGACAGGTTCATAACGGGCTCTTAGAAGCAGGACTGAAGATACATAAAGCAAGGAAGAAGCCCTTCATTCGAGAAGCAGGGAAGAGCCAGGCTGGAGTTTACAAAAAATGTGCATTTTACACAGGCGCATACCCATAAATTGAGAAATGAGAAATTTTGCTGTGGTCTCAATTTTTTTCAGAACTGCATCTCTTTATTTAATTAAAATCCACTGATGTATGTCAAAATAATAAAACATATGTTAATATCGTACTTTTAGGGGTGGAACCATAACTTGGCATTAACGTAATCATTTTGTCAACACAACAGAGAACATTAGGTTATCAGAGAGAATGCGTTTGTCTATCGACCAAAGAGAACAGCAACATTGCCAATAGATCAGGGAGAAGAGCAGCCTTGTCTACAGATCAAGGAAAAGGACAGGTTTTCCATAGTTTATTCACTGTGCACACGGAGTGTGTACAGAGTGTCTGGCAACACTGTTCAATGTCAGTATGGCTGCAGTGTTAATGAACAATATTGTAAAAGACATTTTATGTATCATGTGTAAACTGGACACAATGCACGATGTGTGTGCCGAAACGAACAGCTAATGAAAGTTAAAAACCCTTGTGACTGTGCACCTAAACTCGGTTCTGCATCATGGGCATGTTTAAGGTACTGAGCCTGCAGGGAGAGGCACGGATTACCCAGAGTACCCTGCTGTTTTGGCTTTCAAATACATTTAATTCATACGGCTTAAAAAGCTCACGTGAGATAACCCTTTGGGATTTACACTATATTTAGACTTCAGCACACAATTGTGAATAATGGCTGTAACATACAGAAAAGGGCGTAGGGCTGTAGGTAAGAATAGCTCAGGACCCCCTAGGGACTCTCAGAATAGGAATGTGAGGCATCCATCCCCAGGAACACACAAAACACGTATCTCTGGTACCTGAAAGCTTCCACGAGGCGTTCCACCTTCTGGGCCTCTCCCTGAACCTTGATCTGGGCCTGGAACTTCCTCAGAGCATCGTCCAGGTCCATCCCTGAGAAGTCCATCTCATCCAACACGCAGCTGAGGCGCAAGGGAACCAACAGCGAGAGGTAAAGGCACTGCTTCTCTACCCACATCTCCCGAGGCCTCGAAGCGGCTGTTCTATGGTTAACACTGCCATATCGCTCTTCGGTAAGAAATCGCCACATGGCCACTGGATGAAGAAACTCAACACCCACCACCCATTTGAAGACCATTCACCAGTGCTTTGGTCTGCATGGTAGAGCTCACACAGAGTAGTGGCTACCATCTAATAAGGAGTCTGTTCTGAACCTTTTGGCAGCATTCTTCTCCCTGTTGACTATAGCCTTTCATTTTTGCTTCTCTCTCGCCCATTTTACTCACTCCAACACATCTTTGTTGAACTGCTTCTGTCTGTTACCCAGGAACTCCCCGATCATCTGCCGGCTCAGCCCCTTCCTCTCGAGGATGAAGCGGGCAATGCCAACTGGAGTATCTGACACAAAGCCTCTCTCTATCAGGTACTGAATGCCCTTCTCCGGCTTCCTGTACCGAGACAAGTAGGATTGTAGAACATTGCAAGACCACAAAAAGACAGGTAACAGAACCTCTTAGCAGAGTTTCAAGAAAAATGGGAGCAAAACAGTAAGTTTGGGACTCTCGTCCTCCATCCGTCGCCCTTGCTCACTTGTTAAAGAGGTTGAGGCCGATGCGGTACTGCCTCCGCTGCACCACGTCATTGTTGAAGGCCGGCGAGTCCCAGCTGTGGCGGCTCTCTCGCTGGTAGGTCTGCTTGCCCAGTGGGGGCAGAGGCTCCCTCAGGCTGTCGCGGGACGACGAGCCCGAGCTGCAATTGATGGTCTCATTGGAGTTTGTGGTGGAGTTGAGCGAGTCATTGTCGCCATCCGAGCAGCACGGCTGCTCCAGGCTGCTGGGGGCCATGGGAGCGGAGGAAGAGGAGGACAGGGGAGTGGTGGGGGGCTGCTGTTGGGGAGAGGCGGAGGAGGGTGGTGTGTCGGGGTACTGGTGGTGGTGTAGCGGGTGGTGGTGGTGATGGTGGTGGTGGTGATGGTGGGTGGCGACGTGATGGGGCAGTTGGGCAGGGAGGACAGTGGGATGAGGCCTGACCGGGGTACGGGTTTGGCCTTGGGCGGTGGAGACGGTGCGGGTGTTGGGGCTGTGCTTGAGGGTGCCCTGGGGTGAGCCTGCCCCCCCGCCCGGCTCCTGTTCATAGATGAGCTGCCGGCTGAGGGAGCCGCGGTCAGAGCGGTCGCTCATGTCCACTGAGCTGTCGCTGGGCGGCTCGATGGTCAGCAGGGGCAGGTGGGCCCCCCGCAGCCGGTAGTCGCGGCACTCCGTGCAGGGGGTGCTACGGCGACTGTTGCTGCTACCGCCGCCCTCGGTGTCGCGGCTGTCCTCGCGCCCCCCAACCCCACCCCCCATGCCCCAGAACTCAGTGTCCGTGCTACTGGGAGCCCTATCGAGCGAGAGCGGCGACGACGGCAGCCCGTCGTCCATGTAGAGCGTGACGTCACTGTAGGACGTAGCCGTGCTGTCCTCGTGCATGCTCAGGCCCCCGCCGCCGCCCCGGTCCCGCTCCCCGTGTCCCCGGCGAGACAAGGGGTTGCTGCTGTTGCTCCACACGCACTCCCCGAAATCGTCACCCTCCACTCCTTCCCTGCTGCCCTCCTGTGAGTCCTCTCGTCCCGACTGGCACGTCAGCGCGTCGTCGATGGAGTCTGCCAGGGACTTCACCTGAAGGGCAGATGGAGACGAATCAGCCTCGCGTGAGGGAGCGGAGGCGGAGCAGACCAGCTTGGAGACGTATCCCACATATCTCCTCGCGCCCAGAACAAAGTGAAGAGCCACTGTGGCAAATTACAGTAAGAGGGAGTAATTGGTGTCGCTGATATCGTCATCGGTCACACTCATGCGACAGCCCTGTAGGGGGCCTGACGAGTAGGCAGGAGCTCCAAGTGTGGCTCCTCATGGTACGTTAAGGGGCCAGCTAAGGGACTGTTATAGAGAGAAGTGACACTGGAGCCTGGATCCTGTAAAGGCATCCCTGCAGGTTCAAGAGATCTGGGAAGCCTGGTTACCGGAATTGAAATGGAGCCATTTCATGATGGAGACTCTGAACTTAGGCCCTGTTTAATGGCCCAGAGTTTGGCATGAGCATGAAGAGCTGGGCTACAGTGGTGAGCAGATAGGTGTTCATGCCTTGGGTTCAGTGCCACCTGGGGCAGAGGGCTTCCCGCAGCCTCACCTGCTTGGAGAAGGAGTCCTCCAAGTGAGTGTACTCAGGCCGGTCAGCAGAACCACGGGGCGGGGAGCCGCCGGCCATGTCAGGGGCTCCGGCCTGGGTGAGTGGGCGGCCGCCAGCACCGGCATAGCGCTGCTGTGCCTGGGGCTGCCGCTCATCAAAGGAGTACTGCAGGCGCATGTTGGAGAGGACAATGCGGCGCGTCATGCGGCTCTCTGAGGCCGAGCTGCGCAGCCGCTCAAAGTTCTTGTTCATGCGGTACTGGCGGAAGGCCGTCTGGATGGTGCGCGCGGCCCGCCGACTCAGGAAGTAACCGCCGTACTTCCTCTCCAGCATCTCCACCTGTGGGAAAAGATGGCGTCAGCATTACGCATGCAGAGACAGCACCCGTGCACACAAGTGCACCCTCCTTCTGCCTGCCATCCTAGGGCGGTAATTGCAGACATTTTGCCCCCCCAAAACACACCTTCTTGTCCTGGAGGTCCGTAGAGAGCTCATAACTGTCAGAAAGCGCCTTGCACCTCTTGTTCTCCTCTTCCTCCTGTTTGCGGAGAGCCAGGCTGGCAGGCTGGTGCCGGCTCCGCTGTGCCCAGGCCAGACTAGCAGGGCTCGGCGGGGCGGCCGGTGGTCCCTGGGTACTGGGGAGCCCGCCACCGTCGCTGTATCGATCGGCACCACGCAGATACGGGGCCTGGCTGCACTGAGGGTCTGAGAAATTGCCCACTTCAGAGATCGGGGGGTCCCCTTCCACACTGGATAGAGAAAGAGGGGAATCATGGGAGTAGGCATGCCAACGAGGGGGTGGGGGGGGGGGGGACAGGAATCAGCAGTCGACGGGACAGAGGGGGTGGGGTGCAGGGCGAAGGCCTCTCTGCTTGTGCTGATGCTGAGGAGGCATGGACCACCTGACCAGCCAGCCGCTGCAGTCACAGCCAGGCGTATTTTTATCCCGCACAATTTTTGCAGAAACAGCTCCCTCCTCTTCCCAAGGGGGAGGGTGTGAAGGAAGATGAGGACAGGGTGGCGGGTTCCGCAGCGCTGCTCCTCGCCAGAGCCAGACGCCGTGGACAGTGACAGCTTTGCTGGACCAGGTCACATGCCGATGAGTCATCGGTGAAATCAGCACAGCCAGCAGGACGCGTGCAGTGGGACGCGTGCAATAATCCGTCTCGGCCGCATTCAGCTCGCCGCCACTGCGAAACCACAACGGCGGGTATGATGTGTCTCGGGATGTGACGGCCCCGCGCTCACTCTGCTAGGTTTCTGCTTCATGTTGTTTTATGGATTATATTTCCTTGCCTCCCCCCAGCTTCCTCTCTTTCTCTGTTGTTCATCTTCTTGCTTAATCTGTTCTGACGCCTACCCCTCCCTAAATGGTCTCCAGGTGGACAGTGAGGAAGGTGAGGCTACTATATGTCTTAGAGAGATGACGGGGGAGACAATGGGTAACATGCACACAAAAAACATTTCAGACAGAGGCACACAAATAGACACATACAGACACGCACTTCTGCCCTGGTGCACAAGCGGATAGGCAGACTCCACTCAGCCGCTTTACATCACGAGTTTACATCTTCGTCCGTACAGGGTGGATCACGTGACACGTGGCACCGCGCTGATGCCACAGCGGGACAAGCACGAGCGCATGACAATATGTTGTGGGCAGTGAGCCAAGCTCTGCATAATCCCTCTCTGCTTCACTGTGCTGCTTACTCTCAAACTCTTCATAATCCCTCTCTGCTTCACTGTGCTGCTTACTCTCAAACTCTTCATAATCCCTCTCTTCTTCACTGTGCTGCTTACTCTCAAGCTCTGCATAATCCCTCTCTGCTTCACTGTGCTGTTTACTCTCAAACTCTTCATAATCCCTCTCTGCTTCACTGTGCTGCTTACTCTCAAACTCTTCATAATCCCTCTCTTCTTCACTGTGCTGCTTACTCTCAAGCTCTGCATAATCCCTCTCTGCTTCACTGTGCTGCTTACTCTCAAGCTCTGCATAATCCCTCTCTTCGTCACTGTGCTGTTTACTCTCAAGCTCTGCACAATCCCTCTCTGCTTCACTGTGCTGTTTACTCTCAAGCTCTGCATAATCCCTCTCTGCTTCACTGTGCTGCTTACTCTCAAACTCTTCATAATCCCTCTCTGCTTCACTGTGCTGCTTACTCTCAAACTCTTCATAATCCCTCTCTTCTTCACTGTGCTGCTTACTCTCAAGCTCTGCACAATCCCTCTCTGCTTCACTGTGTTGTTTACTCTCAAGCTCTGCATAATCCCTCTCTGCTTCACTGTGCTGTTTACTCTCAAATTCTATATAATCTCTAGGTGCTTCACTGTGCTGTTTATACTCAGACTCGGAAGAAACCCTCTCTACTTCACTGTGCTGCTTACTATCATGCTCTGCATAATCCCTCTCTGCTTCACTATGCTGCTTGCTCTCAATCTCTGCATAATCCCTCTGTGCTTCACTGTGCCGCTTACTCTCAAGATCTGAACAATCACTGAATCTGCGCGTGTGAGTGTGGCACGATGTAAAGCAGCCTGTGCTTGGCCAGGTCACTCAGCCAACACCCCCCTCCCCATTAACATTATGGTACAAGGGTAATGCACTGTGGCGCAGTGCTATGCCCCCACAGGAAGCTGGAGGTGGAGGCCTGGAGACGATGCAGTGGCTGCTGGTGGGTGTGACAACCACCAACACACAGGGGACGACCATCAATACAACCAGGCCTTCCCGCTCCTCAACAGCTACACTGAGGAGCATTTTACATTGTTATAGTAATTATTATTATTATTATTATTAATATTAATCATATAAACAAAAAATGAAGCTGACAACAAGAGGAGCGGCAGTTTTTGCTGGAACAGCATGACCGGCACAGGATGTACAAAAACAACAGCTGGTATGCAAAGTATATTTAGGTAAAGAGCCACAGTCTCAGCAAGAACAAATGCAGATTCACAAACCAATACATGCACACACACACACACACACACACACACACACACACACACACACACTCACTCACACACACACACTCACACACACACACATGCGCACACACTCACGCACGTTCACAGCCCACCTTTTTATCATACAAGCAGACAATCTCACGGACACCACCCTTCTCCACAGAGGCTAAATGCCCTCCAGCCCAACTCCTGATTCCTTCTGCAGGACAACGTCGTGTAGAGGGGGGCAGGAGTGTGTGTGCAGGCCATGAGGAGCAGGGGGAGGGGGCAGCTCCGAGAGCACCTGGTCGGCCCTGCTGGGGGGTCCACGTGAAGGGACACCTCATCCATCAGGGACTGCCGGGGGAATGAGTGTCTCCTCAGGGCAGGAGTGGGGAAAGCAATCAAAACACAGGCAGAACAGAGGCTACAGCCAGCCAGGAAAACGTGGGCCCAAGTAAGCCCGGCTAGGCCCAGACCGGGCTGTGTGAAAGACTCAACACTGTCACTATGTCATTTAGCACGGAAATGATTCTTCCATTCTCCTGTTCCTCCCATTCTAGCTTGAACATGTCCTAAGAGGTCAGCTGCTTGTTTGAGTGCTATTGCCCATGTGCTTGTGTTTCCCCTCAAAGAGTTGGGGACAGATCGCTCTGGAGCATCATTTACAGATGTCCACCTAGATTTTAATAGGCCTCAGTGTCCCATCATCCTGCTCGGCTAAACTACATGCCGCACAAATCTGTAAGTAAAACGAGATGTGCAACACTCTGGGAGATCTCCGATAACCACGTGCTGCTTCACCGACAGTGCTCTCCCACGTAACCCCAGCTCCATCCTGTCACTGGACATTTACTCGTCCTCTCTGCTCCTCTTCTCCTGCCTTTCCCCATTCCTTTCCTCCAGTGTGATTTCCTGCAATTTCCGCAGGAAATTGCACTAATAGCACAGATAAGGACAGGAAGAAGAGTAAAAGAAGAAAACAGAGAGCAAGGCTGATGCAGAGATGAATAGCAGAGGGTAGCAGGGCGAGAGGCAGTGAGCACGGTAACTCCTGCTGCAGCATGTGAAAACAGCACAGACACACAGACTGATGTCGCAGTTTATGCCACAATGCCCCCCCCCCCTCCAAGTCTCAGCGTGATGTTTCGCTGCGTGATCCCCAGATTAGAGGATGTTAAAGTGGGTCACAAGTCGAAGCGTGTGCTAGTGCTGGGGGTGATCAGCAAGGACATGAGGGTCAGTGATTGATGTCAGTAATAAATCAGTGTAATTAACCGAATGGTTGTTTATTAAAAGGCTGGGACCTTGTCAGTCGAGCCGTCTGGCAGGAACATTGATTCACTGGAAGCTTTGGGCAGGGATAACAATACAAATAGAACTGAACAGCACTGGAGCTACATGCCGTTTTCTAATTCTAATAACAGCCTCTCATGTTTCTCTGTATTTAAGCTTCTGTCTTCATACCAGTAAGAAATAGATGAAAGCCTGATGGGAGATGACACTCAAACTAATGACGCAGCAAAAGCAAACCGCAGAACTCATGGTGGGGGAAGGACGGGAAATAATTCTGTGTCTAGTGCGAGAAGCAAGAGAGAATAACAAAGGGCTCTTTCTGTAATTATCCAACAGCACCTGCCGATTGTTCCCCTGATGATCACACCGAGAGCCGGTCACTCCGCAAACAGCAGGAACGGCACATAAACACAAACACACAAACTCACCACCAGCGCTGACTTTTCAGAGGGAGGACAAAGTCAGAGCCAATCTATCTAATGCCACAAACGTAAAGGGACTAAGAGTTAACCACCTCCGAGAGCATGAAATGCACACGGATACCACAGTGAAGCATTGCGTGACACTTGGAAAACTGCAGCGTCTGTATCGTAAAAAATGAATGCTTGTTTCTTGACTTGACAGGCGTGGTGTTCCCAGGGCAGATATGCAGTTTACTAGTTGGAGAGAGAATCTCCTGCATATGAAGAAAAAAAATCAAGCCAAACTTGCTTATCTATTTACTTAACTCATATTACTTTCTGAGGCAAAACTATTCAGTGCAGAGCCACAGTTTTCATACGTCAATGTTTCCTGCCATTTGAAATGGTGCAGCACAGTAGCTGAGGCCAGACTATTCCAGACTATTCAAAAGTGCCTGATTGTACTTATTTCCAATGACCTAACAGCATATTCCAGATTCATTATCATCCTTGTTCACTGGTACGGACGCTTGTCAATCTGCTGGCCCAAGGAGCTGGGGAAAGTGTGCGTCAATGTGGAAACTCAGGCAGAGCCGCTGGGGCAGCCTACTTCCAGTCTCATGTATTCAAGGAATTAAAGGCCAAGCGCGGATCATTTATTCATCTTCGGGGAAAGGTAAGCATAGAGGGAAGGAGGTGGCAAGCGGTGCCAGCCCGTTTCCACTGAGAAGAGGACACTGGGAGATGTAGTGCTGGGGCTGCAGAGGAGTGAGGCTGGCATCCATGCCTCAGGAAGTATGGAAAACTAGCTGGCTTGATAAACCTGTAAAAACTGACACAGACCCCCCCCCAAGGGACGAACAGCCTAAATCTTTTCAGTAACCCAAAGAGCTGCTCGTCTGTTCGCATCAAACACTGATGCCAATGGCCTGCTAATTCTTTTTACCAAACTGCTAAATGCTTTAAAAAAAGCCACTTCCTGTTTTCCTTTTTGTTTAGAGAAAAACTGTATTTTGAAGAGTCTTGATTAGCATATTTAAATGGATGCTTCTGAAGAAATGATTCAATTTTCCAAATATCTAACTTTTTTTTTCCTTAGCTGAAAAAAGCCACCAACACATATTAAAACCATCCTACAGTGCTGTCCACACAAACCAAACACTCATGGCAATGACAGACAAGGACACCCCAGCATTAGGGGCCTGTATCTCCACGATGGAGTTCATGCTTAGCCAATGTAAACGAATGAAGACAATGTCCATTTAAACCTTAATTTTGAAAAGTTAGGCTAAGCAAGAAATTCTGCTTGGTGATACAGGCCATAGGCTGATAACTACAGATTCATACACCAGATCTGGTGAGCACCTTGGATCAGATGCAAGTCCATCTCAAGATACATACACAAAACCATATTCCTTAACAGCATTACTCTCTGACGTCTTTGAAGCTCAAACAACACATACGTGACATGCTAACTCCACACACACACACACACACCACACACACACACACGCACACACACAATTCAAACCCCCAAACCTGGGGCAGTGAGGCGGCAGTGCTGCCCACAGAGCCACCACACAAACACAAATAACTTTAGGCTAAAAATTACTAGAAACTGCAGCACTGCATAAAAATTAAATGGCAAATGTTGAGGACCAACAGAAATCGCGAGGCTGTATTGTAATCACCACATAGCTCAGGTCCTGTTGCAAGCAGACCTAATGTCACATTGCAAGAGGAAGGCGAGTATGCGTCTGCAAAAAATGTCATACTAACAGGTAACAATAGCTCTGAAGCATTTCCATTTCTTGCTTGCCTTTTTAATGGAAAAGGTAAAATTTTTAAGTGATGAACTACTTATGTAACATATGGCGGCATGAACACCCAATTGTACACAGCACTTAACACGACTGCTTCGGTGGACTGAAGTCCGCATGGTACGATCGGACTGTCTCAGCTCCGTCGCTTTCAAAATAATAATAAAATCACATATAAGGCCGAAGGAACGGAATCATTTCCCCCATCGTCCACAGCACAGTGTGGCAGTGGAAATCCCCTCTTTTGGCCACACGATCCCCCTTGTTCATCACAGCAGTTCATTTCTGCGGACGCATTAACAAATTAACCAAGTCTTTTGGTTCGTCTAGCGCAGCGCTCCGGCTGGCTGAAGCACTTCTTCCTAGCAAGACACTCTCACCAAAACAACATGTTTCGCTGCCTCACGACATTCCGCGCTGATGTTAGTTAAATTTAACATGAATAAGTAATAGTGTGTCCGGCTATTAATAAATAACCACATTACTCATAAAATCGTTAATAATTCATGGTTGTATGCATGCCAACAAAGCAATATGCTTCAAACCATTTAAAAGGACTAACCGGTTAAATAACATGTTAGATGCAGTTTAGAGATAACTGAGCGTCACAGCTAATTATTGTGAGCAAAGAAACAGAAAGAAGAGAAAAGCTGCCTTACCAGTATACCAGCTTGTTGTGCAGGATGGCTGGAGTCTTTTCCGAGGCGCAATTAATACACCACATTGTTGACAAAACACTTCTCTCGCTAGCTGCCTGTTACTGCTACCGCCTTTGCCTTATTAGTTAGTAAGTGAGACAGGTTCAGCTGGGGGCTTGTGCCACACTCATTTTATCCCATATGATTCGCGATAGCATCTATTACTAATCAGCTGTCCGGTCGCGAATAACAGCAAGAGAGATATTTCGAGGACGCGGCGCCTTCTCATCCTTTCCCGTCCCTATGTCATTCCCTCCATCCTCCCTCCCTCTTTCTGTTGGATCTCAAAAAGCAGATATTTTTTCCTTCAAACTGCCGGAGCCAGTGTGACACAGCAGTCACGGCAACAACAACAACCGCGATCTCCCCTCTGATTAACCCTCTAAAGCCAAGTCGGTGCTCGTAGTTAGTCCGGTGTTAAACTCCAGCCTGAGCGAGCACGTCTCAGCGAATCTGTGTTTTGAAGGGAACCTGGGAAGAGCGCCGTCCCGGCACTTAACATACTGAGGAAGTGCCATTATAAATTACCTCTCACGGGGTCAGACTGCAGAGAATTACTCAGACATCTGATGTCGAGCAGGTTGTCTTTAATTTAGAGATCGGCTTTTTAAGCGAAGGGATTACCGAGACAGAATGACATGTGAAGTAATAAAGGGGAGGGAGGGGGGTTCAGGGGAACATCTTAGAAAAGATGCAAGGCAAAGGATCATGGGTGCAGATGGCAAGAGGAAAAACAAACAACCAAAACACACACACACTCACATACACATACAAACACACATACACATTTATACACACACACATTAACACACAGACAAACACATATACACACATCAAGCACACACACACACACATACACACACACATCAAACACACATACACACAATACGGGAGTAGCGACCAAAAGTCTTACTGGGCGGGAAAAAAATTGTTGCGGACAGGAAACGGGAGCCCAGTGAACACAATTTGGACTTACTGTCCTCTTCGTTCGTATGCCTGAAAGTTCGTAAGTAGAGGAGCGTCTGTACATACTGTAAATATACTCTTCCATAGTGGACAGTAGGCGTCAAACAGTGGACAGTGTCCCATCTGTATAGGTGTATAGTCACTGAGAGCACAGACTGAGCCACCTACTTGGGAATCGCATCTCTCTCCTGTCCTTTTGTGCACTTGAAACTGACTTCAAAAGTTCTATAAGGGATAGAATCACAATAAAGCCGCCCGCGCGTTCCCACTGCTCACGATGATCACTCCCTCATCTCCGATCTCCCTGCTTTACAAAGCATTCGCCTTCATACACGTGCCCTCTCTCACACTTAGCGCACCTATTCTTATCTCATTTCATATAATTTATTGATGGATCATCTCATAAATATCCATCCATCCATCCATCCATTTTCCAAACCGCTTATCCTACTGGGTCGCGGGTGGTCCGGAGCCTATCCCGGAATCAACGGGCACGAGGCATGGAACAACCCAGGATGGGGGGCCAGCCCATCGCAGGGCACACTCACACACCAAATATTTTATATAAGAATAAATATATGAAAAATAATATTTTTATTAAATGAACTTTGGGGAAATGTGATATATAGACAGACACTAAATTAAACCTGAAGAAATTGCAGGTTTACAGTAGCAAAACATATTTAGACATTTAGACAGTAATAAACAGTAACAATAAACAAGAGTAACAGGACAAAGAATGTGCACATATATGTGTGTGTGTGTGTGTAACTAAGGATATATATATATATATATTATAATGTTATATATTAGGGCTGGGACTTTAACACGTTAATTTCGATTAATTAATTACGGAAAAAATAACGATTTAAAAAAATTAACGCATTTTTGCTTGCAGTATTCTGTCCTTGCTAATGTGAGTGCAGTTTTTAGCTTGACAGGTAGCTAACAGGCTCCTGCAATAAACATCCGGGAAGCAAATCATGCAGTTTGAGATGTTTACTAAAAAAGGCACCGAGAAATTGAACACATAATACATATATTACAACTCAAACAATACACAGTAAATACTTTGCACTTACAAGCGGTTAAATTAACTAGCGACTAGCGGGATGCTAATATAACATTGTAAATCCCATTGGCGCGCTAACGCGATTAGCACTTCAATGTTTATATTACCTTTTTCACAGATCGCGAACCACTTAACAGCTTATCAGATAAGTATTTAAGGTAAGTAATTATACATTTTAGATGGCAGACATAACACTTTATCTTGAACTGTTGGTCTGTTTATTTTTGGCCAGGGATACTTTTGACTGAAATGGGATTGTTTAGCTTTTCTGTTTTTTCATACATCGTTTTTTAGTCAAAATTTCCAGTGCTCTGAAAACAGTTTGCTCTGTGTTTTCTGCGCCCATCTATTGCTCTGTGTAGTAGACTGATGGGAAAATAAACAATATATATATATACACAAACACACACACAATATATATGTGTGTGTGTAGTGTAATGTATATCTGCTGTTGACAAAACTCGTGTGACAATCACGTAATTAAATGATCTTAATTAATACAAGGTGTATGCCATCTGGAACTGGCAGAGGACACTGGTCCCTGGAGGTCACAAGTTCAAGTCTTTGAAAGGTAAAGGGCTCTTAGACTGAGCTGAGGACTAATAACGATGGCATTAAAATGCAAAAGCACTGCATCTGAATGTTATGCTGACCAAAGAATGGGGACAGTGTGGTACCGTCTAATGCGAATGGGGAAATCACAATGACAGATGCACCTGTTCAGCTATACTTTGTCTGCTTAGCTTGACAGCAGCCTGGCTAAAGCCATGTATACAGACGGCAAATCGTCATGCCACATAATCAGTGAAGCTGGGTCACACTTCCATCCAGTTCCACAGTCCTTATAGTTGGCTAATTTGTGTAAGGGAGGGGATAGTCCCTGTCGTCCTGTTTCTGTGTTCCGACATTTAAACATCATATTGTTCATAACGAATGTCTCATTAAAAAAGGAGGGTGGTCACATCGTACGACATAATCAATCTGTGACACTGATGAATGAATGCATGTTGCATTTATATGGTGCCTATCAAGCCACCCAAAGCGCTTTAAAGAAGCAATGGGGAGTCACTTCAACCACCACCACAGTGTAGCCCCCACCTGGATGATGTGACTACAGCCATTCTGCACCAGTATGCTTACTACACAGTAGCTAAGGTGATGAAGTGGCAGGAGAGAATTCACCAGTTAGATGGAGGGGACTATTTTAGCCAGGGCATCGGGGTACAACCCCCTACTCTTTTGAGGGATGCCCAGGAATCTTTTATGACCTCAAAGAGACCTCGGTTTCATGTCTCATCCAAAGGATGGCACCATTTTTATAGCACAGTGTCCCCATCACTGCACTGGGATCCACACAAACCACAGGACGGGCTAACCTGTTGACAACACCAACACCTCTTCCAGCAGTAACCCAGCTGGTCTCCCATCCAAATCCCAACCAGGCCCAAACCTGCTTAGTTTCAGCTGGATTGCCTAGTCTGAACTGCAGGTGGCATAGCTACTCTTGGCTAAATCAGTCATATTACTGAATTTCCGTTACAGATCTCTGTCCTTAATTTACCCTCTTGGCAAGATAACCTCCTTTTTTGTTTGTTTAATCATCAATACCAAAGGAAAACATGTTAATATGTGAGACTGTCACCCAGGATTATTAGCCAAGGAAGCCCTATAAATACACTCTAAGAACCGGCCCCTGTAACTGCCTTTCCGGCACAAACTCGATCGTTGCACACACTCTGTTTGATGGGGGTGGGGTTCCACACGGACAGTAGCTGTCTGGCCTGAGCTAATAAGCAGAGACGGATGTTTTGGATGAGCCCCCTTAAGGAAGGGCACCTTGATGTCTGGGCACCGCATCTCTCCACCGTACAGCCAAGGTGAGGGCAATATCAGCATCGCCTGACAATCTCCTCTAGGGCAGTTAAGACTAAGTTAGGAAGACCTGTGATTTTATAAAGCTAAAAGACGTGACATTTTTAGTCCCTGGGTGTTTGTGCACGTTGCACATAGATACACAGCATTTAACTAAGGATAGTATTCAATTAAAGATACATTTCCTAGCCGATGGGGAAATGATAGTCGTTCATATGTGACACAGAAGAAGCAGCAAAAAGCTGATGCGTGAGCCTAGCAAAAGCACACGGTCTCTTTGCAACATGAAACTCAGGAAGTGAAGAAGCCTTGCGGTGCAGGCGGGCGCAGGGAGCTGACAGCCATCTGCACGCCGGCTGCCAGGTATGACAGGCACCAATCGCAGGTCTCGCCAAGGTGGCAACACTCTGGGGCAATGTGGGTGCAGGACCAGTCAATACAAGTGAGGCCACTAAAGGCCGAGGACTTTGCCCAAAACACTCATTTACAGGGAGTGACACAAAATGCAGATCATAAATAATGGAAAGAAAATCTCCTTTTCTTCTCCTGATTATCCCATTGTTTCCAAGCATTTATTATTCATCCTACAGCAATTCTGTCCTTCCCCAAATGGCTTTTATCCAATGCATTGTAATTCCTACTTCAGCATCTTTACTCCTTCATGAAGCCCATCTTCCTTATTTCTCACAATCTTTTTCTTTTCATTTATATCCTGCCCCCCCCCCCCCATTCCCTTTCTCCATACTCTCCTAGTCACTGTAATGCTCAAGTCAAGCTGCATAGAGAGACAAAATACAGTGGAAGGGAGGAGAGGGTTGCTTGGAGACAGTTGCTAAGAGACCAGTGTGGGAGGGGAGGCAATTGGAGTCAAGAGCAGTGTTTCCATGGCAACCAAGGTTTCACACTGTCTCTCTGGGCTTAGAAAAAAATAGGAGTGGTGGTTGGAATGAGATTTATAATCTTGCAGAGTGTGCACTGCAATCCGGAAATGCACACATATGGTGTACCTTAGCTTTGTGCATTTATGAACTGCCTAATATGCCTATCACCTGCTTAGCAGTGCCAATAAGTAAATGTGGCGTGAGATTACATCGTGAGGTTATATTTAAAGTTCCAGACACTGGTTTAACTTGTTTTCACAAGTGTCATTGCTGTGGGGCTAATCTACTTGAAGTGCATCTTGTTCTATTTTGGTTCCAGTTAATTACCCATACTATCACATTTTCAGCTTGAAAGTTGCAGGCATTACAAAAAAGCTCATAAATAAAGAGCTGATAGCTGATTAAAGTTTCAGCAGACTAACTAATAAAGATTGAGGGAAAATCAGGTGGACTCGCCACTTGGACACTTTTTGGCGCCGCATCTGCACACACAAGGCAGGTGGTCAGCAGATCACTCTGCCGGGCAGCACCATAATGTGTTCTTTTTGCTGGTCCAGGAAGTGTGGAATGACGGAGAACACATCCAGTATTAATTCCTATTATGTAGAAGCCCCTTGCCACCACAGGAGGGAACAGGAGGAAGGATGATGGACAGCAAGAGAGCAGTGGATAGAAAAGCAGACAGAATGAAAGGAAACTTTTTTTTCCAGAATCATCTTTTGCTCAACTAATGCAGACCACCGCCCTCCAGTCGTCTTCCCTCTAAATCATAGAAGCAAGGCTCTCACTCTCACTAGCCCCCTCCCTGTACTCTTTAGATCCTCCCTCACACCCTCACATCACTTTTCCCTGTACACTTTAGATCCTCCCTCACACCCTCACATCACTTTTCCTTGTACACTTTAGATCCTCCCTCACACCCTCACATCACTTTTCCCTGTACTCTTTAGATCCTCCCTCACACCCTCACATCACTTTTCCCTGTACACTTTAGATCCTCCCTCACACCCTCACATCACTTTTCCTTGTACACTTTAGATCCTCCCTCACACCCTCACATCACTTTTCCCTGTACTCTTTAGATCCTCCCTCACACCCTCACATCGCTTTTCCCTGTACACTTTAGATCCTCCCTCACACCCTCACATCACTTTTCCCTGTACTCTTTAGATCCTCCCTCACACCCTCACATCACTTTTCCCTGTACTCTTTAGATCCTCCCTCACACCCTCACATCGCTTTTCCCTGTACACTTTAGATCCTCCCTCACACCCTCACATCACTTTTCCCTGTACTCTTTAGATCCTCCCTCACACCCTCACATCACTTTTCCCTGTATTCTTTAGATCCTCCCTCACACCCTCACATCACTTTTCCCTGTACTCTTTAGATCCTCCCGCACACCCTCACATCACTTTTCCCTGTACACTTTAGATCCTCCCTCACACCCTCACATCACTTTTCCCTGTACACTTTAGATCCTCCCTCACACCCTCACATCACTTTTCCCTGTACTCTTTAGATCCTCCCTCACACCCTCACATCACTTTTCCCTGTACACTTTAGATCCTCCCTCACACCCTCACATCACTTTTCCTTGTACACTTTAGATCCTCCCTCATACCCTCACATCACTTTTCCCTGTACTCTTTAGATCCTCCCTCACACCCTCACATCGCTTTTCCCTGTACACTTTAGATCCTCCCTCACACCCCCACAGCACTTTTCCCTGTACTCTTTAGATCCTCCCTCAGACCCTCACATCACTTTTCCCTGTACACTTTAGATCCTCCCTCACACCCTCACATCACTTTTCCCTGTACTCTTTAGATCCTCCCTCACACCCTCACATCACTTTTCCCTGTACACTTTAGATCCTCCCTCACACCCTCACATCACTTTTCCTTGTACTCTTTAGATCCTCCCTCACACCCCCACATCACTTTTCCCTGTACTCTTTAGATCCTCCCTCACACCCTCACATCACTTTTCCTTGTACACTTTAGATCCTCCCTCACACCCTCACATCACTTTTCCCTGTACTCTTTAGATCCTCCCGCACACCCTCACATCACTTTTCCCTGTACTCTTTAGATCCTCCCTCACACCCCCACATCACTTTTCCCTGTACTCTTTAGATCCTCCCTCACACCCCCACATCACTTTTCCCTGTACTCTTTAGATCCTCCCTCACACCCTCACAGCACTTTTCCCTGTACTCTTGGGGGTATTACACAAGTTGTGACCATAAAACTAAAAGCTCACAGTTAATAGAGGTTGTCACCAATCTGAGCAATTACATAGCAGATGTAGAATTTCAGCCATACCAACACACATGAGGCAAATAACCTCTGTTGCACAGATAAGAATACATGCAATCTGATACCACAGTATAAACTTCAGTTGATTATTCAGGAATAAATGAAACTGTCAATGCAGCATACATTTCCTGGAATATAATGTTATCCTGCACATATGGAACTTTATCATACTTATTCATATATCAGGTATGTAAAGTTATACGGGATTTAAAGATTTCAACACAATATCTCACTCCCAATCTATGATTTTAATGCAGAACTTCTACTATATTACATACAACAGACCACTTCTCCATTAGCACACATAATGAGAAAGAAAAATATACAGCCTGATCACTTTATTTAACTGAGCTATAGAAACAGCACAATGAACTCCAGTAAAACTTGTTTTTTTATATGCTGCTTAGTCTGAGCTGCTGGTTCAGGGCCAAAGTGTGTGGGCACAGGCAAGAAAAACCCGGGTACAGGATACAAAAGCAGTCACTAAAGATTCCCTTTCATGAAGAACAGGCCCACAAATCCTCTGTGAAGATGACCCAGTGAAACAGCAAATACGCTCAGATGCGCCTGACATTCATTCTATATCAGATGACAACAACTTGTAATGAAGTCCATTTTCCATAACCACTAATCCAGTACAGCGTTACGGTGGGCTGTAGTGAAGTGCTGTATCACAGTCATTTTAGTGCTGATGCCTTTGTTTGGTGTACAAGGGTTTCCAAAGTAGTTTTATATCTTTATATTGCAGCACGGAATGCATTTAAGGGGCCGCAGTTCGTGGCTCATTTATCAAGGTGAAACATGCGTGAGGTGTGAGCTGTTAGCCACTTAAGTGAGCAGCGGAAGGCATAACTGCAAAAGAGATTTTATAAAGAGAGTCATTATAGACATCACTGAAATGTTCATTCAAAACTTTGCATCTCCGTGTTCTTCATGTGTTTCTTGACAGGGGACTAAACAATTCATACATTTACCCATTTAAGAGTTGAAATGTTTCAAAAACAAGATTATCAGCATATCTCAGAAGCAGGTTTCTGGGAAAGAACTGATGTGACTGGTAGTTTCAAGTTAATCCTATACTGCAAGCAAATATATCCTTCCACTGTGCACTGAAGATTGTCGTCTAAGTATGCATGTATAAGCAGTATGTCAAGTTTTTTTTCCAAAAGGATCTTCAGTCTTCATTAGTTCCACTACAGACAACACCAGAGGTCTGCTTGAGAAAGCAGAGACATAAACAGCCCATTTTTGCCAAAGGAGATGGTGTATTAAGCACTGGGATAGGCACTAGGGCGATTGAGTAGGACTGGCTGCTGGTGTAGGTCAGCATTTCCCCACTCCCCTGTCACCGTTAGTCTACAGAAATACCCCTCTACTTACTGATTGACTTGGTACAGTAGGTGTTAATGTGTAACCGTCTGCAAGGCAACTTAACATGTCTAGACCCTAGCATGCAAATACACATTATTATATAACTTTGCAGCTTAAAAGCAAAAATTTGGTGATTACAACATTTCAGATACTATTCCAATAATAAGATTGATGTATTTATACTGACACTTTCCACCTGGATACAAATGAGTGCATACAGTACACCAAAACGAAGGCAAAGACACGAAATACCGGCATATTCACCCCTCGTCCCTGCAAATGCCAACCAAAGAGGAACTTGTGAACGTTGTTAAAATCTTGCACACAGGCACAATATTTTTACCACTAGGAAATGAGGTCATAGTTACCTTAAGAGTGAAAGCTTTCGTAGCAAGGCCCACAGGAAGTGACAGCTGCAGCCGAATTTCCGAAAGAAAGTCAAGAATCCAACCATTCTCCAGTGAATACCAGGTCGTCTTTCCTTCCCCCCAAGCCCCTCCCCTGCTTTCCCCACCTCACTTCTCCTTTAAATTCTCACACCTTTTTCCTCCATCTCATTCATTCTTATTTTTCCTCTGCCCTTTCTTCCCTTCCTTTCCCAGTCACACACTGTACAATTCTAACTGTGGGCACCTGTAACCCTTCATATTAATTTACGCCCCTCGCACATCGCGCTTTACTTCCTGAGAAGCCCTCCCCTGATCCGCTCCCCTTGCCATGTGCAGTACCGCACAGCTGCCGGCGACTGGCTGGATAATCCCGAACTGCATCTGCACTCGTTTGTCTGTGAAACCTTTCTTCCCTTCACCTCTCACTCCCTTCTCTTCTGCCATCCATCTTTCCCTCTAAATATCCATTCCACACCACCTTCCTCTTACCTACATCTACCCAGTTTGCTGCATTAGGCACCTATTCATGATACACCTCTGTGTGTGCTGTACCCCCCGCTGTGCACTAGTCCCTCCCCTCCGCATAACCTGCTCCAAAATCCCTTACCACTATCTTTGCTTTACCTCCCTTTCCCATCCCTTGCTACTTCCTTGTGTCTTTAATGTATATGCAGATCTCTCGCTCTCTTTTTCACCCTCTTTCGGAGACCTCACCCCCTCTCCCCGCCTCCCTGGGGAGACGATGTCCTGTCAGTCATCGCAAGAAGGCTGGTGCTATCTCAGCAAGCGTTCGTACACCAGGGAGCACGCTGTCGTGTGCAGACCACCAAGCTCCCCGTCCCACCACTGATGAGTCCCATCAAAGGCCTTCACCTCCCCTATCACTGTTTATAAAACACTGTCCATGAAAACATACCCAGAGCTTCACTGGAGGCTCCAGTGACTGCAGCTAAATAATTCATAACTGAAAAAGCCAGGGCAGCAGGATAATAACAGCATATGGTGGATCCAGGTTTGTTTCTTAAACCAGCATTTCTACCCACTATGTAACTGTATATGCAAACTGGCGAAGAGGCCAAAGGAGTAATCTAGTAATTGTAGAATCAGATGACAAAGAAAAAGGGTAAGAACCACCAGGTGAGTGTGGTAAGAGGGGGAGGAATCAATGAGGGGAGACCCATAAAACCCAAAAGCCTGACTTAGGCTCACCAGCGCACGTAGAACACGAGGTGTCGCAATCAGACTCAGCGGACAGCAGGGAATGCAGCTGAGCTCCCCAGTCGCTCGTGAGACAGAAATGAAGGATTGAGCGAGAGGGTAAAACATCTGACCCTTACCGTGGTGCTGGCTGAGGAGAGCCTTCGCAGATTGCTGTGGCCTGATAGGAAACACACATCTCTCTCTCTCGCTCTCATTTAGTCCCGCCCACCTCAGAGTGGAACGGCTGCATTCTTCGAAAATCTTCCCCATTAGGTTCTCTGATTCATTGCTGCCACACGCACTGATAGATTCACACACACAAACACACAAACGCAATGTCACCTATTGCTCCCGTCAGTGTGGCACACCCAAGTGCGCTGAGGGCTCACGTATTTGGTGTCATACAGAGGTACGAGGATATATCCCCCACCTCATTGGTTCCTGTTTTCCAAACAAGCCGTCAGGTCACTTTCCGAAGATTAAAGTTGCCCTTTACTGAATGCAGTGGTATTGGGTGTCAGAGTGGGCATGTCAGGCAGGACGGGAGAAGACAGACGCCAGGCTCTGTGCAGCTATGCTCCTCACAGCTGAGAGGAAGCGGTGCTCAAAGATGCCTTCATCTGTCTACCCATGGGTACTTCTCCTCAGATATCCCACACAAACAGGCAGGCAGAGGGCCTTAATGTGGCCCGCAGACTGTGGACTGAATCCTTTCAAAGCTCGGGGGAGGCTGCAGAATTCAGCTAGATGGAGCAGCTTAACGAGGGGATGGCGACACCAACACTGAGTCAGACAAACATCAGAGCTGGCACCTCGGATCTCAGTGCTGCAGGCGTGACCGTGTGGGACGACAATATAGGCGTGACTCTGTGTAGGATGATGCCCGAGACAAATTATGCGTGGTATGATGCCGTAAGCCTACCTGCGTGTAGGACGGTGTCATGGACAAGCCTTCGTAAGAACCGATAAAGTTTACATACCGAAATCCCCAAAGCATCTGCGAGGCGTAGAGAACCGTCATCAAAAGTACGTTCGATTACGTCTCCAAGCCCGGTGCACATCGTTATCATTTTTGCATCTATTTAATACCTGGAGGAATAAGTCATAGTATTGGGCACTGCCGTTAAAATGCAGTGCTGAAGGATGAAGGTTCTCAAAGAGCTATTTTCGACACAGTGCCCTCCCGAGGCCAGAGCAGCTCGAGCGCTAACACAGCCGAGCCGCGGCTCCGGGGCCGGGCCGCTCCCCCGTCCCCGCCGACCCCGCCCCCCCGTTCCAGCCCTAAAGGGAGTCGCTGCCAGGACAATAATAGCACGGTGCTGCCAAAGCCAGCAGAAAGCATGCTGAGCTTTCTCCCAATCTGTCTCACAGCGAGCGCGGTGGCCGCGGCCCAAGGGCAGCGCTGACGTTCGGGGCCATGTGCGGGAGACACCGTCGGCGGCCCGCCGTCGCTCGCACGGCCGCGAATACCAACATACGCAAACGGCCCACCATCCACGGGCCGACAGACGCGCTCCGCCGCCACTCACAGACATGCCGTCACCCGCGACTTGCCTCGTACGACGCTGTTGGGTGACTTTCAGCTGTGGGGGACCCAGTGCTTTGAGGTGAGCTTCATGCTTAAACTGAGCCCCCCCCCCCCCCCCCCCATTTCCAGGAGTGTTTCCATGCCTACCTGCTGCACCACAACGCTGAAGACAGGAGAGAAGGCTGAGGAGGCTCGATTATTCATGACGCCATCATCATGCGGCAAACGCTCCCGCTCCTCTTGAGAGAGTGGAGGCCAAGCTGTGGCTCAGAAGGAGACGAGGGAGGAGAAAAGCAGCAGGCAGGCCTCTTGAGGAAGCCCTGTGGCGGAGGCTCAGGTGTGGTTGCCTGCAGGCCGCCACAGGTCAGACCTGACCGGTGGCGTCGGCTGAAGTTGTTTCAGGTTTTGGACCTTGGCTGTTTTGTCTGCTGGACCAGATTCTCCAGCAGGCAGGGCTGGGCACCTCACACACTTCTGCAGTACAACATTCCACACGCCAGTACCTGACCTTTGTCACCCAGAGAAGGCCTCGGCGTGTTTTACAGAGATGAGACTGGCGGACATGGAACTGGATCCCTGAAGCATTCTCCCTTGCTGAATTTATAAATAAGATTCACTGTTTTCGTATGCAAGTCTGAAAACCGTGCTGTGCTAGTGTTAAATGTGTATGCTTCTCTACAGTTGATCACTCAGTTCAGGATTGATAATTCTTATTCAAGTTCCCATAATCTGCTCATTACTGCAATCTAAGCACAAATTATATTCATAAAAACATTAAGTGCAAATGACACAATCACAGAGGAAATCCAGGAAATGAACAACACCGTACTATGCTAGAGTGTTACAGAGCTCCTGCTTCAAAGCTACAGGTTTCTGTAGGACAAGGGACAAGCACGACTCACCATTATAATTCTAAATTCACCTGCAGATCCACTGCTTGTCTTCGCATTGCATGCGACCCTGCAGCCTCTGTCCCTATGGATGAGCGACCTTGGTTCCTCAAACCGCATGTTCTGCGGAGCTCTAGCACTGTGCAACAGGTCAAATCCGGGCACTGCAGCATAAAAACTCCTACAGCCGCGTCCCATCAAAAGTAAGAGTAAGAAACTATAAAATAAAACCGGAGCTGTGAATAGGTGAGTTTCAGCTGGTGATTTATGTCTCTACATGAGTCTCCTCAGCTGCAATACTGGACAAATCCACTTCCTGTCAGCCTGCCCTCCCCCCTTCTTCCTGATGGCCATCTCCTCTCTCCCATCACTTACACTTTAATCTAATTAGCCCCTTCAGTGACCTCCTTTAGTGAAGCACGCAGCACTTGCAGACCCACACACACAACACAGAGACATGCATTACCGATCCGTCGTCCTATAAAACATTCTAAAGTCAATCTACTAATTGCTCTGCTTTGTCTTCTCTCTCCTCAACAACACGACCCATTTACATTGCAAACTTCAACTTATCTCTTATGGAAAGACAGGAACTAAACCCAGTTCAGCAAGTAACAGGACATTCCCTTCCCAAGTAAAAAAATATGATGTCTATAAAACTGGACTGTTTGAATGTTATACACATTTATTATCAGTACAGTATGAGTGTTCACAAAAAGATATCCTGCTTAATTCAGTGTGCGTGGACACTACTCTCTCCTCTCTCTCTCTCTCTATCACACACACACACACACACACACACACACACACACACACACACACACACACACACACACACAGTTATGTCTTTGTGAGGGGTCTTTATTCATTTCTAATCACAACATGGCCACCTTAACCCCTACCCAGCCCTAAACCACAAAACGCCAATCAAAATGTGAGACTTTTGCCACTTTTACTTTTGTGATTGTATTCAGATCTTTGTGGGGACCCGTTCTTTTTTTTTTACATTGTGGGGGACATTTTGGTCCCCGCGAAGTTATATAAACCTAATCCACACACACAGAGCTGGGTTCTGGTGTATAGTGAAGAAAAACATAGGATCATTAATACGATTCACAAACGAACATTACGTCTGATCAGGATCTTTTTTATTTATTTGTCTTCGTTACCATCATTACACTTAACATTCTTATTATACTTCTTAAATCATATGCTTAATCTCACACATCTGTATAATTTCCATTACTGTGCAACTCCCTTTCTTTCGTACAGCACACGGGCTGTAGCACGTACAGCTAGCGCGTGCTAACTGCCATGGTGCTCCGCGTCAAGCGGTGAATCGCTTTCGGCCGCCTTCCTCCAAAGGACTTAAAACATTGTAGGTGTACAATTCCAGTTTACAGTCTCAAATTGCGATCACAGCCTTTCTATCAGTCTCACACTTTGGAGTCGCCCGTTGTCCCTGTTTGCACTGCGACGATTCCAAGCAGATACCCTGTGAGTCGTAGCTTCGGTCCAGAAAGTAGCCTCTGCCTGTCACAGATGCACAGAAGAGCCTCAGTAAACCGCAGAACTATGTTTGACCCTTACTGACTTACTCACCTTGCCACCGGGTGTCATTGTGGCGTATATACCAATACTACCCCAGAGATCACCGTATACTCCGCAATATGACTTGTCATAGAACACTGTCATATATCATTGGAGAGTTGCTACATAGAAAAACAATCCTTTCTTTATGTAAATAATACTATATACACATACATATGTATGTATATGTATATTTACAGCATATATGTAAAATTAGTTATAGCGTAAACAGCCATAGCATGAATAAAACTCCGCGTAGACTTCACTCACGGCACAGACAGATCAACTCGCGACTATCGGGTAGGCTGGTCCTGTTGCAGTCTTGACATCCAAAATGTGAGACAAACAAACCCCACGAGCATCTTTTTCAAAAAACAGATAATTACAATGAAACGGAAGATGACCATGGCAGGGCAGCAGCAGTAAACAGGTTTCTTAAGCATGCAGCGGAGTTTCGGTTAATCTGCTGTTTAAATTTCATGTTGCTTTCATACACGGGACTTTTGTGCATCTATGAGGACATTCTGCTCATTATCATCGTCATGGGCCAACCAATATCCAGGGCCAGGCCCACGTGTACGCTGTTCATCAATTTGAAAACATTTAGTTACTCTAAATAATGCAAGTTAATATGCAACACTAACCATTCCGAAAACAAAATACTACTGTGTTGTTACTAACAATAATAATCTAAGACAATTATGCTTTAATTGCCCATCGCCTTGACGGACACTTGATATACCCTTTTCCATCCAGTACCCACTGAGAAACATGTTATTCTTTGTCTTTGTCATTATAACCATGTCCAAAATAGCGAACCTTGCACTGACGCGGCTTGCACGAAACACGAGGTCATCTTACGAATAAATGCGCACCTGCAAGATTTAAAAAAAAAAATTAAGATCAGATAAGCAGAACATATAAAGTGATTTTACAGAAAAGAACCCCGGATGCAGATGGTCAATGTACCTCATCTCCGCTCTGACAACATTCGCCGTTTCACAACTACACAGATATCAGCCACTGGATATTTTTTACTACACAAAAACGTTGAACACACAGATCCTGCTGTCGCCACTGAAAAGAGTTTTTTTCTCTTAAATTCACGTTTTCTTATTTTCCATTTAATGCATAATTATGTGCTAAATATATTATTACTATTATTATTATTACTAAACTACTAAATTTGAATACTCACAATAGTACTACTTAATTACAGTAGTACTACTTCTTCTTAGTAGTAGTAGTAGTAATAATAATAATAATAATAATAATAATAGCAGCAGCAATAATAAAAGCCAAAGAAAGCAGTAAGATTTGAAATGAAACAGTGCAGTAATAAAGGGTCTTTTCAGGTAGACATGACTAATTCATGTTGTCCTGTACAATGACGTTTCCTCACTCTACCCATGAGGTGAAAGAAAATTCTGAGGTGAGGATTAACCCTGGAGTGGAGCAAAAGGCTTCTGACGAATAGCCTGGAAACCAAAGAGGACAGCTCTGTTTTTACTACACATGTGTAGCTCGGATAACATAACAGCTACATACCAACATGATCCTTAACACCATCATTAATGGTATTCAGCGTGATTTTGGACAACCGTTCAAAAATGAAAGTGCTGTAAACATACTGGAACTTCATTGCAAAGGGAGGTAGAGGATGTTGATTTTCTGCTTACAGAAAGTGGCAGAAAAAAGGTGAAGATTTTATTTCAGCGAAGGGAGAAAGGAGAGAGACGACCAGTGATGGGGTTCAGAACACAAAAGCACAATAAGGAAAAACAGGGAAGTCATGACACTTTCCCCTCGTTCATATTAACCTGGCACCGCCTCCCCCCTCACTGCCCCTCCCTCGACTTCCACTCTCCTCCTTTTTTGGGATGTTCTATATTCCACTTATGCTCTCATAGCAAGAGTTCACAGTCAAAGATTTTTAAACCTCACAAAAAAAAAAAAGGAATTTGCATCATCCATCTGGAACAGAAAAGCGAGGCTGCGGTCGACATGCTAATACAGACATGTGCACTCAGGACAAAAAAATATCTGCGTCCATCTCAGACGTCCAGGATCTGAGCACTTGTCCAGTCAAGTTATTCAGTGACTGCATTTGTTTCTCCAGATGGTAGCTGTTGCCAAAAGTGTCCCCGCTGGTGCAGTGTAGGAGGGACATGACACAGGGGGGGGGCCACCTGATCTGCAGGTTACCTAGAAGAGGGGCTACTGCACTCAGAGGCGGGGCAACAGAACTGATGGGCGATGTCATCATCTTCCACTTCTCTGAGAGAGATACAGGGATGGGTAGAGAGAGACAGGCAGGAAGTGTGTGAGACAGGAATACAGGGCGGATAAGAGATAACTGGGGAACAGAGAGAAAGAAATAAGATGAGCTGAAGGTAATGAAAGTACAGGGAAGTAAGATGAGGCACATAAGATTTGCCAGAGAGTATTTTGATTTGTTAAGGCATTATAAGGCATTATTGTGTAATGTGTTCCTGATATACCCTTAAACTCAATGCTAATTAAATTTGATGGCAACCAGTTTTATATAGTATTTAAAATTGTGAAGGCCTATTCTTATTGACTTTGTTGCAAAACTGTAAAATATATACTTTAAATTAATTTAATTATTAATTCAATTATTAATAACTAAGCATTTCGAGATAACAGCCAAATTTTGAGATTTCTGTAGCTTTGATTAGACGAGTAACAAGACCGCACTAATCTGAAGACAGCTCAAAGTATTAAACTTCAGATTTAAAGACATGTATTACACTAACTGTCCACCAGATGTCAGGCTTGCAATATGAGGTAGAGGCATAAAATGTGAAACGATGATACTTCATCTTTTTATTGGACGATCTCTTAACATTTTGAAAATGTTGAGGCATTATGTACTTCCTTATTTAAAAAATATTTCACCTGGGTGCACAACTGACATAGCGGGACTGTGTGTGTATGTGACTGCTAGTTGGTGTGCAAGAGACAGAAAAGAACAAAAAAAGGAAAAAATTACAAATATTGACAGCAGCAAAGAACTGAACAGGAACTGAAAAAGAATTGAGTGAAAAGAGGCAGCATGTACAAGGGTTTAGTGCCCAGTATTCAGACACATGTATGCATGTGGGCAGATGCTTTGTGTGTCTCATCACCAGAGTGGGTGTGTAGCAGATCAGTAAGTATGGGGTGGCGTTTAGCTCAGCAGTTTCGGTAGCAGTGCATATGTCTGGAAGGTTGTGGGTATAAATCCTGTAGCTGACAGTGGCGTGACTGGGGAGTCCTTGGGTAAGGCTCTTAACCCAAACTGCTCCGAAGGAAGCTCATTGTGCCCATGCTTTCCTCATATCATTAAATATGTAAATGAGTGAATGAACATGTGACTCGCAGAGGTTTGTTTGGATCACGTTAGTGGGCACACTGTACAGTGCAGTGTTTGAAGCTGCAGAGTGGGCATAACTGGACTGGCTGCTGTGGCGCCACTCAGGTGGACATCAATGTGCAGCATCACTGGGTGCAGTGTAAATCACATGGGGGCCTCGGTTACACAAAGCAGTGCCTGTGTGGGTTTGCAGCATCACTGGGTGCAGTGCAAATTACATGGGGGGCCTCGGTTACACAAAGCAGTGCCTGTGTGGGTGTGCTTCATCACTGGACGCAGTGCAGTTCACATGGGGGCCTCGGTTACACAAAGCAGTGCCTCTGTGGGTGTGCGGCATCACTGGGCGCAGTGCGGTTCACATGGGAGCCTCGGTTACACAAAGCAGTGCCTGTGTGGGTGTGCAGCCTCACTGGGCGCAGTGCGAATCAGATGGGGGGTCTCGGTTACACAAAGCAGTGCCTGTGTGGGTGTGCAGCCTCACTGGGCGCAGTGTGGATCACACGGGGGGTCTCGGGTACACAAAGCAGTGCCTGTGTGGGTGTGCAGCATCACTGGACGCAGTACGGTTCACATGGGGGCCTCGGTTACACAAAGCAGTGCCTGTGTGGGTGTGCAGTATCACTGGGCGCAGTGCGAATCACATGGGGGGTCTCGGTTACACAAAGTATTGCCTGTGTGGGGGACAAACAAGCACTTGGCTCAAGGGCACGTCACAGCTTCAGCTATGCAGCTACAATGACAGCCCTATTCCTTTGTCAGGTAGTATAAATAACCCTGTGCTGGAATGAAACATCTGACTAAGAGATAACAGGATAATCCTGTGACAAGCAGAATGACTAGCTCTGTATTATCAATAGTCAGAGTGACAGTGGGTGACTGAGGTTTGGCATGCTGATGTGACACATGCTTTCCGCAATGGTTCTGCACAACCACAGGGGCCCACAGGGGCCTACAGGGGCCTACAGGGACCAGGTTATAAAACCTCACAGCAAATACAAGCCATGAGTCTCTCGAGGCTGGTTCAGGATCCATCCCTTTTGGGATGGAGCAGGAATGGATCACCAAGCAGAGACCTAACAAACTTAGTATCTACTGTGGACTGTATAGTTGCTTTGGTCCAGGATGGGGGGATGTCCAGGAGGGTAAGAATAGTGGTTGGGGGCCAGGTAGTCATAGGCCAGCAGGGAAGGAGGGAGCTGAGTCAGTGATCAGATGAAATTGATATTTTGATTGATGTTTGGTGTGATTTGGCACCAGGTACAGAGCCTCTGGGTTAATGACAAGTGGTGCGATGTTACCCCAATTCCGAGAAGCCCAGACAGAGCAGGCAGTAAGTCTGGCTGTCCTGGGTCCCGTCTCCTGGAGCAACCAGATGGAAGGTGGTGGTGGGGGGGGGGGGGGGGATAGTGGCCTAGCTCCACAAAGGGGGCAGTGAAACATGGGGGTGACTGCGTGACTTGGAAGGGGTGACGAGAGCAGGGGGTTGGAGTGGGGAACTGAGGGTCTGGTGGAGAACTATGGCCCTTACCTTGCCTGATCCGAGTGCCTGGCAGGGGGGAGGGCGCAGGGCTGGGGCAGGAGCAGCCGGGAAGGGCAGCAGTACTGATGGTGAGTCGAGTGGCTGTTAGCTGTCAGACTGGTGTGGAAGGAGGTAGTAGTAGAAGGAGCAGTAGTAGCTGTGGTGGTACTACGATTGGTACGAGTAGTAGAAGTAGTAGAAGAGGTGGAATTAGGAGGTGACCTGACACAGAGAAAGAGAGAGAGAGATAGAGATAGAGATAGAGAGAGAGAAAAAAATAAAGTCAAGAAAAAAAAACGAAAAAAGGAGCAGACGACAAATACAAGCTAGGCACATACGGACACGCATCATCAGCAGCATGGCTCATAACAGCAGCAGGGAAAGGAAGCGCAGATGGGGTACAGCGACACCTACAGGACACAGAGGGAATGGCGCTGGTGTCCTCACGCCAGCCGAGCCTTTAGCACCCCCACGCCGGCCCACATTAAAGCTCTTATCATGCTGACCTGTGGGCTGCACATCTCCCGCATCAAGCACAATGATACACTGGGATGACTCAACACTACAGGTATTAAGAGTATTACCAGGTTTAGAGGAGGCATAAAGAACACGGAAAGAATAAAGAGGGTGATGCTTATTGACAAGAGTATCATCAGGAGTTCAGGCAGTCTACTGAAACATTACGAATGCTTCGTATTAACAATGCAGCATAAAACTCTTATCTTATTTAACCCAAATGTTATTAATCAGCACAAAAATCTACATGCCTTCTTTAAACGCCTCCACCAAGGCACAAGCAGCGCCGAGTTGTCCTATGATTTAGCCGTAACTAAACTTTACATCCGTGTACATTATTAACGAGACCCATACACGCTTACCAGTGCATGAGTTATTTTAAAGGAAGCAGCCCGATTCCTCAGGTTGTTGCTTTTTCGTCTTGACAGTAGAGGCAGCCACACCTGCTGCTACGGTTAAAAAGAAGCATTTGTTTTTAGTGCAGAGGTGTCCGTCTGCCTCTGTTTGCGGGCAGCTCTGCGCTTCACGCCGCCCTCAGCCTGTGCGATCGGCTGCTCTCTGTTCCTACGAGGTCTCATAGAAAGCATTACAGTTTCAGATCCATTGTAGATGAACGCCAGCCCCTCTGGGTTATGACACATACCTCATAATACTGCAGCTGTCTGAACGAACTCCTGCTCAACAGGGTAAGAAAAAATGCAAAAGAGGCCTCCAGAAACCCCCCCCCCCTCCTTCTGCACTCCCACCTCCCTCTAATCATTCTCAGAGCATGTCATGCTCTCTGTGGGTACATATGGTCACCTTAATTTAGATTTGTATCTGATTTCAGCCTTTTGAGTCAGGCACCCTCTGGGGACGTAACAGCACACAGACTGAAAATACCCCGACACACACTGTGATGCAGCACGAGGGTCTGCATGCTGTCGCCCGTGGCGTCCGCTGGGCCCTCCGGTGTGCCTCTCTCAGTGGACTCGTAAGCTGGCGGCTACCCCCTCGCCCATCCTCTACCTCGGGCACTTAACACCACCTGTGGCAGATGCTAGCTGGCTTAATGTTTTATGAAATCATCCCATATCTCTCAAATTCGCGAACCGAGGAGACCGTTAAATGCACAAGCATTATGCGTTGCTTGGCATAATGTCTATGACCACTGCTTTTTATCACAAGTGCCAAAAAGGTAATATTCCTCACATATATGTATATATATAACCGATCCTCTCAAAACAGAGAAAGATATTCCCATACAGTAACAGTGACCTCTAGTGTTTGCTGAGCGACACTGCCTGTCCCTGATCATCCAGGCCAGCTTTGTCAGCAACGAGAATACACATTCTCCAGAGAAAAGACTGAATAGAATGGACTGCATCCCCATATGGTAAAATATATTAACTACTGCAGTGAAACATTCATCATCTAAGACCACAGCTTTATAACCTCCAGTACACAGCATACATCAGAAATACAAGAAAAATGCCTTTCATATATGACAATACTTCTGCAAAGATAAAGAACAGATTTCCGCCACTCCTTCTGCCCTATAAACCAGCATGTACCAGATAAAAACCCAAAAGGCACATGACAGCCACACATAAGACACGCAAGCAGAGGAGCAACAGAGAGCACAGCGGAAGAAAAGTGAAGAAAGGCCAGAGAGACACGGCGAGGACAAACACAAAGATAAAAGAGCATGGCCTGTGATTTAGGGGCTGAATGGAGACCACGGGCGAGAGCAAGCAGCAGGGCAGAGACTGCAGACACTTTCAAAATGAGGAAAAGAACAGAGAAGGCAACAGCTTAAAGAGAGGAAGAGAAGGAGGGACAGATCTTAGAATAATGAAAGAGGGTATAGAAGGACAGACAGACCATAACAATATGAGGGCGGAGATGGAGAGACAGATCCTAAAGAATATAAGAGGGTGGAGATGGAGAGACAGACCCTAAAGAATATAAGAGGGTGGAGATGGAGAGACAGACCCTAAAGAATATAAGAGGGTGGAGATGGAGAGACAGACCCTAAAGAATTTAAGAGGGTGGAGATGGAGAGACAGACCCTAGCATAATAAAAGGGGGTGGAGATGGAGACACAGACTCTAACAATATAAGAGGGTGGAGAAGGTGAGGCAGCTTCTAATATAATAAAGCAGGAGGGAGAAGGAGACATATACTAAAGAAAGCAGAGATGTACAACTGAAACAGATCCAGTCTCAAAGCAAGGTGAGGGTGGAAATAACCAGAAAGACAGGATAGAGATGAAAAGGGGTGTGTGCAGTTGTGAGCTGCAAGAAGAGTGTCAGGGTCCCAGAAGTTGTTCTTGAAGCTGACTGGAGACTTGAAGAGGGTATGGCAGTGTGTCAGAAAGCAGCTCAGTCTCTCCTTGTGTGTGAACGTGCTTTGCAGGACAGCGAGAGATCAAGACTGTTGGAGTTGTTGTTGTTCTGGAGTTAAAAAAAAAAAAAATCTGGAAAAATATTCCATCCAGGCTTTCTAACATTCTCTGATGCCTTTCCCGGTGTGGCAGCATCCTTATTAGAAAACGGCGCTACATGAAGGACAGTGAAACAGTGTAACACACAATAAACAAAAACATCAGTTCCAAAATGTAAGGGTGCCCCGAGTAAGAAAAAGCAAACAAACCCACCAACTCTCTCTCCATTCCAATCATTTATGCAAACCAACAGTTAGAAAGGTGTGAACTTTATTTCTGTGTAGGTACTGATCCGTGTCGATCGCTACACCCAGAGCAGAAGGTCATGCCGGCCCTCATGTTTCCTTGGAAAGCAGGTACATTTCACACCTTCCTACACAGCCTGCCAGTGCCCCCTTCATCAGCTACTCTGACCTGCTTCAGTCTGGAGCAGTTACAGGCAATTTTGGCTTCTCTCACGTTTGGATAGTCTATGGCCTAGTGCCACCTAAGCTTGTTAGCAGAGTAAAATTTGGTCTTATTTTCACTTTAATGATAATAATAAAAATATAATTTTAGACCAACAAACCAATGTGGGGCGGCAAAAACCAAGCTAAAAATGACTGGATTTGCAATTAAATCATTAGTGAGCAGAAATGATGCTGCATTTCAAGGAAACACAGGTATACTGCATGAGCAGCATATAATGTCAAATCAATCTCACTGATAATCAGTTACTGTCTGTAATTCTCATGCGTCATAAAATGTGCATGAACGATTCAGTGAAATTCAGTTTAAAATTACATTGCTATTGAGTGGCTTCAAATTATTTTCGGTCAAAATGTTTAACGTAAATCCATCCTCATCCACTGCAAGGTTTTGGCGTGGGGAGGCGCGTGCCTAGGCAGGGAGCACACGGCCCTGGATGTCAGACTGGAAAACAAAATGAAGACAAACGTACTGCACGTGTGAAAGTCTGTGAGAAGCAGACGCAGTGGTGTCCAGCCCTGTGCCTTCTCGTCCTGATGCAAGCGCCCCTGAAGCCATGCTGTCCTGTTAAACAGGACACTGGCTCTTCCTCAAGAGCATGTTGCCATGGTGTCACTCTGTAACACACAAGGAGCTCAGTGGCCCTATTATCTCCTGCCGATGTGGTCATTCACCCCCCCCCCCCGCCCCCACCCCACGCACTGCATCTGTCAGACCCCGTCCTCCGCCGACTCGTTTCATTGGCCACGCAGCTGCTGCGTCACTCCCATGTCACCGTCACTTGGCCCGGCACCAGCCCGTCTCCTTCGTTCCAGCTCCCACCCTCTCTTTACACTCCCTCCCACTCATCTTTCTTTGTCATTTTGTCCATCATCTGATCCCTCTCTCCCTCCCTCTCTCGCTGTCTCCTTGCATCTCTCTCCATTCCCCCTCTCTTCCTCACGACTCTCTTCTTCTCCTCTCGCCCCCACACTGTTCCTCGCATGAGCACTTGCGATAATTTACGCCGTTCCCAGGGCAACCGCTCCGCTGAGCGCCTCACGCGTGGCTACCGTGCATGTGTGAGCGTCTGCGCATTTCACTGGGCCGCCGTGATCTGGGGGGGCCGCCCTCGGCTGTGCCCGACCTTGTGCTTGTGTACCGCAGAGGTGAGCTGAAGAGTGCGGCCTAGTACAGTCCGGTAAACTGCTGTCCCATCTGTGCTAAGGCAGCACACAAGAATAAACTGGGCACAGCAGCCCATGGGATTCGAGGCTGGTGCTCTCAGCAATCAGGACAGTATGGAACAGCACAGCACAGTCGAGGCTACAGCTCTGCCCTTTCCCCCTTTATCTGACTGCATCATACAAATTATGTAACAAACTGTACTCCCTTCCAATAACAGAGAGCAGAGCAGGTCATTGTAATGATGCACAAGTGAGAGCACTGACATTACCCCACCGTACGGCCACAAGGCTCCATCGATCTCATCCCACTTGAGCTCCGCGTTTGCCGCAGTTGATCAGCACGAACATGGCAGCCTAAGGTCTGCGGCGGCAGGGCCTCTCAAACGGCATGGCGGAGCGCGTGACTGCAGCGGCACGCGGCCCGAAATGCGCACTACGCCAGCTGAGGCCCTCCGCATGAGGAGCTAATGGGTTTGCCTGCGCAGCCTCATTTGCAAATGACCCTGGCGTGTTTTCACAGCAGAGCCACACTTGCCATCATCCAGGCAGTTTTTCCATTAACACACTGGTACATTCCGTAGGCGATGGGGGCTGGCCGTCTGGTCAACTAGCGCCGACTGGACTGGAACTTGCATTACGATGGCGTGATGCCTGTACGGGAAGGCTTCCCTCACAGGCAGTTTCTCAGCAAAAAAAAAAAGCTGCCACTTGCTATCAATCCACCCATCTTCTTCCGCTTGTCCTGCTTAGAGTAGGGGGCTGGATCTCAGGCAGAACAGGGCATAAGGCTTAGGTGCACCCAGGACCGCATGCCAGTCCACCACAGGACACACAAACACACACACAATCATACACTACGGGCGAGTCAGAGATGCCACTTAGTGTGACCACATGTCTTTGGACTACAAAAGAAAAGCAAAGTCTCCAGAGGAACCATTATGGGATGAAGGCCCAGTAACGACGACACTTCAAATCATTTAATGCGGATCTGTTGGGGGTACGGCTGCATGATGTGTCCTCTCAGAATCACCAGGAAGGCTAAGTGAATCAAACACATCATTCTGAAACTTATTTGTAGTTTGATACAAAAGGAAAACCTGCACGGTTCCCATTTTCCATGACTAATCTACAAGAGAAGTCTGTCTGGAATAACATAATTTACTTCCGTTTCAGGGTTTTTCACAGGGCTGGGCGATGTGCAGTATTAATACTGACAGCACATGTTATGCACATTCAATTCTCACATTGCAAGGACCACGATAGCTGGGTTGAGATCAGGCTTTAAACATTTTTATTCTGTCATAGGAAACAGAACCTATCAAGCTTTACAATTTAAATGATTGTTTTTTCTTTTTGCAATATTTACCAAAAAAAATCACATTGCAATATCTGAGATTACTAAATTTCATGGAGCCCCAATTTGAGGACAAGCCTGGTCCCATTAACTACCAAACAGATACCATGAGTTGTGCAAAACATATAATAACAGCAGACTGATACGAGATGAGCTGCAGCCAACGGGCAGTGAAGAAGGCGGGACAATGTGCCCTCAAAGTAAAACCCAACACACATGATTTCACAACTGGCTAATATTTCTGAACTATGGGCAGCTCTCTGAGTTGTGGCCGCAGTGTGGATGCTCCAACCACAAACAGCGCCCCTTGTGGATACAGTCATAAATGAACCAATCTGGGAGGTTCTAGCGGTCAGGCTGTCAGTTTGGCTTGGAACCTGAGGACAGTTGCTCTGCATGAGCTACAGTGAATGCAAATGGAGAAAGAGATGAAAAAGGCCCACAGTAAGCGACCCGCAGCAAGCCAAGCATGCCCCTTCTGTCCTGCTCTCATTAGATCAACTTCTGACAAAAAGATGAACGGTTTTCCCAGGCCCATGTGATGGAAAGGGGCAGCAATCGGACCTGAAACACGGGGTTAATTCAGCAGCAGCTCACACTGAAACCTGAGAAGCTGAGGGCAAAAGCAAAGAGCTCAAACGCGTCGAAGCAAATACACCACAAGTCAAACTTAATCCATGTGGTAATGCTAAAAGCATTAAAATTACATGGCAACCAGCTTCGCAAGCTGACCACAGAAGGGCTTTCTTTTGTATTTTTCTTTGCCCCCCCCCCACCCCACCCTCCAGTGTCCATTTACAGATGACCTAAGGCCGATTGTTTTAAATCGAACCAAGTGTGAGAAGCTTCTGGAGGTGCAAGGTTCTCCAGGCATCCATCTTATCCCACTGCACAGCAACCCAGGGCTCAGCGCTTACAGGCATTATGTTGCTAAGGGTAACATTAGCAAATGAAGTAAGCGGTTTCCACAGTAACAGAAGCTTTCACTGTTATTAAACGGATGCTTTTGGCCCAGCTCAAAAGGTTAAAAGAACTGCTTAGCAGTATATAATATCTGCCTATATCTGCACTGCTTAATGTATAAAATTGAACACAGGCACCATATACAGTAATATGCAAAGCTACACAAAGCAGAAACACAGGTACTCTATGCCAAAACCCAAGGGGATTCTGGGATCTCCCGCTTGCATTTCCAATTGGGGCAACTACTTTATCAAAACACCATGGCTGTCAAATGGCACGTTAAAAATCGGCCTCATTTATTCCTGTATCAGGGAGTAGAATGAGCTGCGTAGCTCAGCTGGTGCTTTGCTCCAGTACAACGTCCTGTGTGAATCGGGCTCTTGGCCTTCAGAGACTCTAAAGCCTGTCAGGTTTGTGGAATCCTGCTAACGTGCCTGTTTGAGGCCACGGCCCTCTCCCTCCTCTCCCCTTTCTACCTCCTCTTCCTCGGTGTACCTCAGAGGCCGCTCTAGGGGCCCGCGTAATCTTCAGCAGCTTCCTTTGCTTATTCTAATTACAGCACCCCCATTCGTTTTACAGAGCTCGACTGAATTGGGACATCTTAGAAGACTAAAAGAGGATGTCCTGTGCCTCCTTTGAGTACGTGGTGGAGCAAAAGGGTGCCGTGGAGTACGAACTCGCAGGTAAAACATGAGCAAGATCCATCTCAGGGCTGCTGGAAATAGTTCAACCCAGCAATTCGAGAACTCGGGCTGACTCAAATTTCATTTAACTCCTGCTATATTGATAATGGGGGCGTGTGGAAAAGTCTGCAACAGCCAACCTGAGGGCGAGTGAATGTGGGAAGCGAGGGGGCGGCTAATGATGCGAAACAGCCAGCGGAAGCTTTTCAATTGCTATGACAACCAATGTCCATTCTTCCCTGTGCTAATTTTCACTGTGGTCCAGACAGCAAATACTTTGTGCATAACCAAATGAAGAAGGCGAAGAGGCTCATTCCAGGGAAGGCAAGTTTCTTTTCAGTGCGGAGCGACGTGGGCTTCCCTAGTGTCACGGCATGACACACCTATGGAGCTCTATCAGCTATGTGGGGGGAGGGGCCGCTCGCTCCTGGCCAGTGAGCTCTCTGGGCACAACATGAAAGGCTGCCCAGGACGTCAGTGGCTGTCACCTCCCTGAGGATTCGCTCTTTTTTAGCCAATCACAAGCCCATCCGACACCTCAGGCCATTACTGTACAGCAAAGGTATCCAAACTGTGGGGTGTGGCCCAAAAAAATGGCTGTGAGGTGGGGGGGGGGGGGTGAGGGGAAAGAGAGGGAACTGACTGGGGGTTTGAGGTGGGGGGAGACCTATTTCAAAATTATATCCTTTAAAAATAGAGACTTGCAGTGTCCAAAATCTCACTGGACTGTGTGTGTGTTGGGGGGGGGGGGGAGGGGGGATCAGGACACATCAGCCCTAGGGGGGCCCTGTCAAAAAAGTCTGAATAGCAGTGATATCACTCCTGTACAGTCATGGAGTCAACGGCGAGCGGGAACACTAACTCTGCACAGCCAAGGGGACAGACTGCAGATGTTTTCGGTCATTCTCAAATGTACAAGCATAGTTCAAGAACTACATGTTCCTGAATGCCCTTGAGGTCCTGGACGGTGCAGGTGGGGTCAGTTTGTCCACCGGAAGCACAGTGGGTGGGGGCATAATCCCCTGTAACCCCCCCCCCCCCCCCCCCGTGACGCTGTCTACCCTGCAACGGCTGCTTCTCAGCAGGGTGCAGAGTGAGATGACAGGAGGAGCCTGGATCATTTCCGCCGTGCAGCAGCCTGCGAGCCTTCTGGGCGCGTCCCCCACCGTGTCCATCCTCACAACTAACCAGGCAGCGCGGTGTCATTTCCCACGTCAGTGCCAGGCAAGAGGTCAACTCAATCCAAGCAGAATAAAGCAGGTGGACGACACCCAGAAAAACAATCAATAATCAATTTCAGACTGTGCTACTTTTTTGTTTTCTCTCGCACAGCCCTTTCCTTTTTACTTCCCCCCGTTTCTGTGCATTTTCGAGCTCCTCTAGGGGTAGCCGTCTCCCAGGCCTTTGAATGCAAAACGCTGTGCGATGCACGTTGGGTGACAGGTGGTGTGGACGTATCTGGTCGCCTGAATATGAGTGCACCGAGGGAACCCGAGCCTGCGCCGCCCAAGCCACAGCTGGCTGACGGCGCGGCTGCATGGTTCAATGGTGTCGAGTAAAAACAAGGTGAGCCGCGGTATCCATGTTACAGCGCCCGTCCAGGTCTACCAGCTAACGTACCAGCAGCAGGTTCCAGGGGCAGACCAAAGACCAAGTGGAAACGCCAACAGACTGCGACATGGGCACCAGCGCGACATAATCATTTAAATGTGCTGAAAATAATTATGAGCCATTATGAAATGACTACAAATACAAATTTTGTGTTTAATTTGTCAACGCATGCTGAAGCTGTGCACTGCAATAACTGTGCACAAACAAGAGTTTCATCTTTTGCAGGTCGGGATTGAAGACATTTTTATATTAAGCGATATCAGAATTGAATTAATACAAGGAAATCTAGCAGCCAGTAATGTAATAGCAACCAATAATGTAATAACATGCCAATAACATTTTACATTTCTTCATCTTAATGTAATAAAAGTCAATAATATAATAACTGGCCAATAATGTAATAACTTTTTGCATTATCTGCAAAACATTACGTTATTGGTTCAGAAAATGTATTACATTATTGGCCAGTTATTACATTATCGACTTTTATTATATTAAGAATAGAAAGATTATTACATCATTGGCAGTTATTACATTATTTGCTTCTACAAGGAATCCCAGAAGCACTTTTCATTATCACTGTGACCTTTTATGTCAAGGTCATAAATATCCTGATGGAGAGTTAGGATATGAGAGATGTTGAAGTTTAATCTGAATGAGAGGCAACCAAAGCAATTCAATTCCCCTCACACCTTATGGTTTAGTTTGATGCAAAATACAAGAAAGCGAAGCACTCCAGTGAACTGATGGGGTGTAGACAGACCGGCCTTCCTTTACAGCAGTGGATCTCAAAGTCGGTCCTCGGGCCCCACTGCCCTGCTTGTGAAAATATGTGAAATATGTTTCAACATGGACTAAAAACCACACAGATACCAGCATGGACAACTAGCAGTGTACCAGTGTAGATACTAACAAGGATTATTGTAGCCAATTATCTACTTCATCTAAATAAGTAGAGTAAGTCACTTGCTACAGAGTTTTCCATCCTGTATACAGCTGGCTAAGCCATTACATGGATGAGTGATACAAGCAACAGTGACCTGATAACGAGGAACTTCATTTTCATGTTCGTGGGATTATTGCCCTACATTTGCAGTTAGTGTCTTTCTATTCACAAAACCAACTGAATTTGCTTCCATACTAGAACTCCAGAACCCAAATATGATATTTTAAGCAGCTCTGTCCCAATAAGCCTTAATAAGCGGCAGCCATATCTACCAAACTGTGACGCTGCAGCTTAGTGGCGGAACAACTGTACCTGTATCACTGGACTAGGGCTGGGTTCCGAACTTTGGTACTTTTGTGGTACCAACTGAAATGCTCCAATCCTGTCGTGGACCGAAACATGAATTATCTTTCGGTGTCCAAACAGTAAGTCTCGGCACCTGTAAGCTACTAAGCATGAAGTATACTTGTGTAAAGATCTAAAGTCACTGGTGATTGGCTGAATTGTCTAACTTTATGTAACGTAACACAAATGCCCAAACTGGGTCACATGTGTGTGTTGTGGTTTTTGTTTGTTCGTGTGCAAAAAATGCTAAGAAATCAGAACTGTGGTTCCACGGGGTTCCAGGCTGCGGCCATATAGTCGAATTTTGCGACCATTTTTGGAGACAGTGCAACCAAATTTTATAACTAAATGCACCAGTGTGACTTGCAAATATGCCCCCCCCCCCAAACAGTAGCTGACCACATCGTCATATATCATGTGATACACCTGGAGAGAGTGAGAATTAGTGTGTGTGTACGTGTGTGTGTGTGAGCGAGATCATCGGAACTCGGTCTGATTCAGTTCTTCGGGGGCACGACTGACCAGGTGCTTACAGTGATCACTTGCTGATCACTTTACCACAAGCACTGGTACTAACATGGAAGTTATGCAGTAGTACAGAAAAAACGAAAACAAAACATTACAAGCTATTTCATTTCAAAATTGTTTTAAGTATTTTACACAATGTTTCTGTTATGACTCCCGCCATAATGAGATTGTACACGTGGCTGATACGGCTACTGCTCTGATCTGCTTAGTTCACCTGTCATGTTAACAAGAACGATGTCGCCGGAGAGGACAGGAACAGTGAAAGCTCTGGAAAAAAGCTTCACAGCATCTGGCATTACTAGATTTGGAGAAACAAAGGGGCTGAATGAACCGAAAGATACAGAGCTGGTTCATTAATGATTTGTACATTTCAGATCCACACTTCCACAGGTATACCTAAGTACCATTATCCACTGTTTAAAAATTAAAGATTAAAAATTGAAGTGTACTTCCTTCTGGCATTATGTAGTTACATCCATCCAACCATTACCTGACTTCTGGACCAGTATACATATTATCGAAAGTATCTTGAAAGTTTGAAGAGCTGTTTCAAATCTGAAAAAAGTATGGACCAGCAAAAGAAGGTTAAATCAGGATGTGAAACGCATAAAATGTAATTATTGTAATTTTTAGGCATTAAACGGTAGCTGACAATAATAATTTGAAATGTTAAAATAAAAAGTTGTCCATCGCTCTTTCAGCTAGCAAAACTTGTCCAGGCCCCTGGAGCCTATCCCAGGCTGAAGGGTAGGGTACACCCTGGATGGGATGCCAGTCCATCGCAGGACATAAATACACAGGATACAGGAAAATCAGAATCGGCAATTAGCCTAGCTGCCAGCGTTTGGAATGCAACGGGACCCATAAGTTGTCACTGTCATGCAGCGCGTGGAAAGCCCACACACACGGCGCGGGGGCGAAGCTCAGCCCTCCAACCCAGGAAGTGTGAGGCCAGTATGCTGCCAAGATCCATGCATAAATGAATAAAGGAATATTTACAGATGCATCTTTCACATACATATCAAACTTGCAAAAGTCTGATACGCGGAGCATAGCAAGTCAACTGTGGGTGGATTCTGTTTTACGAAAAAAAAAAAAAAAACTCGTTCGCTATTACAGGATTTATGGACACAACATACAGTCTCCCAGGATCACTACGATGTTGCATAACAGCATTCGTGTTGAGCAGAGTAAATAGCAGCAGTGAAGCTATATTACTTCAAAAGCAAATCTCCCCATCAGTACCTATTCATTCTGCAGTGATGTATTCACTAGGCAAGACAGGGCCATTTTACAGTGACAAAAAAGTTCAATGGCGTGAAATCTGCTGTCGGAGAAGCACAAGAGACAGATGACTGGTGGCGCACAGCTCATTTAGAGACAAACCGCCATAAATCAGCTTTCTCGCCGACCGTGGCAACGTCGGGATCCGGCAGGTTCCTGTATTGATACTGGCTCTGATTGCTCAGCGTCGCATGAGAACAACAGGGGACCTGCACCGCAGAATGTTCCTCCGTGCAGCTGTGTGCCCTGTTCCCATCTGCCGTTAACATGCGCTAATTTGTTACATTGAAAACTCAGTTCTGATCTGTCCCCCCCCCCCCCCCGTCCCTTGGCATTAGTCAAACAAATGCCAAACAATCATGTAAAACAAAACCAGACATGAACACATGAACTGCATGAACCTGCCCTCAGAGCTTTTAGTGTCTTGTTCTTTGACCATTTCTTACACTCGAATAGCAGACCTTCACTGTTTAGATCAGTGTTTCCCAACCCAGTCCTTGGGGATCCCCAGACAGACCACATTTTTGCTCCCTTCCAGCTCCCTGCCAGACAGTCCACATTTTTGCTTCCTTCCAGCTCCCTGCCAGACAGTCCACATTTTTGCTCCCTTCCAGCTCCCTGCCAGACAGTACACATTTTGCTCCCTTCCAGCTCCCTGCCAGACAGTCCATATTTTTGCTTCCTTCCAGCTCCCTGTCAGACTGTCCACATTTTTGCTTCCTTCCAGCTTTCTGCCAGACTGTCCACATTTTTGCTCCCTCCCAGCAAAAACGTGGACTGTCTGGGGGGTCCGTAAGGACTGAGTTGGGAAATGCTGACCTACACCAGCAGCCAGGCCTACTCAATCGCCCTAGTGCCTATCCCAGTGCTTAATACACCATCTCCTTTGGTAAGAATGGGCTGTTTATGTCTCTGCTTTCTGCTCTTGGAAAAAAAAACTTGACATACTGCTTATACATGCATACTTAGACGACAATCTTCAGTGCACAGTGTAAGGATATATTTCCTTGCACTATATGATTAACTTGAAACTAGCAGTCAGATCAGTTCTTTCCCAGAAACCTGCCTCTGAGATAAATGAAACATTTCAGCTCTTATATGGGTAAATGTATGAATTTTTTAATCCCCTGACAAGAAACACATAGGTTATGCTGACAAGCATAAGAGCATGCTGTACTCGTCAATATTCTCAGAGAATTATGCTTCTTGCTGTGCAGATACATGGCTGGGAGGGAGCAAAAATGTGGACTGTCTGGCAGGCACCTGAAAGGGAGCAAAAATGTGGACTGTCTGGCAGGCACCTGAAAGGGAGTAAAAATGTGGACTGTCTGAGGGTCCCTGAGGCCTGGGCTGAGACACACTGGTTTACATTTTTGTTTCAATCCACTGGGCTCAAGAAAACTCAGCCAGTTTTCTGATACACCAAGAGCATGTCAGCCTGCCTCAGTATTGCAGACTTTAGAGATGAATAATTATGGAGGTCTAGACTGATTTCCATTTCTTGATGCTTTTCATTCAATACAATGACAGCACAGAAGTACCACAAACAAAATCTGATTTTTCAAAAGACCACCTACGCCATTCAAAATGTTCAGTTTGGTTTAAATATAAAAGCCTCCTCTGTCAGTGCTATGACAAGCTTGTTTAAAAGGCCGGCCACAGCCTGCCAGTGAGTTCATCTGCATCATCTCGGCCGCATCCTACACTCTGCTTTGCCCTGCTTTTGCAGGCCTGCCGCTTTCTGCTCCGCAAACCTTCACCTTACCTCTTCCAGGTTATTTTTAGTGCTTTGAAAAACAAGAGGACAGAAGCGAATAATGCACAGGAGCCGTGTACATTGTCTTAACTTCGTCGTACATACTGTGTAATAAACGGCTTTCATCTGTAACAGACTGCACAAGACTGCAATTACCCGGGTGTCCCTACGCGTTTCTGAGTTAACTACAGCAGGGAAAGTAGGACTATGTGTATTTAAATATTCCAATTATATAATCAGAGATTGAAGTACTACATATAGGAAAGTCATTTCACTGGTTCACTTTATTCTAAGTGCACTTGCTAATCTGCTTATAATTATATATTTGATTCACCAAGATTTCCTTTGCCTGTCGGGTAAACATGCATCGCATTAACCAGTCCAAGAAAAGATCCATATAAACAAGACCCACTTGGCACCCCAGCCTCCGTGCTCCCTAAGTGGAGCAGTGGCACAGAGGGACTCAGACCTGCACATTCGCTGCGACTTCAAATGCGAGTGGCGTTCCAGGGCCAGCCATGGCGTGTCGCATGTCGCTGGATGGAATGATTGCGCGATTCTGCGGTTTCTTGTAAATGTCAACCAAATATCATATTTGTGTGGCAGTGCCTTTAGAAGCGTCGATGATGCGTCAGAGGTGGCACTTCTGCGTCCGTTCCGGGGGCGTTACACGCAGTCGCCTATGTCCAGCAGGGACCTGTCCCCTAAACATGACTGTGTCCATCTCCCATGTCCCGTGTTGACTGTTTCCAATCCGTCTCAGGCACTTAATGCATTAAGCCTAATGTGGCTGCTAGCTGAATTTGGACCATTTGGAACGTTGAAATGTTGCCACATTTCTGAATTGTTTGCCAGAGTGATTAAAGTGGAGATAAACTTTAACATTATTGTTTAAATCTATTTGTCCATCACATATAAGTTTTCACAGTTAAGTAAAACAATAGTGTGTTGCTGACCAATTAACATCATGCTAACGGGGAGAGATTTGTTTCCAAGTTAAAAATGGACCAAATTTCATTTCATTTAACCCAGTATTACTGTAGTATGTCTGCAGCAAATGCTTCTCGGAAAGACATCGAGATTAGTGCCGCTAGCAAAATCAAGCTCAAACGATTACGTAATTCCGCAACAAAAGCCAACATGCACCGATCCTACGAGGATTTCTGACTCCATTTTCACTCACTGATGGTGATTAATGTGCGTATGCATGTGTGTACAGTCAACCATACGTGTCTTTGTCGACTATATGAAACAAAGCCATTAATGATCTCTGGGGGCATTTCAGGCCTATGGATTTGTAACCTTAAAGCAGGGGTGTGCGACCCTGACCTTCGAGGCCCAGCACAGCAGCTCGCCCTCAGCTCCTAATTGCTTTATTGAGTCGCCTCGGCCTGATGTTTCCATCCTGTGTTAATCGATATGCATGTCAGGAAGGAGGCAGCACTCTGGTCCCACGGGGACAACGGGCTGTCGCCGACACATGGCAGACATTTCAGTTATTTAAAATGACTGGAAGGCCAATAGATTTCATTGACGGGAGACTGAGAGGACAGTGTACACAGGAGAGGAGCAGAGCAAGAAGGTTACAGACCTGGCTTTTTTGGAACAGTCTCCATCTGACCTGTAAGTGAAGAGAAAGACACGGAGAGAAAAACGAAAACATGAGTCAGTAACCCCACAGCAAACACCTCACTCACACACACACACACAACCGATACGCAGTTTCAGTCAATACATTCTCTGGCTCCTACATTTCATTTAAACCCCTGAACTGCTTTTGCCCACGCATCACAGGAAACTCCAGTTTTCACTGGCTAATGACTCACTGCACAGCTGTCATTAGAGCTGCATCACTCCAATGGATAACATTATCTGCAGTGTGTGGGACCCATCGCTCTCCTACATGGATGGAACGACAGAACTGAACAGTCTGCATTGTGTGAGTTATTGAACAGCAAGTGGTCTTTGTGAACAAAAATGAAAAATAACACCTTCCTGTCCCGTAACACAAAAAAATGAAGGGTGCACATAGCTACGAATCAAAAATGACTAATTGCAACAGTAGTCCCTTAGTGTACTAAATGTGTTATTAATGGCTGCTTGCGATTAGTCGCTGTACAGATGACTAATTGCTGCAGCTGTCCTTGAATCAATTCATGTGTCTCCCAGACCTCTCATACATAAAAGCAAAATTCCAACACATAAGATGCACATAGCAGATTAGCACATGGACCCAGCACCATTTTATCAGATTCTTCAGCATGAACTGGTGAATATAAAACATGAAGGCAAACCCACAGGAGTATTCAGGTAGTGTTTCAACCGCTGACATTGGGGAACTGAGGCTTTTCCTCGAACGCACTGCTAACACTAAAGGGAGCTTAAAGAGTCTGTTTATGTTCAGATTTGACAAAAGAAAACATGGAAAACTGGCATTAGCTGGTAAATATTCTGATAAAAATGGATTGTTTTAAGTACAGCTGCAGACGCAGGAAATGCAGAAGGTTAAAGGGAACCATCTTCAGAGCCGCCCCCTGATGCCGGCTGTTCCAGCCCTTTATTCCACTACAGAGTCCCCAAATGTCACCAGAATGATGACCCCGTCCGTCACAAACAAACAAACTGGGTTAAGCGTACAAAAGACACCCAATCGGCACATGCGGAGAGCGCAGAGAAACATCCAAAGGAGCGTCTTCCCTTCAGAACGCGGCCCGCTACCTCAGCAGTCCCACAGGCCCCGGGGGCCTGTGACCTCCCCGCCGCGCTCAGCACGCCGTCCACACACGTCACATCACATCCCTGCGTGCGAAGGCCCCGAGCAGCCGCGTGCTACGGCTTCCCGAGTGCAGGCGAGGCCATCCTGTGTTTTGGACTTTTTTAGTTATTAGAATTTCTTAACTGGGGAAGATGGAGTGGAGCTCGTTTCGGGGGGGGGGGTGAGACTAAATGTTCCCCACAATGTAATAAAAACCTGCTATTTTGATGCTGTGTGGATCAGTGGGTACAATGATCTGTAAATGCAATCAAAAAAAATAAAAAACCCAAAAGTCTTGTATTTTGTTTGGTTACTTATAGCTAAGGGTTGGGCTGGGTAGGGGTTTTCCCCTTAGAAATGAATGGAGTCCCTACAAAGATATAATTACAAACCTCTGTCTGTGTATGTGCGTGCGTGTGCCAGGTCAGCTCCTGTTTTCCCAGTCTGTCCTTTTCCCTGATGTCCGAGTCTGTAGTGTTTCCCCTGTTCCCAGTCGGCCACATGATTCGATAAACTGAGCGTGCGGCTATCTGTGAACCCCTCTGTCTTGTGTTCGAATCCCACCGCCCTTGTATTTAGTTCCCTAGTTTTTCTAGATCTTGTACTGTAATTGGTGATTTGTATGTGGTTTTGGTTAAATTCTTTGTGCTTGTGTTTCTACCTGTTATTCCCCTAGTGTAGATTCTGTTTCCTTCTTTCTGCCAGTCTTGATTTTCCCCTCCCAGTTCCCTGAGTGAATTAGTTCCACCTGTTGCCTGTTCTTGTGTGTTTCCCTGATTGCTCGTTGTCCTGCACCTTCCCCTATTGGTTAATTGTCTGTCTCTCTCCTGTTGACTTGTTACCCAGTTCAGTTTTCCTTTAAGTTCCTGCCTGAGTCGAGTTCTCCAGTGGTTCATTGTTTGTCGTAGTTCTGTGCTTAGATGTATGACCGTACTTCGGCTGGTCTGTTATTTGTAACCTACCTGCCTAGCCACCTTTTGTTGCCCTGCCCCCTTTTGGAAGTTAGTTTGTTTATCCCTTTTAGTTCTGGCCCCTCTAGGTCTATTTTTGTTTGCATTGTTTTCTGTTTTGTTAAATAACCCCCTTCTGTTACGGTGAGCCACAAGTGGGTCGTCCATCCTCTGTTCCCCGCCTGCACGATGCCTCGTCTGGCGCGTATCCGAGCCGACCCGTTTCGTGACAGTGTGTGCATGCGTGTGTGTGTGTGTGTGTGTGTGTGTGTGTGTGTGTGTGTGTGTGTGTGTGTGTGACTACGCAAGCATGAACACACATCTTAATTTCTCACCCTTTCTCAGACTCAGTTGTACACCAATAACTCGCAGATGCTCTGAGCAATACCACTTTCGATACACACTACTAACACGTTCCAGGCGCAGCAAGACATTACCAGCCGGAGAAGCTGCTCTTATTTTTGGAAGCCCACAAGCTGCAGGTGCCTGACAGGGCTGGGGGGAGCATGGATGCAGCAACCAGCAGAGACACCTCTGGACAATGCAAGTGTTCCCTGCCGTGTGGATGAGTCTGTGTACAATATGCTGAAAGCCAGTGAAATCACACTGTCCATTTATAACACATTTATTACATGTTTCTTGCATTACCTGTATTGCAATAACAAACTGAAGTAAAAACCCAACCCCATAAGCAGGCTCAGGACTGAACTGAGGCGAGGTTGCGGGCTTTGCCACTAAGGGACGAGGTTGCAGGCTTTGCCACTAAGGGACGAGGTTGCGGGCTTTGCCACTAAGGGACGAGGTTGCGGGCTTTGCCACTAAGGGGCAAGATTGCGGGCTTTGCCACTAAGGGACGAGATTCCAGGCTAAGCCACTAAGGTATGAGATTGCGGGCTTTGCCACTAAGGGACGAGGTTGCGGGCTTTGCCACTAAGGGACGAGGTTGCGGGCTTTGCCACTAAGGGACGAGATTCCAGGCTAAGCCACTAAGGTATGAGATTGCGGGCTTTGCCACTAAGGGACGAGGTTGCGGGCTTTGCCACTAAGGGGCAAGATTGCGGGCTTTGCCACTAAGGGACGAGATTCCAGGCTAAGCCACTAAGGTATGAGATTGCGGGCTTTGCCACTAAGGGACGAGGTTGCGGGCTTTGTCACTAAGGGATGAGGTTGCGGGCTTTGCCACTAAGGGGCAAGATTGCGGGCTTTGTCACTAATGGACGAGATTCCAGGCTAAGCCACTAATGGATGAGATTGCACGCTTTGCCGTATTGTACAGATTCAGCATTAACCAAGCAGCATGAAAAGCAAAAACGGGGCAATAAAAAAGTCTGCAGTTTATAACACTACATGGGGTTGTTTACCATTAAAAAAACTGGAGGCACTGGAACTGACTACTTGAAAAATTCAACAAATATAGCAATTACTGTGGTTGCCATGGAGAGCGAGCGTGGAGAAGGCAGAGGAGTGGCAGTGCCATGGGGACAGAAAAAGGATGGTGCCACATCATGACAACTTTGCCACTACGCTGTTATGTCTCTTGTTTAAAGCTACTGATGGTAAATGAGGCAGCTTTTAAAAAGGTGGATGTATGGGACAATTTTATTTATTATGTAGAAGTAGATCTACCTTAAGCTACTTCCCTTCATTGAGGTCGACGCGATTTTTATGACATCGGCTAAACAAAACTGACAGCACTGGTTTATACTGGGAGTCTGGCTGTGACATGTGTAGTTTTAATGGTGCCATGTACCAACACTGCACTAACACGGCAAAGAAGATCAACGACCTGTAATACAACTGTGAACTGCGTATTGTGAAGAAAAGCACACAGAGGGCACAGAGTATAAAATAACTTTACACTTGAGACTCCCTCCCCTCCCCCAGCCTGCCTACTGCAGCACAGCTCACAGCAAAAACTGCGTCAGTACAAACAGAGAAATACGCCGTAGGAGATACAGGCTATAGCGCACAAAGCAGCATCCCTCTGCCACTGGGGCCCCTTCCTACTTGTTGGTTTAAACCTTTAAGAGGTTTGTTTTTTGCCATAAACTCACATTGCAGTGAAGATTCACCAGTTTACTTTTAACACATTTGCATATCATTGCAAGATTAGATCAGAAACAGCCTCTGACTGTATGTTCCCAGATCCGAGAATATTACAAGGAAACACTGATTAGTGCATTATTATTTCTGATGGTTAATGAATTGGTGTATGGAGCTACCCATGCCACAGTTAAAAAAACACGAGACATAAAATTACAACCTGCCATTCAGAACTTGAAAAATTTAGTTGTGTTTTTTTGCTGATTTAGAAGATATCAGTATGAATATCAACGATAGTAATGTTGTAAATAAAAAGGTGCTGCATATTTTACAGACCTTTACTGACACTTTTGAATTAGTCTATAGTGCTTTAAAAAATAAAAGATTGTGAGATTTAAAATAAATTATAATTAAATGCCACACTTAATACAAGAATTGCATTAAGTCAATGTAAGACTGCAAAAAAATGTGTAAAATAAAGGTATATTATAATATAACATCTGCAAACATGCAACGAATGGTATTAGAAGACTGTTCCATTTAACCTCTTTCTAAAAATAACTTTTATAAAATGTTACAGCAGGTTCTAGCCAGCCTGGGAGGATGAAGGTGATGCTTCTGTATGTGACCGCAAGGACAAAGCTCAGGTAACTGCGCTGGCTCCACTATGGGGGAGCCCGAAAAGCACTGCCATGATGCTTATACACCTCAGCTTCCAAAATGTACTAATGCATTTGAAAGGAAAACTTTACGTGTGGCAGCTTGGACTGATGTGTCACACACAAAATAAAAGAAATAAAATTGCGTTATGCATACACACTACTGCATAAAGGTCAACGAAAAGAAAATGTTCAAAGCAATTTTACATGGGAGGTAACACTAGAATGTATACCAGTTAACAGCAACAGAATAAAATGTAAATTAATTTCTTCTGTTTTTCAAAAGTCACTGATATCTTGCTGGATGACTAGAAGAACAGTGCTTCGGTTCCTCAGCGCTTCAGCTCCCCAGCCATTCCCCACTCCTCATTTCCCAGCTATTCCCCAGCCATTCCTCATTTCCCAGCCATTCCTCATTTCTCAGCCATTCCTCATTCCCCAGCCATTCCCCATTCCCCAGCCATTTCCCATTGCTCATTTCCCAGCCATTCCCCAGCCATTCCCCACTCCTCATTTCCCAGCTATTCCCCAGCCATTCCTCATTTCTCAGCCATTCCTCATTCCCCAGCCATTCCCCATTCCCCAGCCATTTCCCATTCCTCATTTCCCAGCCATTCCTCATTTCCCAGCCATTCCCCATTCCTCATTTCCCAGCTATTCCCCAGCCATTCCCCATTTCCCAGCTATTTCCCAGCCATTCCCTATTCCCCATTCCTCATTTCCTAGCCATTCCTCATTTCCTAGCCATTCCTCATTCCCCAGCCATTCCCCATTCCCCAGCCATTTCCCATTGCTCATTTCCCAGCCATTCCTTATTCCCCAGCCATTCCCCATTCCTCATTCCCCAGCCATTCCTCATTCCCCAGCCATTCCCCATTCCTCAGCCATTCCCCAGCAATTACTCATTCCCCAGCCATTCCTCAGCCACTCATTCCCCAGCCATTCATCATTCCCCAGCCATTCCATGTATTTGTTACATTTCACCACCAGCTCACTTCATTAATTCATTCAACTAGTTAAAAAGCCTTAGAAAGACTGATTAGCCATATGAGATGTGCTAATGGTTGAGTCAAAAGATACATGGGTCTGTTGGATGGTTACTGGAAATACTGGGGTGATTTTAGGAGGGGTTTAGAAATGATTAAGCTGACAACAGTCATAATATTATAGTGATACACCAACATGAACATTATTCAATCATTTTCTTTGCCTAAGACTTTTGCATAGTACCATATATACACATTTATAAACATATACCAGTCAGATGTTTTTACACACCACAGGATTTTACCACTTTTCCATTTATTTCATAAACTGCAGATTTTTATTCTTGTTAAGCACTGGAAAGTTGAGTAAAATATAAATAAAAATAGAATGAAAAGATAAATAGGACAAGTTTCCTTTATAACATGGAAAGAGCATGTAACAGTGCCTGTCTGACATCCTGTTAACTGGTTGCGTAGTGATGGCACATTCTAGGCCATCCTTTAACTTTAAATGCACTAGTTAACTGTTTCATCCCATGAAACAGAGCAGTATTTAATGTCCCTTGTAGAAAAAATTTCTCAAATTTTCTCTGCTGTTATAACTGCTACTTTGATGAATCACAAATATGACATTTTCTTGCTAATAAAGGTACTCAGATGATGAACATAGTGTAAATTTACTTTGTAGTAAAGAATACTGAGTGTATTTTTAGTAAATGTTAACAGACAAATGTACAAAATCTCAGTATGTGCAAAAACTTTTGACTGCTAGTGTATATATGTTAAAAATGATTTAAATTTGAAATTATATTGTGTACATCATGAATACATGCCTGCATTGTCTCCAGATATTGCTGTTTTTATTCATTTTAAGCCCTTGTGTTTACGCACTAGCTTTTCCGTTCGGATTTACGATGGAAATCCGTACGAAAGCAACTTCCACAGCAGTTAAAGACCTGAGATTAAATCGAATTTACAGAGAGATACGGACCAGCTATGGAGCCCAGGGCGCCGATGGCAAGAACCGGTGACAGAGCAATGTGGAGCTCGTAGGGCGGCCCGGAAACTCCAGGCGAAAGAGACTCTCTCGACATCTCCTGGAGTCATTGTGATGTGACTGTCTCATTCGATATACCGAACGACGTAAATAATGGCCGTTGTTTACATTGTGTAACTTATCATGTATGCGTCAGCCTACGAGCTGGCACACATGATGAATGCACATATTTTAAGAAATATTGCTTAGGAAAGCAGAGGACAGGGAGTCAATTACTAATTGGTGATCTACCAGGCAAACAGGGAGACGTGCGCAGCCCTTATTACGCCACATAAGTCCCGGCTTCTGCGTGGGTAATCGCTCTCCTGAAACATTACAGGCCTCCTGCACATTATGTCTCATTAACCAGAGCCACAGTGTGAAGCTGGAATTATTACCTACAAATGATCTGCCATAGAATGCAAGCCACCACAGCTTCACCGTTCTTTCTGCCAATACGGTGTGGTGCTGATGAAAACATAGGTTAGTGAGTCTGCTAGGCAGCTAAATAATGTGCACATAGCCATCTTGGTCCACTAATATATCCCTTTAACAGTGTGATCCCTCCCCTACTGTCCGATTAGGAGATTAATTATCAGCGTTATGTTGTTAGCGAGCCCGGTCGCATGACCATGTTTAGCTCAGCATTTATTCTCCTACAGAGATAACTTAAGGTGAATTATCTTTCACCCAACGTCACTTATCAGCATCACTGAGCCTCCAAGGTCAGGGCATAGCAGGGGTCGGTCTGAGGTCACTTCCTGGCCTCCTGAGTTGTTATATTAGACGCTCCAGTAGCTACAACATTCAGTCTGGGACAGATACTGAGTGCCCTGCTCAGTAGATCATGTGCACAGCAGTGAGTGCCACCTATGGGGAGGAGTGTAATTAAACTCAGGTCACACTAATTAATCCTGCTGGTAGCACTCATATGCTGCTTTCCCTCTATTCCTCCCACACACAAACACACACAAACACACACACACTTGCATATCTATATAAACTTTCTATATGCCCTGCTGTTGTGCTTCACGTTCAAACCAGTAACCATTCTTTCCAAGTTCCCTTCTTAATGGTAGAAAGGAAACGCTGAGAGGATGAAGAGCCAAGTAGCCCTCAGCTATCTAGCAGCACGGCTCCGGCACACCCACAAAAACTTTCACCAGACGGCACACGACCCCGGCATTTTGGGATGTTAAAAACATGGCTGACGCTCACTGCTGCCAGATGTCAATGTGACATACTGAGACAGGCCTTTCTGCACGCGCTCTCTGTATTTCTGTGCTGGCTGCGATGACAGGCTAGTCCCATGCTGCATGTGTGGCGAGGGTGAGGTGTGCCAGGCGAGCGGGAGATGGCCTGCAGGATACCCCTTAAGTACCGCCACAAAGGGCTGGCGTAGTGTGTGCGCGCGTGCCTGTGTGAGCTTGCGTGTGTATTGCAGCCCTAACACACCAGCGAGGGGGGAAACTCTCCTGCTTTATGACGGACTTGTTTCTCCACCTTGACTTCAAAGAGTCGCGGTGTTTCATTCACCGGGTCTGCATTCCCAAAGCAGCTAGTAGGAGACAGACAAGCAGCGCGCTGTGTGCCCCCAGTCAGAATGAGGGGGGGCGGGGGGGGGGGGGGGGGTAGCAGTACAATCAGAAGAGCGTTGCCCTGTTCAGTGGCTCCAGTGGGACGCTGGGATGCAGCTTCGGAATGAGTGTGAGCTGATTTATGGGATGGATGATGTCAGGGACGTGATGGAAGGGGGAGAGCTGGGAGGGGACAAGGACACAGAAAACACTGTGACGCGTACATATGCACACACTCACACACACACACACACACACACACACACGTTAGTCTAACCCAACTACAGTAATTCTACTGTTACTATAAACACACACACACAAGTCTAGGAAAAGGGAAGGTATAACCGATCCCCATGACTCAAAAAGACAAAAAAAATATCCACAGTATCACTTAGCGATGCACCATCTGTCAGCACAGCACGGGGGAGGGCAAAAGGGGCGGAGCGACAGTGATGGAGGGAGTCGGGAAGAGGAGGAAGCAACGGAGAAGAGAGATTTGGGGGACAGAGGAGGCTAGGGGGACGGGGAATACATAGTCAGCCGACCTGGAGCGGAGGAGAACGGGGGTGGTTCGCAGAAGGAAAGGAGGAAGGCGAGGGAGGACGAGAGAGAGAGAGACCATGTAGCAGGCAGGGGGTCAGATTGTCTGCATGCAAGAATAAGCCGTGCTGCTACGGCAACATCTCAGTGCGATAATCTGGAACATAAACACCCCTTTCCCTTTCATACACATTTTCGATATTTGATTTTTATTAAACACTTAGTACAAAGAATTACATATCGATTATGCTCAAATGTGGCTATTTCAACACAATTCCAGAATCTGATGTCTGAACGCGTCGCAGTTACATTTATTCTGCAGACGCTTTTGTCCAAAGCGACCTATGCGTCAGGCGCGACAACCTGTGCAGACAGGCCCTGAGTCGAATGCTTAGTAAGAGCCCCCAGCATAAAACACACACACACACACACACAAATCCAAAGAAATCAATCATCATAAACAGTGAGCTCAAACGTCTCTACGGGCAAAGAATTGGGAGGTAAAATAAGGCAGCACATGGGGAGAAAAAGGGATAATAAATACCTGAGTGAGTTAAGCCAAAAGTGCCAAGCTGGGAACAGACACGACAGACAGCCCCCCCAGCGGGAGGGCCGGCCCCGGCCTCATTACTCATTTATCACTGCATTTAATGCCCATATTGATGGCCGGTGCATATCATTTATTAATAGGTGTCATTGACGGACAGGGAGCAGAGGTTCCCTATCCAAGACCAACGGAGAAGCGGCCTTCATTGGCCAGGAGAGCCTGGCCAGTCTGGTCAGAGAGGGAGCAGAGCATCGCTTCCCAGGTGCTGCTCACTCACTGATTCTGTTTTGTTGTTATTGCAGAGGACGATGGGAATATAAACTTTGTTTTAAAGGCTAAATAAAGTACAAGGGTGCAGATACCAGACTGGGAGCAAAGAAAGTCCTTCAAAAGGCTTTTGTTACCTGGGTTGATTTCAGAGGTCTGGGTCAGACCTGTGCTCTAATGTCAGTAATCCCATTCCTGGGGGATTAAGGACCTGAACAAATGTGAGAGTTCAGAGAACACCAAGCTGAACTTCAGTAGCTTGGAAAGCGCTTCTCCCCTGTCTTGATCCACTATTCCTGGGAACCGGCCTTGGGGGATTGCATGGGGATTATTTAGAGTGCTGGTCTATGTATCAGTCTGCACACTATCCAAAAGTACAGGCAACTTAGTACTGCTTTGCTGTCAGTCAGGTACAGGGCTGCCTGTCAGTCAGGTACAGGGCTGCCTGTCAGTCAGGTACAGGGCTGCCTGTCAGTCAGGTACAGGGCTGCCTGCCACCTCAACAGAAGCACTTGAACCAAAAGAAAAAGAAAAACATCCACAGAAACATGGTCAATGTCTTCTATACCTGAATCATCTCCATCGTTGCCCTGGCGAATCCATGGCCACTCTGTGTGTTTAAATGGACACCTCTGCTGCTCTTGCCACCAGAGGAGATCCAGACACTCATCATCCTTTTGGCTCGTCTAGGGGGAAAATGCCTGCCCAGGTGCATGTACGGCCCCTGGAACTCCGGCCTGCTTTATCGCCTGCAGCTTTCCGCGGACACTAAGGCCCAGACGGGCTGGCATTCTGAGCCCAGGCTTTGGCTCAGACCCATCTCTCTGTGCCGCTGATCTCCGTCTCGGCCGCCCACTCCCCCAAACCTCCCCCCACACCGTTCTGCTTGATCGTTCTGCGTCTCTCTTTTGCCTTTCTATCAGTCCCAGTCCTCCACTTTTCTTCTCTGCTATACATGCCAATAAAGTTGTCTTCTAATACCGCGTAACTTACTACAGATATTTCCTTCTTCTACATGCTAACCCTCACCACAAGTATCTTTACACAACTCCCATAAACACATAATAAATTTGTCCGGCCGTACCCCAGCAGCACCAGAGGGATTCTCCGCCCTTCCCGCCCCAGCACCCTGCACACGCGGGTCACCAGGCACAGCTGTGCTGTGGGGGGGCGGGGCAAGGGGCCAGAGCCCCCGCTTCTATCCAAAGTGTCGGAGAAATGCATTTGGCTGTGAAATCTGGGTATGCACTGCCCCCTACATCTCACCCCCGCCCACAGGACGTTGGCCGGCACGCCCCACCACACTCCGAAATGGAATGTCTCTTTCCAAACAGCCGTTTCCCTGCAAACGGTCGCTAATGTGCAGCCACCCGCGTTTACCGTATCTCAGCATAATCAGCAGCAATTCAAAAATCAAGGGCCTTTTCCGAATGTCCCCAATGATTTAATAAAATTCCACTCACCATGCTCTCGCTCTTCCGAAAAAAAAGAGCTCTGATTTCGAAAGACGGGAGACCTAAACGGTATAAGGGCTGAGTGCAGTCGGCGGCAGCATGTACGGCCATTTTCGCGGCCTCCGCCCTGGGTCATGCCTGACATTATCCGTCTCTGCCATTAATCCTACGCAGCATCTGAACTTCAGGCGTATCCACAAATAACTGAGCAGTCTGATTTTTAACACCCTCTGGTCTTTTTCAGTAGAAATGCCTTTTAAATTACTTTAATGGGAAGTTTTGAGGTTCATGAGTTTGTACTGCAGCACGATGCATCCTTTCACCACAAGGGCCAGGGTGGAAATGGACTGGCATGTAGACCGGATGCTGCAGGGGTGAGTAATAAAGAGATCAGTTACCTTTCAAAGTGACGCGCCACTCAGGAAACAGAGCTTGCTGGCCTAACCTGCGAGGTGTAAAATTGGTAGCCAATGTGAAAAGGAAAGCTGCATTATCGCAGGCTTGAAAGAACCACTGCAAACTACAGAGCGTGTTCCTCGGCTGCCTTGCGTGGATCTGTTAACAGACAGCTTTTACTTAAGAACATATTTTGAAGAGCTAACAAGCGTTAAACGGCCATTAAAAGCATCTCAGTTTCTCCCGTGTTTAAAAATCACAGAAGAGTAGACAGTGAGCTAGCAGAGTTTTTACCTCTGCATCTTTGAATTTCAAAAGAAGCCAAAACGGTTACAAGTAAAACATGTTTGACTCACAGGGTCTCTCTCTCTCTTAGGTGCTACCATAATACTCACCCACACAGAGGCACGCACACAAAAACGCACTCAACTTACAAGGAGGGAACGTCATTCTCCTACACAAAATGAGCTGAAGTCATCCCCCCTACACACATCCATCCTTACATTAGCCAAGAGCACATGCACTCACATGCAGCCATGGTTAAAAAAAGAGACTGTCTGTTTGCATGATTGACTTAGCTGCAACAGCAAAGCCTGACTGCCCAAACCCTGATGTTTAATGCCGATATCTGGCCCAATTCTATTTATGAAAGCTCTGCTTACAACACACACACACACACACATTTGTATTCATACCTTTGTGGGGACCATCCATTCATTTCTATGAGCAAAACCATAATCCTAACTATGACAACCTTTAACCCCCTTACCCAGCCCTAACCTTAACCATAAGTAACCAAACAATTTTTAGTTTTTTGATTGCAGTTACAGTTTTTTTATATACATAAAATTGAGTTTCCCTTGTGGGGAATGAAGAAATGGTCCACACAACATCAAAATAACAGCATTTTATCACATTGTGGGGACATGTGTTTCCCACAATGCAATATATACATGACCCACACACACACACACACACAGACAAAATCATGTCTCAAACAGCCCACAGAAATGATGCACCCCACCAAATGAACAAGAAAGAAGTGACCACTTAATTCCTCGTAGCTCCTGGTCGGATAGGAGTATTCTCTATTAGCTACTGTAAAATACACCAAACGCTCGGAAAAATGAGTATTATATGAGTACTTACAGCCACATTTCTCCATAACAGAGAATGAGACCGGATGAGATAGACATGAATCTCTGGGAAATGGCTCTGATCACAGAGGGGTTTTATGGACGGTGCCAAATTACTGGATAGGAAGGTCAGTCTACATGCAGGTGATTTTCACATGTGTGTGCACACACACAGACACACACCCACACACACACAATTATACGAAGCTCAGCTGCTGTATGTCGTCTCACATGCACTGTTCACCCGAAAAAGCATGTAATACAGGCTACACAAGCCGATAATGCACTTTCTCACACTGCTATGTCCAAACATACACACAAAGAGGACCAATCGGAAAAACACCCTAACAGCTGCTGATTTCTCCACGTCTGCTCTTTCCGTTTACTGCTGGCAAAGCCAACTGGACACTGCCGTAACGCTTCACGTGCTGTAGGGAACAGGGAGTCCAGCAAGGCAAACCCCGTTAACAGCAGACTCTGGAAGTCAGCAGGCATTAATCAGTGCGGTGCCGGCCATGCCGTAGGGGCTTCCCTTAAGGGGAAGAGGGACCACAGCGGTCGAACAACTAACCTCCGTCGCTACAGTGCCCTCCAGCTTCAGCTGTTGATTCCGCCTGCTTCTCCATTCTGGCATTATACTTGAATGCGCAGAAATGGTAACATGATAAGTCGTGACAGGGTCTGTTACAGCCTTTCCTCTCTCGAAACATATAGGTCGCTGGATAATCGTTAGTTTGCTCTGGCATGTGACACAGCCAACTGCAGTCAAACGCCGCTTTCCGCTTCATTATTGCCAACAGCCAACCGTAATGAAAATAAGACGGCACACAGATCATATCCATCCTACCCTTCTGAAATCCCACAGCTACGAGCGGGGGGGGGGATCAACACACTATAAATGTCATTTATGCAACTAAGAAATCAATTTCAGTTCTAAGTATTCAGGTGCCAACAAATATACCTGTGCATTTAAGCATCTCTTTTTATTATACTGATATGTACTGTTGTATTTCATCCAGTATAGAAACAGGCCTTGGTGCTTCAGTAGCGAGCATGAGAATGAAAGGCAAGTATACAGTGCAAGCAGTGGAGGACTCACTGTCTGTGCAGTGTGGTGGCTGGGCTGGTGCTGGAGCTGTCCGTCCGGTCCAGTCTCTCCCTGTCTTTCTCCCTGTCCACTGGGGCCGATCCACAGGAGAGTCCCCGTGAGAGCCTGGTGTGCACACGCCGGTCCCGTGCCGGCACCGGGGGAGGGGGAGGTGGGCCGGTGCTGGCATTGCTGTTGTGGGAGTGGGCCGCGTGGCTGGGTGTGGAGACTGCGGGGTTCTGGTGGACCGACCTGCCGGGCTCCGATGCACGGGGCTGGCGGTCTAAGCGGAGATCCTTGTTTTCTTGGCTCAGCCGGTCCAGCTGGACCTCCAGCTCCTCAATCCGCCGCCTCTGAGTTTCCAGGAGCTTCTGCTGACTCTCAATGATGTTGTTGAGCTCAAGAAGGTACTCAACAGCCCTGTTGGGGCTCTCCGGGCTGCCCTGACCTGCGTCCATGGTCAGGGGCCTCGCACCTGGCTAACCGCAGAAGCAATTACCCAGGATGGCTCTGAGAACGTGTCCCCCCCCCCCACTGAGAGCAAGTGGGGGGGAGAGGACTATCAATGAATGGTCTGACAAAGGTGGGTCACCGATCTGTTTTTCCCGCTTCTCTCCCTATGAGTTACGGTGGAATAGAAAACATCCAGTTTACACTGTCTCAACTGTTAAGAATTAAATGTTCTTGCTGAGATAGAATCCATAAAGAAAGGAATTCTACGTGTGTGTGTTTCTGTGTGCGGGAACTGGTGTGGTTCTTTCACATGTAACCTGCATGTAACCAAAAATGCGGTCCAGTGAAGGGAATCGTCGATTGTTCAGGAGGATGGAGACAACAGTGTTATGAGGAAGGACATCATAGCCTGTCAAAGTCTATCACTTTTGAAATATACTATGTATTTTGGGGGGGGGGGGGGGATTAGGGGATTCCTGTATGTCAGGAGGGGGGCTGATTGACAGCCGGGGAAAAGACAGCAGCTAATAACCCTTCACTTGCTTCTCTTCTACTCCTCAGAATTTATTTCATTGGCCATGTTTTCGAAAGGCCACCAAGACAGGCAAGGTCAACAAAATCAATTCACGAGAAACTGGCTCCAAATGTCTGAGGGAGCGTCAGTAATCCAGATAGAGGTGAGATTTATTTCCGTCTATAGGTGCCTCTGCGGTATCTGTTCATGTAGTGGCTGCTTCTTTATAAAGTAAAACTGTGGTTGTTCTGTTTGGCTAATGAATGCCAATCAATGAATCCGTTGAGCAAAAAAATCTAAAGCAAACACTCAGCCTTCCATCCCATGGAGGGGGGGTGGGACGAGAATAAGGAGTATGAAAGAAGAAATGCGTAAAAAAAATCCAGTCGGAGAGAATGCGAGCTACACATGTCCATAGTAACAAATGGCTGAGCATCTCCCAAACTTCATCTCCATCAGAGCAAAGCCATCTTGTTCTACATCCATCGTTTGTGCAAATTCTCCATTCCTGTCTGCATCCGCACACGTCCTCCTGTTGTGATCCCCCCTCTGCAGCTGACCACAATGTGCTCCCCTTAAAGGTTACTCACTTCAGTTTTCTAATCTGCAAGGCACGCACGCACGCACTCACACGCTCTCATCCTCTCACACACACACTCACACACACACACACACACACACACACTCACTCAACTCCCCCCAGAATCACCCATTGCCTTATTTCTTGGACATACACACTCATCATCTCCCTTATGTTAACTTACAAAAAAATTATTTGTTCGCAGTGCACATCGCTTTCTCTCCGGTTTTCATAACACTAGGCTCTGAAAAGGTCCCATTTCTCTCCTTTCTCTTCGAACGACTCATCAACATTCCTTGAATCCTCCGTGCTGATTATTCCTTTTCTTTACCTATATCTATTAATTCCGTATATGCTTAAATAGTAGAACACTGATCAGATGCCCAAAAATAAATGAAAAATAATATTAGATAAAGCAACGATATCTTTTCCAGTCCCCCTCGTTTGCTCCTCCGCGTAACACCTGCTTCCACCCTGGCAGGCGCTGCGGAGATGGAGAAACGACGAATAGGTGGGCAATAAGAATGAACAACAAACCAGAAATTCTTCAACTGCTGTCAAGATGTCTTGTATAATTTTTCTCCTCGGTCGTTCCAGAGCAGTCTTCTTAACTCTTCTGCTGGTATCCACTTCAAACGTCAGTTTTTATCGGGATATCCCCGCTCCGACGGCCGAATGCGGCTCTCGGACGGTGATTCAGCTTGAGGAAACGCCAGCTATTGAACGGCGAAGGCAAAGCAGCGCTGTAGTCCGTGCTCTTCAAATACATGCAGATTAAACAAAAATACATATGAAAATATATATTTATATAATTAAGCTGTCATTATAGAATCCCAAACAGACTTGGGTCGTTTCCCCATAATTATTACGGACTAATTATAAAACTGTTCTTGCAGATTCAATTTATTTTCCATTAAGGAGGTAATTGGGTAAATCATTTATGCATTAAAAATATTAATACATATATGCTCCGGTTAATCATGCTGTCTTTACAAATGATGCATCGTTTCTAAATATATATTTCAGTATATTCGTCATATGATATTCACTTCTTTCTTTGCGCCAGTATTTCTTCATGCGTATTTCCACGATGCTCTATCCGAAAGAGATGAAAGTCAAAGTCGTCCCACAGTCGCTAAAGGTATCGGATCCATACTTGGGGGAAGCGGAATTTGCGAGGCAGATTCCCATCCCCGCCCGTCGGCTCCTGCTACTGCACCTGCCGCCCCCCTCCGCCATTCCATTCCGCTGCGCCGCAGAGCGCGAGAGCGCGCGTCAGTCAGTCAGTCGCTTGAGCTGGCTCGCGGTTCCGCCGTGAGCGTGTCTGACTGGTGCGCGGGAGACGCGCCGGCAGATTCTACGCTGGTCTCTGACTCGGCGGAGAAGCGCCGCTTCCTCTTATCCAGCGATATGACGTTAAATGGCGAAGCAGCTATAACTGGATATTGCTAGGAAACCAAGCTGCCGCATCGGCCATTTTGGACCTAACGACGGAGGACTTTTAATTGAACGTACAGCTTCGGACTGAGCCAAAATGGCCAGTGCGGGTCGTTTATCTTTCTGTCTCCCTGCCACCCGTCTGCCCAAAGGAACTTTCTAATTGAAATTTAAAAATTCATAACACTTAGTATTATTTAGTATTAATGATTGAAAAGTACTGAAGTTTCCTGAAAATTGGTATATGTTTTTACTTTAAATCTTTTTAGATGAAATCTATTGGCTATTTGATAGGCTTCCTCCATTATTTTTTAAAAATTAAAACCATATTAATTAGTTGCGTGCCAGTATATAAGAATTTGTTGAGCTGCCGACGCTATTGTGCATATTTTCTCACCTGTGTTGAGAAAAACCTACCCTCTGCCCATGTGAAGGGAAGCATCAGCTTTGAATTTGATGGTCAGTTAGACATACAAAGCTGATTGATTGACCATTTAAATTTCAAATGTAGTTTCACTCCATGTAGATCTGGAAGCCACTAAGGTAGTGTGGTTCTCCCTTTAGTTACCTAACCGGTTTCTCTGTGTGATTCAGTTTAACTTGTTTTACTGGCCAAATTTGCACTACGTAAGCATTTAATACACAATATTCAAAACAAACTGAGTAATATAAACATGTCAATAAAAGAGCATGTCATGTTTTTTGTTCTACACAAAGAACTATGCAAAACGTTTAAAATTAAAATGTTTTAAAGCCTTTTTTTCTGGACACTATGTACACATAATACAATATAAGTATGTGTATGCAATATAAACTAACAGGGATTTCTTCTGTTCTTCAGAAACTTACTGATACCTTGTTGGATGGCTTAGAAAACTGCTTCAGTTCCCAAACCTGTCCTCAGGGGCACCCAAGACATACCATATATTAATGAAATTATAATTAATTAATTTAATTTGTCTTTTTTTTTATAAAAAAAAAAAGACATTGAGGTATTGATTAGGTGCTATGCTAGTCAAAAACTACAAGAGTGTAGAGGTTTGGAAATGGCAAAGCTGAGCTTTTATAGGCAATATTATGGTTTTACACCAAAATAAAGATCATTTGAACATGGTTTTCTTTGACTGCCTTAGACTTTTGCACAGTACTGTACAATTACAGCTGCTGGAATATTATGAACATTCCTTGTCTAGGTATGGAATTCAGTGGAATCCAGGTCAATCCCTCCCTTGATTTAGGATTTGTATTGTTAGCAGGTTTGGTTTTGAGGTAAAGTACTGTGTTCTACACTCCCTGTATCTGTCATACCTTAAAGGAGAACATGGTTCCCCATAAACCTTTTTATCTACTGCGACATGAGCACAACCTCTGGCAGCCAGGAGTTCTTCTGTCAGCAAGTTCCATTCCCCATCCTTTGCTCACAGATCCTGCACGTGGTCATCATTTCAGTTTGCTCACCATTTTTCACTATGCATAAGTTGGCATTTGTAGACCGAAAACATTTCATTTGATTTTCTTGTGTGAGTTCCTTTCAGTCATGGTGTGTTTGTGATTAAAGTGAAGGTACTAATTGTGCTGATGTGTGCTAGTACTACAGTAGTAGGTCACTGTTAGTACTTTTGACTCTTGCTGGAGTTAAGCTCCTGGTATTGCACAGCTTTATGAAGGTATAGATATATGTTTTTCTGTCTCTTTCTGTTTTTTGAATAATGATAATTCAGACTGTAACTGTTTACAGCTAAAATTAGGGCTTTTCCTGCCCATATTGATTCATTTGTGTTTTTTTAGGAATCTCTACCCACAACCCCTGTGCAGACCTTCAGTCTTCCCATGAACGCCTGTTGGAAGTAAAAATATGGCACCCAAGTATCTAGCTGCCTGGCACAACCTCAGGGACAGTAAAAGTTATGGTTTAATAAAAACATTTTTATTATTTTTAGCTGATGTCATCAACATTTTCTGTCTCTCTCTGCACACCCACTAGACCTTATGCATTGCAAATCCTGAGTAGTTTTGCAGTGAATGTCATGTCTTCCAGCAGCTTTACGGTGCATACTCAGTGCATCGCTTCCTCACTGTGAGTGCCACCATCTGGTTTCTCTTCAGCAGTGATCCGAAATCATCTTCTATTGAGGTGGCAAAATTGGGATGGAAATGAGCTCGCATTGCAAGGGCACTCGGGGGGCCCTTCAAATGCACGGGGTGTTGGCACTGCAGGCCGCCTGGATGCTGACATGCTGAGCCAGCATGCTAGGCCTCTGCTTCTTGGAGCTTGTTACTCCTGCTCTAAACGCGTTCAAAGACAGTGACGGCTTCCATTCAGTCTACTTCCTATGTATCTGTCAAGATAAAGATATACGAAAGGAAATCAGTCTGCCAGGGGCTAGTCTCCCATTTAGGGGCAGCATTTCCCAATCTGGTCTTCGGAGACCCCCGTAACCCTTATGAGACCACCTCCTGGGGGTGGGAGGGGCCAAAAACATGGACTGTCTGGGGGGTCCCCAAGGATCAGATAGGGAAACATTGATCTAAGGTATTCCCCTGCTTTTACCCTGTGCCAACTCTGGCTAGGACGAAGAGTGAGAGGATGGATGGATGGAACATACAGTATGACAATAACAGTCCACTTATCTCCCAACATTGCAGGGCAGTGGGACCCCACAACATGCACACAACCAAGGCCAATTCAGAGATACCAATTGTCTTTGGCTTGTTGAAGGAAACTTACGCGACAGTGGGAGAATATGTGAACTCCACACACAAAATCCCAACCCTAGAAGTTTTAGGCAACAGTTCTATCCCCCAAGCCACATGACAAGCAAATGATATGTATGTGGAAGAAGAACTGATGCACTAGGTTTGCGTCTCCTGTTCATTCCCCTCCCCCCAAGATTCCACCACCTTGTTGTCCAGATCTGTGCTACCCTCAAGCATACTGCATTCTGCTCTGCATTGATCCAGCATCCTTCTCTACCTCCCACATATTGTCCCCTCTGTGCACCTCCACCACTGTGGTTTGAGGTAGACAAGACAAACAGCTGAGCTGATACAGAAGAGAAAGAGACAGAGAGAGAAGTGAGAGACAAGAGTGAAGAACTGTCTGAAATTACTATCTATTTTGCTGTTTGTTTATTAGAGGTTACAAACACTGTCATAATGCATTGCGTATTATTGACTAAATATTCAACTAAAGTCTATACTGCATATTGGATTGTATTATATCAGATGTGCCTGCATAGGATAAAACAATTTGTTTCTCAGTACTACCTGTGCATACGGCACAGAGATTCATTCATCTCTGCTACTCTCAGCTGGATCCCTACTAACAATGGGCAAACTGGTACTTAAAAATGCTTTGTGTGTTTCTGTGCCCAAATGCTTTCTTTGTGAGAGTCGCCTCAGTCTCAGGCACAGGGGGAAACTGTGTTCAGGACTGGTGAAGAAACAGGAAAAATCTCACAGTGCAGGAGAGGCTGTGTTGCCGTTGTGTGCAGCAAGGCATAGTGCTCCACTTCCTAACGCAGAAGCCAAAACAGACAGGGAAAGGATGTAAAATGGCAAAAATAGGGGAGTGAAAAGCAAGAAGGAGATGTGAATTCTGGTTCTCCCACACAGCGGTCTTAATTATTCAGCTGCAAAAAGTGATTCACTCTCGTTCATTCTCTCTATCATCCTTTCAGCTTAGTGGCTGCAGTGTGGAACATTTTTCTCTGGCAGCATTTTCTGTTCTTATAAAAGTCAGAAGCGTTCCTGAACTACTTTGATTATTTACACTCTCATCCAAGGTCTGCTGGTTTTCCTTCTTGCTAAAAACAGAACTATGAAGAAGCATGGCTTCCTCAACATGAGGTCTCACTGGCAAGCTGACTGGACACAAGAAATTTTGGTGCCATGAATTTCTGAAGTGTTTTCTTCATGATGCGGTGGCTTATCTGGCTTCGGAGGGAATCTGTGTCCCCACAATGTACTTCAATGCCTTCTAGAGTTGCCTTCAATTTATCCATCTCCCACTGGGAAGGATGTCGGGGGGGGGCACATGCTCACATTTCAGGTAGCCTTGGTGGTAGGCAGTAGGCACAGCGTCGTCACCTAGGCCTTCCGGCTTGCCCCTGTCGCACAGTCTCAGGGTCTGCTCTGGTGAGGCAATTCATAATCTTCCATGATGTCATTGGGACTCATGGCAATCTTCCTCCTTAAGAGATGAATAGCTGTTCATGGTAGACCATGGTATCACATCAATATCCAAATGGATTATGTAATTGTCTCTAACACCTCCCCCCTGCTCCCAGCTCAGTCATTCTCGTGACTCCAAATGTCCGTGCTGCTCATCTGAGGTTAGTGAGGGGATTCGCCTTCCCTGCAGCAACTGCCTGCTGTTTCTCGTGCCCGTTTCCAATGTTACTTTTTATGTCAGGATTGAGTCCAGTTTTATCTGACAGCCTCCTGTCTGTAATTACGAGGCCGCAGGCCGCATTAGCTATGCAGGAATTTGCTTTCCAAAAGCGCTCTCATGTTTGGAGCCCTCCTGCATCAATTCTCCTCACTTTTTTTTCCATCGGGGGGCGGGGGGGGGGGGTGGGATAGCTTGTCCTGTATGTCCTTCCCCTCCTGCTGTTCATGTCGTAAATGCTGGACACAGTGCCCCCCCACCCGCCCATACATGTTCACTTCTATCTGCCTTGCAAGCATACTGTGATGCACAAGCATGCAAGTTACCATGGGATTCGGAAGCAGGGAGGGGTTTTCGAGGAATAAGAGCACAGAGGAACTGAATTTAGTGCACAACAAAGCGGGTTCAGAAGGACCGACTTGTCACTCACAGGGGTGATTTACACGACTGCGTCTGCAGCCAGCAAATGAAAAAGCGCTTTAGAGGCAGTCGGGGAAGACAGCAGAAAATGAATACGATTTAACGTTGGCTCAGAGTGATCCTGCAAACCTTCCGGAGCTCCATCATCTCAGCAGCAAGATGCACATGACGTTCCAATGCACCGGAGTCTCCCTTTTTATCTTGCACTTGCTAATTAATTTGAAATACATCCACTATGGTTGTAGGTGTGTGTTGGTCAAACAGCATATATGTGGATCGGGTGGGGGGGGGGCTGCGGCTCAGACACACTGCAGGGAGGTGGTGGGGGGGGGTGCCTTACAGCAGCACAAGGGAGGGACTGTAAGTTTAGCCTGCTTGGATGCTGCTCCTGACAGGCCCAGAAGCTGCCGCCTCCTCCCTCATCCACCTAGGGGCTGGTTGGGTGACCTAGAACAGGTGGGGGGGGGGGGGTGATGGAGGGATGAGCAGAGAAGAGGCCTGGGGACCTAGAAGAACAGGTTCTAATTCATCTCCTATCTCTTCAGAATCCAGCTACGTCAGCCTGTCCAGGGCACGTCTGCCGGCCTCCACCATAATCTCAGAGCAACAGGCACATCTAATAAAAGTTCATGGTAACTCAGGTCTGGATTCCTCCCCCCACTCAGTGTCTGAGAAGTTCACATGTTCTTCCAGCATCACGCTGGTGTCCTTCAGGCACTCCATGCTTCCAAGACGTGGGATCAGGTGTTTTGGCATTAGCCGTGCGATGGCCTGGCATCCTGGCAGGGCGTACCCCTGTCTCGTGCCCAGTGCTGCCTGCATTGTGCTGCAAAGTCACTAGGGTGTTCTCCATGTCACCATACTATCCATCTTGGATGGGTAAAAATGCATTCGTACATTTTTTGAAATACTAAGTCTATATTTAAATAGAAGATGCATTTATTGTCATGGCAGTAGACGTGATGTTGCGAGGGAGATGCCAAAAAATGCAAACACAAGACCTGAGAAGTCAACAGAAACGTGCCAAAATGATCACCTTCATAATAAAACAACCTTCTAATCGGCATTACGATTTGTGTATACGTGCATGACTACCGCGGTAGTTTTTATTGATTCTTACATTCATATGGACGTTGGATTGTGAGTGCCTGGGGGGGGGGGGGACACATTTCCAGCTTGTCAGTTCTTCCTGGTAAGCCTGGGATGTTTGTAGCTCAGTCGGAGAATATGGCCTGGGATTAGGGTCTCACACTGTGGGGAGGACGTTACCCTGCCTTCTGAGCAGCACTACAGACAGTTTGTTTCCTGTCCTGACTCCCTTGCAACATCACGCTACGTATATGATCACTGGAGATGTTGTAACCCTGGAAACTGTAAGAATCGTCGTCCCATTCTGAGGACATTCTGCCAGGGCTTCGTTCTGTACGCTTTTGTAGCCGGTCTGATGTTTCCTGCGGCACTGTCTACCCTGCGCGGCAGTGAAACCCGCTACGCTGTTTCACAGACATGCCAGCAGGTTTTAAGTGCTAATGGTTCGTTTTCCAGAGGTCTGGTGTTCCCTCCTCGACACTCTTTCACACTTTACTTGCTCCAGTTTACTTTTTGCAAACGTAAGACGACGCTATTTGTCATTTCAAGTGTCCGCTGACATCTGAGGCATCTGAGGCTCCGAAGGCCCAGAAGTGAGATAATGCCTCACAATGAGGAAATACCTCATTACCAGTACAGCGGTGTCCCCCTCTCCTCCAGAGCTGAGCTCACTGTACTGTACCACATATCCAGCACAGTGCACTGTCTGTACTTCCCTGCATCGCTCCCCCGAAGAGCCTCCCACTACAGCAGGGACTTGTCTTAGCAAAGTATAATTAGCGGGAGCAGCTAGTAGAAGGAAAAGGAGATACAAATCTGCAGCCGTCACTGGGAGATAGAGGCCCTAGCAGTGGCCCACATGCCGTCGCTTCCTTTCACACGTTTTGAGGAATATGTGCCAGGTACTGATGTGGGGCCAACACGAGGACCGGCCGATAGCAACGCTGAGCTGAGTTTTGACTTAATGCTGCGGTGTTTCCACGGCAATACTGTGTGGGAGCCACATTTCGACACCCGGAGGTCTGCACCACTGCGTCTGCTCCGGCTTTCCGCAGACCACGCATGCTCCAACAAAAGCTGAGAAAATATGAACCCCGCAGAAAGGTTAAGGGAGTCTAGTGCAGACAACGATGACAAAGTAAGCATTCGGGGCCCAGCCTGGGGGACAGGCCACAGAAACGCCCGTCCTCTGGGAATGGAGAGAAAGACCCACCTGTCAGCAAGGCCTGGCTTGTCTCTTTCTTGGGGTTTGCCTTGTCTGGGATCGGCTGCAAGTAGTGATGTGGCGTGCCTGCCTGTGCAAATGGACACGCTCCAGGCAGCTCGAGAAGTCGTGTGTGTGTGTGTGTGCGTGTGTGGGCACACGTGTGGTTTGTGTGCGGATATTGGATGCTGCTGCTTAAACCCCCTCATGCACGTTCGTACCATTGGAGGGAGCTGTGTTCTCCTGACGGTCTGTAAATCAGCACATGCGATCGTGAGAGTGAGTGGGCACATTTGTGTGGGCGTGTGCTTGTTATATTATCCAGAATCTCTGCTTTTATTATCTATGTATATTACATACATACATGACTGTGTGAGTAATTTTCAGCTCAAGTTACCCTTTTCATGACATGTAATTACTTTATTTTACAAACATCCATAAATTAATTTCTTTATTGTCTAACCTCTCTGCATATCTTCCTGCAGTGCCTACGTGACATAGTGTAAAACAAATTATTTAGTAGCAGCGAGCTTTAGCATAATGAGGATTTGTCATGGTTTGTGGAGATTTATGAGGTGTTATTGAGGGCTATACTGCGAACCGATCTGTTTATCCATTATACATGAGCGAGTCCATTACATCTCCAGAGGCGATAAGTGGAGGAGAAAGAGGGGAATGTACAGGAGAAAGGAAGACATACAGGCAAAGATGCTAAAGGGAAGTATGAACCTCAGAATTGGAGGGAAAGAGAGCAAGGAGAGACGAACGAAGCAGCGCATCAAAGTGTGGGCTGTATTATTTCCAGGTGAATATTTTGGTGATAACTTTTTCATCAATACTACAGAAGATAGAACAATTTATAGACGTCGCACATTTGCCATTGACGTCCCCTTCCTCTTGTGCAGGATGTTCCCCCCCATGAGACGTCTCAGCACGTCATCCATAAAAATAGAGTGTCGAGTGTGATGATTGTGAACCTGTGGGTGACGCATGTTGTCATATGTAGCATCTATGCGTTCTGACTCCTCACAAAGGTTTTACAGCAGGTGCTGTACAAGAAGGTTTTTTTTTTTGGGGGGGTAATCAAATACATGGACAATAAATCTGCGTTGACCTTTCCCCGTAATAAATAGAGTGAGACAGTTCAATATCTCATTTTATTGTTGCAAGATCTGCTGACTGTATGATCATTTTGGCTGGAGGGCGAGAATCAGGACGTGGTGATAAGGACACAAGAGGCAGCTCATTCTTCACAACAGAAATACCACAGTGGCTTTAAGTCCACATCACACTTCTTTAGTCTTCTGACAAAATAAACAGCAACAGTTAATCTTCCAATTATATACTTTTCTAGCCCGAAAACAGGGCTGCCTGAGCCTCAGAGGATCATTAAGTGCTATTTAGACAGCTGTCAGCAGTCATCCCAAAAAAGGCAGTGCAATCTGCAATTCACTGCCTGCTCTGAGACTGGGAAACAGCAACATCCACATTTCCCTGTGTAACACTCCCACATAAATTAATTAAATGCACTTGACAGTCAGGGCATACTGCTAAATGGTTTATCTAGGACCATCTGAAAAGGTACAGATAGACATTTACATAAAATTGTCTTGCTATGTATCTACTGTAGCATTATAGGGATTTATCATTCAACATACAATGTTCGGTAACTCCAATTGATCCTGGCATGGGGGGGCATACCTAGAGGAAACCCCATCATGATGTGGAGAGAGCCCAAGAAGGGACTCGAACCCTGGACCCAGGTATGTGAAGCAACAATGCAGTACATTGCACCACTGCACCATCCCTTGTTCTTATAATGTAAAATAGTAAAATCTTTGAATAATAGAGTAATGGTAAAATTCTATTCATTTTCAATTGGGAGAATATAATTCAAGACCAGGTTTTTGCCTTGTAAACGATTACACTGGAGATTGCCCACTGAAGTTAAGCTTGTGTGAAAAGCATGCAGAAAGGAAACAATGGTGTTTTTCCTCTCCTGGCAACATATTCAGTTACTCAGACACATCACCTACCTGGGACATATTTATATAACTTTTCTCAAATGCAGCAGAAGGTCCGATGTAATTTGGGGGATGCACAGGATTTGTGCATTTGTGCATCCCCCAAATTCGATCAGAACTTCTGCTGCATTTGAGAAAAAAAATCAAGAGAATGATAAAAGAATTTTTATCTAATTTTATTTCGTATGTTAACCACCAACAGCCTAAAAAACAAATAGATGTTAGAAGTCAGCATCTGCAGATAGGATGTAGGTGGACAATTTATCGTAATTATACCCTGAGCGATAGAAAAATTACTTACTAAGTGCCTTTTACAGATAAACAGAAATCTTCTGACTTTGGGATATACAAAAGCTCATCCAAACATAATTGTTACTGATTGTATGCCATGTGCAGTACCTTCAAAAACAGGGCTGTGCCCCAGGGGGCGCCAGTTCCACCTGATGCAGCTCAGTTCAGTTCATATTTTTTTCTGGTCTCCAGAGTATCCTTAAAATCTTGAGACCGTTTTTTGTCATTTTTGTTAAGATCCAGAATGTTATTTTTTGTAAAAGGAAAAAGGGAAATGTAAATAAATTTCTACAAGGTTTAACCCTTTTGTTCAGTCCAGTACACTCCCACATACATTTAGAGAGGTCCAGGGGCATCTGAAATGGGAAGGGGGGGACCCCAATATTGGCAGACACCCCCTCCCCCAATCCTCTCACTCAGTTAAAATGTATTACTATTAGAGAACACTTGATTAGGGTTATTAGAGAACATTTGATTGTTCAAAAACTTGCTGTTTTACTCTGTTATAATTTAAGTCAAGCATAATTCTCTGTGGCTTTTACAGGTGTTAATAATCCCCAGCACACGTTGCTACTGGCAGGTATATTTAGATGGAAAAGGTAGGCCAGTGCCCCCCCACCCCCAACCTGTTTATACGGCTTCTGTCTTGTTCTAGTTTGCATGGTAGAATATTTCAAAGCAGGCAGGTCCTCTTCTGGACATCAGCCAGTCCCGGTGGACAGAGCAGCATTTTGATCCAAGTCCAATTTATCATAATCACTGAAATATACAGCTCAGCAATGCACTGCACAGCCCCAAAACCATCCACAAATCCAAATGCAGATGGATGTGGTAGTGGTCGGGAGCCACACAAGGCGTTCTTACAGGCAGTAAGCATCTCAGTGTTACACAGTGCTGATGAGCTGAATTCTCACAGTTATTCATTAAGAGCAGAGGCCTTTGCACAGAAGGGGTGCAGGGGTCTGGCTGTCCATTGCATCTCGGATTAAGACATTCCGGGCCAAAATGTGGAGCTGTCCATGGTTGTGAAGCTGCTGCGGTTGGAGATGGCGCTATCCAGTTGCACCTTGTTAGCAGAGTCCCTCACGACCTTCAGAAAACATCTTGAGTCCTGCTTCAGGGACAACCTGCCAGTGACCCTCCCTGGCTCTCCGCCTTCATTGACTGTTTCAGTAAAAAGGTTTGATTTGCCGCTAGTGGATGATCTTGTTTTTTGCACTTAGCCTGATTCCTTTCAAATATTCTTGTGGTATTTGAATAGCTTTTCTGGTTTTAGGTTATAGCAATGCTTTGCATAGCTTTTCTCCCTTAATACTATTTTAAATTTAGTGGTGTCAGGGTCAGCGCCTGTCAAACCCAGTCCTATGTGTTCAGTCCCCCTTTGGCCAGCAGGTGTTGCTGGCCGTCCTGTTCCCTCTGTCTTCATACTACTCCCTAGTGTTTTCCCTCTTCCCATGCCTGCTGCATAGCTCACTGGGCTGACCCTGTAGCACCAAGGCTCTAACCTTGCAGTCAGGGGATTGAGGTCAGCCTCACTTGTTTTGTTTTCTAGTGTTTCAGTTTTGTTTATCCTATTTGTGTCCGGTTTAATTCTGTTATGCTCGTGTTTGTGTTAGTGTGCATTTCCCAGTATGTAGTTAATGTTTCCTAGGTTTGGTATTAAAGTTCCCTGGTTTCTGTGCTTGGTAATTGTTAGTGAAGTTTCTCCACCTGTGGCCTATTTCCCTGTACTGTGCTCATTGGATAATTGTCTTGATGATTCACCCCTGCCTTTTGTTAGTCCTTGTTATTTGTGTATTTAAATGCCTGCCTTTGTCCTGCTCCTCAGTCTGCCATTGTGAAATGTCATGGTGTAATGTTGCCCTGTGTTTGGTCCTCGGTCTGCTCTCTGTGTTTGGTCCTCGGTCTGCTCTCTGTGTTTGGTCCTCGGTCTGCTCTCTGTGTTTGGTCCTCGGTCTGCTCTCTGTGTTTGGTCCTCGGTCTGCTCTCTGTGTTTGGTCCTCGGTCTGCTCTCTGTGTTTGGTCCTCGGTCTGCTCTCTGTGTTTGGTCCTCGGTCTGCTCTCTGTGTTTGGTCCTCGGTCTGCTCTCTGTGTTTGGTCCTCGGTCTGCTCTCTGTGTTTGGTCCTCGGTCTGCTCTCTGTGTTTGGTCCTCGGTCTGCTCTCTGTGTTTGGTCCTCGGTCTGCTCTCTGTGTTTGGTCCTCGGTCTGATCCCTGGTTGTATTGCCCTTATGGTTTTCGTAGCTTGATTTAGTATTAAGTTCTGGTCTCGTTTTCTGACTTCTCATGGTCCTTTGTTTTGTTTGATTTCCAGTGTTCTCTACTTCCCTTAAATACTGTAAATCCCTTTTTCTTTTGGGGCTGCAGGTGAATCGCCACATCCTTACCTGCCTGCACTATGCCCCGAGTCTGTGACAAGTGGTCACTCAGTGGATGCTCTAAGCTGGCTCCTTCACAGACATACTGTATGCTCACGATGTATTAACTGCATGACCTTGACAAAAGATTCTGCTAAATAAATGCAAACGTAAACATGCTGAACGGACAACAACCTTCTCAATGAACTTTCATGTGGCCACCACAGTAAGTTTTTTTAACAGTAATATCAGAGAATGAGAAACATATTAGTAGATTGAAACAATCCAGCAATGAGAAACATTGATGAAAAATGTCCATTGGTGTGAATGTGGAGTTTGTATGACTCCTGGTGTCATTCTAGATACTGAAATTCCTTCTAGCAGGCAAAGGACATACACTTAGGCTAATTAGTGTCTGTAAATTTCCAGTAATGTACTGTACCTTGTGCTCTATGTTAACTGCTATAGATTCCAGTCCCCCCCCCCCCCCCCCCCCCAACTTCCTACCCACACAACCAAGTATAGGATAAGCTGCTAGAAGACAAATGGGGTGAGTCTACCTACTCAACACCATTAACCATGTGTAAATGAACATGCTAAAAATGTGTTTAGAGTGATAATTTAGTCCAAAGAACATTATTGTATGTAGGGAAAACATTCCAGTATTTCATCTAGTACTTGACGTTTGCGCTTTTCCCCGTTGGCATAATATAAAAAATGCATTAAAAAGTAACATTCCTCCCATCTCTCTTGTATTTTATTTAAGGCACATCTCACTTCTCAGACCCCATGAGCAGCATATTATCTACAGCTGCTAAATTAATGCAGAAGTGTGTTCATAAATCGGGACCTGAGGTTTAATTTGTACAGCAGGGGATAGAATATGCATGTCAAAGTATGGATTAAGTTAAATATATCGGGTGCTTCTCACCAAACCTGCGGTAGCATCCCACAGTAACAACAGTGTCAGCAGTGCCAGAGTAAGAATGACATACATGTAGCAAGGACAGAGTGCGCCCTCTGCTGGATGGTGGTGAACTTTTCTTCCTTTCCACAGAACACCCTGCCTCAAGGTCTTAGGAAGACCTTTCCACTACCAATGGCATTTTGATAGATGACAAACATGCAATAAACTGACTCACTCTGAGCTCAATATTAAGTAAACGTTTTAAATGAAATGAAATAGTCCATTCCAGCCTAGACACAGGTCAGAGACACACAAACGCCCAACTGTTTTTAACTATTTTATTTCAGCAATTGCATTTATCTTGTCAGTTTTCAAAATTCCCTGTTTATGCATTCAGAAACATAACAATAATAATATAACAAGTTTACTCCTAGAACAAAACTGTACACCTGTATTTATAGTGATATTTATATATACATACAGCCATAGACACCAATGTCAATGTGACCACCGGCTCAAATACAAGGTCAAACCTGTACAGAAATAACTCTAGAGGAGAGAATTCCCCAATTCTCTGCTGGGAAACGTAACAGTCGCATAACTCTCTTCACTTATGAGCCGAACGCAATTAAACCTGCGTGCAAAGTTGGCGCGTCACTTCTTAATACCAAGTGAGAGTGCATTCTTTCTTAAAAACTCAGGTGTGATTTTTCATTAGCTTTCTGCTTGGCTTGCCAAGCAATAAACAGATTTCAATACTTTCAGGGCATTAGTATGTGATTAAAATATTAGGTGTTAGTTTTGACGTCATTTTTTCCCCCCCATAAAATTCATAACAGGAGAGAAATTTGTTCACAGTGAATAGCATTAACTAATAATAATCATTCTTATTATTAGTCAGCAGACAGAGGAGAACAGTGACTAGTTGTAGCCGGAACCTTAAACTACGGTTGGGTGTCATTAAAGTCAGGCTCTATTTCCAGCTTTAACGATAGCGGGGCAGAGCCGCTGAGGCCTGAACCGGCCCAGCCATGAATATGGGCTTTGGAAGCATGCATGTCATTCCACTAGTGCTTTGGGGCTAAAGGGACACTCCTGCTAAGCAGGGGTTCCACAGCTACGAGGAGTTCCATCAGCAGCTTTTCACGTCAGGCAGGCAAACCTTTAGCAGCTCTCCATTCCACTCATAGGGTCTGTGAGACAGGTAGCATGAGGTATATATATATATATACATATATACTGTGTATATGCGAAGCTGCAGAGAACTAACGCAAGGCTACTTTCAATGCATGTTTTTTTTGGCTGCAATAATATCTAAATGAATATCAAAGCCAGGGTATGTACATGAACAAGACACAGGCTGATCTGCATGCACCTAAACACTGACGTGGGTTTGACGCTCCAAGTGTGCAACTTACGGGCCAGATCGGCGACGGGCTGCACCGTGCAACATTACAATATGCGACAGCAATGTTAATCGGGATGTGTGTTTGTGTGTGTGTGTGCATGCGTGTGCGCGCGCACTGTATTGTGCAAAGTGCTTGAGCAGGACATTTGAGGAACCAGAGAAATACACCTTTTGCAAACATCACCGTTCCTCACATGCCCCATTGTGCAGTGCTTGTATTTTGTCTCACTATTCTGGGCACATCTGGTTGATGAGTTTGTTCCTGAACTAGCACTGTGCCATTTCTATGAACTGCATCCACTGTTAACAGGTTGGCTAGAGCACAGAGACAATTATCCAGCATGAATCTGATGTTACACTAGTGACCATCCGCTGCAAATTCCTGTCACAGCAAGACCGGCAGTGATAATATATTGTAGAGCACACTGCCAGTTTTGCTGTGAGAATGAGAGTTCACACAAAAAACCTTGTTACTGAAAGTGACACTCCTCCGGAGCAGCTCTACTGCTGCATTTCTGTAAGACACAGTAGTTTTGGTAACACTTTACTTGAAGGGCATAAATAATGTAGTAGTACACTCTTACTTAATGTATTAATTAACCAGAAACTAAATGTTATTTATGTTTTGATCCCATTGCTTCTTCATCATTAATCAATCATAATAGTTCATGAATTTCATGCATTTCCTAGATTTGTTCATGATTGGTACTTGAGTAGTAACTGAGTTACTAAGTTGCTTGCGCCCCCTTGAGTAAAGCGTTGCCGTCGTTTTTTTCCTGTTGTCGTTTAAACATATTATTAGATCAAGTCTGAGAATGTGCAGGTCACATCGACAGGAAAATGAAATCTAATGGTGCCAGAAAGAGTAAATCCTTCCATTACATGCAGGTCCTGAAATGATGTGACCGTCAACACATCATAAATACAAGTGACCTCCACTCTGCCACCACAGTGTCAGCTTGAAGGCGGGGTCATGCTTGACTAAGTGTATTAGTGACCAAAGGCTGCCCAGTCATTTCCCAGGATCGTTCCTACTACTGGAACCTTAAACAGGAGACTTAGTTTGAACTGATTCAGCAAATTTCTGGCTCTTTACTGTAAATGGGAAGCGTGTAGACCTCTGGGTTTATAAGTAGCCTTGGGCCGATCCCTCTGTCGAGCAAATGATTAGAAACAGAGATCTGGAAAGCATGGCATCTACTGGTATTTGTATGAATCCCTGAACAACTTTTTTTTTTTCGCCAACAGTATAAAAATCGGATGAGCCCATTTCCCTTTACAGTTTTACACAAATGTTCAGATTAAAAATACGCACATACCAACTTCCAGAACAATGGCGCTCACTAGGAAATTAACCACTGATCCATATTAACGAGCAGAGAGGGCTTACATGGAGTGCACACATCCTAGTGGTGGTTAATGGCTTCTTATTGCTCGTAGGAGTGAGGTAATACACGGGATGCATATTCATGTACAGTACAACACCTTCTCATTTGTATTTACCCAGCACTCTGTTACTCTGCCCGATAGGGAGGGTCTGCATTTCATCCTTCATCAAAACGCAACCAGAAATCAAAACCAGCGAATCCTCAAAAATGCATAGAAGACCAGCCAAAAATGCTCTGTTATCCTCTGAATACAAAAAAAGCTCGAGTCGAACAATGTGATTTAGGGGAGAAAAGACTGGGCCAAAAAGGAAAGGGCAGAAGGAAGACATTTAGTGACTGATATTGGCATCTTAATACCGTGGTCATTTTACATGTTATGAAATAAATGGAAGTGTTTATACAACAGAACCAATAATACAAACGTATAGGCAAGTCGATAAATCTTAAGAAAATAGCAACGTGATGTTTAAATGTGAAAAGAAGAAATGTGTGCACATTCAATATGATGTGAAGTCGCTGCGACTCACGGCTGCACGCATGGAACGGACAATGGGACAATGATATTCTACGCTGAAGACACCTGCAGTTATCTTATACAGACGCCACTGCCTGCTTGAAAATAAGAATGAGGCACTTCATATTACTTGCATTTTCTTTAGCAATAAATAAAATTTAATTTCTCTTCGGACATCAGGGTGACGATGGCCAACAGTGATCTGATGGAGGTGTCTGCAGAGGTGTGATTTTGTGCAGTATAAATACTTTTTGGTTGAACTTTAGTTTCAGGAAGAAAAAGGCACAAGGCGAAGTGAGAGACCGATTTATCCCTTGTTGGTAGAACATACTTTTCACGCTACTTTCCAGAACGGCAACTCAACACTGACCTTTACTTGACTCCTGCCCCGACCATTAATGAAGACTGCATCCACTCTACACCATGTGTTACAGGGCAGACCTCAATTGTTAAAAGAAAAGCTTCTATTTGCTGTAGGGTCTGGTGACTGGAGGGGTTTCTAAATTGGTCCCAGAGTTCTTTACATGTCCAGCTTTAAATGTAAATAAATCTCAATATAAAAAGATAGAAAGCCAGGGTTAAAATAGGAACAAACATATCAAGTGGGGCTCTAACACTAGCGGGTAGCATTGCTGGTGCAACCAAAGGAAAACTGCGCTCCATCTTCTGCTATGTGATTTAGTGTCCTCTAGATGGCACTAGGAGTCAGTTTAACTGGTGGTAAATCAGTCGTGCAAGAGGATCGGTGTGAAAATGGAAAAAGGCGTAATCATGACAGGTCGGATACACGGAGGACTCGCGTGTGTCCCACTCTGTCTCCGTCTGCTGCCTGGATGTCTGCTCTGCCAGCCTGCTGCCCGTCAGCATCACAGTCCTCCATCCCCTCTTTCCAGCCTGCTGCCCGTCAGCATCACAGTCCTCCATCCCCTCTTTCCAGCCTGCTGCCCGTCAGCATCACAGTCCTCCATCCCCTCTTTCCAGCCTGCTGCCCGTCAGCATCAGAGTCCTCCATCCCCTCTTTCCAGCCTGCTGCCCGTCAGCATCACAGTCCTCCATCCCCTCTTTCCAGCCTGCTGCCCGTCAGCATCAGAGTCCTCCATCCCCTCTTTCCAGCCTGCTGCCCGTCAGCATCAGAGTCCTCCATCCCCTCTTTCCAGCCTGCTGCCCGTCAGCATCACAGTCCTCCATCCCCTCTTTCCAGCCTGCTGCTCGTCAGTATCTGAGAGAGCTTATGCTGACTTGGTCGGAGCCAGGGGCCGGGGGACAGGGAGCCGGGGGAGGGCTGGGGGCCCCAGGGGGTGGCTGGCTCTCTTGGCACCATGGTGTCTGAGAGAGAGAACCCCGATATACTCGCCCCGGAAACGCTGGTCCCGGACAGACTGGCCCCTGACTCAGACTCGGTGTCTCTGTCCATAGACATGAGGAAGGAGAAGGGAGCTGTATCAGGCGTGGCGTCGCCCTTCGTCTCGGCCGAGGGCTGCGGACGCTCCCTGCTGTCATCCCCTCCGCTCCTCTCTGCTCTGGGCTGGGGTAGTCTCCCGCTCACCGAGGGGAGGTGTGCTTTTCTCTCTTTCAACTCCCCCGTGCTAGTTTTCTCCTTCCTGTCGTCCCTCTCCTCGCCCACAGCCTGTCGCCCCCTCTCCCTCTTCTTTTCCTTCACCTTCCCTCTGTCCCCTGCTCCCTCCATAACCTCCTCATCCTTGCTGCCTCCCCAGTTGCCCAACTCATCCTGAGGAGAACTATGGGCACCCTTCTCCTTTCCTCTGTTCCCCAAAGACTGTGACCTCTGACCCCGAAGGTGACCTAGCCTTTCACTCCTCTCCTCCAGATCACTGTCGGGTGTCCTCTTCCCTCCCTTTTCACCTCTCCTTCTTCCCTGGCTCCCACTTTTTTTGTGTTGTCCCTTCCTCACTCCCCCCCTCTTGTCTGCCTTCGACCTTTGACCCCACCTGAGAAGAGTGTCAGGGTCCTCAACGGCAGTCACTCCCGGGTCCTCCCGGTAAAGTGAGGAGGACGGGGAGGCTGCTCTGGGTTTACGGCCTGGAGACACAAAGGAGAGAGGAGAGAAACACCAGGGTTACGGCTGCAGCAGGTGATCTGCCTCCTAACGCACTTCCCGCTGACTTACAAACACTCATTTGTCACAGTGGCATAATGCAAATGAAATGAGGTGAACTGAACCGTCTACCTCACTGAGGAGGACGAGAAGGAGGAGGAAGAGGACACTGCATACTGTATGAGTCATGAAACAAGATGTCCAAGATCCAGGAAAACAGTAGCAAGACCAGGATGCTTTGGGGCTTCTACCTGCTGGCCCAGAGGTGGCTTAGGAGGCCGGTGATAACAGCGCTGACTGCCTACACTGGACAATCCATCCTCCTAAGCTTTGTGAATGCAGCTTTTGTCCTGAGCTAGCTCTTAAGCCGAGCAGGCCTGCTGATTGAGCGACGACTGTGCTCTGACCCGTCAGACAGATTGTTCAGGCTTACATAATAATGAAATAATGCTGGTTTTGTCTGCCCCATTTGTGCTGAAAATGAATTAATGTAAATGTGTTTTTAATTTAGGGCTGCATATCAGTTAAGTGAATAAATGATTCATAGCAATTTCACAGTAAATCTGTACGGGCTTCGACAAACTACACAAATCCACCAAATTAAGAGGCATTATCTTACTTTCAGTTACAGCAGAACAGACCTGTTGAATTTATCTTCTAATAGAGCTACCATTCACTATATGGCCAAAAGTATGTGGACACACCTATTAATTAGAGGAATTGCCTAATTAAGCCACGCCCACTGCTGACACCGTATACTTACACAGTCACGCAATCTGGCAAAAACATCAGCAGTAGAATGGGTGGCTGTACAGGAGAGGTTAGTGACTTTCCACTTGGCACTATCATAGGACGACATCTTTCCAAAGTCTGTTTCCACATTTCTGCCCTGCAACTAGTGCTTGGATTCCATACCGCTAGGAATGGAGAGTTGACTCCTGAGCATTGGGGTCAACTCCAGCTTTCTTCAGTTTTGAGTTTTCTAAACACCAGTCAGAAAAAGAAATTCTGTGGACTGGAACGGAGGTTCGCTGTGCGCCGATAACTACCTTGATTGGTCGCTATAGCGTTGTCACATTGACCGTTGGTGCCCTCATAGGATTCTTGGTCATTGTTTACATCAGTGCATTGTTAAATGTACAAATGAATGAAGAACGAATGATTATGTGATTAGAAGAGTGAGGTGAATGAAGTGAGCTAATGTAGATTTTGCTGTCATTTAGAAATACCACGATCAATGCAACATTCAATAGTTTGGTGATATTTTCATTTAAATAAGGCACAAAATAAAGTGCAGGATTTGTATAAAAATGCTGACATTTAATAAAACAATATTGCCTGTGATAAAACATCTGAAGAGTGTCCATCCCAAGGAGAGTAGAGGTTTAGCCCTAATTAACCAGCTGAATTATTCATCACCCCCCCTGCCCCCCAAGTTACTGTACACATTTCACTATTAAACTACACATACAAATTGTAATACTCATGTATCAATATATTTATTTAATAATCTCATTCATATTTATCATTAATACTGGCATTTTGCTAGACTAACTGCACCGCTTGGGGTCCTCTGGGAGTGGGGCGATAGAGTGGATTTTGAGTGTACACGTAACGTATCAGTGAGAAAATAAATCCTATTAATAAAATTGCCACCATATCATTTTATTTCTGTATGAGGTGTGCAAACGAGACACAAATGATGCAGTATATTATTATGCATATAATTTTAAGAGGTGTACTTCCATTTATTAAAATTAACTGGAAAGTATCGAGATCCCTTGTCATTCATCCTACTCTGCCTTGTTCTCTTTACGAGAACTTTTTCCTCTCATATTTTATGTCTCTGGAATCAAGAATCTAGAAACTGCTGTCTGGAATTGATTCCCAATTCCTGGAATCGAAATCAGAAACAACTCCAAAATTTTGGGAATTGAACAGCCCTACCTGCCACTGTACACTGCTATTGTACTGTATGTACCACATCTCCGTGCGGCCAATTAATCAGGAATCTGGCGCACAGTGACGCAAAACAGGAAGATAATGAAGTGTAAATATGTTAAATTCATCTACTGGTACTGAATGAATGGCAGGAGTGTGAAGGAATGAAGGCAGACAGTCACATGACACGCTGTAAGCGATGGGTAAGCAGGCTGGTGGAGACCAGCCGGGGGGGAAACGGCAATGCAAAGGCCAGGTGACCCGAGCCACTACCAACCGCGTGCTCTCCGTCCGGCCGATGACATAGAAACAGGGCTCGCCTAACTTGGAGTTGGTCATACAGAGAGACAAGCTGGACAGCTCCACTGGGAGATGGAGAGAGGAAGAGAGAAGGAGAGAGTGAGGGGGTAGAGGGGAAAAGTGGAGAGAGGCCATCCAAAAAGAAACAGCAGTATCTCTTCAAAGGAAGAGTGAGAGAGACCCCCCCCCCCACCCAAAAAAAAAATGGCAAGGAAAACCAAAAACCCGAAAACAGTAGGGGAACGAGAAACTTTTAGCGATAAAGAAGATGTCAGTAAGTAAAAGCCGTACGTAATACTCGCTTCTCCCTCCCCCCATGTGTCCGTCCCAGCCCCCTCCTCACCATAGTCGGGCACGTATCCGTCCCCCTTCTTCAGGACCAGGTGGATGCGGTGCCCTCCTCGCCGGATCTGTTCCACGGCCTGGCTGTGGGTCATGCCCGCCGTGCTGCTGCCATTGATCTCCACCAGCTGGTCGCTCACCTGCGTGGGTGCGGGACACAGGGGCGCATGCCTTCATGCAAACAGCACAGACACACGGACACAAACGTGCAAGCACATGTTCCAAAGGGTCACTGGAATTTTACTGAATGTGGAGGGGGAGACTGAAATGTGACAATGTATCCATCCATCCATCCATCCATCCATCTTCTATATGCGCTTATACTATGCAGGGTCACGGGGATTTGGAACCTATCCCGAAAGCTACAGGCTCAAAGCAGGAAATACCCCAGGATGGGGCACCAACCCATCACAGGGCACACTCACACAGAAACACACACAGACACAAAGACACACGGACACACAAAGACAGGCACAGACACCACTGTGAAAATGAATGCAGATGGAGATATTCTGGGAATCCTCATGCCTTTCCTAACACGTGCCTGAGCTGGACCGATCTCTCCCTTAACTAAAAGCGGGGATGTGAGGCAGCCCCATGCCTGGTGTCTGACATACAGTGCAGGTCTCAGGCAGCGTGTGCCGTCAGTATGCCGGTTAAACACAGAGGCTGCCGCTGTTAGACGCGGACCACGAGTACGGACTGTGCACATGGGCCTCACCTGCATCTTATGGCTGCGGGACGCAGGTCCTCCCTCCATGAGCCCCAGCACATACAGGCCCATGTTGTACTCGCTGCCCCCACGCAGGCTGAACCCAAAGCCTGTGGGACCCCTCTCCAGATCCACACTGTAGTACCTGGAGTCCAGCTGAAGGTAGGAGGACAGGCATCAGCTCAGACAGGGTGACGGTGCATGTGCTAGGAACAAGATGAATGCATGTCTCCATATCTCTACACAGCTCTTAATTAGACAGGAAACACATTCACAGGCAGACAAACAAACACACACACAAACACACACACATACTTTACCTTAGGCGGTGCTCTCTGGGTTTTTCTTGTCCTGTAATCTGTGTCAAATTCTGTGGGCTCTGGGGCATCTGAGAATGAGTTTGGGATCAGTGACACTTTACATGCTGCCAGTCACACACACAGCTCACCTAACAACATACGACTGACTGCTGTATTGTGTGATTATGCCGAGAGATTCAGGTGCTCACATACACACACGCACAATGCAGGAAGCTAAACTGCTGGAACAGGCCAAAATGAGCAGCGAGCCAGGCGAGAGAATAGAGGCACTAAGGGAAGGAGCCAAAAGGGAGAACAAGGAGCAGGAGGTGAGAGGGCGCAGCAGGATGAGCAGACAGAGGAGTGAGAAGCAGGGGAGTGGCCAGACAGTGGGGTGAGCAGGCAGGGGAGTCAGAAGGCAGAGGGGTGAGCAGACAGGGGAGTGAATAGACTGGGGTGAGTAGACAGAGGAGAGAGGGGACACAGGGGTGTGCAGACAGGAGAGTGAGCAGACAAAGGGGTGAGCAGACAGGGGAGCGAAGAGGCAGAGGGGTGAGCAGACAGGGGGGTGAGCAGACAGGGGGGTGAATAGACTGGGGTGAGTAGACAGAGGAGAGAGGGGACAGGGGGGTGAGCAGACAGAGGGGTGAGCAGACAGGGGAGCGAAGAGGCAGAGGGGTGAGCAGACAAAGGGGTGAGCAGACAGGCTAGCGAAGAGGCAGAGGGGTGAGCAGACAGGGGGGGTGAGCAGACAGGGGGGTGAGCAGACAGGGGAAGGTACAGGATCCAAGCAGGAGGCCTTACTGTTGCTGGTGCGCGGGATGATGGTGAGGCGCAGCGTGTTGCCAGCGCGCCGCAGGATCTGGGCGAGATCTCGGTGGGGCAGGCCCACCACTGAGCGGCCGTCCACCGCCTCCAGCTGGTCCCCGGGCCGGATCTGGCCACTGCGGGCCGCGGGGCTGCCTCTCCGCACCGTCACAAATCGGTGAGGCAGCAGAGAGGAGGCTGAGGACAGAGAGAGACAAACTGGATCCCTCAGGTGCTCATCCTGAAGAGGACAGACAGCTCAGGCCCCCAGCTACCACATCCATCCATGAGCACTTACATCTCACACAAAATTATTAAATCAGCAAAATCCATGTGGACATACAAACAAACCCCCAATGAACCCACAGAGACTGAAATCTGAAACTTTCTGATCCTAAATCCACCTCCTTAGCCACTTAGCGTACTGTGGCCTTTTACCACGTTTTACTGCATCATGAAAATACCACTGAGCTGATGAGGGAATGGAAGCTGTTGGTCAGGAGTTGAGCACCTTGCTATCGATTAGAGATGACGGTGGGAGAGGAGGGCAGAGAGTGGCAGGGTCACCCAGGGGTCCAGAGTGACCCTCTCCACTCACCGTCCTGGCACTGGCTGGTACACACTTGTTCTCAGTGTCACAGGAGGTGACAAGTGTAAGTCATACAGGTGGCAAACTCTTGTCATGTATGCCATGAATGATGATATAGCAACTCTAGGCTGTTCCTCCAGGGGGCACAAAGTGAGAGACCCTAACCAGTCACTCATTACAGGATATGGTAAACAGTGCTAAACATGTAAATTTGTATAAAAAATAGTAAGCACATTTACAATAAATACACATTGATAAGACTGCTACAGGTTTTACAATACAATTTTCTTATGACCACTAGGGGGTGTAATTTCACCTCCAGCACCCTAAGTAAAATGGTCTTTGTATGATGAGAGTCAGCAAATCATAAAACAATAAAAGCAGAGGATCACATCTTGCCCAAGATGACAGCCACTGGTTTATGCCAAGCCAGAGTTAGGGGGACCCGAAAGGTTCCATCAACCCACAGGACCCAAAAGGATCCCTCAGCAAAAAGGACCCGAAAGGTTCCATCAACCCACAGGAACCAAAAGGATCCCTCAGCGAAAAGGACCCGAAAGGTTCCATCAACCCACAGGAACCAAAAGGATCCCTCAGCGAAAAGGACCCGAAAGCTTCCCTCAACCCACAGGACCCAAAAGGATTCCTCAGTGAAAAGGAACTGAAAGGTTCCATCAACTCACGAGACCCGAAAGGTTCCTTGATGCCATTCTAGATTGAATTATTTCAGCTTGGTTTTTGGAAAACCAGGCACAGAACTTGCCAGATGTTTCGGCCAGCGTGGTCATCCCATGAAGAGTCTGCATCTGTAAGGCACGGGCAGCCCGGACTCGTACACCCTCTCAGCTTACTTTCTAAGAAGGAACCTGTCCCTTTCCTTTCCTATGCAACAGCCTGCAAACAGGTCCCTGCTGCCTGCCTTCTCATGAGCCTCCTTACTGCATGTCAGCTGACAGATGTCAGTCACTCTGCCCACCATCCTGCCCGCAATGAGGACAGGGAGCCCAGGGCTGAGCACAGTAAGCAGGGAAGCCCCGTAACAAACAGACTGACAGGGAAAGTCGAATCAGAACTGTAAGCAATACATTCTTCGCGTTCACCAAAGGTCACTATCGGCCACAAAGAGCGCTAACAGGACACGGCCAGTGGCCCCAAGCGGGAAGCAAAACCGTCTTCACCAGCGCAGCTGAAAGCCCACTGCTCAGGGAGGGCCTGGAGGAAGACGCTGCCGTGGGGGGGTGGCTGCACCCGCATCAGTGGGCCTGTTAGGGGGAGAAGAGACGCTTCCTCTCGAATCAGTGACCACAGCCGGCATAAATAATTACCTGCATTTCCTGAATAATTCTCACCCTTCCAGGGGTTTTTAGTTGCACCTGCATCCCTCTGTGCCTCCTTACCCACTACAACATATGAAATACGCTTCAAGACAAAAACAATTCAAAATAACCTCCAATTTGGTTAAACAAAAAGCTGCCATGGTTCTACACACAGGCACTACTGCCCCCAGTCCCCCTCAAGGAGAAAAGCAGCTTGTTTGTGTATTTCCCAGCATAATGACAGCGAGCCATTTACTGCACACCACGACTAGCTAACAGAAACGGTTCACAAAGCAGCCTTTTTTATTCCACTTCAAACAGCTACATTTGATTTTTACTGTACTTTTCACAGTGTTTTATAACTCCTTTACATTAGTATATAGTAAATTAAATAACTACATATTCTTTCCTATTATGGCAGGTTATAGTTTGTTTGGTGACTGGGTCCATTTTTATGCATAAAATTTTTTATGCATAAAACCAGCATTCATTAAAAATTAGCCATGGTTAACTACACTCACGCCCTGCATCCTGGACCCGTGTCCTAAACGTCAGTGTTATTTTGATCTGTTCGGCCCGCCGGAGATGAAGCTCACTGTGCACGAGATGGAGACTTTCAGCTCTACTGCATTTTGTCGGAACACTGGAGCGCTTAATAAAACACCAGAATAAAGGTCTTATTTGCACATTCATGCACAACCATTATGGGGGAGACAGAGAGGTTTCTGAATCATTTGAAAAATAAGCTTCTGTCATTAATTCACAAAGAATGACACACACTGACTCTTATTCTTTGTTAGTCAGAGGGGCTTCTCTGTTGGTGAGGGTCAGGGCTTCATGTGACAACATCTCTGTGTATGACACTGGCAAAGTGACTGTTTTCCTTGCAGGAAATTATAACTGTGAATATGCATGTAATTCTTTTAGCACTGTTAGCATGCTTTAGCTCTCTCGGGAATGCAGACAGCCATACACATTCACACAGCTGTCCAGGCAAACACTGTGCCTGCAGTGCTCTCCTTGCCTTTCCTCCTTGGTCCACCTGTCTACCCCCTCCCCTGCCGTGCCTCCCCTCTCACCCCCCCTCCTTTCTCTGTGTCCTTGCCCTCTGCAATCAGCCCCTGATACAGCCCTAAAGTCAATATTAGCACTTCCATTTGATCCCAGTGTTACTGCACTCGCCGTCCAACATGTGACCCACCTGCACAATGACCCTTTCATTGCGGAATTTGTACGTATCTACGCTCTCCTGTGTTCATGCCAAGTCCTCACTCTCTCTCAAGGAGCATAGGACAGATTTTTACTCAGAACGACAGCTCTGAGCTGATGGCTTGCAAGCACTCTTTGCAAGAAAGTGACTCCTCCAGACAGTGACTCCTCCAGACAGTGACTCCTCCAGACAGTGACTCCTCCAGAGTGATGTGGGCCTCAGGGGTCGGAAAAGCCCCGGAGCCTGGAGAAAATTCTCAGCGATGGACTGCAGTAACGGGGGGCCTGCAGGGTTTGCTCCCACTAGGAGACACCTGTGGTTGGCGCAGCTGAAAATCTGCTCACTGTGCTGTGAAAATCGCCCCGCAACAGAACATCACGCTTCCCTGCCGCATTAAAATGTCTCCGTGATTCTCTGTGCATAGAATTTGCTTTTCTGTTCACGGATATGTGTGTATTTGTTCCTGAGTCTGTGCTTTAAGTGGATCCGTTTGTGTCTGTGTGTTTCTCTGTGTATGTGTGCCCGGGGGGGGGGGGGCTCAAGCACTCTGCTCAATACCTGGGCAGAGTGCCCAGGAACGGCAAGCAGGAAAGCCTCTACGTTGCTGAGAAAAGCCGACACAGTCCCCCGCAGAGCCAATTAAACACACACTATCTTACATAAACCACACAAACAGGGTATTTTTAACGCGGGCTGACTTATGAACGATCTGTCGCTATTATGTCATGAATAGAGTCAGTGACGCGGTGAGGATGTCGTGACACTGAGAGTGCAGCACACTTTAAGCGGGACACAGAGCACATTGTGCCACTAAACGTCCAACGCACAGGCCGTGAGAGGGAGGGGGGGGAGATCACACGCTCCGTCAGATAAGGATCCACAGCTGGATATGAGGGAATGAGCTGGGGGGTGGGGAGGTGGGTGGAGAGACGGCAGCCCTGCCTGCCCCCGGTGCCTGCGTGATGAACAGCAGCGTGTTATTGTTCACAGGAACAGAACGGCAGCACCTGCGCTCCTGCAGTCATTTCCCGTCCTGTTCTCACTTCCTGAGACAGTCCTGCTCAAAGCCCCACTGGGAAATGTTCTGCATTGTAGTAAAGCTCCAGGACAAACATGCAAAATAAAACAGTAAGGACTGCGAAGCCTGAAAAAATATATATATATTTTTTTATCTTTAAGCCTATCCATTCATTTTCCATACCGGTTATGCAGTACTGGGTCCAGTGAGCCTATATCCGGAAGCACGCTTAGCAATATGTAAAATAAAGTATTTTTAACTTCACTTGAAAACTCCATATATAAAGATCGCATTCGCTACAGTTGGTTATGCATACATTACATTGCTGGGACCAAATATCCCCACAATGTGAAAAAGACCTGCTATTTTGACCTTGTATGGATCATTTTTTTCATTCCCCACAAGGAAAAACTCAATTTTATAAAAATCTGTGACTGCAATCAAAAAATCTGTGTGTGCATGTGTGATGCTGGCCCCAGTCACTGTGACGGCTGCTCAGGGTGAGTGTCAGGGCTGGTCCTCTGTCCAGGCTGCACTGGGCTCTCTGTTTAGCCAGTGCTGTTGCAAAACCTGTCTGTCACCCGCACAACGCGAGTACGCAGCATTAGGGCACTGCCAAGGGCAGCGTCTCCAGTTGCATGGAGACACTGCCGGCGCCCCCAGCTGGCCGCAGGATGGTACACCATGCAATATGACCATAATCCGGAGCAGGCAACGACACAATATCACAACAACGCCACAATAAATCTACATTATTTTTTGACCCGATTGTTGCCAGCTGTCTTAAATGCTATCTCTGAAGATCTGGAGAGTTTTCATTTCCGATACGGCTGGTGAAAATCGAGCAGCACTGTCCCGGCAGCTGAACACCTCCTCACAGCCATGCTGAGTAATACTCAGAGCAGCTCCACGCTGTTCGCACCATGAGAGGAGGACCTTATGAACGCGGATGTTCAGATCCTCTGTGTTCACCACACCTATCAGAAATCTCTACCCAACAATCCCACTCAGGTATCCCACCTCTCACTCAGCTCACTGTTTGCGCACCTCTTCCCCATAAAACTTTCCTGACACACAGTGTTTACATTCACCAGGGCCACCCCCTCATCCCTTTGTTTTTGCATGTTTTCTGTCTGGGGGCAAATACTTCATTGCTATATCACTCAGGTAACACCCTTAGGCTGGACCCCCTAAAACCTGGCTATTCCTGTACCCAGCCATGGAGGAGACTGGTCTGACGAGTCCCAGAAGCAGAGAAATAGCACCCCATGATACAAGGCAGTCAGCAAAAAAGAGCAGCATTGAAGGAATTCACCACAGTCTGATTTCTGTAAGCAGGTACCGGCACATACAGCACTGGCATGCAGGCTGGTACCTTCTAACCCCAGAGACAAGAACGAGCATCACAGCTAGTGTCTGCAAGGGGCACAAGCACACCCTACCATAACAAGAGCGCCGCCCTACAGTCTGCACATGGCGGAGGCACATCCAGTCCACCTCCTTGTCATGGTAACCTGGCACTCGGATTGCACTAAGCGGCCCACATACTTGGTATTTACACTGCCACCTTCCATCAGCTGGACATGGCCAGACCTAAGAGGGGTATAAAAGGGGAACAGGAGTGGATAACCTACAGCAAAAGAGGGCTGCATGAGAGCAGCACGCGGAGTGCGACAGGGGCAGAGCTGCAGGGTTACACACCGAAGGGGAAAAGATCGCCAATGCTGCAGCTGGTAGCTGCTAATACCGTCACACACATCGAGGGCTGGGTGGGGGCTGGGGGAGAGATCCGCCCTGCAGCCTTGGAGTAGAACAACAGGACACGAGCAGCTCAGAAATAATGACAGGCTGCACTGACACGTCGATATCGTTACCCAAAGCTTCCCCTGGTATCTCCGGCTCTCATTTCTGCAAGAGAGGCTCTGGCTCTCCATTCATCATCCGGGAGAAACTCATGGCTGCAAGATTTTTCAACCTTATGATCGCTGAATGCGAAATTTCATTAAAGTAAGGCAAAAGTGAAATCCAGTCTGAGTGTCCTAGCAGTGAGGCTCTATCCAGTCACAAAGAAAAGTTTTTGCTAATGCCACCGTGTCCCATGCTGAGATCTCAAAGAATTTTAATTCCATGGTGAAGCAGCATTATTAGATAGGGCTCTAACAGACTAAGTAGCCCTTTATGAGATTTCGTGTATTGTGGGTCTATTACGTTCAGCCACTCTTCACATTTCTATTAAAATGCAAACTCACTGAACTTTCTAGCTGCCATGGCAACACTGAAAGGAAACGGCTTACAGATTAGCATTATATCCTGAAGTTGAAAGGATGCAATAAACGATGCAATAAACAATTTACTTACCACTGCTTTGTAAAAATTTTCTTGTTGCATGCAAATAGTATTGAAGTCATTTAATAACATTGTTTGAATATGGTTTTCTTTATGCTAAAGTTTATCATATGCTGAATACAAATGCTGAATATGCCGAATATTTTTTTACGGGAAGTTAAAATATGGCAGAACAACGTTATCATAAGAACCATTATTTTTCTGTTTCAGTATAAGCAGAGGTTAACAGGTCATTTAGGAAGCTCTAAATATTACTAAAAGCTGGGCCAAATTCATTTTTCTTTGCATTATATGTTCCAGCTCCTGAAAGTTTAGTGATGTAAAAAGAGTCACAAGCACTAACTCTACATGGTCACAAACAGTATTCCTGGTTGGCCATCGTTGCACAGATGGAGTTGCCCTGAAACAACAAACAGGACAGGAAGCAAGCTGAACCAGCAAGACGTGCACGCACAGACGTACGCAACAATGCATCCGACGGCAACCTGCTGTGCAGGAGTGCCTCATCAAACCCCAGACTGCAAGCCACTCCCTGAAATATCATAAACAAGAGTGGAAAAACTTTCATTCTCACTTCCTGCTACATTACAAATAACCCTCTACTGTGCACGCCGTCTAATCAAGCAAATTAAAGCAAGAAAAAGTATGACAATAGTTAATCAATATGTGAAATATGCAATGAGTCTGCCCAAAAGCACAGATCCACAGGGACTATATCCTCAGAGGTTTGCACAACAAAGTTACACAATGTGTACAAGGACCGTGTTGCACGTAATCCAAGTGCAATGAGCGAGAACAGTGTTTTTCATTACAGGCATTTTCTGTGACTTGACAGTACCCAAAACACGACAACGGCAGTCCCGGCAAAGACAAGGCACTGGAGTGAAAATTCTGCAAGAGAGAAATATATCCTGGAGCAAAATAATAGCAGATGAGTTCCTGTCAAGTTTTCACAAGTCGTTAGTTCAAACAGTTACTGTGAGCTCATCTGACTGAAGAATAACTGGAACAACAGCTTTCAGTTCCCTTGCTTAAGGCAGAGTCCAAAAAATACCTTAAACAAGCATCTGATTCTCAGGTCATCTAGGAGCCTTTATGCCGTGTAATTACTGAAAGAAAGCTGGATCATATTGCTATTAATAAGCCATAGGAACCCACACATGAATACGCATACAGACACAAACACATTATCTTAGCAAGGGCATGCAAACATCTTACTGCTGGAACATTCACATGTAGCTGCACATTTCTCAGCAATAAACACTGACAAACCAGCAATACAAAGACCATGAATAGCAGCAAAATAATTACGTTTGGAGTCCTTCACAGTCTTCAGTGCGGACTGCAGTCGCTCCAACATCGTTCTTTGCTCGTGAGCGTTTGTAAGGGTTTCAAAATGGAAATAAAACAAAAACAAACAAAAAAAACCAAACAAAAACCATAAGCTTGCGTGCGGCACCTCGAACAGAAGCGTGTGAGAACAGCGTGATAAGGTAAAACAGAAAGAGGAGGATGGGAAAAGCCGGTTGTTCTGCTTCTGCTGAGCGCAAGGGTCCCTGCTGTGGTCTGTAATGTGAACGGAGCAGCAGAGAGCGAGCGAGCCAGACTGACGATTAACCACTGAACGAGATCTCTTTGCTGCAGAGAGACGGCGGGGCAGGGTGGGGGGTGGGGTGGGGGGGGGGAGGCTGGGGCACTCAGAAGTTGGCGGAGGGAGGAAGAGAGAGGAAGGGATGGAAAGGAAGAGCTGAAGGGAGGAGCAGATGCAACAGAGACAGAATAACAGGCAGACATTTACCCCAAAGGGTCAAGGAGAGAGAGGCAGAGATGGGCTGAGAGATTAATCAGCAAGAACTGACTGCTAACGAGGAATGCCGCCCATCTGGTCTGGCACTCAAGTCGGTATTTGTCAGAAGGATGTCAGAAATTCCAGTTTAGGAGTTTTGGAAAGACAAGTCAATCACTGTCATTATCACAATGAAGGACTGATATAGTGGAACAGACGATGCTGTGAAACTGAACTACTGTAGGACCGGAACTGAGCTTTCAGGACGTCGATGCTGAATGATAAGTAAGTCGAAATATTATAAAGACCCTCCTTTTCAGTATTTCAAACCTGATACATCGGCAGGAAACTGAGGCACCGTTCAGTGTGCATGATTTGATAAGTTCTTCTCATGCGCAATGAAACGCAGTGACACGCAAAGACACTCATGCGCAGTGACACGTGCGCAACGGCACACAAAGACGCACACGAGGACAGTGAAACGTGTCGATCTGGTCATCCGAAGGGCACGACAATGGTGAAAAGGCCACTGCTCTTGGTGCACAGGCGTCAGCAGGACGAGGCAGCACTCCTTACTGATCATTACCGAAAACTCACACACACACCGTGATCTGCACCCAGCACAGCCCAGAAATACCTCTGGGTGATTTTTCAAATGACACAGAGTCTCGAACAAATTCTGAAAACAATTTTCTACACAAGGATCAAATGAGGATGGGAAGCCAACCGTTAGGGTGCGATTGCACCGGCTGTGAGAGTGCGGAGCTCACGGGCTCCCCCGTCTTTGCGTGGGTTTGTCATCGCCTCCCAAAACACTCCAAAGACTCGTTGTGATTCTGGTAGAACAGGGCATAAAGAGAACAGAACTGGTCAATTATTACAGTTGAGTTGACTCTCCTTCTACGAGGTTTTACAGACCACTGCCGCACCAAGGCGGGCAGTGAGAACTGTATTCTGACTGACTGCTTCCTGTATTTTCCCCTAAACCAGCCACAAACTGACAGCTGCCAGATCCGAACGGCTACCTGGCTCAGCCTATGAGGTGCTGTAGATCAATGCCCTATCTGTGAATGAACGTGGCCCTCTGGTCTCACTGCCTCTGGGTCTGTTTCTGGCGGGATTCTCACTGCACTCCAAAAGCATGCAGCTGGGGCTGTCCTGGCTTCACCTCATGTGAGAGTATACCCTGGGATCCCACCCACGGGCCCCCCCTGGAACTGGCACCAGAATTACCGCTACCAAGTGCTGGGTAATGGATCTTATAGAAGATGGATGGCATAAATATGGATTGAATCCTTCCAATTTTCAGATGACACTGAAATGTGGTCGGAGTTAGATTTGTATGTGAAATCATTTCCAGCCCATGGGCTACTTAGACTAACATCAAAAGGAGGCCTTTCTGAGGGTGCAGTCATTGACGTGCCTTTAGAAGGTAATTTGGCAACAGGTCCCATGAACTTGCGGGGAAAGATGTACTCAGCATGAGGACACTGCAAAGACTGCAAAGCAGACCACGCTCAGCATCTATGGCGCTGAGTATGCAGTACCGTTATGAACGAATACTGCAAGATTCCCTTGGTAAGACCCTGCCTCACTATTGCCATGGAAGCAACGGCAAGCACAGTACTGTCAACATGTACTGTTCATTGACGCCAGACATTGGCATGATCTAAAGAGATCCTGAACTCTGAAGACATGCACTTGTGGCACCAGCCCAAATAGCTCTGCAGTCCCAGTAAAAGCTTCTGATCTCGCCATAATGATGCAAGGGGCTTGTTCCAGCCATGGTGTAGGTCCACTCAGTCCATTAGCAGGCAAGCTCCATCCAGAGAGCTGACTCACACTCATGACCTACTGCTGCTCATTCTCCTGGTCTACTGCCTAGCAGAAGGTGTGAATTCTGAGAGAACCTGAGAGCAGGACAGATGTAGTTTGGGGGAAAGAGGCTGTACTCTCAGCGGAAATCAGCAGCTAATGACCTAATACATCATTCCAGGAAAATGATGATTAATAGACCACTACTGGACATCTGTGTTTAAAAATGGGAAGGTAAGAAAACTTGGTTTGAAAAAGCAAGGCTGAAGAGACATAAACCTAAGGAACAGGGTTTGGTGTCAGTTACCATCTCCAGAGAACAGAATACAAGGAATAACATGATATGTTAGGTTTCCTTTGGGCACCATGTGTCCCGTAGGATGTAAAAATCCATTGAAAACTCAAAAAAACTACCCAACATATAACATGACTTTCTTCAATTACAGAATCAAATCAATGAAACTTCCAGACCTAGCAGCTATTCCTGCCATATGCTTTGACCTCTGGAGGAGCGTCTTCTCTGAAGTCCACCCTCACACACATGGGCTTCTTCACTGTGATTAAGGCCTTGCAGCCCCTGCTCGCGGCTCCCCGGCCACCGCTGGGTTTCATCTCTCCCCTGTCCTTCTCCTTCAGAAGTTGAAAGCCTGTGAAAGTAGGCCAGGCTCCCGTCCCCTATTTGCCCGGCATTTGGTGGGACCCGCTTGGTGCTGCTTCCAAATTGGCTCATGTCCGCCCTGTCCTCTACCTGCTACAGAGAGAGTTAACCAAGTATAATAAAGTTTTCATGAACTGTGTAGCTTTCCTTACGACACTTTAAAAACTTTGATGTTACGCCCAGCCAACACACTTCACTGCATGCTCCCTCACTGGGTACAAGCCCTCTCTCCAGACAAATTACGCATTTTTAATTCCTTATTCATATAAAGCACAAACACATATCCATTTTTGGTAAATCGCATAAGCAGTCCAGGGTTTCCTTATTTCCAGAAGTGCAGGGCGCAGGGCAGAGGACATACTGGCTGACACTCCAGTCCATTACAGGGACACAAACTCGCACACATTAAGGGCAAATCAGAGACTCCAATTTGCATAAATGCAGACCTTTGGAAACATGCTAACTGCACACACACACAGCAGAGATGGAATTTGAGCTTCAGGTTGACAGTGCTATCTACTCATGTACCATGTTGTACACATGCCCACTTATCAACACAATCAACAAAGGCACGTTAACCTGTCATTGTCAATGATGCAATCACTCTAAGAGTCATTCAAGAAAGCTACACCCCAGCAGCCACAATATACAATATTTACCAAGAAGGTGGAACCTCGTCATTGTGGGCTAGACTAAAGAGCTTTAAAGAACACTTCCGCATTCTGCATCATATTATTTTAATGTTAACTTTTCCATCCTCAGTATTAATTTCAGGCGGGTGTTTCTGATGCATCGCTGAAATGCCAGCAATCTGCAACAACAAATGAGTCTGAATGGAACGAGAGCCTCGCCGTGGCGGTGAGGAACTGGGGCACAGCAAATGCACACGAACGTCTTGAAAAAATGCTTCATTCATGATTCAGACCTGAGCAGGACATCAGACTCTGTGGGGAGTCTCAGGCTCTTCGTCTGCGTGCCGGAGACCAAACCTTCACTGCTACCAAACACGTCTCCCAAAATCAATCCAATTAAACAGAACAAAATCTCAGCCGTATTCCACACACTGGCATCTGTACCCTGTGTAGGGAAGGGAGGGAGATGGACGTCTCTGGATGGGGTGATGTCAGGTCAGAAGCACATTTTTTCTGTTATCTTAGCACCGTTGCCTATGACTGGCGTCTGCATTCTCACAGGGTCGGCCCAGCCCCTCACCCAACCCACCCTATTGACGTTACCAACCCTGCCCCGCAGCGTTCCTGCCCCACCCCCCCATGCCCCCCGGGGTGAGTGTGTGTCTGTGTCACTCTGCTCTCTCGAGCAGCATCAGGAGAGCAGACTCACCGTTGCCGTTGAGATGCCTGTCATGGGAGGCGATGACAAACCCAAAGCCTTCTCCAGAGCTCCTCCGCAACTCCACCTCTACAGCGATCCTCCCCTCCTCGGGGCCCCTGGCCCCTGAGGCCCCCTTCGTGGCCTGAGTGCCGCCCTCCTCCACGCGCAGCCAATCCTTCGGCTCCAGGGTTAGAGTTACGGGTACAGAGTCCAAGAAACTGGTGCTCTGCACCAGAGAGGGGACGTCTGGGGAGGGGGAGGGAGGCGTGAGAGTGGTCTGGGGCACCGGCATGGTGTCAAGAGGAGGAGAGGGGCTGAGCGGGGTAACTGCCAGAGGGGTGGGAGGAATCTTCCTGGAGGAATTAGGCGATAGAGGAGAACGCACTGAGCCTGAAAGAGAGAGGTGGATAAATGACATGTGGATGTTAAAACATCGGCACAGAATTGGGTTCACCTGCAACACGAGAACATATCACATGCCACATGGCTTCCGGTTGCAGCTGCCACTCTTAGGCTGCTCGTCTCTGTGGTATAAATCATTCACAGAACCATTCCCGTCTGGAAGAGGTACAGGGGGGGAAGCTAAGGTAGATAAGGATATGAGGGCACAGATGATAAGAATGCTGCGTATGTGTTGGTATGCAGGGCTAGAATATCTGAAGCTCCCCACTGTATCAAAGTCTGTGTACAGGGCTGGAGAAAAGTGCAGACAAAAAATCCCAAAACGACGGCACTACAGTGCGCAGTACTGACCTCCTCTGTAAACCAGCAAAATCACTTCCCCCTGTTTTGTGTGCTCCTGTAAGACTCTCTGCACCTGCAAAACATGAATATTTAAAGTGAATTCAAAAGTATTAGGAAAAAGGACAATATCAGCCACCAAAGACGCTGTCGTAGATAAAATCACAGCGTAACCACATTAACCTGGACTCTTGGATCCAACACGATTTGTTTTCCAGGGCCAGTAGAACACAGCGACGGGAGGTGTCAAAACCCACAATTTACTACCCATCACACCCTGCTACAGTACATTGGGAAAAGGTAACCAATTAGGGACAAATTACTCAGTGACTGACAGGGCATCAGCCCACCCGCCTCCACTACCATCCCCCCACCATCCATCTCCAACCATTCATACCAAACGAAGCGACTGGGGCAATGCAGCAGAGCACGGCATGGATTAATATGTGAAAGTGCAATGAAAAAATGTGCAATTCATTCCCTTACAAATTAATATTTGTAATATTATATTAAATTACTAATCACCAGAAGGACCAGATAGATAGATTATCGTCTAGGCCCACTGCCATTATATGTAACCCTAACAGCACCTTACTTGAGTTTATAGGCTGCAAAACTGATATTAAACCTGGATCTTGTGCAGAATTGGCATCCTGATTGGCCGAGGACACAGTCAGAGAAGCCCCGCTGCCCACCCCCCACCCCCCGTGAGCCGGGCACCTGAGCGAAGCTGAGGCTCTGCACGTCGGCGCCGTTGATCTTGATGATGGCGTCCCCTGCCTGCAGCGAGGGGCACTGCCGCCGGTCCCACACCCTCTTCACCACGGCCAGCCGGCCCCCCTGGCCCCCTGCCGTCACGCTGAAGCCCATGCCCCCGACCTCGCTCTTCCCCACGGCCACCGGCACCAGCTCGCCGCTGACCCCCATCGCCCCCGGCGACGGCAGGGTACTTGGGCTGCTCCCGCTCCCTGGGCTGGGGTCTGGGCAGCCGTTGAAGATGCAGGGCTGGACGCTGGCTGGGGACGGTAGTGGGAGGGAGCTGAGGGAAAGCAGGGGTCTATGCAGGAGCCCCCCAGGGCCGGGGCCGGGGCCGATCTCAGGCTGCGGGAGCGGAAGTCTGGAAATGGGCAGCGTGACCGTGGAGAGGTCGCTCTCCGAGGACTTGGGGGTGTGGGTGTTCAGGGAAGGCAGCCCTGGCAGAGAGTTGTGCTCATGACTGCGGATCAGGGATGATCTATGGGGCGAGAGAGGGGCATCATGGGAGAAAAAATCAGCCACATAAAGACACTAGTTATACCTCAATAAATGGAATATTGTACCTTAGACCAGTACACTAATTATCAAGTGCCTCACTCTAAATCCCACATAAGCTGATATACAGTACGTCAGGCATTTCTAAATAAAGCACTGCCCTAAGCGCTCAGCCATACCCAGCTTTGAATTCAACATTTTGCTCCAAAGTAAAATTCTAGAAAACCACTAGCTGCAAATACCAATGACAAACATGCAGTACTGTACCTAGGCAAAGTAATGTTTTGAAATCTCTTACACACCCAGTGCAAACACACGAACCCCTACGTCACACTAGACCACATGATTACAGCAAGACTCTCTGATTTGCTCTCTCTGATTCTCACTGTTGCGTATTTTGCAAGACAGTTACTGCTGTACATCCCATCTTTGGACAGGTGCTAAAAGCGTGACTTAAAGATGGGGTCCCAGGAAATAAAGTGTGTTGCTGAAATTTTTATTTATTCGTGAAGATGAGTGTCAGTTTTCATATGCATCCAGAGGCGGACTGTACCATTAGGCAAGTTAGGCAACCCCTGGCCCCCCCCCCCCCCAAAAAAAAACTAGGGTCCCCTTGAAGACAGAAATTCCAGAACTTACATTTAGGGATACAACATAATATTATCATTTAAGTTATAGGAACGTCTGTCATTTTAATTTTATCGATAGTTTTAAGGACCGAAAGTTGCCCCCATTCTGCCTATAATGGACTATTCCTATTTTAAGACCCCAGAGAAGTTCGCCCTTGAATGTGTCTCACGTGGGTCTCAAGGAGAACAAGATGGGGGAGGCAAAAAGAAGCAATCCAATGTATCTGTGCTCATACTTGTGCGTATGGTAAATAAAAGATCATTTCATTTCACAACAGTTAATATTAGTAGTGAATGAAATATTAACAACATGATTCTAGGCTGACGGATAGGAGAGAGACGGTTGGATCAATCTTTACAATCTTATTTTGATAGACTCTTTCTTCTTCCCTCAAATGTGGCACCTGCTTCGGCTTGTTAGATCAGCAACATGGTCCTCTTGAAGATCACTGACCTGTCTGAGGGTTACAGCATCAGCCCCTGTCCTATTTTTAGCTTGTAATTGTTTTAGGTATAACAGTGCGAGCAAGAAGCCATTTTAAAAATGGAGCCACATTCCCATGCTGCATCACTCAAAGTCGAATCCCGTTTTCATCACCTTCAGGAAATAACAGCTGCCCTGTTGCTTTTAAGCCACTCCGCTGAATCGGCAGTGTCCCCACTCCGGGACGTTTCGACCCAGTTAGCTGGGGACCCTGTGCGCTTGGCGTTTCAGCACCGTTAACCTTGATCGGGTGATGGCTCCGATTACTAAATAGCAGCTGGGAGTAAAAACAGGTGCCCCTGTACTTCCTGCTGGAATCGGTAACGTCGAGCAGCTTGCTGGACAAAAAGTCAAATCGCTGGAACATTTATAAAAATGTTTTTGTGAACCAAACACACGTATATCGTTTATGCATGCTTCTCTTTCCAGAGAAGCGATCAGAACATCAGTTTAGGAGGGATTATATGGAAATTAAGGATTCTCTCTCCTCTATATTAAGCATTTCAGCAGTAGGCTTTTATATTTATCTCATCCCTCCCCAACAATGCTGAGAGATAAAGCCCCTTCTCTAAGCTGCGTTTTACAGGCAGGGTCTATGATCTGTTGGTGTGGGCCGACTGCAGAGCATGTACCACGTTACCTGTGCGCACTGACGGCCGCTGTCCCCTCTCCGTCGCTCTGACTGCTGCACATGCGCTCCGGTGGCGGGGGTGGGGGGGCCCCCATGAGCGAGCCGGGCAGCCTGCCGGACCCCGGGGGGCCCGAGAGGTGGCCGTTAGCGTTAGTATACGAGGGCGGGGCTGGTGGAAAGAAGTTAGCTGTGTTCCCATTGGCATCCAGCCCTGTCACTGACATGCCCTGATGCATGCTGGGAAAACTCCCATCCAGGTGCGTCCTGTTCCTGTTGAGGTTAAAATGTGGCGGCTGCTGCGGTGTCTGCTGTTGCTGCAGAGCGTCGTGGCAAGGCTGCGGCTTCGGGGGGGGGAGGGCCGGTGGAGTCGCATGCGTCTGGGGATGTTTGCGGCTGCTTGGGGCAGCCGTCCGGGTTGTACAGCATGGGGTATCCCCGCCGCAACACCACGTCCACACTGCCGCCCACCGGCACTGACTTCAGCATCTCCACCACCTCTTTGTGGGACATTCCCAGAACGCAGGTGTCGTTGATGTACACCAGGATGTCCGCTGGTATCCCAGGAGGAGAAACAGTGAAACAAACAGGGATGCCAGTTACTCTACTCTGCGCCGGTCAACTTATGGCCGATTTCAAGAGAGAATCAAGTCCCTTCAAAGAAAGTAATCGAGGGAAAATAATGGAAAATAACCTCCATAAATATACAAATTAGAGACCACAGGCATTAATAATACATGGCAGCCCCTGGGTGCTCCAGTTACCAAAGCCTTCATTCTGCATGCTAAAGGTTAGCAAACGATGACGGTGCTGTTGTGACATAATCAGCAGCACTATTTTCTGTTTCATAACTACATGAAAATTTCTGCTTATTAGTGAAGGCTGGAATGTGTGTGTGTGGGGGGGGGGGGGGGTGGATCCAAATGTCCCTACAATGTGATGAAAAGCTGTTATTTCAATTTTGTGGGGATCATTTTCTTGGCACCTACAGGGATAAATTCAATTTAATAAAAATCTGCGACTGCAATACAAAAAACTACAAAATGTCAAAAGTCTCGTATTTTGTTGGGTTACTTATGGTTAGGGTTAGGGCTGGGTGGGGGTTAAGGTCGTCGTTGTTGCGATTAGGGTTTTGCCTTTGAATGGACGGTCCCCACAAAGATACGAGTACAGATCTCTTACTTTGTAGGTATAGACCTGTGTAAAAAAGAAAAACTGCAGCCTGCCTCTTCTCTGTTTCTCATTGATGAAGGGTCTCTTCCCTGCTTTATGGGTCTTCAGTCTTGCTTCTAGGAGTCTGTTATAAATTGTCCTAGTAGTGCACATCACTTAATGTTTCCCATTCTTGTTGAAGGGCACTTGAGGTCATCCTCCGATTTATGAGTCACTGCCAGATAAGTTAACAGTCATCTCTGGCATTAGAAAGCTGCTTCCGCTCTCTACCTGGCCGGTATCTAGTCATTCCCAGTGTCTCCTGCTTCACCTCGTTCTTGTGACCTTCTATGGTTATTTTGACCCTGTGTGGACATTTTTTCGATTGCAACAAGAGGAAACCTAATTATATAAAAAATCCACGAATGCAATCAAAAAACGAAAAATGCCAAAAGTCTTGTATTGTATTGGGTTAAGGTTGTCATTTTGGGCATTAGGGTTTTTCCCATAGAAATCAATGGATGGTCCCCACAAAGATATGAATACAAACATATGTCTGTGTGTATACGTGCGAATGTGTGTGTGTGTGTGCGCATGTGTGCGTGTGTGTGTCTGCACATGTGTGCATGTGTGTGTGTGTGCGCATGTGTGCGTGTGTGTGTGCGCATGCGCGCATGTGTGTGTGCGCATGTGTGTGTGTGTGTGCGCGCATGTGTGTGTGCGCGCATGTGTGTGTGCGTGTGTGTGTGTGCGCATGCGCGCATGTGTGTGTATGCACGCATGTGTGTGTGTATGCGCGCATGTGTGTGTGTATGCGCGCATGTGTGTGTGTATATGCGCGCATGTGTGTGTGTGTGTGTGCGTGTGTGTCTGTGTGTGTGTGCGTGTGTGTCTGTGTGTGTGTGCGTGTGCGTGTGTGTGCGTGTGTGTCTGTGTGTGTGTGTGTGTGTGTGTGTGTGTGTGCGTGTGTGTGTGTGTGTGTGTGTGTGTCTGTGTGTGTGTGCTCAGCTGCTGGCACAGTGACAACGTGTCTCACTGACAGCCAGATTACAGGCCACACTGCCATCCGGATTAAGGGGAGCTTGAGACACTGCCTGGGCATACAAGCCGACTCCATGCACGCCGACTCCATGCACGCCGACAGCCTTCTTCTGTCTCATGCAATGTCTATCACTCCATATTACAGCTCTGAACCTCGTTAACAGTTTTTCATTCTAGAAACGTTTTCCGAACATTGTTCACAGATGTTCCCAGAATAAAACAATTTTCAACAATAACTATGCTAAAAATATTTTTAGCTTATAACATTGTCGTGCAGAAATTGACAGAACCTTTGTTAAAACGTGGAAATGAAATTCCATTAACGTTACAGTAAGAACGTTCTCTTACGTTCTCCTAACTTTGAGAGGACCTTCAGATAACGTTGGCTCCCGTTTCTGGGAATGTTCCCCATTAGCTAGGAAGACCACAGACTTTTCAATTGCATGTCCAACGTCCCACCATGTCAACGATGATTTGTTTTCATGTTAATAATAGGAGCGAATGAAGAGCATAACGGACAGGAAAGGATGAATTTGCCTTCACCGAGTTAATCACTGTGAAAAGCCCCCGGTACCTGTGTTGAGTGCAGGGGGGCCACCCGGTGTGACACTGTACACCTGCAGGAACTCCCGGGAACGGCTCCCGCCAACGATGTTGAAGCCAAATCCCCGAGGACCCTTGGACAGGCGCGTGTGGACGGAGTAGCCCTTTAACTGGCTGGGCTGGTCAGTGAAGGGAGGCACTGCAATACACAACAGTGCATTGTTACACTGGGAGTCCCTCACTGCAGGATAACTCAGACACTTTGCCGGAATGGGGCCTGCACACTGATCAAGAGAAAATGTGAATATCCTAACTGAGAGAGGCTGGTGGTGCTGAGCCACAGAACGGATGATGTAAATAAACAGATCTCTAGTGCCCTCTGGTGTCGTGCACAATGTACTGCACATTTCAGCTCCACCAGCAAGCAGACCACAACCCTTGAACAAGTTTTTCATTAATTCAAAAAATTGGTGAACCAAGTAACAGCAAAACTTATCACTTAAGTGACGGTAGGGTCCGTCTCCATCTGGCTAACATACCCATCTCATCATCTCTAATTACTATGAAATAGCTTACAGAGATACAGCTCAATGTGCTTTCAAGGTTTAAAAGGAGGGGGGCTTTAGAGCCACAAAGTTCTACTCATTTTATTATTACCATTATTGCCAGAATGTGGTGTGGACCATGAGATTTAGTATTTACATTTATTTTACATTTGCTAAGATAAATCAGTTCAGTGAATAAGAGAGACTGGGAGGGAGAAAGAGAGATGGATCAGAACAGAGTTAATGAGCCGTGGGGGCAGTTTTATATCTGAACGAGCGCATGGGGGGGGGTGGGAGATAAATATATACACAAACATAGAGAGGGTTCAGGGCTCATGTGGGAGTGCGGCAGGAGACAACAACTCACACTCCGTCTTGCTGAGAACCTCTCGACTCTGGGCTCGAGGATCCAGCCAGCTGGTTGTTCTGGACTTGTGACTGAAAGCATCAGTGACAAACTTCATGACAATCGCTATGGGATTGGGGGAAGCACGACGTAACACTATGCAGGCCAAAGCCTAGACGCTAATTATCTACAATTCATTGTCCCCCCCATACACCCTTACATGTATAGTTACGCTCCTTCCCGCCACAGACCCGAAATGTGACCCACATCCCACTCACTCAATGTAATATGGCTCCCCTGAATCACTGTAGGCCATCTCCCAGTTCTCCGGGAGCCCTCGAGGCCTGCCCGCGGCACCCCCGCCGTTCTCCAGGGCACTGCCATCACCCCCATTGGAGTCTCGGGATTGGCTGGGCGAGGAAGCCTGGGGAGGGGCACTGCTGGCACATGCCGAGCCCCCTGAGGGCAACAAAAAAGGCAGAACTAGCAAAACGCCCTTTGGTACAGGTCAACCTACTTCCCCATCTCCAATTCCCTGCTCCCTCTAAAGCGCACATCGAATCCAAAGCCCCCATCTCTGTACCCTAATCCACTTCTTCATCCCTTCATTCTATCCTAATTTTTTGTTTTTTTTCCCTCTATATGAGCCATAACTTGGAGCATTTTTAAGGACCTGTTTGCTTATTAGTGAGTCCTGGGATATCTGCCCTGATTGGTTCAAAATCTGACCAATCCCTGTATTCCACACGGAAGCCTCAATCTCCCTGTGCACCTGAGAGGCCAGAGTCCTCCTCGCTATTCTCTCCTTCCTCGGCCGCCTTCTCCAGGTTGCTTAAGGACTTGCTCCGGGTTCGGAAGTTCCTGAGCAGGTTGCGGTGCTCCTGATAGGTAATGGGGGGGCTTTCCGGGCCGATGTGGACCGGCCGGGGGGTCCCATAGTAGTTTCCTGTGAAGACAACAGAATGAAGTCAGTGAATGAAAAGCAGAAGAGTCAACCAGGAAGCTTCAAAGTAAATGGAAATCCATCCATCTTTCATGACCACTAATACAATACTGGGTGACAGTAAAACCTGGAGCCTATCATGGCAAACACAGAGGATAATGCAGGGGACACCATGGACGAGATGACAGTCCATCACAAAGCAATATTTCTGGTAAAAAAAAAAAAAGAAAAAAAAAGATTGATTCTACTGTGAGAACCTTCACAGAAAGGGAATAAAACTGAACATGGGGCTTCAAACAAGAAAAATGTGCAACAATTATGACAAGAGATAAAAATGACTTTTAAATGATACAATTATAAATCACAATGGTAACAGTTTTTCTTGGTGGGGCACAAATAATGTAGTATTATACTATTACTTGTGTATTAGTTAGCCACAAACTAAGACTTAGTTTCATACTGATCAAATGTTAATATGTCACTGATTTGTGACGTTTTATCTCAGTAGTTACTTTATCTGGTAATTCCGTAAATCTTTTGAACTGCTGAAGGAATAACACAAGTGAATACTGATCTCATGTTTGCTCATCATTAATGATGCATGTTTTATCTCAAGTGGCAACTATATTTGTTCATGATTTGTACTTCGGTAGTAACTGAATTATTTGCCCCGCCCAGAAAAGTATTACCAGCACGACTATACATTTTATCAGTATCAAGCTGGTTTTAACCCCTAACAACTGGGGTTCCCCTAAAGTGCTTTACCTGGGGCCTCAAAAGGGGGGATCTTTTGTCTGCCTGGAATCCAAACCCGAAATACATAATGAAAAACCATTAAATGTTTACAATATAAAAAGATAAAAATTCCAAAGACCCAAAAGTTGAAGTATACAAACAATATTCTTCAATTAAATAATGTTTTCTTTAAAAAAAATGGTTTTAATTTTATAATTTGTATTTCTGTTGATGACAATCAATGCACCCCTCGACCAAACTATTCCTTCATCTTACGAAAAACAAAACACACACAATGGAACCCCTGATATATTGAAAATGCAGATTCATTTTTGATTCAAGGAAAATCATTGACAACATTGAAAAATCATAACATCCTACATGTTTCCTCCTACAAGCAAATGCATTTCCTTCATACTAAGTCCAGCAAATTTGTGTTGCTATGACTTGTCATTTTTTTATTCAGAGAGAGCTTTATGTCTGCAGTTTTCAGATGTCTTAAAAAAAAATTTCAACGACCGATGGGATTTCAGTTTTTACATATATGATCAGTTTTTTAGGAAGAAAACCATTCATCTGGTTTACAAAAGGCCTGTAATGATAGCTGATACCACCTTTCTTTTTCTGTTCAACCCGACTTTGATTTGATTTGAAGGTTGCTACTGCAGATACTGATATTCAGTGCAGACCCCACTCCTGATGATAAATAATAATGAACCCACGGTGGGGAAGTTGCCTGTAAATCAACTGTGAAGTGTCTGAGAAACTTCCTCTTTCTCCTCACGTATGGGTGGCCCTGCCCAATAGCAGTTCAAATATATATATTATAATAATATTAATAATAAATATGCTTAACTTCCATCCATGTATTTCCATTAACCGCTTGTCCTATTCAGGGCTGTGGGTTCCAGGAGCCTATGGGCACACGGGCACACGGGCACCTACCCTTCGTAGGGAACACTCACAGGCCAGTCGCTCACAGGCCAGTCGCTCACAGGCCAGTCGCTCACAGGCCAGTCGCTCACAGGCCAGTCACTCACAGGCCAGTCACTCACAGGCCAGTCACTCACACGCCAGTCACTCACATATGCACACCTACAAGCGATTTGGTAACTTCAATTAACCTCAGCATGTTTTTGGACTGTAGAGGGACACTAGAATACCGAGAGGAAATCACAGAATGGCACGGAATGGGAAGAACATGTAAACTCCACACTTAGAAACCCAGGCAGAGACTAACCGTGGTCCCATAGGTGTGACTAACAATGCATAACAAAATTATATTATAATGTTAGAATTGATTCTCAAAATGAAAACATTCAGGCCAAAAGAATCGGCAGCCTACCGTATTTGATAAGGGGCATGTTAAGCGATTTGCAGTTGTTCTGGTTTATGGCTTATATTTGCTAGTCATTCATTTAAGGTTTTGTAATATGCCTCCTAAATTGCATGAGATTGTGACTACAGTACTTATTAATATTTTTGTTTTGCTTGATTTATAATCTTATCTGTACACAGTTAATATCCAATAAAAATGCAATTAAAAATATTGTAAAAAATACTATTTCCTCAATTCCTGTAGGTAATAATTGGTAACTGATAATTGATGGTGTTGCTGCCATGTTCTTAATATTAATTTTGCTTATTCTGAAATAACCCGATATCTAGAATTCCGCCGTACTTGTTTAACTGATAATAGACAGATACATCCAGAGTTGTTTCTGACAGAACAACGGTCGTTGTAATTATAAGCTTTTATAGAATTGGATGGATCCAGTATATTTGCCTTTTTCATTTCACTTGTTTTTTCAAAAGTCAAAAGAAACACTCGTCATCACTGCTGCTAGCGCTTGTCGCTACTTGACAATTCCTTTTATTATGTGAACTTTCCTCCATCAGCCACGAAAATTTCACACCGTGTTTGGTCTGGAAAGGTTTCATCCGTCATACTTGCATCGGAATATGGCATTCGGTGTGAAAAGTCCTTAAGACACACAGACACATACAAATAATGTACCTCTGACACTAACTTAACCTTGAACTGATTCACTGTTTCAACGTGCCAATGGCATATTGACCAATCACTGATATGTGGCATTTGCAGCGTCATCCGCACAAGAAAAAAACTGGGGGAAACAGAAACATGGATTAGAGAGAGAAGCCTATACTCTCTTCAGAACTCAAGCCCAGAAGAAGAATTCAGTTACAAAGTTCTAATTATCGCTTCTTTGCAAATCTCACCAAGACTGAGGACAACCCTACATTTCCAAAGCTGAAAGCGGAGTACACTGACCCATTCACGTGGCACAACAGAATACCCTAAGCTTTACTCATATCCACTTAAATTCCGTGGAAATTTCTCCCATTTGAAAACGGTGCAGTTTTCCCTACATGACACGTCAAGTGTCACAGACACAGACACAGAACCATCACAGAATGTGCATTTTTATGTCGGACGACACCTTCTGAATCCTTCATTCACTGACAAAATGCAAGAAGCATCAATGCGCTAATGTACCATTTTCTGTTGTTTTTCCATCGTTCTACGAATCGTCTCTCCATTGCACGTCATCAGTCGCTTTCTCTGCTGCCAACATGAAACAGACAAAGTAAATTAACTTTAATTGCTATCGGATGTGATTAACGGCTCAAAGTGAAAATCGTTCTCTGCAAATGATTGGAGCTTGGAGATTAAATCACTCTTCGCCACGGTCTTTGACAGTCAAGGCGACGTTACTGAAAGCTACTGGCTGCGAGTTACCTAAGGACGACAGCTAAATCCGAACACCACATGGTCCTGGGCACCTGCTGGGACATCTCCTCTCCCTGGGTACTTGCTCTCCCCCAAATACAAGTACTTAAACCTTCCCAAACCCTCCCGTGGCAGGTATAAAAAATTTCCTCTCTTAATTGCTCACAAAAGCACCCTCCACCTGTATTTACGATTTCACCCGGAAACTCAACATCTCTACTGCATATTCTGAATGCTCTGTGCTGCTGTCAAAACAGAATTATATAATCCTAACTTGCCTTAATGATAGCAGCATACTGCTACAACCTGCTCCGTCCTAGAACGTAATCTAAGTTAGCATTTAAAAAAACATAACTTAGTTATTCATTAATATGAGTGACTTTAAGCACATAATAGTCTTCAAAGCTCTTGACTAGTGTCAACTTCTTATACGTACCATGAATCAGAAGCCAATGTGTTTAATTTCCATGGCCTGTTCACAAAAACCGAGCAAATGCAGTATGTAGAAAATTCTGAATGTCTAGGTAGGTGCCATTGGCCTGTCCTACCTCCATCATGCAAGATGTAACTTCTGGATTGTCCCTTAAACATCTCAGTCAGCCACCGCCATCATATCTGTGTGAGGAGGTATTATATTTGGAATATGCAAAGCTGTTGTGTGTAAAATCCTTACAGAGAAGACAAAATGCTCACTTCCAAGGCTTTACAAAGGTGCATAGATACAGACAGAGACTTAAATGCAGCAGAGAGCCAGCCTTAATCCTCACCTGCTATTTGTCTAACAGTGCTCTGAACCGCAAACACATCGACACCACGGACAAAACAACGGAGTGACCATCTAAAACCATCTAAAAAAACACATGAGATGCATCAACTGTGAAAAGAATCTTAACGTCTGCCAGCTCGTAACATGATTCTCCTCCATGTGCGGAGAACTGTCCCCAACACTGCCTCCCGAACACTGACATGTGTCAGCGTAACCTCACGCCTGAGCGGGACGACCAGCATTCGCCACCAGACCAGTTCAGCTCACCCAGAACATATGCCTTTCCTTTGATCTGCCTAAACGTTTCCATGCCTCATCCCGTCTGCTTTCCCTTCACTGGCTCGTTGAAAGATTGAGGCAATGCTCTGTCCCAACTACAGGAATTCATTCGTTTGCTCATGCACTCCACCGACCTGCATCTCCAGAGGTGTCAGAAAACACCTCTTCAACCATGTCACCCTAGAGGTGGAATGAGCACCTATAATGTTAACTTAATGTTACAGAATTCTCTGGCTCGTATGTTTACTCTGTTCATCAACAGAGATTACTGTACTGTTATTTTGCAAGATATTACAATATTAGAAAGTTCTATAGATGTGTGTGTTCGGATTTAGAAGTTGTCACTGCTGCATAAAAGTATAAGCATATGTGTTACTCATGTCGAAACTGTCATGAATATTCACTAAGCACTGCTTATTTCCAGGATAAAGCCACAAAAAAATGCTAATCCTGCTCTGACCTTGTGGATTCTATTGCACAACCTACTTAGTGATGACAGAATAGACTCAAAATGAAGCGCAGACAGGAATGATATCATGCGGAATGAAAAAAGGGGGTTTTTCCATGTATGTGCATAAGTTGTATGCTGTACTGCGAAAAAATATTGGATTCTTCTGATTCACGCTGAATTTCATCAGACCTCTAGTGGAGGACATCTGAGAAATAACAGATAACAAAGGTACCATGGTGTCAGACTGTTTGGGACAGTACTGAACATTCCCAGCAGTGGCTGTCCTGTTAAAATCCCCCCAAGAGCAAGGTTAGATCATGCAAGAAGTCACAAAGAGCCCTAGAATAACAGGCAGGGTTCTGCAAGCCTGTCTTGCCTGAGGTGAAGTCCGAAAGGGCTAAAAGTGATATACATGCAGGCAGTCAGTAAGAACACAAATGCTCAAATCTCAAGCATCTGGAACAATGTTCCATGGTCAGATGAGTCATGAGGGTGGACATTTTGGGTAAGTTGTGCTCTGCCGCTGAATACAAAACACTGCATATCACGGACGGAACCTCAAGTGAACGAGCATGGTGGTGCCGCTGAGGTTTGGGTCGTGGTGCTATCTTGGTTTTCTAGATACAGACAGCTTGCTGATGTGTTAATGCCCTGTACACAAGAGGCCACACGAGCACTGAATGGCAACCGAATAACAAGTGGGTCCTGCAGTACGGAAATGATCTGTTACACACTGGTAAGTCCAGGCCAAGGTTTCTGGAAAGTACAAACACTTACGTTGTGGACACTCTCATTTCCCACCCAGACCTAAAGCCCACCACAATGATCCAAGCAGGCCACACAAAAAAAAAGCCCCACAAATCCAGAAGAGCTTCTGAGTGACAGAAAGAAGGGAGAAGAATCTTTCTCCGTGGTGCTGAGAGATTGATCAGTAACTGCAAGAGGAATTTGGTTGCAGTCATTGCTGTTAAAAATACGGTGTCATCGTTGCATAACTTTGTTTACTGGGTAAATGACACAAGGATTCAAATTTATGACTGTTTATTCAAGATTCATTCTAAGAATATTGAAACATTAGTATAAAATCTTGAGAAAATTTCAAAATATTCTACCATGCTGAAATGAAGATTGGGGGTAAAGGCTCTTTCACAGTTCTGTATCATATCCTCATGTCATCTAGATATAAAAGAATATTAAAAAGCATTAGTGTCTCTACTGGGACATAATTACTCCGGCTAAGGCTCTGTTTCTATAAGAGCAAATTCATATATTATCTTTTTCTCATTCTTTCAAGGAGCCTAAGAGTGGTGCTCTACAGAGCCTATATAGTATGACTTTCACTGTGTACAATACCTTACTGACCAAGATAAGGTATGAATTGTGTTATTCATAATTGTGACACTGGGGCCAAATAAACGAATGCCCCTATAATACATGTACTTTGGTACCTGCTGCCTGTTTCTGCTGGCACACTTACAGAGCATGGGGTGAGCTCTGTATTTCAGATCACCTTTAAAATCCCAGCAGTGCAGTGTGCTAATTGTGACCAAAAGCTTCTAATAGTTAAGCACTGAGGGAGGATGGGTTTAAACTGGTATGGGATTCCCAGCTGGCTACAAACCAGGCTTTGTTGGAGGGATGTCTGCGGCTATTAGCAGTGAAACTGTCACACCTCTATTTGGCGCGTTGCTCTCCCGCAAAAAAAAGAAAAAGAAAATGAACACTGGTCACTTGAAAGAGGCAGTGGAATTTGCTGGATGGGGCTGTTTATGGGTTGCTAATCAGACAGACCCCATCGCCGGATCCCCAGTAGGTGGGACAGTGCTTTTGGGGTGGGGTAGCTGCATACAGAACTGACATTTTGAGAAAATCAGGAAAATGAACCACGAATAGCCATTTATCATCATAAATCAACCAAAGACAAAACAGAAAACGACAGAATAAGCAACAGACACTGACACATTTCAGGCTTAATGGCACAGAATTTGCCCGTCGAAGCGGGTAAGACACTCGTAACAAGCGGAAGGATGCACCATATCTGCAACATGCTGCTTTTATTTGGCTTATTTATGTAGGGTTATTAGCTACAGCATAATTGAAAAGAAACCATTTATTTAAGTTAAATTTGTTTTTTTTTTGTTATGTATCTTTTAAGCAACAACCTTCACATATTAATGAAGTTTTCGCCATATAGATGATTCATTAGCACGCAAAGGAAACTCCTGTCACTTTGTATTATTCTACTTTATGCTTGTTAGTGTTTCAATGTATTTATAAGAAAGAATCCATCCATCCATCTTCTGTAACCAGTAGGGTGGTGGTAGTGGGGGGGGGGGGGGGCAGGCAGGGAACAACCCAGGATGGGGCACCCCCACACACCAGTCACTCAGACATGTATAATTTGGTAACTTCAATTAACCTCAGCATGTTTTGGACTGTGGGGGGGAAGCTCTAGAACCCAGAGCAGAGTAAACCCCAGAACGACATGGGGGGGAGACATGAAAACTCCACAGACTTATGGTGCTTTTCCACTGCCATCAAGAACCAAGCCGTACCCAAGCCATAACCACGCTGACATGGCTCCGCTTACTGGCAGGGCCGAAAGCATGAGTAAACAGAGCTGGTTGCCTCGCCACCATCTGATTGGTCGAAATGCACAGAGATACTAGTGATCTGCATCGATACGGATTATGTGAAGGGAAAAGGAACATATTACATATATTATTCATTATTAGTGTTGCACATCACGATGTACTGAGGCATTCCCGATAACTCAGAACTTGAACATTTCCAACCTCCAACTTAAAGAAATACTAAACAGGTGAACGGAACAGATTCATAATGCAAATTTTCACAAGCCTATGCTAATTCCGCTGGTGTTTGATGGTAACATAAGACAGCGATTCTCACAGACGTGCTGGCAGGAATTAGCACACAGCAAATTATGATGAACACTGTGTGAACAGTAAATAAGTCTTTTCAGGTTTATGTCACTGTCGCTCTCCAAACCTGGCAATGCCTTTACCAAGCCATTCCTTCTGCAATGGAAAACCAAAGCATTCTTATTATTATTACATTGAGGGGACCAGATTTCCCCACAATGCGATAAAAACCAGTTTTTTGATGTTGTGGGGACCATTTTTCATGTCCCCACAAAGATCTGTGAATGCAATCAAAAAACTAAAAAATGCCAAAAGTCTAGTATTTAGCTTGGTTACTTATGGTTAAGGTTTTCATGTTAGGATTAGAGTTTTTCCCATAGAAATTAATAGACAGTCCCCACAAAGGTATGAGTACAGGTCTGTGTGTGTGTGTGTGTGTGTGTGTGTGTGTGTATTGCAAAACTCTTTTCTCACCCTTAAACTTTCCACTCTCCAGGAGGGCTCCGGACTCCTCCAAGGAGAAGAACTCCTCGATGGAGACAAAGTTGTAGTCCACCCCAGAGATCTCCCCATCCCGTGGAGGCCGGGTGGTACCTGGGGAGGGACCAAGCAGAACCTGTCAGAGGCTCCGGACGCAAGACGGAAGCTGCAGACATATCGTCAGTAAGACAAATGTGCATGAGAGCTACCCTCCCAGAGCATCATTGTCAAAATCCTGTCATCACGCATTCTGCTCAGATGTGAATGGTCACACATCTCATTGATATATATATGTATATATATCAGACATCACTATCTAAGCAAAAAAAAACTCATTCAATGGCACATCTGCACTGACACCCTGAAATGAAACCCAGGCAACGGTCAACGAATGAAAAGCTGATGAGGTCATGAGCATAAGTAGCCTATTTTTACACACTGGCCCACCTAAGAAGGAAAACAACAGTTACGTACACCGTGTCTTCACTGAAACCATGACCTACTTCCACCCAAAACCTGTCAGGGCACCAAAGCCCAAAAATAGTGCTTTAACAGATGTAGGATGTACACACACTGGAAGGGAACACGCCTTCTGAGGTGCTACACGACCATAATGAAAGTGACTGCGTGAACCTCATTATTCAGCTGGAAGGCGAAGCATCATTAACATTGTTACGCAAAGGGTTTCCTTCAGGGTTAATTACAGAACATCTTATGTGCTGCCTCTCACATATATTTGCAATTACTCAGGGTTTTACGAACTGATACTGAACTTTGGACACTAGTGGTATGTCTTTTGCCACGCATGAAGTATATATTATATTTTATTAAGTTATTTGTACTTTCAGGATGTGGAGGGAGAGCCGCAGCATTTAACGGGGTCACTCGCTGCAGCTTGACAGAATTTCCTCCAAATTCACTCTGACACATGACATCTATTTGGGAGGGACTGGCATGCAGAAAGCGAGAAGCAGAGGTCTGTTAAATATGCAGTCCTATCTGCAGCATAAATTAGGGAACGAGTGCAAGATTGCCTGTGATATTGATATATACTCCTATGCGTCCTGCTGAATTAAACACAGCTCCCTGTTTTGGTGTCACCTTGCATTGGGGCCGATGACAATATACTTCTAATGAGTCGTCTTCATCATCACTCCCCATGTGGGCGCTGAGCCAGAAAGAATACTGTCCAGCATGGTGACTTCGCACTGCTGCTCTCAGCAGGAGACCCCAGAGTACAAGGGTAACTGCATGCATCGCATTTAAACCTCAGTGAATATATTAAGAGCAGAAGTAGCACATTCCCACCACACACTGGGTTCAGGCCAGCAGGAATCTGTCTGCAAGGGTCCGGCTCACCGCACACAAAGTCATAATGCAGCGATGAACACAAACAAGCCTTTTTAAAATTAAAAATGCCTTCTCTGGAGCTGAAGGGCATCGCACCACAGCATGTCTGTGTTGGGGAAATGTTGGGACCCAGAACAAAGCCATGAAGACGAATAAAAAGAGTTGTGCACATGTTTCCAACACTTATTACAGCCAGACATTTTCAAAAGAATCTTTGAAAAGATGCCGAATTCATCCTATAATGCAGAGGATGAATGTTACAAAGGAATCGTACAGCTCAGACACAACTTACACTGTAGCGGACAAAAGCAGGAGGTCAAACTTATACTGGCCTTTACACTGTACAAATGAAACTGGAAGGTGTTTCTGAAGGCCAAATAGTGTATCGTACAGCTTATAAATTACACACTTCAAGCCTGTTTTCCTAGCTGACCTACTTTGTTTTATGTAGCAGAGTTTAGTTTAAGGTAAGGCTCTTTTCACAAAGGTGTTTAAGGGTATTTATACATTTACTGCTGCAAGCAATGAAAGATAAAGGTTTCTAATACGTAAAATACAACAAAAAGTCACTACATATAAGATGGCAAAGCTGTTGACGATGGTGTTTAGTGAAAAATAAGCTAGGAATCTTTCAAATACTAAGCGAGTGGAAATTTCGGGGGCCTACCACACTGTAAAAATAGACCTACGCTGACGTTCAGCACAGTTGTCATGGAAACAAACACATCTCAAGCAGATTTGTCTCCCATTGAACTTTTGACATTGAACAATAATGTATGATTGCCAGATAAATTACAGATAAATGATCGTAAACCCACTACTCTCGCTCCCATTTTTCTGGCCGCCCAAATACTCTTGTTCTTCTTCCATCTTACCCTCAATCTTTTGTTCTCTCTCTCTCTCTCTCTCTCTCTCTCTCTCTCGCCAACAGACATAAATTCTTAGGTGCGACCATGACAATTTCAGAGTGGATGTGTGCTTGTGTGCTCGGTGCAGCATGTGAGATTCAGTACACCTTGGCGTTGCATCCTCCGTCTTGTTCCTGCTCATTAGGAAGGTCTGAATCTAAGATCTGCATCAGGCGAACTCACAGGGCACGGCCCGCAGATAGAGGTTCTCCCGGATCACCTGCTGCAGCTGGCTGTCCATGGAACCCGGCGTGAAGCACTTACTCAGGTAGAGCCTCAGGTCCTTGCAAAGGGTGGAGCCTGGACCACGGAATACAAACAGACCATTAAACGCAGCCAGTTATACCATAAACAAAACATCAAGTCCAGCATCAGACACAAAAGGCTGCTGTAAGCCTCCGGATGGTGAAAGAAACTGGAATGAGGATGTGTTCTCCTCGGGGAAAAAGCTGTCCAAAAGTAAACTCCGCGTCTGTTTGCACATTATTACCACCAGAGAGACTTCACTACTTTCACTGCGGTAATAAGACGATTTTTTTCTGTCCTGGTTCAGCAGGAGGCAAAGCTGAATGTGAAGTGTGCTTTTCTGTGTTTACAAGGGAAGGCCGCCGCGTCAGCGCAGTGAAACACGTAGTCCGCTGTGAAACATCTCTCATTTTCCGTGTGGCAGAACGCCCCCCCCCCCCCCCCCCCCCGCAACCTCCCCCACTCCCGCGGACTGCTCCGGCACTCTCGCAGATGAGAGGCCACACGATCTTTTGACTGAATCTGAAGTGCTTTACGACTCTCAGGACAGGCCACTTCCTGTTATTGATGGGCATCTCCCGCATTTTCTAGACAGGGGACCTCGGCCCAGCATCCAAATCGGGCTCCTCGTCACCTGGATCCCACTTACCCAAAGGCAGGTCCTACATGACAGCGCAGCCACCCCCCATTTCCAAAACCAATTAATTCTCCAGTGCTCTTTATTATAAATACAAATTGGTTCCCCTTGAATACAAAACTGTACAGTCGACAGCTTATGAGTATTCTCGCATCAAGTGCCAAATATGTTTACAGAGAGAAACCTCCCCGGAGCGTTTGGCAGTTTTTATTTCATCGATACGGCTGTGATCATCTCAGTCATCCTCCTACATGAAAGTATAAGCACATTATCATCACATAATACAGCCTTTTATTACAGGATTTCGTGGTATCAAGTTCAGTGCTCCACATTTGTAAGAGTAGTAGAAGAGGCCAAAGTGTATTAAAGTTACTGATCTTGACATTAAGGGTTAGAAATTCACCATTCACTACATACACCAACTAGCCATCCATCTTCTGTACTTGCTTCAGGCTCACAGGGGTCTGCGGTCCTGTCCCAGTAGCTATGGGCAGGGAACAACCCAGGATGGGGCGCCAACCCATCGCAGCGTGCACCAACTAATTACTTTCAAAGAACAATTTCTTCTTTGTAATAATATAACACTTGCTATGATATTTGTTACAGCCATTCGCATAGCTTTACCCATCCATCAATCCATTCCCGATAGTCACTAATCCTGTAGTCACACTGACGCTGGTACATGCAACGAGGGGGTCTATGCAGGGTGCACCCTGGGAACAAGGCACAAGTACGTTACATGGACCTCACTTAGATTCACATTCACCCAGAGAGTCACACACTGCAGGCGATTCAGACCTGCATGCCTTTGGACTGCGGGACGAAAATGACCGAATCCTCACAAGCGCATGAAGAACATGCGGCACACGGGTACTGCTGGGGCTGAATGTGAGCCTGCGGCTCCTGGCTTAAATCACCATTCGGCTTCAGAGCCTCCAGCGAGTGGACTGTGCTCCTTCGCTCCCACCAGGCCTCCCTACCCTATTTATAGCTCCAGCCATAATTCATAGTTTTAACAGGCCTATATAATAAGCTGCTACATCAAATGTCCTGGTATTTCTTACACAACCTGAATGCCGAATCTCAAAAATGCTTTCTGGACGCTAAAAATACAGCATTTTAAGGCAACAGGATGCATATTGGAGGGACGATAGAGAGCGCGGACTCCAGTGAGAGGCACGGTGCTGCAGCGGATTACAGCTCTCAGAATCCTGACAGCACAGTATTCAGTGATGCAGACACAGAGACAGAAGCAGCCCCAGGACTAAATGTGCTGCTTGTGGTGCAGTGGATAGCGCAGTCATCAATCTGCGTATGGAGGCCAGAGGGAAGCACATCCAGATTAAATACAGCCGAGTTCAGGAACTCTCTGCCAACACATTTGTTTCATACTCTTTATGTACCTGAGGAGGTGACAAGCGTAATGTCCTGCCTGACGTCTGCCAGCTGGAACTGTCACCGCGGTTTGTTGCTGGCGACATGGCAACGCAAGCCGAGCGGGGATGTACCTCGGCGGCCCTTTTCACATGTGACCCACATGAGCAGATGGGGGAATTTCGAAAGAAGGGCTCAGCTACCAACCGGGCCCTGCAAGTCATGTTGAAAGCTCCACACGCAAATTTTAATGAGCAAAGGGTTTTGGAAGCGATCGCATTGAAATGTGCCCAGAATCACATGCGATGATGGCGGCCCCAGCGATGTGTGCTTATTCTGCGGTAGCAATGCATCTTCTGTGCTCGGCAGCTGAGGAATGCACTGGGGCATAGGAAGCTAATGCAACAGCACAGACACAAAAAGAAGCATGCAGCTTTTTCTACTGAAACACTGGACTAAGCAAACGTATTTTCAGGCTTCATTAATGCTAAATGGTGGAATACAATACCTGGGGCGACAGTCTTGATGCGAATGGGATGGGGGCAGGAATTGAGGACCCCCCTGACATCCCCCAGGGTCATTCCCAACACCGGGGTTCCCCCAATCTCGAGGATTACGTCACCCACTGTGGGCCCGCCCCCAGGAGCCGCAGTGACGAATGGGAACTCTCCGTAGTCGGCTCCGCCCCCGACTGCCAGGCCCAGCTCTCCAGTGGCCTCGCCCAGGGGGACAAAACTCTCCTGCACCTTGGAGCGCCAGTGCAGCTTCTTCACTGTAGCCTTAGACATGGTCACTGAGCTAAAGGAAAATGAAAAGATTCAATTCAGTCAATTCGGTGGAGAGATCAGGAGTCTCACGCGCATTAACCTTCTCACACAATTAACCCAATAACCTATCAAACCTAAGAAGACAGACTTAAAAACTAAAACAATGTTTACCTGACACAATGAAACAAAAAATGCATATGCTGTTATATATATGCTTCTAAGAACTGTGATAGCAATCGTCTCTGATGGTTCTGCACTGACTGAGTAAGTTCTTTAACAGGTGTAATGTATGCAGCCTTTGTTACCACAGTGCACTCTGGGACTACGCTTCTAATAGAGAGTAGAAGGAAGAAAGAGACAAACAGGGAAAAAAAAAATCTGGAACAAGAGATTCTTCAAAACAAACATCAGAAGCACAACATTGCAAAAGCAAAGTCATCAGTTTCTTAAAGAGTACAGAAGGATTCCTCAAATCCTCCCCAGTGGCCCTGCTTCACATCTGGCTCTCTAATGATGAAACATACGATATTTCACCAGCATTCCAATGTGGGCCATGAATGTCATGCTTTAAAAGTTCATATATTTTTTATTTGGTGAAGAAAACACCTCAGCAGCTGGGCATCAATCGATCACACACAGAACATAACCACTGCACCATCACCTTCTATGCCTATTCCTGCATGTTGGCTGGAAAAATCGTCAGCTGGTCTGAGAGAAGATACAGGTTTGAGATGCTAAGGAGGGAAAATAAATCCTGAGATGAAACGGAGCTTCAGTTAAACCCCCAAAAATTACTTCTCACTACTCATGGTGTGTTAAATACATCTTGAGCAGAAAAGAGATCTTTGTGTTCTCTTCAAACATTAGCAAAGTTTGTTAAGCAGTCATTTACATTCATTTATTCAGTAGATGCTTTTGTTCGAAGCGACGTACAAGTGAAGATCAGGGTGCAGGGGTTGACCCTGGAGAAATGGGGGTTAAAGACCTTGGACAAGGGTCCAGCACTGATACGATTATTCTGCTGGCCATGGGATTTGAACCAGGGACCTTCCAATCACAGGCACAGAATCCTCAGCTGCAGGACAGCGCCAGCCGTTAGCCTGCCTTCCTATGTGCTGCTGCAGTGGAGCAGTACATGTTACAGAGTCAGAACGTCGCGGACGTCTTTGTACACAGTGTTTGTAAACAGGCACCACAGGAAAGATCGCTTTGTTTCCTCCCTCCAAGGAGATAGCGATGTCCTGCCGTGACATTTTTCTCTGTCAGGGCAGACGGCATGAAATTGGGAAGGCGAGAATGGGGCCAAATTACAGGGGGGAGGAGCAGATGAGAAAACGAACTAATGACGTACAGGCAGGGAAGCGTCCCAACGTGAGCGAACTTAGGGCGATGAAGGGCAACCAGACACGCAGGAAGCAGTTCCAGTTCAAAGCAGCAAAGTCCCATTATGGATCTGCTGCCTGAAATGGATGCCACAGGACACGTCAGACACCACAGCGAAAAGGGATATCAGGGGGCCTCCTCACTAACTGCACCAGAGTACTCACTGTCAAATATCGCTGCCTGATGTTCTCTAATCATGTTTGGGAAATGAAACTCAATCACTTATATTGTATTTACAATGGTTGTGTAATTAAATGTTGCCCTAGTGGCATTTAAGAGTTATTATGATTGTATCATCCCTGCATCAGAATTAAACACACACACAGGTTTGTAATTATATCTTTGTGGGGACTCCCCATTCATTTCTATGGGGAAAACATCACGACCTTAAGCCCTACCCAGCCCTGAACTTAACTGTAAGTAACCAAACAAAATACAAGACTTTTGGCATTTTTAGAACTAATCAACTTTAATTAAATTTTCGTATATATACGCTCACTCTAATTGTTGGCTGCAGCATGTTCCAAAATAGTCGGGACAGGGGTGTTTTTGGAAATGGGGTTGAATAGTGTGGAACTGGTAAAATATTATAGAAGAACAAAGGTAGCTTTAAAATGTTTAATATTATTTATAAATATTTTATCATTGCAGTTATATGACATGTATAACAGCTCTGGAAAAAGTAGATATGCATTTTTAAATCCTGGTTTAATCGTGGTTCTGCTGGCAAAAGGTTACACTGCGAGGCAGACTCAAAGTTTCTAAGACAGCAGTACACAAGTATTAGGTTAAGCAAGAGACACTGGGAACTGGCCAGAAACCAGCCAGGTGAAGAACGGAAGCGACTTTCTAATGCCAGGGATGACCGTCACATTAGGTGACCTTCAAAAGGAATGGGAAACATTAAATGTAGGTGTGAAGTGCTCTGCTAGGACAGTTCATATCAGGCTCCTTGAAGCAGGACTGAAGTCCCATAAAGCAAGGAAGAAGCCCTTCATCTATGAGAAACAGAGAGGAACCAGGCTGCAGTTTACAAAAAAAAGAGAGACAGACAGAGATAGAGATTCACAGACACACACCCATAAGAAATAATGATAATAATAAAATCGTAACCTAATTTTGCAAATAGTGGGTTTTACTAGTTATCACATTAATAACACTGTTATACATTTTCTCCTCCGTGAAGAAGGAAGAGAGTAACTTCAGGAGGTGAGTAACTCAAACCACGTAAGGCATCAGCGGCCTTGCTGAACTCCAGCTGAAATGTCCCACAGCTCAGGCGGAAGCTTGGGTCCCAGACCAGAACGAGGACAGTTCCTGTCATTTTGCCATTTGTCTTTTTCTCATGTTTACATTGCACGAAGGAAACACAAAACATGACATTATGACATCTTACTCACAATAAGGAATATTATATTGTTTGCAGTGTAAATATCAGGTGAGGGGAAAAACAGAAAGACCAACTTTAAACAAATGTGTGTCTTATTCCCCAGATAATACAGCAATTATGTGTAATCAGGCTGTGCTTGATGTGATTTGTAACGATATGGGAAGGAAGGACTGAGTCATGGTAGCAAGCAAGATGAAATAAGCTAAACATCTTGGGAAAGTAAGTCGAAAGGGTGAACATGCAGGTTCTTTTTATAAAATGTAACTGTTGGTAGCGAGAAGGTCGCTGAAGGAGTTCAATGAGGCGGTAGCTGGGGCACTCGAGTGTTTAGGTGGAACCTGGCAGAATCTGAACTGCAGAACCATGACGTGAGCAGCAGGACTGTACAGCAGTTATGTGTCTGGTCAACAACTGAGAGGCCATCTCAGCCTTGACGACTGACAGGGAGAATATTTACGGCAACACTTTACTTGACGGGGCACAAACGCTTAGTAATAACTCAGCTACTAATGAAGTACGAGTACCCAGGCGATATTTTCTGCACAGTGATACGATAGGGGTTTGGAGTTCAGTAGTTCCTAAATTAAACTGCTCACTACAAAGTCTGTGGATTATCTTAAGTGACCGGGTCATGATTTCTGGAAAGAGACATTGCTGTTGGATTTTTCAAATGTATTTTTCTGCCGCTTTAATCACCACAGGAAGAATGTCATTCAGTCTCATTATGTTCAAGAGAAGCCCGGAATTTCAACAGCCAATATCTCCAAAACTAGGCAACTCCCAGCAGATCAAGCTAGTTGGAGCACCAAAGCTCCTCGAAAAGATAAATTTTTTCAGTTTTGGAGTGAACTGCCCCTTTAACATGAAATCAGTATGTAACTAACACTTAGTCTGCAGTTATAGCATAATACTACATTGTTTGTGCCCTGTCAAGTGTTACCATATTTACATATCAGGCTATGTCAGCCCTGCACAGATGCTCCTGATCTCTAAAAACCATGTGCCTCATGAGCGCTAATGTATGCAGCTTAAAAAGCATTTTAGTATTTCTCTGTTTCTTACCAGACCATAAATCCGTAAATCTGGAAATATGTCTGTCAAGCAGCATGAAATTTTTTTATTGTCCCATATCACATTCTGGATGTACTTCATAACCTCAGACATGAAGAAATCTGCCGTTTCATTTGACAACAATATTCTTTCAGATTTCAGAGGGCTGCATTTTTTTTTCTAAGGCAATCAGAAAGAAAAGAAGGTAATTCGTGCCGGAGAGTATTCTCAAAGTCTCCCGGGCGAACTCTGCCGTCTTCGGTGATAGGAGATGTAATTTGGCATGTGAAGAACTTTGCTTGGCTGCAGATCTTTGAAACTTTTATCGCGGCTGCACTCAAATAGCTTTAGGGACAGGAGCTGGGTTTTATCATGTCATAACGGGGCACTAATTGAGAGGCACAGAGGAACTCGCAGCGAGTGACAGCGCCCGCATGGCAGTAGCGCTGCGTCGATCTGTTAGCTGCCTGATGACAGCGACCTTCCTCACAGCCGCCTAAGAAGAACCTTCTTCTGCATAAAAAAAAAAAGCGCAACAATTTCTCTGCATCAGTACCGGCAACTTATTTCCCTGGTGACAATGCGGTTGTGTTCGTGCTATTTTAAGGGCAGGGTAGCAGGGTGCCAAATGGCTAAGTCAGAGATGTGTTTGCAAACACGTACACAGATATGTTAAGTGCCTCATTTAACTTTACTTGTCAATAATGCAGTGGTTTAAGGGAAAATGCTCCAATAAGTAACTCACACTCTCTGTAAGTCACGCTGCACTCCTAAAGGAACGTGACGCGTTAACGTCAGTCTGGGCTAAGCTTCACTCATAACAACAAAGCACAATCAAAAGAACAAGGAGGGAATAGGTACACCAACAAAATGGCTTCAGCATCAAGAGGCACTCAGCCGTATCACCTAAATTGATTTAGGGGAATAAATAGCAAGGTTTATGCATGGCGTTAAGTGCATTAAAACAGTAAGGTGGTCGTGAAGGAATAATGAAAGAATATGCATTGTACACTAAGGACAAATGCAAGGCCACATTGTCAACTTAGCACCTCAGTCTCCAACAAATCATCTCTTGGCACGGCACTTACACACTAATCCTAAAGCACGTCTTACAGATTCTTTTGTGAAATTCACACCTTACACATCTTTATCTCCCTTGCTGCCCCCCCCCCCCCACCCCCCACCTACTCTCCTTAGGCTACAATGGCGTTATGTTTTAAGAGATAACATTACACACCTGAAGAAAGTCTAACAAGCATCCATTTCCTGCATCTTCTAACGGCGCCTGAATCCAACGCACAAATTCCGATAAGCGTGAATAATGTGCTAAGGAACCTTCAAAACTCTTTTCATTCAGTAATAGGCAGCAGGCCAGCAGCCTCCCTCCCCATAGATACTGATTCTGCAGCAAGGGACCCCCCACAACCTGCAGACTGCAGGATTAAATGACCAAACCTGTTTCCTCTGCCCACTGCTCCCACATCCCTCCCAGTCTACTCCAATCGGTCAGCATTGCTGTCATTGGATACGGTTATAACCAACACTGCTACCCTATAGCATTAAAAAACGCCTGTAAAAACCTGTGACGTTCATACAGACTATTTCTCCATATTTTTTCATACCAGTCATTGCCTTAAAATGCTGTCTTAAACAGATGACCAAATATTTTGTTGCAGAACAGAACTTCTCAATGGCCACTGCCATGGTCCTTAAGAGGAGGACCCGCTGTGCTTCGGTAACTGTCTATGCATAAGGAACAGTAACACTGTTAATCCAGTGTGATCTACAGTAGCTGTCACCTCCAGCTGGACCCCAGGTAAGCACCTTTGAACTCTGTCAGAAAGAAATTATGACAGCTGTGTTGCTCCCACGCCCCCCCCCAGTCTACGGCTACATCGCAGTACAGGGAATCCATGGGTATCTCGAACAGTGCAACATTTACTAGGGTTCATTTGTTGAATCTTCTGCTAAATTTTGGAACATTAAGAAAAAAAGGTTAACATTGAAGCAGGTGGAGCTGTGCTCCGGAAAGGTGCGATTTGGACATAAGGAGGCGGAGCTGTGCTCCGGAAAGGTGCGATTTGGACAAAAGCAGGTGGAGCTGTGCTCCGGAAAGGTGCGATTTGGACGTGAGGAGGCGGATCTGTGCTCCGGAAAGGTGCGATTTGGACAAAAGCAGGTAGAGCTGTGCTCCGGAAAGGTGCGATTTGGACAAAAGCAGGTAGAGCTGTGCTCCAGGAAGGTGCGATTTGGACGTGAGGAGGTGGAGCTGAGCTCCATCTATATTTAAACCCTGGTTATAGGCAGGAAGACCGTCCTGCACCCTGAGCCTTAAACTTGTTTAGTTCTAGTATGGAACCGTGGACCAGCAGGCCGATTCACCACAGCATTAGAGTAGCTCTTCAATTAAGACAGACAGCGGTCGGTGTGGAGCAAAGGAACAGCGGACAGGTGACAGCCGGACAGGATTCATGGAACGCAGGAGCGATGACGCGCTTACAGTGCAGACTACACGCAGCATCTCTGCTGCTTCAGCATTTCCTTATTTTTGTAGGTCTGCAATACAGCGGCCAAAGATTTATATTTATATTCAACTTACATCAAAGAAAATCCTTCATAATTGCAAGCTTCAGTTTGCAAGCGCTGACTACCCTTTCTTCCTTCATGGGCTCCTCTCCTTCACGTTTGTCATGAACGCCGTGATCTCTCACCCCTCATGGATATGCAGTACTGTACTGGGAAAGTCCAAACAGAGGTCGCCATAATGCTGCTTTCACTACTATAAGACTGGAATAACATTGGGTTAAGGCCTTGATTCAGATTTCATAGATTATTTACTTACTTCTTTATCTATCAATGAATTTTACTAAATTTCCCCTAAATTACATAACAGCTATATACTGTTCGGACAGCTTTGAACAAATCCCTACACCAGAGTTAACCACTGAAACAAACTGGATAATGCTGCTATATTACATGAATTATAGACATAGATACATACACTTTATTATGTACAACGGCTAAAGCAGCCCGGTCCTGCAAACAGAAATATGTGGCTGCAACTTAATACATACAGTATGCAGTTAGAGTCAAAAGGTTCAGGAAATACACATTTAAGTGCTGCAACATTAAGAAGCCTGATCTGAGCAGTTTGTAATGCAGAGTACTGGTGCCGAACTTGGTGGTTTAAGCATCTCAGAAATAGCCACCCAGCAGGGCTTTTCATGCACTACACTGTCTAGGGTTTACAACGGAGGGTACGATAAAAAAAAAAAAAAAAAAAAAACATGCAGTCAGGGTCGACTCTGTGGCTCAGAACACCTTGTTAATGAGAGAGGTCAGGGGAGAGTGACCAGGCTCATTGAAGCTAATAGGACGATCACAAGTGCAAAAATAACAGCTCGGTACAATAGTGGTATGCAGAACGGCTTCTCTGAGTGCAGGACTCGACACCTGAAGTACTTATGAAACCAAAGGGGGGATGCACCTCATGCTATGTAGGCGTACTTCATAACATGACCACTGAGAATATGCATATTATATATGTAATAATTATATATAATTTTGCAAACTGCAGCCTGGTTCGTTTCCGTTTCTCATAGATGAAGGGCTTCTTCCTTGCTTTGTGGGACTTCATTCCTGCTTCTCAGAGCCTGATATGAACTGTCCTAGCAGTGTACCTCACACCTGCACTTAATGCTTCCCATTCCTTTTGAAGGTCACTTGATGCCATCCTTTCAATTCATGAGAAACAGTCGGATAAGTTAGCAGTCATCCCTGGCATTAGAAAGTTGCTTCCGCCCTTTACCTGGCTGGTTTCTGGTCATTCCCAGTGTCTCCTGCTTCACCTTGTCCTTGTGTACTGCAGTCTTAGAAATTTTTAACCTGGAAGCAGCCTGCTGTTCAACGTAGCCTTCTGCCAGCAGAACCATGATTTTAACTAGGATTTAAAAATGCAGATGTTTAAAAGTATACAGTGTTCTCTTAATTTTCTCCACGCCTGTGTATATGCACGCACGCACGCACACACACACACATTATGTAAGGGATAACCCACAAAGAGATGTGCTCGTAAAAATATAGCCCCTATAAGGATAGAACATATGGTCAGGCTACTCTGTGGTAGCAGCAAGTCCATTAAGTTACAACACAAACTGTCAACAGACAGAAAAATTATGCTGAAAAAATTACTGCTTATTCATGAGTTAAAAGTTACACAGGTTTTCATATTATCACACTTAAGAAAACATTAACATGCATTAATATAGGACTGTTATCATGCTGCCGGAACTACCAGTGCAGATACACGAAAATAATGGTGTATACCCACGGGGCATCTTTGGACCAATAAGAAAACAGTGTTGACTAAAGCCGCGGTATAAATTGTGCTAATTACATATGTCTGTCAAAAGCTGCTTTGAACAGAAAACAACGTTTGGCACAAGGCTGGCACACTGCAAAAACGGTTTACTGGCAGCAGGCTTTCCTGGTTCAGGAATTACAAGGACTCAACAGAAAGCAGGTCACCAAAACAGCAGGTGAAACACAAAAACTAAAAGAACAAGGGCAAAAAAATTATAATAGTATTGGCATGTGAGTCGGGGGACATTATAAGCTGATGTAGGAGACAGAAGGGGCATCAGCATCTGGGCAGGTTTACTGCAGGCAGAGAAAGAACAGAGTGCATCACTTTATATGTTCAGTCATGAATGAATGAATCAACACAAACAGCCTCGGTCACCTGACTCACCTTCCCTGCACCCCCTCCCTCCCTTGTCCTTAGAGGATTCTAATAATTGCCACTGTGTCACCAACTACTGAAAGCACTGTTGTCTTCTGGCGGAATACAAAAGGTGTATATGAGGCAAATTTTAACAAAGACAAAGCAAGGATGCCAGACAAGATTATTTTTTTGCTTATTAAAAATAAAACAGAATTTTACACTTTTACAGTAAAAAAAAAATCATATTTATTCACCCTCATAAACTAAGTTTCCAACTCACAATTGGACATTCGAAGCCCCATTCCAATATTTTTTGACAATTACTATTATTTTATGCCCTGCCTGCCTCACCGCAATACTAGACACTGGCAGCCAATTTCATAATTAGTTTAAGGGAAATATAAGAGGCCTCAGTGAAGCAGAAGCTTGTTGAGGTACGGAGCTCACGCCACGTTGAACTGCGTCTATTCCTGTTCGATGACTGCTGGTTTTTAAAATCCCGTCTGTCTTCAGAACTTACTTAATGACTGCATTTTGGTTCTAGGTGCACATTATTTCATGGATAATGGTTAACTTGCACTCGCCCTTCGACTGCAGTTCTTGGGTCTCTTTGTTCTAGTCCTTGAGAACCCATTAAAGTCCTACTAGGTTCTGGGATCTCCCATCTCAGTCACCACAGTGTAACATCAGTGATACCGCTTAATGCAAATAACATTTTATGGGGTTTTTTTAAGCACTGGCAGAGGTGACTGTATGCTTCGCACCAACCTACTCTCCCTACACAAATACACAGTCAGGGATTTGTCGGCCTAATCAGCCTTCACTCCTGTGTGTCTTTAGCAGTAAGAGGTTATCCCAGTAAGACGAGCATCTACAGAGAGACCCAAGGCTACACCACAATGCAAATGGTTATGCACACACCCATGAGAGATAGCACCTCTCACCCCTCTCCGAGGTTTTAGTCTGACACATACCAAAGTCACGCTTCCTTTTATGGCCCAAGCATCAGTGCTACAAGGGTGTGTTCTACTCCACTATGCTCATTTACTTCAGAATCTAGGGCAGAGGAGCGTCCCTGCACACGCAAATGACAGCAGTGGCCGATTTAAAAATGGGAGATTAAGTTCTAGATGGATGAACAGCACACTGGCAACTGGCAAGGATGATTATAGGCAAAGGAAGTAGTACGAAAGTCCGTAGGGTAACTGTGCTACGGAGTTTCATTCACATCAGTCTTTGTGTGAACAAATCACACCCAACTGGCAGTGAGATGTAGAACTCAGGCAATTTGTCGTGCATCCAGTGGGTTCCTAACTAAAAGCTAAAAAACGGCACTATTTTTGTATCCCAATATCATTTATCTGAATCATTTTTGATAAATAACTGTGCAAGTACATTATGCACTAATCAGTAACCTTTACAAGTCAGCTAGCTATAAATAATATTTAAAAATAAAGCATGCACAGGAGGAGACTTGAAAGCATAATCATCTCACCTCTTCATTTCTTTAAAATAATTAGATTATACTTGAACGGGAATTCATACCAAGAACAAAGATCACCTGCGCTTCCATGGAACCAAGAACAAAAGACGCTTGTTGTTAAAATACCCCTTTGAAACTGTGAGAGCCTGAACATCACTGGAAAATGCCCTCACTTAGCATAGCTTAGACTTTAAGTATTCTTGTGTGATTAGATTCTAACGAGAATTTACGAAGAGGTCCTCGAGGAAATAAAAGCAGACATATTTTGATATTACTATAAGGAAGGTATAGTGTAGCTTTAAACTTTTGCAACAGAGATGGAGTCCCCAGGTAATACTGGGAAAAGCAAAACTGGAAATGGCAGGGAGGACAGGGAAGAGGTACACTTGTAAGGGTCAATGACATGATGTGTTACTCTACTGTAGATAACTCCTTCATGGGAAAACTTTTTTAAAAACCAGAGTGTAGCATGAAAAGTTGCGAAGCATCAAAGTGGTATTACTTCCAGAACATATACGCAACACCTGTCTTAACAAAATGATTTTGGGTTCACGAGAAGTTGTATAGCACTCAACATCAAATTATCTTTAAACGAGAGTCGATAGATTGAAAGATTGCTGGTTCGAATCCCCGACCAGCAAGGCAGCACAGAGGTACCCTGAGTAAGGTACTGCCCCCAAGCACTGCTCCCCGGGTGCTGAATTAGCTACCCCCTGCTATGTCACATATCGGTTAAGTGCAGAGGACACATTTCGTTGTTGTGCACTGTGCATTGATCACCAAATTCTAAATTCTGAAGCAATCTTGCCTTTCCAATTACTCAATATGGCAAAAGGAAAGCGTCACAACATACGTACTGTACATGTTATGTTGTTATAAACTAGACATAAACTTGGGTTTAGCATTAGGGGGCTGAGTTCTCCACCCATGTAAGGGGGTCCAGGGGCTTGTATTGGCTAGTTTTGATTATTGGGAGGTTACAATCCCCCATCCCCCCCCATAATGTATGCCAATGGTTATAACCATCAGTTAATTTTTTGTGAACATATTGTGAGTACTGAGTATGGCTTACCACATTGCTATATTTGAAATGTTTGCAATAAGTAGCAATTGCAAAATTAATTAAACAAAAAAAGAGCTTACAAGTGACCTAAAACGAACAGTAGCCAAATGTTCCTTGTTATCTATTAACACTGTCTGTTGCTCCAAGTTATGCCAACAGACACAAAGTATGGCGTCACATGCATGTCAAAGCTTGAGTGAAAAACATAAACCTGTTTAAACATTTCGTGTATGTAAATATGAAATTAGTGAGCACAAATAGAAATATTGCGTGAGCGTGTGTCATAATATCGCACTCAAACTGTCTTTTTTTCCTTCTCGAATGTTTATTTCCTTCTCAAATTGATAGATATACTCACTCACCAAACGGACTGCCTTTGGCTGAATCCTGCGCTCGACTGAAATTTTTGCCCTCAAGTATTGACAGTTTGGGGGCGGGGTCATGTCCGTTTCTGTCGATAAATCCTGTTGGCTGATGGCTCCTGGTTTTGTGACTGCTCATTAAAAAAAAAAAAGTTTAATTATTACTGTTAAATTATTATTATTAGTAGTAGTAGTAGTAGTAATGTGTCGGTCCAGTTGGCTTCTTTCCGTGAACAATGGGATCCGGTTCCCATCTGAGAGCTTTTTTTTGTTTGTTTTGTTAATTAGTACAAGACAATAATAGCATGATCTTTTTGCCACACTGGTCGGCCATGAGCACTGATGCGGCAGTTTTGTACACTGACATTTATTTTTTGTTATATGCATAACATAGGCAGTTTATAGGCATACCATGTTCCATTTTGAATGTGAATTATTGGTTTGTGTTTTGGATATTTTATTAAATTTTTATTTTATTTGATATGGACATGACAGCAGCATTGGAATTTAGTGATGGACAAAAAAAAATAAAAAAAACACACCCCCCTGCCCCAAAACAAACCAAGAGCACCTCCTAGTGGGGTCAAAAATACAGCAGACGGTTCATGAGGCATCATATTATCCATCACTAATTTAGAATTGTAACATACATTTAAACACCAGGACCAAACGCAATGTTTAATGTTTGCAGCTAAACGGAAATTTACAATATTCAATACATGTACACATACGTAATAGTGTTTGTTATTTTTACGTTAATATTTTTATACCAAACATAATGTAAAATAATGGTATTCTGGAAATAATAAGGGTTATTATTATTGCATTGCTAAATTTGGCTGAATTATAAAAGCCAGAAGTGATACTAAATGAAGAGCCATTTGGGAGCCGAAAGAGCTAGCTATTTTTGCCGGGCTGAGCCAAATGAATAATCTGGCTCACAGTCGGAATTCCCATCACTACTGTCCATGATCTTTGTCTTCTGAAGAAGCTTTTTGTAGTGCGCAGTCAATCACAAAACCAGGGGCCATCAGCCAATAGGATTTACCGACAAAAACAGCCATGACCCCGCCCCCAAACTGTCAAAACCACCCCCATGTCAAAACCGGAGCACAAAAATTTCAGTCGAGCGCAGACAGCATCTGAAGATAATCTATTTGGGTGCGTGAGGGTATCTGTCAAATCAAAAAGGAAATAAACATTCGAGAAGGAAAAAAAAAAAGGTTTAAATATTTCAATATAGAGGAAGGCAAATGTCTATTGGTGGCCAGTTGTTGTTTCGTTTTCTCCTTCTCAGTCATTTTTGTTAAATTTCTGACAAACAAGCCATACTGCCTGAGTGAGCTAAACAGCATGGAAATGACAATGAATGGCTGAGAGTGAATACAGAGCTCATGCAAATACAGTAGACTGATTTTTTTTTAACCATATGCTAGAGTAGTGGTTCTGAACCTTTTTGCACCGCGACCCAATGTTTACCCAGTCAGCTCAATCATGACCCTATATAAAGTATAGGTTTAAATTAAAGCCATGATCAATTTACACCAATCAATGTCTATTGCACAAATCTGATTGGACATGCCAGTGAATTTTAAATTAAGCATCTGTGGTTTGGCTTCTTGAATTGGCTGAGTGTTCACTAGTTTTGCGCTACGCGTTTGCACATCCAAGACTCGTTTAAATAGGTTAATGCTAAGTAATCTGATCTGAGCTTGCTGGATTTTAAATGCTTACTTTTCTAACTCTGCCTTACAACCCTTTCAAAAAACTTGCTAAATTGACTATGCTCACCTCGCGACGTGATAATTATATGCGTGTAACATGTGTTGTCAATATTAAAATTGCACACATTGTCATTTTGTGTGTGTGTGGAGTTCTGACCGTATGCGTGGATTTAGTAAGATCATCTGGTTTCCTCCAACTATCCAAATGCATGCAACTTAAGTTAATGCGAGTGCCTAAATTGACGTGAGTGAGTGAGTGGAGTGACTGGAGTGAGTGAATGTGCGTCCTGCCGAACAGAAACCAACCCTGTGCACCCAGCAATGGTTCCTGCCTCGTGCCAATACCAATTTATAATGTATAAATATAATATTTCAAATACATTAATTGAATAATCATTTATATGTAACCATCAACTTCATTGATACGTTAACAAATTATAAATCAAATTCATAGTGACAGCCTTACTTTTAACTTCTTGGAATCTGTATATAAACATGTGAAAATGTATTATTAGTCTAGAAATGTATTAGAATTACCAGTTGCACCAATTGCCAAAAGTTATTTTCTATTTATACAACTCTTATTGACCATATAGAAATTATCATGCAACATTAATTTTAATTATTGTAATTACTATTTTAATTGCTTTTGTATAACATTATAAAACACTGATATACCTTGAATATTTGTGGATAAAATGTAGCCAAAAATAATATGTCACTGTGCCTATTTCCACTGGAACTATACAGTACATATTGGTGTACAGCACTGCGAATTGGGGAACTGTGCCCAGGCTGCAGGTCCAAATGGCACAGTAGTCATGTCAGTGCAGATCAGCTGAGCTGGACCCTCGACCCCAACTGCTCCAGGGGCTCAGGAAGCTGGCCGGCCTGCTCTCTGGGCCCAAGCTTTCCTACTCACGTCTTACTCTCGCCAAACACATCTTCGTAATAAAAATGTAGAAATCGGTTTTATTCTTTTCTCTTTTTTTTACATTATTACGATGTCTTAATGTACAACATATACAACTCATGGACCGTTCATTTTCTATACCTTGTATCCAGTTATAGAGTCACATTAACCTGGAATCTGTGCCAGGAAACGCCGGACACAAGGGAGGGGATACCCAGGACAGGATGCCAGTCGATCGCAGTGCGCGCGTACACACACACACACACACACACACACACACACACACACAAAGTTGGTGTACCTATCTAAATGGGGACCGTCCATTCATTTCTATGGAAAAGTCTAATCCCAAAGCCCTAACCTTAACCATAAGCAAGCAACCAAACCATAAGACTTTTGGCACTTTTACTTTTTTGATTACATTCACAGATTTTTATAAAACTAAGGTTATCCAGATGGGGACCTGAAGAAGTGTCCCCAAAAGTAAGGAAGTTTCAGGTTTTACTGCACTTTGGGGACATTTTGGTCCCCAAATGTGACCTATGCAAACCTACACACACACACACACACACACACACATCCAACATGCAAGAATGGAAGGAACCTGCATGAATACAAGGTGAACATGAAAATGTTACAGAGAGTGCTGGCCTGCATTGTAACTCAAGGTGTCGGCCTGCAGTGCTAACACCCGCGTCACTGCACAGGCCATATATTTCAATTAAACTTAACGATAAGTGCGAGAGGTCTGAGCTACTTTGACTTCTCCTCAGCTGTCAAAACTATAGCGAAACACACCAGCCGCAGGGCAGCCAAGAGCAATATGCAGGCGCCGAGGGTCGGGAACTGGACAACAGGCACACTGTGACAACCAGCAGACAATGGAGCCAAATGGCTTGGCTGGAGCTAGAGTGGGCACAGAGCAATCTGTGGTAGCCGGAGCAAACAAGCAGAGGATTCGCAGGGCAAGGGGAGGTAAAAGGAGGAAGACGGCAGGCAACAGAAAAGCACGAGATCTGAAGCATCAAGACAAGCCGGGAGACAGATTAAAATCGGCTATTAAACTAACATGCAAGCAGTCAAACGCACTTTCTGCCAGTGTCCAAGAACTTCTTAGTACCGAAAAACAGAGGATTGAGTGTCACCTGACTATCGTACATCCTTCTGCCAAGACAATCTTCAATTAGCACAACACCCGAGAGACCTGCAAAAATGCTACATTACACAGAACCTAACGCTTAATCTAACATATCCGACTTCACGGGTAAAGCATTAAAACCGAAGCCAAAATGTAGGTTCCCGCTGGAACACCCACCATATTTGTAGCACATTAACATCTTTCTAACATGAGCAGCAGTCATTATCTCAAAAGAAGCAGAGGCCAAGAACAAAACAAACTGAAAGCTCTTGTACTGGTTACACCACTAATGAAATACTAATAAATAAATGTTAAAATACCAGAACCAGGACTTCGATTTCACTAGTTTCTTAACTAGCTTCTTCCAAGTCTAAGTGAAGCATAGCTACAGCCCTCAAGAATGCAAACATAACAGCCATCGCTACCATCTTCCACAATCAGATTGTGGCCCAAAAACAACATGTGATTGGCTATGTAATTCAGACGGTCCCTGACTTCAGCACGGCCAACTTGCAGGCAACCTGTACTCATGAGCGGACTGCCATAAAACCTGTCATATTAAATATTCTTGTTAAATACAGGAAAACATTGCACGGCTTCATCGGTTTGTCAGCTTGAGGTACTGTATGTAGATTCTTTTATTATTACTATATTATTGTACTATATTATATTATATATTGTATTGTATTGTATATTATTATTTTTGACTTAGACAGACTTAGGGAACAGGTCACTTTTGTAACCTGAGAACTGCCTGTATACAAAAATCACTGGCCTGTGACTCTCTACCGGACAAACAGATGGATGGATGAGTGGACGGTGTGTATCGGCAGTCCTCTGGCTTTCTGTGCTCTTGTATTCAGTTATGATCTATACTACAGCAGGGTATTGTTCACAGAGAGTTTTATACATCCTGAAATTCATTTGTTGCATATTCTGGATGTTCCATTGATTAATTGCAAGATTACTATTTTTTTTTTCTCACGTGTAGTGACTCAATGAGCAGCATTGTGTCCCTTTTACAACCAGCGATGTGGGTTTAATCCCCCACCTGGTTCTCAGTACGTGCAGGTTGCATGTTCTCTCCCTGTATCTGTGTGGCTTAGCTCTGCAGCCCTAAGATAGACGCTTTGGGTTAATGGGTGTCTGTAAGCTGCCCTTAGTGTATGATGGTACGTGCCTTGTGACGGCTTGGCATACTGCCCAGCACGCAGCCTGCCGCATGCCCTGTGCTTCCTGAGGTACGCTCCAGGCCGACTGCTACCCTGCATTGCTAAGTGCATGAATATCTGGCATGAGGATGCTTCCTTAAGCATGAGGGCACAGGGACTGAATCACTGAATCAAAACCTCTACACATTCACTGCTTATCATTGATATTAAAGTGTACGCTATACAAAAGAAGGTGATGCACGCATTCTGCAATACTTGGCAGCATTTCATTTTGATTTCATTCCACACAGCAGTTGACAAATTTCTAGCAACCCGGTGACGCACCTCCTACACGTCCAAAATGCAGCTGGTGTCTTTCAGTAGCCCCTAATGTGTGACCGCATGAGTGAATATGCACAAATATGCAAATTCCTTGTTATATACTGGCATCACGCCTAAGGTATACCTTGCCTTATGGTGTGTGACTTCAGACCACCAGGAGTCCGTTTGGATAAGCGGTTATTGAGAATGGATCAATGGAAAGCAGCCAGGAAATAATTCCCTATACGTCAATGTGAATTTCAGATGAGCAGCTCAGAACTGCCGCATGCAGGGTGAAAACACTGCGCTGTGCCCGTTTGGTATGTGTATATGCATCAGCTGGTATAAGGTCAGATGTATATGCAAGTCAAATAAGAAAATTTAAGTTTTTTAGCATTTGAATAATGCATATGTGTGTGTGTGTGGGAGGGGTGACTTCTGAGAAATCACTCTGTGCTTATGTGCTGCGCAGAATTTGAGGAGATTATTTAGACAGGCCTGGGCACTAGATACACAAAACGATGGCAGAATTTCTTCTTTAGCAGAAACTGAATTTTTTTTTTTAAATCAGTGGTGATCATTAGGTGAGAAAAGCCATGATTTTTTTTTCTCCTTCACAGGTTAGAAGTTTGAATAACACATAACATTTTCTAATATTTTCCACATTTTAGTTAATGGGTTTACCGATATTTGAAAAAAATAGACAGTTCAAAGAATTACGAAACAGGCTCAAATGCTGCAAGTCCAAATGGCGTTTATATATCCATGCTTCCTTTAATCTATTCATAAAAGACAGAAATTATATTGTGTTTTTTTTCCCAACATCCCCACAAAAAAGGTGGAAATCATCCACAAAGGACTGAAAGCATAAAATCTCACCATTAATACCATTCAAAAATTATGCCAGTATATTTCCTATAAATATGAAGGACCAAATAAACAGTTAAACCACCAACAATCTCCAGGACAAGATGGGAAGGAATGACGTATAAATGGAGGGAGGAAGACAAAGGGAGAATATAACAAATCAAGTACTTGAATCCACCGAAGTGGCAGCTGCAGATGATCCTGCTTCCTCCGGCAGATGCTGAGCCAAGGTCTCCTTATCATAAATGCCAATGGGGGGGGGGGGGGGGGGGGCGTCACTGAACACAAGTTCAGAGGTGTGAAATGAACATCTGCAAGACACCAGCTTATGTCACATCAACATTATTTTGTGAATGTCACCCCCCCCCCCCCCCCAGCACGGAGGCAGGTGAGGTAACTCTTCATAACAAGATAATGGATTCAAAGATAAAAAGCATCTATTCCCAATGCTATTGCAAGACAAAGAAATATTGAGCTTTCTGAACTTAAAGAATATTCATTTTTCTTCTTTTGTTTGTATGCAAAAAAAAATACTAGAATCAACACAGTTCTTAAAATATGTGTGTGTGTGTCATTGACCAATAAAGAGACTGAAAACAAGCAATAGGTTAGTGGTATGAAACTCTGTTCTTCATTGGTCCTCCGGCTTTCAGTAATCTAAATGTGAGGCTGGCTAAGAACTGGAATCTACTCATAGAATGGAAACCTTCAAGATGACCTCCTCAAAACCTTTTGAGGCGAGAAACATACTGAGGGCGATACAAAATCCTCACTGTTATCACGTGCGAGACTCAGTTTGGGATTCATTAATATCTGAAAGTGATCAGACTCCATCTGCTCTACAACAGAGAGCAAAACTCTGAAAGCCTGACTTTCCAGGAGTCACACTGACAGAGTTCTGGGAATAGAGAAATGCATTGAATGAGTGAGGCTTTCCCCAAAGTCCCATCTATTCTGTGTCTGGCTAGACTTAATTAATGCTTTATAACGACATTGCCACAGCAACCATGACTGCACTCAAACCTTACAGAAAGGCAGTGTAAAATCAGGGTCAGCTCATCCATTACTACACATAAAGAGGGGGATTTATTTATACAGAAAGGCTACACATTGTACATTTAAAAGTCTCAAAATATGAATACAAGTAACTGCAAATATAATCTGGAACGTGTTTTCAATTACATTTCGCAGGCCACAGAAACAGATAGTGTTTTTATTATTATTATTATTATTATTATTATTATTAAAAATACTATAATAAAATCCTTCTTAGTCATTCAGTGCTTTCTTGTTCAAACTCTAGGAGTTTCCAGAGATATTTTTTTTCGCTGCGTCTTTTGACAGTGCATGGCAAAACACTTGTCTTCACTTCGACATAAAATTACACACAGAAAAGGTTCGACTTCGTCACGTTTAGACGCAATCGTTATGCTAACAATTATAGGCGACAGCGTAGGGCAAATCGACGCGTTAGACATGTACCGCTACATTAAGTATCAGGCAAGAAAAAAAAACATAACACATAAAAAGCAGTAGATTCAGTGCTGAAAATATCCGCTTCGCTGTGATATTTTACTTAAATTTCTATATCAGCATTTTACTGAAATATCTTTCTGGACAGGGAGCTATTCTGACCCCGATTTGACACTCTCGTACTGTTAATAAAGCACACATGCACGATCTAATATACGATCACACAGTTAACATTTGCGGAAAATACTGATCTGCAATGGCGATGACATCCACATGTTCATGAAATTTAATCGCACGAAAAAAATAAGTTTTATTACGTCAATACACACTGGCACCGCTGAAACTTCCTTTAATAACATTACGACTTTGGGTAAATTGTCAGAGTGCTGTTGCAACAAATTGACAAATAATTGTTGTATTATTACCCGGACACTTTGGTACACGGAATTTAAATGTTAAATTGTAGGTGATTATTGCTATAATTATTGTTATTTGTTAGCAATCCGAAGCCAGGGGCAGAGACTCGCACCTCAGACGGCTTATTTGGGTATCGTGTAGCTTGCGGTGGACGCTTCACAGCTGAAGCACAAGACCCGAGATGAATTTAGAGTAAAAAAAAAAATCGGAGGAAAAAACGACAAGTCTGACAGTGTCTTTACTCAATGTTTAAACCGTCGATTTGCTGTGGGTCCACGAGGTAGGCTGCAGAAATCGTGATTTCAAAAAGGACAGTATAGCCTTATGGAAATCAAACCTTTGTATTTAACCTACTCTATTTACGGAACATGACGATTATTTTAATATAATACACACAACATATAGTTATAAATGTAGTGGTAGGTATTATTATGACATACCTTCATAATTTCAGCCTTTCTCTCGACGTTGTTCCTCGTTGCATGTCCTTTATGATGAATTGATACCGCTTGATTATTGGCGTTTTGCAGGTTATTGCAGCTTTTGCCGTTGGCAGACAGCCTATCTTAGGGAAACTACAGCGTAACGCAGAAAACTGATTTCACTTGGCCAAAGATGCCATCGTGCTAGTTACCGCGGTTACTGTCCAGAGAAGAAGGCATATGCTTTTCTAGCTGTTTTTTAACAGAACATGGTTCAGATCGCATTGCATTACAGCACAATGCCATACTCCCGGGCAGTGGCAATAAGGAAACGGTGATAAAGGCAGCAACACGGACGGAGGTGGGGGGGGGGGGGGCTACGGAGAGGAGGGGATATTGTAAAAAGGGGGAGGGGGAGACCGCCTATTGTACGTATGAGGTTGTGCGGTAGTATTCAGCGTGTGTGGCTTATGACTTGCGCCGTACTTTGACTGATTTGTACTAATTCGTTTGCGGCTGCAGAATATTACGTATTCAGCCCCTTCATTTCGGTCTTGTGACTGAATAAGAAACAATGGACGATGGGGGAACAATGACCTACAAGTGGACAGCGTGTCATTTGCTTATACGGCATATCTGCACTAATTTGCCTTATACTCCGTATGGTGAAATATGTATAAAATTGAGTTACTACCTGGCGTGTCCATGTTAGTAGATTAGTCCTTGGGGAATGTTAAAGTGGCCTTCCCATTTTACGATTTAGGTGAACTGAAATGCTACTGAAATGACTGCAAATGTTTTGGTGTCGGTCAAATATAACTACTGCGAGAATTTCATTGTTTGAAGCATTACGAAGCGGTTCAGACTCATTTAGCGTAGGGCTGTGAGCTTGCTGGCAGCGGCGGAAATGATGCCTTAGTTTTGCTTTTGTTTTGGCTTCGTATGACATCATCCCCCGCCTTGGTCTTCAATGTCACCTCTTTGACTTTTCATTAAGTATGTCTAGTAACTTTTAGCCAGGACTAATGCAGGAGGTCGTCGATAGCTGCCCATGTGCAACGGAAAATATGTTTCGGATTGGAATTTATACGGTTTCATGGTTTAATTGGTAAATGTGGCTTTCTAAAAGAAGGGTTAATATAAGGAATGTAGAAAGTTTATTTCACTTCCCCCCTCTCGTTTTATCATTACTTTTTTTTATAAGTGAAGATGTGTTTGCTTTTCATTAGCTTTAATTATATTGCTGCCGAGTGACATAAAAGGATGATGTGACTGATTTATGAATCGTAAGCCGAGTGCCATATAACGGTGACAATAAAATGTTAATCTTTTTGAGGTGATACATCTATATTTGTTTTGATGTTTCCGTATAGCTGAAGAGAAATGCGTTTGTTCCGAGTGCTTACCCATCAAATGCAGCAATATCTTTTGTAGTCTTATTAATTGACTGTTTTTTTCCCTTTGCTAATGATTAATTGCACTCCCTAAGATACTGCTCACAGCAGCACAGCGCCATGCGAGTGTCAGCGCAGTGTTCTGCACAACCAAAACACACAGTCTCTCTCTCTCTCTCTCTCTCCACACAAACCACATTTCCATTATGGAACTCAAGATTTAAAATATGAAAAGCAGTATCTCATGTGGTTTTGACCTCTGTGTTGTCATTATACAGAAACCGGTCAGTGTTTTCCTATCTTATGCCTTACACGCGAATCTTGCTACAAGATATATATGATATGATATATAATGTTCTATATTCTAAATATGCCTACTGTAGTAGAGCAAAGGGAGTCACACTCATTCCCTTACAGAAGGCGTCTAAATTTCTACTATCTTGCACTGAAAATGTGGAAGCATGCTCCAGTTCATGTATGATAGTTGATCATTCACTAAGGGTTCACGTCATGGGTTTATTAAGGCAATTTATTAAGTAATTAACTGAATTACTGTTAATGTACCAAAGATTTATTACATGCTATCTATCTAAACATAAAGGGTAAGGTGGGGGGCACTCTAGAGAGGAAACCAATCGATCACCAAGTGATTTGCATACACAGGGCATTTTACAGTCACCAATTAAAAATTAAAGCAGAATTACAGGAGGAAATTTGAATACACACCAAGTCCACATACAAACCTGGTCCAGCATACAAGCCTGCCGTCCCATAGGTGTGAGTTTTATTTCACATGAAATACAATGCAGTCTTTCCACCATAGACCAAAGCCTGTTTGCTTCAGATCTGCCGCCATTGTACTGTGCTGTGGAGTTGGCTGATTGTGCTGGTTTCATGTAAACCCTGAAGTACTCCTGGAGACTCTGTTTACTGTAAACAGACCCTGTTCTGTAGCAAACGCTCTGCAGACAAAGTGAGAAACAAACACTTTCACAGGAGCAAACCCCCGGTCAGATGCTGACTCACTAAGAACGCACAAGCTGCATTTCACTCCTACACAGGCTCCTTTATTTAAAATTTGGCACTTCTCCCTTTCTAAGGTCCAGACAACTACAGGGTTATCAGCAGCTCTCTTTCTGGGGGGGGAGACAAAAAGTACAGCTGCCATATTTGGATCAGGAAAGTGTGCGACATGTCAGGGAAAAACAGTCACACTTCCACGATTTGACACCAGCGTGATAAACGATAATCCCCATTTACTCTTGGATGACGACCTAAGCTAAGACTGACTTAAAACAAGGGGAGAAAGAGAAGGAAAAGGGGAACAGGAAGAGTGTGGAGAGGCAATGGTCAGAGAGTGAAAAGAGAAGTCGGTTAAACATAAACAGGGAAAGCATGTGAGAAACATTAAAAGCGTTACTCACAAGCGAGCTAAACCTGTTAGCCAGACACCATATGCTGCCTATATAAATAATAAGATGGAATCAGCCAGCATGAAGAGCTGAGGTCCTCACGATTCTTTTCTGAACATAAAAAATGTCGTGACTGGTTAGGTGTAGCTAAACCTTTTGTTTTGCATTGTTTTTTTTTTTTCTTGGTCAAAGCTGCCTTTTCTTTACAGGAATTATCCGTCTCAGCCTCCCCTATCCTGCAAACTTCCTTAATGCGGACACCTCTTCCAACCCCCCCCCCCACCCCCCCCCCCCGCCCCCGAATCACGCCGATGACAAACAAACACAGTGTCGCATGTTGAAATTTGACTAAGTGGCCCAACACCTGCACTATTTATATGTGCAGCTTCCTTGCAGATAATCAGATGCAGAACAATCAGCAACGGTGGTTACTGTGAGACACAAGTTCGTTTCCATGGCAACAGCTCAGGATACTCAAACTGCATGTATAACGGAACTTTCCAGTGCCAGTGGCTCTAGTGTAAAAAACCTGGTACTAGCTATTGTAAATTATTTCACATGGTATTCACTCATCTGGCCATAGAATAACTTGTTTGATCACCTTAAACAAGGCGGAATATAAACACATTCCATGAGTACAATAAAGCGTGAGTGAAAAGCTCCTCTTACAGAAAAGATTGCAGTGCCGGGAGTTCAACTGCTACAAACATTGGTTTTATTCACCTTTATAAAACTTCAGTCTGTGCCTTTTGTGGTGAATGAATTGCTTGTTAACAGCTTAAAGAGGTTGCCTTTTTTCATGGTTTTGTATGAATAAATCAAAGTTAATAATGCATATAGGAATTAGAGGATGTTATTCCGGTATGAAACCAAAATGATATACATATGAATGGTATGGAATTAATGTGCCACAGAATATGAGTAGGGATTACACCACTTGAAGTTACCTATCATTTATAGCATAGAATTATCAAGTGTAGGAGAGCGGCCTCACAGCTCTAGGGTGGTGAGCGCTGCCGATGCCTCTGAGTTACACGATCTCCCTCTGTCTGCCCGGGTGTCCTCTCACACACCAGAAACATGCGGTCGTTTGAACTGGTGCCTGTGGAGCGCTGATAGTGTGGCATGGTGTGTGAGCGTGCGCCTTGAATGGACTGGAGAGTCCTGCAGGGTATCTCCTGCCTGTGCCCTGTGCTTTCTGCGTACAGAATAAGCGGTTATTGAAGATGGATGGAGTATTAAAGCAGGCTGTCTGCAGTAATAGGACATAGATAAAGATGTAAGATAATGACAGGCTTGTAGGTGTTTTTGTGTGTCCCTGCAACAGCTCAATTTCTTGTAAAAATGAGGGTTATAAAATTATTATTGCATGGCGCCCAGGAAGAGGATTTAAGGATACGTTTCGGTGAAATATCGATTTTGGATTAAACAGACTGACGATTCTGTTGGACTGTGGCTAAGTTTAAGGGCCAAAGATTATTTCTTGTTCTAACTGTGAAGTCTTTACTCTGGTCGTTGCTCTGAAACAGGTAGGATAACTGATACTAATCACAATGTACTGACCTTCACCATTTCCAGAATCTACGCTAACTCAATTTGTCCATTTCTTTATAACTTCGTAAGCACAAATCAGTAAAAAAAACACAGGTCACAATATTTAATATTGTTTTGTTTGAGGTATGTGCACTACAATGACCAAAATGTGTATGTTTTGATTGTAATACTTAATTATATGTATGTTATTTGCGATGCAAATTTTCATCATGGTAAACTATGTGGACTGAATTTGTATCCAAGTCAAAAGTTGCTTTTTTTGTGGTGAGATAATGTCACATTTAGTGTCATTAGAGGAAAGCCAGAAGTTTTAATTCCAAATAAAATACTGATGTTCTGTAAATGGCCGTTTTATTGTCAATGCCCTCTGAACTGTCATAAGTAATGATTGTTTTCACTAATAACTTTTTTGCTCTTATTTTTTTTAAACAAAATACTGCTATTGTAATTATGGCAACAGTGAAAACAGTCAGTGTTAAGTAATAAGTGTTAAGTGCAACTTTGCTTCTGTGCACGTTTGTAGTTATGCTGTTTTAAGGTCAGTCTTTTAGACCTTTTTATGTAGCTTTGCTCATAGCTGTATTCTTAAAGCAACTGTTGCGAATTGGTCAAAGCCTAATTTTTGCTTGTCCATGCAAACAGAAAGTGTTAATCCGCCGAAGCCTATGCAAGACCTTGTGATAACGATTGCTGCATTTAGTAAAAATCCGCAGGGCAGTATTGTCTCCACCAGGGGGCATTATAATCAAGGGACTGGTAAACAAAGGACACGCAAAATCCTGTAGGGGTTAAGCATTTACAGTACTTCTTGGTAGACACAGTTAAGCCTTATTCTTTATGTAAAAAATCTATTGCATGGACGGCACGGTGGTGTAATGGTTAGTACTGTCACCTCATACCTCTGGGTTCAAGATGAAACCCAAAAACCCGCCATGACTCCATGTGTGTGGAGTCTGCATTTTCTCCCCGTGTCGTCGTGAGGTTTCCTCAGGATACTCCGTTTCCCCCCAGAGTCCAAAAAACATGCCGAGGCTAACTGGAATTACCAAATTGCCCGTGGTGTGGGTGACTGGTGTGTTAGTGTGCCCTGCGATAGGTTGGCGCACCATCCCGGGTTGTTCCCTGCCTGGCGCCCGCAGCCTCCGGGATAGGCTCAGCCCCACCCCCGACGCTGAATAAGACAAGCGGTTTCATAAAATTGATGGATGGTTGGAAGATCGATAGCCATACAGAAGGATTACCGCAACAAACTGCATACTTACTTGCAGAACTAACACGCAGAATACGCCCGTCTCTTATTAAACTTGTTTTTTAAATGGAAATCGTATTATCTCATCTCGCCGCGCCATTGATCGCCTACACAGCCGCGCAATCGTCCCTTACTTTCTCCCTTACGTCATGCGCAACCCGGCTTATCGCCACCCTGATTGGCCGAGCGCTTCCTGAAACAGGAACAATAAATTGACAGAAGCTCATAAAAAAACCTTATGAAATGTTAATCTGGTCAGTGCTTGCAAAGAATACATTTGAGAGATATAACAGCTACATAGGTAATATTTGATATGCCGGTTATGTGAATTTCCCTGAGGGATTACCCCGCCTTCAAAGCAGGCGCCGACTATCCGACCTGTGCATCCGCGGTGACAGTGCACCATTAGCGGACGACATCCAATGTAGCTTATGCGCTCTTATGCGATTGGTGTGGCAGCAGAGCAAGCAGTCAATTGTCTCATTGCTTAGACATGACGTCTGCTCACCGGCGCTGCTCCAATACGGAGGAATACGCTTGTGATCCTTAGGAAACTCAATTATGGCAATGATGTAGCAGTGGGTTGTGTCTTGTCTGTCGTCATAGGAGTTTATTATAGTATTATTTCAGCTTAGATCTGCTCGTCTTGCTGCATTTTTTATACCAGCTGCCAATTGATTGCCATTTAATTGAGGTAGCCAGGTACCATCTGTGGCATTAACGTCATGGAAATAGTGAGAGGTTGTCTCCGCTTGTGTTTCGTGACTATTAATGTGTTTACCTGGTGCATATTTTTGGAAGTCATATTTAAGATATATGTATGTGTCAGCATTAACCAATGAATGGGAATAAAATGCAGAAAGTATAAAGCTTTTGGAAAGTTTTTTGAAAAAGTTATTTATACACACAAACACACACACACACACACACACACACACTGCCCTTTCCCTTAAATTAATATTGTTTTTATAAAGCAGTTATAGTATCCAGTGTCATATTTCTAATTTAGGAATTAATATTTCTTATATAACCAAAGAAAGTTACATGCTCTTCTGTAACAAATGCCTTTTTCTCCACCCTAATCCATTCTCCCCCATGCCACCAATCCCTGGAGAACAGCCGAGGACTATGACAGTGCTTTTATCATGGGTGTATTCCAGGCTGTCAGAGGTTTCCGGAATGCTCCTAAGGTACGTCAGGAACGTGACTAACTGAGTCCCCAGGATTCAGTCCACTAGTATTAGAATTTGTTTTCATGTTTTTTTTTACCTCTTATTCAGGAATGTGTGTGTGCCATTGATTTTAATGCCCAGCTCTCTGTCTTCGTGCAGGGACTGTGGAGTAGGTTAAACGGCAGTGCCAAGCTGGTAAAGGTACGATCACCACAGATCGAGGGCACATCACCCTAAGGGTATAACATTTGGCTTAGGCATTGGGGGAGGTTACAACCCACAAATTTCACCCATGCGCCACCGATCTGTCTCGCCTTTTTGACCCTCGTGCTCCTGCCTCACGCAGTACTTACTCAGGCTAGCGCCATGTGCTGGGGCTCTAAATTCTGACCCGGTGGTCGGTACCGTGCAGCCTGACTCTGTGCTTCGCTGTGTCACAGCAGCACTAGAGTGCATTGGTGCCGCATCGGCATCTGTACTCCCCCAGGCAATATTGCTGTGCGGGGAGGGCTGTTCTCCTCCATCGACTGCGGGCTGGTTGACCTCTAGGGGAAGGAAGCCCCTGGAACTCTGTCTCCAGTGGGGCTGTGACTGGGGCTGTGCCGGCTGGCGCCGTGAGTAGGCGTACTGAATAAACCTCGCAGTGCTTTTCCTCATCTCCTGGCCCGCAGTTATTTTGCATTTCCGGTACATTCTCACTCAGTGCCATCCTGTTACGGCACACTTCCCATGGTAAACTTTCCATAATGCATGTGGAATGTTTCTGCTTTCACTGCAGTATGATGATGTACGTGATGGGAATGGAAACAATGTCTAACTTTTTGGAAGTTCCATAAATAGCCCAATAGATTAATCTCTTGCACTGAGTAAGGCAGCTGCTGTGTCATAAAATGAATGTAAGTAATGGAACCCCAGATGGATCAAGCGTCATAGCTAAGACTCAGGTCCGCCGGTGCCATACACATATGTTAAATGGCTACCCCCTAATGGCACTGCTCCCTCACACGCAGGTGGACCCCTGGCCATGAGGGGGGGGGGCATCCTTCCAGATATACCACACAGCAGTTTCAGAGTCGTGAGTAAGGTCGGGGGTGGGGGCTGTAGAACAGGATGGCTCCGCACCTGCACTCATTTTCGGTAAAAGTGATATTGGACAAGAGAGACAAATCAGTCAGAGAATGACAGAAGGACACAGTGACACCAGCGAAAAATCTCTCTCTACTTGCTGCTGTATTTTTGAGATTCATTCTGCTCTCTGGTACAGCAAGTCCCTTCCCTGTGGATCATAGGCAGCTCCCCCTAAAAGACCAGCCATGGAGAAGCTGTTGGTTTGGACAGAAGCAGTAGAGGCAGCTCTGTGCTCCTGTCCTAATGCTGGAGGAAGACAAACAGATGCAGACACAGCGGTCCTGGTCACAGCAGACTTAGCCCACCGCAGAAGCACAGATAATATGATTCTATAGTTATAAGTTTGTTGTTGGAAAACAGTGTAAAACCTTTTAATTAAATGAAATTTGTGCATATAATTTTTGCATGTGTGTCATAATCAGATTATTATTTTCACATTGTGGTACCTTATTTAGGATATGCAGTACTGTGCAAAAGTCTAAGGCAGCCAAAAAAAAATTATGTTTAAATAACTGTCATGTTGGTGTAAAACTATTCTGTTACAACTAGCAAAGTGTCAGCTTAGCCATTTCAAACCCTCTGCTAAAATAACCCTGTTATTTCCAGCAACCGTACAACACACCTGTGTGTTTTTTGACCTGACCACTAGCCCACCTCATATATCTATTCAATATCTCGTTTTTATCTAATTAAGTTCATTAATTAAGCGAGATGGTGGTGAAATTTAATAAATACGTAGAATGGTTCAGGTGCCACTGAGGAGAAGTTTAGGAACTGAAGTGATGTTCATCTAGCTATCCAAGTAGATATCAGTAACTTTTTGGAGAACAGAAGACATTTTACTAGTTTTTACTGTGTTACTCATAATTTTCATATGTTCTTATGTTAAATGATATTTTTTTGTTCTAAGAAAATGTGCACTTCCTACCCAGATAAATAGCGTTAAGCATTTCTTTTGAGTGCCTAAGACTTTTGCACAGTACTGTATGTGTTAATGTCTGGAATGGGAAGCTCTAACGGTGAAAGTGCTTTATTCCTGAAGTTTTATGCTGTGCGCTGTGATATTAACAGCACAGGCTTTTGACGCTCGTAGCTGCACGGCCCCTGCAGGGTATCGCCCACCCACGCCCTGTGCTTCCTACGTAGGCTATGCCTCAGGTTCTTTAATGGCAGCCCCCAGGACACAATCCTAAGCAGCCCTGGAATGGCCTGTGGACCAAGAATCATTAATCATCAGTTGCAAACTGGATGAAACTGGTCAGTATTTAGTGGGTTTACAGGACTTCTGCAAACCCTGGAAGTCTCCTGATTTCCTTTACTCTGTAATATAGAGCTTAGATCTGGGGTATCTACTCTTTTGGGACATTAATTGTATTCAGGTTGCTGCAGTACTTAAATATTTAAGCGCTTGATTCGATACAATGATTTAATTTACGTTGTGTAAACAGGAAGAGAGTTTAGCATCTAAGTCTGCTGAAATGATGATGCTGAATGACAAGTTTTAACTGGATATTAGTCTTTTTGCAGTAGTCACACAGTCCTGAATAAGTCATTTTGTCAGACTGGTAACACTGCCATCATGATTCACAAGTGCAGTCTTACGCCTCTAGTTTCTGCTGAGCCTCTTTCACTATTGTTTCCCAGCTGCACGTGCAATGCCCCTTTGCCAGTACCCTCTCCGTTGTCACACTTAAGCACTTTAGCTGCCTGTAACCCCCCACCCCCCCCACCCAGTCTCACATTCCTATGATTCCCCTGCTTCTTCAATAATTTCTCTAGAGCAGGAGGTGAAACCTTGGACTGATTTGTATTGTCTCCTGTGGATTTCAGCTGTTATAATCGAACATGCTTCATGTACCATGATTTATTTACAGCTAATTATTTGATTGATTAATTAGGTGGCTAATTAAACCTTTTCAGGAGTGTGACAGGTACACTAATGGTATTACATGATAATTAACCAATCAACCAATTAATTATTTTGTAAAATTTATTTATAAGTGAAAAATAAGTGCTGTCTGTGAGGCCTGTAGCTGATACAGTATGAGTGGGCTGGAGCATTGAAACTTGGATTTTTTGTCTTGTAACCAGAGAATAAGCTGTGAGGTTATGGAATTGGCAGCAAAAGGTCTGGTATTGGAAAAGGTCACCAGCAGTGAAGAGATGTTCATGTAGAAGTATTTTTTATGCCAGTTTGATGCTGAGAATAAAAAAAACTAAAACTAATTATTTTGCAATTAAATGCATGACTGCTGTTATTTACAGTAATACCTTCTATGAAATGGCTTGTGACTAAAACCACATCCATATCCAATATCCTGCTCATAGCTTCACACATCAGGCCCTCTTACCACACAGAGAGGCAGCTACTGCATGCTTCCAACAAGCTTATAGTATCTTACCCTACCAGCTCTTTCTGTCTTACGCCAGGGTTTTTCAGGTATTCGGTACTTAGTATCCATGCTCCACCTGGACCGTACTTATTGAAGTAGCGTATCCATACGCCACCTGGACCCTGCTTCTTGAGGTAGAAAATCCATACTCCATCTGGACCCTGCTTCTTGAGGTAGAGAATCCATACTCCACCTGGACCCTACTTATTGAGGTAGAGTATCCATACTCCACCGGGACCCTACTTATTGAGGTAGAGTATCCATACTCCACCTGCACCCTGCTTCTTGAGGTAGAGAATCCATACTCCATGTGGACCCTGCTTCTTGAGGTAGAGAATCCATACTCCACCTGGACCCTGCTTATTGAAACTTCTTGAATGTTACACATGCTATACTCCACCAGCAGGTTACAAGAGATGGATGCCAGCAGCTGTCGGTCTGATCTGTTTATTTAAATGTAATGTATACTTAATATGGCCTCCTAATACCCACTAGCTGTGAGAGCCCATCTAGTACCACTACATGATGATAGTCTGCTGAGCTCATGTGACTGGGAGTGAGAATAATCAATAGCTGACCTTTTCAGTTTCTCTCAGGAGTCACATTTATATACAGTTTACATTCCTCTCCTAACGCACTGCCAGATTATTTACCAATAATTCTAATGTGTAAAATTTAAATAATACAGCTTTTTGTATGAAACATGGAGAATGATGCATTGCTGATGCTTATAATGACATTAAATTTGACAGGGATTAAATAAGAAAATCCTTCGTGAGTTGTGCAGAGACTGTAAAAAAAATACTCTGCAGGCTTTTTGCATGTTTCTGTGTGTGAGGAAGAGTTTATCTTAAAAAGATTATCCTGTGTTGATTTTTAAATGAGATAAGGCACAGTTTATGTGTATCTGCATGTTCTGTATCATGGTCCTGTTTACAAAAGCATATTACTTTTGGAGATAATATCCACGTACATAAAAAGCCCTGTGGAACTGAATGCCATAATATCCACACTGTCATCCATCCATGTTCTGTTGTTAAGTGTAAGATGTACTTTTCAGAATTCCCGATTTTCCTGAATAATTTTTTTTCTGAAAGAGGGGAATCAAACCAAGGTGAATCTGGCAGCAGGGACCCATTGTGGGTGAGACATCTGGGTTCCTTTTCCTTCTGTCAGTCTTCACCGGTGTCAGCTACCGGTCAGGCACCTCTGAGACCATGAGCAATACTGAGTGAACAGCACGCTTCTCCAAGCATAATAAGTACCCTGATGAAGTCTGCATTCCACAGACTGTCAAATAGCAGGTGGCTGATGGTACCCATGGGAGGAAGTACATTCTGGTGTTCACTCATCTCATCACTTGCTCATTCAATCTCATAGAAAGTAAATTTTCATATGATTGTTTGCCATTCATAGTACTGGTGGACTCAGGGGGGAGCAGGGAAGCAACTGCCCCCCCCCCCCCAAGTGCCCACATGGCTGAAAAACCATTGCTAAAGTTCCTTTTAGGGTGGTGAAGATCCTGCTATTAGCCGCCCATCACATGATTTACAGCCATCTAGGGTGGCCCTTTCACGTGAGTTGATGTCCCCTATAGAGCAAGAAAATGTGGTGTGTCAATGAGCGCCCTTCTGGTGGAGAAAATGTGATGCAGTCCCCTATACAGTGTACTAGCCCTTCAAGTGAAAATGTGATGCAGTCCCCTATACCAGCCCTTACAATGGAATAAACCAGAGGTGTAAAGTAGCGAAGCACACATACTTTGTTACAGTATTTAAGTGGGATTTTTTTTTTGCATGTTGCTTGAGTATAATTTGAGTTTCACTTTTCACAACATTTCTGAACTGAATAATAACACTTTACTCGGATACATTCTGCACAACCATTATTGCACAATTAAACTGCTAGTGAGTTGGACTGCACGACTCTGGGAGGAACATGAACTGCGATATTTTTTCACTCAGAATCAGGACTGTGATTTTTTTCTATTTCTCTCTTATTAGGCCTATTATTTAGCATTACGGGGGGCGGCATGGTGGTGCAGTGGTTAGCACTGTTGCCTCACAACTCTGGGACCGGGGTTCAAGGCTCTGCCTGGGTCACATGTGTGTGGAGTTTGCATGTTCTCCGCATGTCGTCGTGGGGTTTCCTCCGGGTACTCCGGTATCCCCCCCACAGTCCAAAAACATGCTGAGGCTAATTGGACTTGCTGAATTGCGCGTAGGAATGCATGTGAGAGTGAATGGTGTGTGAGTGTGCCCAGCGATGGGCTGGCCCCCCATCCTGGGTTGTTCCCTGCCTCATTCCCATTGCTTCCGGGAATAGGCTCCGGACCCCCCGCGACCCAGTAGGATAAGGGGTTTGGAAAATGGATGGATGGATGGATTTAGCATTACATACTGCCTTTATGAGGATGGAACAAACAATATGTAGAGATGCACAATATAGGCTATGGGTTAACATACTTAAGTTATAAGCACTTGAGCTTCTCCTGAAATAATAGGGATGATTGCATTCTACTGTAGTGGAGAATTAGGGTTTTCGTTGGCTCATTCACCAGTTTTAAGAGGTCTAAATGTACCGACCCTAGTAGATTGATTTTTCATTTTCCACAGAATAAAAATGTCGCCACATGGCCGTAGTGCCATAACTGATGCTCCCTCACAATGCAGGTAATGTGCCTCATTCTGGACTCTTCGAGCAACCGTTCGTTCTTCACAAAGTCAAACCAACGATACCCAAGGATTCTCCAAAGAGACACAGTACCGAAGGAGTGCAGTCTTTGTCTCAGGTCACTGGATAGCGTCCATGTCTCACAACCATACAGCAAGACAGGACTCTAAAGACCTGGACCTTCATCCTCTTATAAAGATATCGGGAGTTCCACACACCCCTTTCTAGTGACCTCATGACCCCCCTATGTGCTCCCAATCCGTCCACTGACTTCACAAGATGATGTTGTTGTCAAGGTAAATGAAAGTCGATCCTCTCTCTACAGACATTGCTGACAGCTGTGTCCAAGAGGTCTTGGATTTGATCCAGGATAGATGCAAGCCGAGACACGCAGACTCTTCGCTCAGTCTCCTGAGATCCCCGTTCAGATCTTCCTTTGACTCAGCAAAGATCACAACATCGTCAGCCAGGTCAAGATCAGTAAATCTTTATTCACCAACAGATGCCCCACAGCCTCTGGATCCCATGATCCTGCTGAACACCCAGTCCATGCAAACACTGAACAAAGTAGGAACAAGAACACCCACCTAACAAACCCCAGGTTCCACTGGAAAGAACACGGAGGTTTTGTCTCCACTCTAAATAACATTCACAGTACCAGTGTACAGTCAAGCAAGTTCAGGGGGATCCCACAAAGTCTCAGGATGTCCCTCACAGCAGCATAAACAACTGAGTCAACCACTTTAAAAAAATCAACAAATGCTGCAAAGAAACCCTGCCAGATATTTGTCCTTGTGCTCAATGAGAACCTTCTTTGCCAGGATATGGTCAGTGGTAGACTACATAGATGTAAAATGAGACTGTTCTGGTCGCTGGTAGGTAACCAAGTGGTCATGGATACTGTTGAGGATGACCCTAGCAAGGGCCTTGCCTGGCACCGAGAGCTGTGTTATCCCCTTATAGTTTCTACAGTGCAATTAGGGACAGCAAGTCAGTTCCCGTCAGTTGGAATGACTCCTGTCTCCCAAAGGGAAGCAAAGATTGCATGCAATGCCAGGAGGGCAGCTTTAAGCCTAGTTCATACTTTACTGTTCCATGCGGCTTCCGTACGTTTTCAGACTGCGCGTGGTCAGACTGCGGGTGGTCACGCGCACAGCAGTTTGTGTTCATACTACATTTGACTGCGGATGCAGATGGTTGCAGTCAGTGCATGAATACAGCAGTGATATTCCACCAGACCAGGAGAGGGCAAATGTATTGCACAAATACAAGTACAAATACAAGTACAAATACAAGCGGTGTAGTTCAACAGGTAAACTTTTATGAACAGGTTTAAAGTTATTGGTCAAGGCTTGGGCGGTTTTATGCTAATAAGACATACTATAGTATTGTGAAATTCTTATGACAAAATTAGCTGGGACTCCAACCGCACCCCCATAACCCAGTTGGCAAATTTTATTGCCAAAAATCCGGGAATAGTGCTGCTTTTCAAAATGCCTTTGGCAAGATAGGTGTGGAACCACTTGGCTGGCCTGCACAAGGGCCAGACCTCAATCCCACAGAACACCTACGGGATAAATTGGAAAGCCTACTATAAGTCAGAACTACTCGCCTGACATCAATGCTCAGCCTCACTAATGCTGTTGTGGCTGAGTGGGCTCACATTCCTACAGTCACACTCCAAAAATTGAGTGGAAAATCAAGCGTAGGATACTATAGCAGCAAAGGGGCGACCAACACCATATTAGTGCCCCTGGCTCAGCATACACATACCCTGTAGGTGTCATGGTAAGGTATCGACATACTTGTGGCCAGGTAGTGTGGCTTAAAGTACACTTTCATTATAAAGTACTGATATGTTGATATATTTTCAGTGAAATGATGTTGAATAACGACTTTTCAAGTTACAAACGGCCGTTTGGAACGTATCTCATTCGTAAGTATAGGAGCGCTCCTCTGTGTGTTTTGAATCATTTATCATTAATACAGGTACGGGTGACTCAGGTATTCCTTTTCCTATTGGCATTCAAACGAATGGATTAGATGATATAAAAGTGGTTAATGACTACTCGTGCAAGTCCATACTACTAATAAATTCTGCTGCTAAAATCAGTATAATAAAAGACACGTTATCTACTTACCCAAACTCTGTACTGTTATGAAAAGTAGTGACCCAATTTTACCGCTAGAGGGAAAAACTCACTTGAGCGAACAAAGAACAATGTTAAATGATGTATTTGTGGAGAATTGAACATGAAATACGAGCTGACACGGAAATCTGAGCTTTTCTTTATTTTGTATTTTAAAGATCCCTTCAAAAAGAACAAACTAACTGATTTGTGTGTAGGTGTAATTAAATAAAATACTACTTTTTTTTTTGCTTGTCCATTTTGTTGTATATGTGCATTTCTGTGTTACAAATTGTGATGCAAGTCTAATACAAAATAATTCTAATATTAATTTAATAGTATTTTTTCATTTACACAGAGCTACAGTGTGTAACACGATATTTCTGTCGCCATCTCATTTAGCTGGCTCCCGTGCCGCCCCCCTCCCTTTAATAAGTTTCTAGGCTACCATCCCCTTTAAACGACTCAATTTTTCTCTAATCCTGAATTGATGGTTAAGAGGAGAAGACACATAGAGAACAGAACAGGAAAATACGTTTGTTAAAACGTTTGGGTGCCTTTAGAAGAGAACCAAAAATAAGTACGCCTCTCATCCATAAAAAAAAATCCACAATTCTGATGAAACCGCGTAGTAGATTAATTTCCCTTTTCATTTAATGGATGCTAATTGGGAATATTTACATTGAAATGCAATTAGGAGTCTATTAAAAGCCACCAAAAAAAGATTTAAACAGCTATGCTTCTCGTGGAAAGTTGGAAAAGCTTAGAGCACCTTCCAGAGCTGGGAAACTACAGAAAACTGAAGTGAAGAAGATCATGCATTTTTCACCGTGAGGTAACAGTCCAGCTGTGAAGCTCCGACATGTACGACGAAAACCGAAAAAGTAAGACCCTCTATACCATTTCGTGCTTATAATTTGTCTATTTAAAAATTTATATTAGATTTCAATATATTTGTTTAAAATTGTCAGTTAAACTGAAAGGCAAACATGCACGAGATAATTGAACAAATGGTCTGGTCCTCCGGGTTTAGGGTTATGGTCATCGGGGCGTTTGCGTAAAGATTAGTAACCCGTCTTGTTATTTCCAGTTTAATGATCCCTGCTGTTACATTTGGTTTTAATAATAACTCAGATATCACGTGAAGGTCTTCGGGTTCAGATTAAAATAATACTTAATGTCATGCTACTACTTTTGACTTTCACAGTTTTCCTAATACGTCTTCTGTATTTATCTTACTGTTCTATAGATTTCATTCCTTAACTCTCAAGGCGCATCCATAAATGGGCAGTATTTTTCTGTATTTGTTTAGACTGGTAAATGGTTATGCATATGTTGACTGAATAACTTTAATGTACTACTACAGATGTATTTGCGAAATTTATAAATCGTGCTTCTTTCTTCTGTTATAAAGTGTAATTGTTTTTGTGAATTTAAAAACATGTTAAAGCTTTCCAACGCATGCACGAAATCCACCAGACCATGAATCAACAGATCACGCGCAATAAAGCATTAGTAGCATAGGCTTATGTACATACACGCACACATATAATATATATATTATATTATTGACTTTTTCACTTGATTTTTATAAATAAGCTTCATAGCAAAAATCCTTTAGTTACTATGATATGGCCGAGACTAATCACGTAATATAATAGAGATAATATTTGGACACAGAATAAACCTTCAAAATTAGGATTCACTATATCTTCTTTAACAACACAGTCTGTTTCTTATATTACTATTGCAAGATCCTCCTCGTGGTCTCAGTTAATTCTACAAAGGTTGCAGCACAATTACCGCACTAACAATCCTAAGTATTCCATTTTTTCCCCATACTTTTAACTCCTGGCGGCTTTGCAGCAGCGCATGTTTGATAAACCTCTTTGCATAAACGGGTGATTTTATGTTAAGGTCATGGCCTTCATCCTTCTTTATTCATGTCTGTGGCCCCAGTTGTACATTTCACAGTCTGCTCCATTTACTGTGACTATTCACTGCGGTGTTGGTTCGATTTTTAAGGGATGGGGAGGAAGGACATTCCAGCAAATTCATAATATTGATAAGCAGACCCATACATGTCCCACAAAGAGACAGACTCCTGGTTTGAAATTACCACCACACATCCACCCTAAATGAGGCTAAACCTGGAAGGTGTTTTGTCTATTTCATCGATAGGTGCTAATGTCGTGGGAGCTAGATTCTTAGATTTCTTACTAAAACCCATTTGTGGGGTGTTGCTCATTTGATAGTAGGGTTATTCCCCTCCATGAAAGAAAATATACAGCTTCAGTCATTCGCTCATTGTTCTGCTCCAATGAGTATAGTGAAAACATCACATAGCACTCAAAGGACAAACTGTTTATATTATTTTATGCTTTTCCAGCTTTTTGGTACAGTTGATGCACATGCTGATATAAGAATGTTGTTTTAATGCAGCTAGCTAGCAAAGATATTTCAGAAAACAAAAAGACCATGTTCATAAGTAAGTTAATAACATAAGAAGTCACGTTGGAACAAGCTGAATAATTAGTGGATTTTTGTAAAATACTGGGTGGTAACATGTTGATGGAAGGTTCCGGATTGACTGTCTGGGTGTCCATGGCATTCTGTGATGTCAAACCAATGGCAACTGACTGCTTCCATACAGGTGCATTCTCGGTTGTTTTCTGGCATTTGGGACAAAACTGATTACTAGGTTAATTGCTGGAAACATATGGTTAAAGTGTAATAAAAAATTTCTGCATTTTTCTGGTTTGCGGAATAGTACTGGTAGAAGAAATGCTTTCATCTTAAATTGAGTGCCATTGAAGTTCTCTCAAAGTGCATGCTTGTTTGCAGCCTATCCTGTCCTTTGCAGACTGTCAGAGTCGTCCTTCTCTTTTGAAACATTGCCTTCATGCGCAGGGTTGCCAACTTTAATCAGCTGGCTGGCATGAGATTTTAAATTCGAGACAAGTCTGCACATGCATTTACGTGTTTTTTTTTTTTTTTTTTAGTTTTATTACATTGTATATAGTCTGCAGGGATTGCAAACCACTTCAGAGTTTTTGGTGTAGCTAATATTATGATTATTTTCGGTAAGATTTCTTGCATGAGCGTGAGTCCGAAAGCGGGAGAGTCGCACCAGATGCGTGAGAGTTGGTAACCCTGCATACAACTTACCTGGGCGAAAAACATGTCCATCTCTACACACATTAAAAGAATTTCCCTGGAGACAAAGTTTCCTATATTGAGGCACAGAATTACATCTTTACTAAGTGAGTTGGATTTTGAGCCTGCATGGACATCACAGCATCCTGTATTATCACAATACAGGCTTACTTACGAATGAGATACGTTCCGAACGGCCGTTTGTAACTTAAAATTTTCATAAGTCATCATTCAACATCATTTTAAGGGTATACGCAAGTACTAAGAACTAGGATGCTGGGAGTACGCACACTACGCTGCTGCGCGGCGGGAGTAGCGGCCAGAAGTCGTACTGGGCGGAACTGGCGCGCAGGCAAAAAAATTATGTTGCAGACAGGACACGAGACGCATTGTAATATGGAATCAGTAAGTCCAAATGAACACAATTCTTTCATTTACACCAAAGTGGTCTAGAAATGTAGCTTCTTTATCTGCTATCAGCTAACGGCTGCCATCCTAATTCCAAACTGACACATTATAAATTGAAAGAATATAAATCATTTTGATGAAAATTAAGCCACAAATTTTACGGTACCTGTGTTACTGACATTGTACAAAAGTTTATGCTTATCACATGCTTATTGTCTAATTTGCTTAACAACAGTCAAATAATTTATTTTCAAGAAATGTAGTCTTTCTCAGGAGAATGTCAGACATATGATTGAAAGCTAGACCGGTATCATAAAGCTATATGATAAATACTGGTTTGGATAGGCCTGTCTGCACACTGGAATAATTCATATATATAAGAGCATTAAGCATTATTGAGCCCCAAAGATCTGGGTGGTATGTGGTTTGGCTGGTTAGCCTGCTGCTTCGATGCAGGGTTCAAATCCCAGGGTCACTGGAGTTATTCCACTGTTGGGCCCCTGAGCAAGGCCCTTACTGTAAGTGCCAATTGCTTCTGGGACTGTGTGACCCTGTGCTGTCAGTTGTGCATCGTTATGGATTAATCTATCTGCAAAATAAATAAAAACGTAAGAAATACTGGCAGGATGCAGTCGCTCCACAGTGAGCAGGTTAAATATACACCATGTTCACCTTTTTATATAATATTATCCATTTTTGTTGTCTGTCTCTTTATGTGGAGCATAAAGTAATTTCTCATTTCTGAGCCATCATGGGATGACAATGCCCAGCTCTGTCCCTTTAAGAATATGGTGCTGCAGTTGCTCATTCTGTCCAATCCCTCATTTGTGCAGTCATCACTCAGATGTGCGTTTGTTTTCATAATGCTGGGAAAATGGGTGTTCTGGTTGCTGCTTTATACATGGATCATATTTAGTAAACCATTCTTCCAGCTTCAAAATGCTTATCCTAGTCAGGATTGTGAGGAAGGGGGTTGTGTGTGGAGCTTATTCCACACAGCAAAGAGTAGAAGGTTGGTTTATACCCTGGAGGGGATACCAGTCCATTACACACAGTCACACACACCTCCTACATACACTATGGGCAGTTTAGATCGGTCTTTCTCAATCTGGTCCTCAGGGACCCCCCCAGAAGATCCACTTTTTTTGCTCCCTCCCAGACAATTCACATTTTTGCTCCCTCCTAAGGGAGAGAGGGTGCAAAAACATGGACTATCTGGGGGCTCCTCGAGAACCAGGTTGAGAAACATTGGCTTAGAGACCTCAATTAGCCTAACCTGTCTTTGGATCACAAGAGGAAACCAGAGTAGCCAGAGGCAACTGAAATGACACAGGGAGAACGTGCAAACACACACACACACACACACACACAAAACAGCGGAAGGATTTCAGCCCCCAGCCCTGGAGATAACCACTGAACCAGCATGCCACCTTCATTTAGTAAAACGACTCTTTTAAAATCTAGTAAATCAATGATTCCTGACTCCTGCAGAGCCTTCTGTCCTCCCACTTCCCCTCATTCTCATGGGTCTAGTCGGTAGGAAATGCACCATTACTCTTAGGTGCTACTTTTAACTCCTGCGTAAAGACCCAGCGATCCAATAAAAATGTGCTCTTGATATATATAAATATTTTTGTACCTGTACCCAGATTAATGGTCCTTAAAGAGTCTTAACAGAACATCATTCCATTATTTTCTAAAAGGATTCCCCTCGATGCCACTCGACCCATACGCTGCCGTTTAATAATGGGCAGTGCCATCATCTCTCTGTCTTTTTGCTCTAACCTTGCCTTTGCTCCACTGGGTGCCATCGATGGGCTGGGTGCTGAGCGGATCCACAGGCACTAACACACAGAACGCCAGCCCAGAACGCAGTCTTGCCACTCCCACCCAGAAGTAGGTCACAGCTGCCCTCAGCTGCACCGCACCTCTTACCTCCATGCTGAACCGCCGTGTCCCCCGGAGACCCTCACTGCTCAGCCGTCTCTCTGATCTGTCCGCCTGCCTCATTGGACCGGTTTTCCTCCCGTTGGGCTGTTCTTAGAGTTGCTCTACATTTTCATTGCTTTAAATGGTTTTATAATAATTAAAGTACAAATAATATTAATGTGACCATATTTTGGGTACGCAGTCTTGCTTGGTGGGTGGACGTAATATTACTATTTTTCCCCTTCACACCGTGACGATCCTTAAACAAATATACTTGAAGCCTTGTCGTCAAAGTCTAGTCATTCGTCTGCTTACCTAAGCTGCTCTGAATTCTAAATGAGTTTTTCTTAGCAGAGCGTACATGTTGTCAGAGACGAGCTTAGTTATTCACCATTTCTAATGTGATATTTCATGGATTCTGGTTCACAGGGCAAAATGACGAAAATGGGTGCTTACTGTAAACTCCGGGGTTTAATTATATGAATTAGTCACTATTCATATTTATTTTGGAGAAAAAACTGTCCCTGTCGGCCTTGGGTATACAACATGAAGGGGAGTTTGTAATGGCTGGACAATGTTCTGCAATTTTTTGCATTTTACTAAAATATTTCTGATGGAAAATGAAAAAAAAACAAAAAAAACATAATGTGTCGTAGTCATTTAAAACCTGCGTTAGGATCCCTCATTGTATTTGGATTATTATTTTATCGTTATTATCAGTGCTCTGTATTACGTTGCCCTGTGACGTTCTAAATCTGCATGTATGATGTGATGTGATTGTTACATAAGACAATTAACTGAAAAAAAAATAGGGGTTTTTGCTCCTTTTGTTTGAGATTGCCTTAAAAGACAACCATTTTAACCATTTTAAAGGGTTTTTTTAAAAATATTTTAAAATTTTCAGTGCTTCTTTTTTGCATTGTTCCTTAAATAGAGCACAGTTTTACTCTGCATCAGTACGGCAGGTAATCGTTATAATTTTCATTTTCTTTTTGCAAGAAATCTCTTCCATAGCATCAGTACTGGTCCTGCAATAAGTGTAGCTTCATTGAAACGGTCCACCCGATGTTAGTCACTTGCGGTGTGCTCTGTCCCTTAGATGATGCCCAGGATGAGTATTCAAACCCCAGCGGTGCAGAGGGGGGTGGATTGGAGGAGGAGGATGAAGAGGAAGAGGAGGAGGAAGAAGAGGACAGAGGTGAAGACAAGGACAAGGACTCACCATGGCAGGACTCTGAGGACACGGAGGGGAATGAAGGGACGAGGATGAAGAGGACAGACACACTGAACTCCACCAGCAGCTCCACAGCCACCCAGCGCAAGAAAAGCCAGCATGCCAAGAAGCAGATTCAGGGCTGCAACACAGTGCAGCGAGCCCCCCGTGCCCTCTTCTGCCTCAGGCTCAGCAACCCTGTCCGGCGGGCTGCCCTGTCCATTGTGGAGTGGAAGTATCCTCCCCTTCAATAGCCACTCTGCCTGTAGTTGTAACTCATTCACAACATGAATGCTGCTTGGTTTATTGTGTTTTTATGTTTTATGTTCTATGTGGGCTTGGTGGTTGAGTGTGTAGCACTGTTGCTAAACACCTCGAGTTCTCTCCTCTGTGTGCGTGTGGAGTATTTATCCCCATCCTGTCCAAAGTCATGCAGTTATACATGCTAATGGGTACAGTATCTTTAAATTGCTCGTAGTGTGTGAGTCTGTGTGCCATGAGATGGACTGGCACCCCGTCCAGTGTGGACCCCAGCCCTGCCTTATGCCTTATGCTGCCCGGGAAAGGCTAAAGCCCCCACCGGCTTCCACCTGCCCCAGACAGCGTAGGACACAGTGTAGACATACACACTGGACAGGAGGCTTAGCACGCAAAGCTAACATTAATCAAGACTAGATGGAAGATAGCCAAAAACAAAAAAATACGAATTTTAGTTGAAAGCAGTGCAAAGAACACAAAGATGATGGACAAAAGTCTTTACAAAAAAGCCCAACTGTAAATTTGAGCGATCCTCTATTTAAACACTTGTAGGCTTCGTTTATTGTGTAGCTTATTTCTTCTGTTCTCGCACAGGAGCAGTTTTATTTTTTTATCGTCAGGAATAGAAAAGTCACACTCAAAAAATTTAATGAGATCGTTTTAACTGGTTTGCGTTCAAGTTTGCCATCTTGTGCATGAAGTGCAAAGACATGCTTGTGCAGATTGTCAGCTAACATTACAAGATACATTAACGAAAGATAACAATGTTCCGGCCCCTTCCGCATTCCTTAGCCGATGTCATGCAGACCTTTTGATGTATTCATCCTCCTAGCTATCTTCGCCAACTGCGTGGCTCTTGGTGTGTCCAAGCCCTTCCCCGAGGATGACTCCAATGCTACTAACCATGACCTGGTGAGTTTGTGGCTTTTCGTTAGCACCGGGTGTAACACCCTCAGAATACAAATGTGTTCCCTTGCCTTGTGCCCTGAGATGTTATCTGATAGGCTCCAGACCTCCCCCCGTCACCATGTCCTGCGTGCTTTTCTGTGTCTGTCATCTATGTTCACTGAATAAGCGCATGTCCAACCATCCATCTTCCAAGCGCTAATCCAGTACAGATTGGTGAGGCCTGCAGCGTATTCCAGGCAATGTCTATAATGTATGATTATTTAGGCGAGTGTGTGTATGTGAGGCATCTGCAATTGACTGGCATCCTGGTATTCCCCTGCACTGCGCCCTGTGCTGCCCGGGATAAATGCAGTTATGGGTGATCAGGACCACGGACAGAGACCGAATGAGCGCTTTGCAGACTATAAATCTTGGGTCTTACTCCCATTTACCCACATCCTTAGTAGAACTGTGTTAATAGAAAATGTTTCCCATTATAAATTGCTGCCATTGTCTCTATTTAAATCCAGTGGTTTCTTTATTTAGCCATTGGCGGTACACATAATTGATGATGAGACTGTCAAACGCCTTGGGAAGTATCTTTTATGGGTCCTTGGAATCCCTGGAAGCTCCCTACTCTGTTCTTTTTGTCTCGGTCTTTCTCTCCACCTTCTTTGTAGAAGGAAATGGGTACAAAGGGGTGTTCGTGCAGTGCTCTGTGTGTCTGTGTATGTGTTCTTGTTGATGTATGGGAACTGAGCTCCAGTGAGGAGCACTGATGCAGTTTCCCCTGATGAGTGCGAGCTGAAGGCCCAGCCTTCGATTTCTGTTGTCTGCCTAGACAGCATTCCTGGCACAGCTAACATGACCTCAGTGGGTCTAAGTCAGTGGGTTACATGATGGCTTGATGGGGCTGGGTCCATAGATGGGGCTGAGTCCATAGATGGGGCTGGGTCCATAGTTTTGCATGTACTAAAGAGACAAAAGACTTGGAAGTTTGTGACTACAGTCGCCTTGGAGCCAGTAAGCTGGGCTGGTCAGAGCAGATGGTAAAAATAGAAAGAATGAATTAGTAGCAGAAATAGCATAGAGAAAGAGGTAGGGAATGAGAGGTTGAAAGAGACCGTAATGTTCTTTCTGTTTGTACGGATGCTCTAAATGCTCTTGGTCCTGATAAGCAGCTTACACCCCCCATCCCCCACTCCGTCGCCCTATCCCTTGCCGCCCCTTTTTCTCCCCTGCTCAGAGACCATGTGTACTGTGCTTAAAGGTAGAGTTTCGGCGTGTGGGGGGAGGGGCAACCATGCGCAAATATTCATGATTGCTGCAGTTGTGTTTCTGCCTGATTCGGCCTGTGTTCTCACTGTGCGTCCCTGTGACTGTGCTGCCTTCTCCCTCCTTTCACTTTTGCTATTTTCTTTTCAGATTTTCACTGCTAATTTGAGAATGTCTGTGAATGGCTTGGCAAGGAGCACTACAAGAATGACTGCTATAAGCAACTGCGCTCTTGTGCAATTACCAGTCTGTTTTCTTAGAATGTTTTCACACATTTTTCATATATATTATACACTATAGATTTTCTTTAGTCCCATGTTGAACGACTTGTGCATGAACATTGCATTGTAATTACTACCTGTATATTGCCTGTATATTGCATTGTAATTCTCATATGAAATATACTCTTTTTGCTGGCCTTTGCCAGTTTATCCATATACACATACATAACATAACTACTGTAGATAACAGTGGCTTGTTTGTCTATATTTTAAAATGTAGCACTAGTTACAAAACTTGTTATGGTGAAATTAATATGAATGACATTATGTCATGTCAACATGCTATACTGTATATCTAAATAAGTATGCATAGTTTTGGAATAATTTGCCCAGACTGGTGCATAAAACATTATTTATCCATTATCTGTTATTTTCCCATTTGTCTTTCCTGTGTATGTGTGTCTGTCTGTGTCTCTGTCTGTGTGTGTCTGTATGTGCGCCCCCGAGTTTTCGGTCTGGGGCAACATGCCAATCTGTACAGGGCGGTGGAGTGAAAGATGATGACAGATTGGCACTGTAATCCTTTGAAACGCTTACAAATTCAGTTCACCCATTTAAAAATCCCCTGGGTTCTCACGCGATTTTCACATAACTGTGTCAGTCTATCAAGTTACTCTCCTTATTTTAGTTTGGGATTTGGATTCCACTCAGAGCCATCTCTTCGCATGGTTAATGTAAATAGATGTTTAATTGCAGTAAAATTCACACATTTGTGCACTCAGTGTGCTTGGAAGTGCAACACATAACAGCATCATAATGTCCGTCATGTATCAGTGCCCTTGTCAGCTTTGCCAGTCAGATTATCTTTAAATTCCTATATTACTGTCCTGCAGCCAGCTGGTGTGCTGTCTTCATATTGTCCTATTCGTCATTTTCTGGTTAAAATATACATTAAACAGAAATAGGTGAAGCAAATAGTGTCTACAGTAGCAGTTTATTGCTCTGTCTGTCTCTGTATACAGGAGCAAGTGGAGTATGTGTTTCTCATCATCTTCACAGTGGAGACTTTCCTGAAGATCCTGGCATATGGCTTAGTTATGCACCCCAGCTCATACATCCGAAATGGCTGGAACCTGCTGGATTTCGTCATTGTCATTGTCGGGTACGCCGGCTCCCTCGCGCTCTCGCTTTTTACGCTCTCCTCCGGTTTCCTGTATTTTCACTTTCCTTGATTCCTGCTCTTCTCGCTCTGCCTTTGTCTTTCACCGTTTGTGGCCCTTCATCTCCTCTTCCTCTTCACCCGTTTTCCCTCCCTATCCTCTGCTCCATCTTCAACTTTTTACACTCCTTCTTGGGGGTTATCTGATCTGGTCAGTTTGCACGGAAAAACACCTCATTCTTGTTCTCTCACAAGCACACTGTCGTTCTATTTGTGTGTATGTGTGTGTATGTGTGTGGGCTACGAATACATCACTTTCTGGGGACTAAATGTGATAAAAACCTGTTATTTCGACCTTGTGGAAACTACATTTTAGAAAAAATCTGTGACTGCAAACAAAAAAACTAAAAAAGTCTCGTATTTTGTTTGGCTACTTATGGTTAAGGTTAGGGCTGGGTAGGGGTTAAGGTTTCATGTTGGGATTAGGGTTTTTCCCATAGAAACGAATGAAAGATATGAATACAATACAATACAATCGTCTGTTTGCATGCAGACACACATTTAAGAGCCAGTGCCCTGTCCTTGTTCTTTTTTACTCACAGGACTCGGACATGTCATGCCTGTCAGCTGTACAAGAGGTTTCCAGAGAATATTTAGTCCTTAACACAGATTTTTGGATGTATTTTTTTAAGGCACATGTCTGAGTAATATGCAGCCCCTGTGGACAAGGTCAAATGTGGATATCTGTGAAGCAGGTGTGGAGCCAGGCCGTGTTCCTGTCACTGAAGTGCGTGTGCTTGGCAGGCTGTTCAGTGTGCTCCTGGAGACGGTGACCCACAAACCTGGGGAGGTGCCCCACATGGCAGGGAAGCCGGGGGGGCTGGATGTGAAAGCGCTGCGAGCCTTCAGGGTGCTCAGGCCCCTCAGGCTTGTGTCAGGCGTGCCCAGTGAGTCCCCTCACCCCCTGTGATCACTGCACCACAAACGAGGCCGTATCACCAAAGTGAAAACACACAGTGCCTTCATTTGGTTCCTGAGTCTGTCACATGCATGAATGTACCGGCGCAGCAGCAGTGCAGTGAAACTGCTGCTGCTCCAGTGCAACAAACAAGGCAGAAGAATAACAGAATAAAAATAATGCAAGAAAATTAGGGCTGCTCACTTATGGCAAAAATCATAATAACGATCATTTTGGTTGATATTAGGATTACGCATTGATTTTGGAAATATCATGCATTTATTGAATTTATTTTTAACAGTTTGGATTTCCTTGAACTCTAAATACAATTTAACTGAGAAACGATTTAAAATGAGTTGAAAAGGACTGTGTTGGATTTATAACACGAGACAAAACAGGAGCATCATTGCAAAATAAAATAGTGCAATAATATTTTATCTTGACTATTTTGTTTTGATCATTGTTGGAATCCAAAATTGTAATAAAAATTTAAAATCGATCAGTTGTCCAGTCCTACTAAAATTATAGAAATATATAAAATATGCAAAAGTAAAGATTAAAAAAAAGAAAGCTATCCTGCTGTATGTGTTTTACACTGTATGTAGTGAAATTTTGTCAAAACTGTGCCCGTTTTCAGCCTCTGTTTCAGAATTTAGGAGATTATTGGTTATTTGATTTGAGCAACATACTTCTTAAATCAAGTAAAACTATGCAGAAATATCATACTAAGTGTTTGTTCATGCCTAAATTGAGAAAGGCTGATCTACATCATGACCGTTTTTTTATAGCTGCATGTAAAATTCAGTGCATTTGCATGCATGATGAGTGGATATAATCCATGTGGACCGTAAGCTGGAATGAGCCGCTGCTCGAAACATGGCAGGTGTCATGTGGGTCTTTATGAATTCTAAGGGCATGTGCTTGCATGTGCATGCGTCGCTGCGTATGGGTATGCGGTGTCCCTACCTCACAAAAGGGCCGCACCTCTGCAGGTCTCCAGATCGTGTTGAATTCCATCATGAAGGCCATGGTGCCTCTGCTGCACATCGCCCTGCTGGTCCTCTTCGTCATCATCATCTACGCCATCATCGGGCTGGAGCTCTTCATCGGCAGGATGCACAGGACCTGTTACTACATTGGCACAGGTGCCAGAGCCCGGCAGCATGGTCCAACACTATTTGATGGCCAGGGTAGTCAGGCTGAGACCCAGATGTTCACCAGGGTCTCTTACTCATGCACCATTAGATATTTTCAACAATAAAGTAAAATGTTATTTGTTGGAATTACAATAAACATTCTGAGTGTCCTTTGCATTAGTAAAGCACAAGACGTTTTCTTTTGTATTCCTTCCAGATTCTGTATTTTCTGGATTTGATGCGGTCATTTTTATTTTGCTTCAAAATACATATGAAGAAGGGGGAATATGTGGGAATGTATTTTCAAATGATGCATAATGTATGTATTCTCTTTTAAATTATAGTTGAATTTTAGTAAGGTAACATGAAAAAGGGTGGGTGAGAGAATTGTTTATGATGCATGTAATGTGAATGTTGGTAATGCTTGTAATTACCACAGAAGGCTTTATTTTTATGAGACATGTTGGTTTTGCATTGGTCATAATGCTGATTTGCCCGGATGATTCCTTGAACACTCTTCCCACACTCTGTCCCTCAGACATCTTCGTGGGAGACGAGCCGGTGCCCTGTGCCTTTGCTGGCCACGGTCGGCAGTGTGTGGTGAACAGCTCAGAGTGCAGGGGCAAGTGGGAAGGCCCCAACGGGGGCATAACCAACTTTGATAACTTCTTCTTTGCCATGTTAACCGTCTTTCAGTGCATCACCATGGAAGGCTGGACCGACGTGCTTTACTGGGTAATGCCACAGCCTGTGCGGTCGAGAATGTGAAACATGCTGGTTTCTCTGCCTGGACTTCACCCCTCGCCCCCGCCGTGGTTTCTGTCTCCCTGCAGATGAATGACGCCATCGGGTTCGAGTTACCCTGGGTGTACTTTGTCAGCCTGGTCATCTTCGGCTCCTTCTTTGTCCTTAACCTCGTCCTGGGCGTGCTCAGTGGGTCCGTAACATGACAGTGGATTCCCCTAGCGTGTGCTTGTCTCAGTGTATCTGTGACCCGGCGTCCTGTCCACGATATGCACAGAGAATTCTCCAAGGAGAGGGAGAAGGCAAAGGCACGTGGAGACTTCCAGAAGCTGCGGGAGAGGCAGCAGATGGAGGAGGACCTGTGCGGCTACATGGACTGGATCACACAAGCAGAGGACATCGACGAGGAGGATGAGGATGGAAACAGACGTGAGCTGCATAGAAAGAAGGGTGTCCTAGTGCTTTGCTATTCTGTGGACCATCTGTTTTCACCTTGTTGTTACTGTTGTGCCACTGCAATAATACAGCTCTCCCCCCAGGTGTCACTCTGGGCGACTTGTCTGACAAGAAGAGGGGAAAATTCGGTTGGTTCAGTCATTCCAGTGAAACACACGGTATGTCATGACTGTGCAGGGGCACCGTAAAGGATGATTCCAAGTGGGACCTAAAAATTTGGAATGTAATTGGGTGCCCAATATGACATACATGTACTATCATGGGGTCCGAAATCTCTAGCAGCACCCCTGAGTCTCTGTGTCCTTTTGTTATTATGTATTTGTAACTTTTTTGTTGTATTCCTGTTTGTTTATATGGCTGTTAATGCTCTCTCTGTATTCATACTAGTGGTTCCCAAAAATATTTCATTTAAATGTTTTTTTAATATTCAACTTGCCCCTTTCAATGACTGCAAGCATCTGCACTTTTATCTCTTTGCCTTTTGAGCTCCATAGATTCCAGCGTTTATGCCTTCAAATGCTTCTTGCATGTCTAGGTGAATTTATAGTTTGTCAGGTGACAGTCAGGGCATGTTCACACATCTCTAATGTAATTCCTCTCTTTTGAGGTGATGCTTGATCTGCTTGAGTACAGCAGTAGCTGCTCAGTGTCCGCTTCCCTTCTTTCTCTTTGTACATCTGCCTCAGCGAGTCTCCCTGCCAGTGAGACAGCATCTGAGACCACAGAAAATATAGAGGAGGAGCACACGGACTGCTGCGCAGCCTGCTGGTAATACTGCATTCTCACTATACTCTCACTCTTTCACCATACATCATCTGACCTGTCCCACTCTCTCACCATACATAACTTGACCTCTGTCCAATTTTGTCACCACACACCACCTGACCTCTGTCCCACCATCTTGCTGCACATCATCTGACCTCTGTCCCACCCTCTTGCCGCACATTAGTGGACCTCTTTTCCACTCTCTCATCACGCATCACCTGACCTCTGTCCCACTCTCTCACTGTACATGACCTGATCACTGCACCAACCTCTTGCCACACATCTTCTGACGTCTGTTTCACTCTCTCATTGCACATCACCTAACCTCTGTCTCACTGTCACACCACACATCATCTGACCTCTGTCTCACCCTCTCACTACACATCATCTGACCTCTGTCTCACTCTCTCATCGTGCATCACCTGTCCCACTAACTCAGTGCACATCACCTGACCTCTGTCTCACTCTCTCATCACACATCACCTGTCCCCTGTTCCACTAACTCACTGCACATCACCTGACCTCTGTCTCGCTCTCACTGTAATTAACCCTCTGGACTCGACGCATCGTCCTCGATGCCGCGTATCCTTCTCGTCTATTTCAGTTCATAACTCGCTGAAATCTTATTGTAGAAACATGAAAAAACCGCTGACTAAATCGATTGTCGGAAGTATTAAAGTTTTTAAAATTAGGTTAAATCTGCAAAAATGTAAACCATGTCACCTTTCTTTGTTTTACCTGCATCGGGGGCGTGTAGCGCCGTCCTTACCTGAAGATCTAAATAACCGCATTTCTGCATATTCAAATCACTTTCACTTGGTAATTAGATGAACAACGCAACAGTGAAACGCGATTCAGATACATCCCCATCAGCGCAATAAAAAGGGGGGGGGGGGGGTGTGTGGCCAGGTGTGAATGGCTCATGCAGACACATGAAAGCTGCTACATATTCAATGGAAGGAGCCAGAAATAGTGACATGAGTTCAGTTTTTCTTATTTATTTAACCAACTGAATGTTGCAGCTACACCATTTAGTCATTTTCATGTAGCCAAGACTTTGGTGATCAGATATCTGGGATCAAAACAAACTTCCACCATTGTTTACTATGTACTTTTATAATGTTTCTACAAGTGTTCCAAACTGCATTTTGCAATGTCTATACTTTGATGTCAAATTACAAACTTCACATAAATCTGACATATTTACAAAGTACATTAAAATAAAGATGAGTATAAGAAATAATTTATTTGCCATGAATTAAGTTGATATTGAATGAAATGTGTGACCATGCCCCAGTCAGTGAGAGTGTGCTCCCTACCCCTCGATCCCAGAGGGATAGTAATAAACTGGTCAGCAAGTTAAAACAGCTATATGTACATATTATGTTATTAGCCCTGTAGAACTTTGGAAAAATGTAAACGGAATAAAAAATGTTTTGGTTATATAATTTTTCTTTGTTATCTGTGCATATTTCAGCACCAAGATAATGAAAAATCGTCTCTGGTGAGTACGTAAAGCATACATTTCTTAAGACCGTGTGTGTTTTTGGTCATTGCTTTGTTAAAACAGGATCTGTCTCATTTTGATCTGGAGGTGTCAGTAAACTGCAGGTGGAATTTTCTGGATCCTCAGGCTGTTGCTACGATCACTGTTGAGTGTCCAGTGGTCAGATGAGTCTTGTTTGTAATAAATGTTTTGCTACAGATAATGGGAAAATAGGAACCTTTATTTGGAAATGTAATTATTATTTTAAAAGTATGTAGAACAGAAATACATATCGGTGACAGAAGTACATTCTTTGTTTAAGGCTTTCCTGGAGTAGTTTAGTATTCATGCAACTTTCCTTAGCGATGGTTTCGATTGCTGTGTGAGTTGCTCGAACCCTTCCCCACCTTTCGTCTCAGTCGCACGCTGCGTCGCTGGAACCGCGTGTGCCGCAGGAACTGTCGTGTGGCTGTCAAGTCCGTCAGCTTCTACTGGCTGGTGCTGCTGCTCGTCTTCCTGAACACGGTCACCAGCGCCTCGGAGCACTACAACCAACCTGACTGGCTCACGCAGGTCCAAGGTGCGTGCCTCTCTTTCGGGCCGCCGCTACCCCGTCCTGCAGCTCACCTCACCTTCCGCCTATCCCTGCAGACATCGCCAACAAAGTGCTGCTTTCGCTCTTCACCTTGGAAATGCTGCTGAAGATGTATAGCCTTGGGCTGCAGGGCTACTTCGTGGCTTTCTTCAACCGGTTCGACTGCTTTGTGGTGTGTGGGGGCATTGCGGAGACGATCCTGGTGGAGCTGGAGATCATGCCCCCCTTGGGGATCTCTGTGCTACGCTGTGTGCGACTTCTGAGGATATTTAAGGTCACACGGTATGGAAAGCCCTCATCTCTGCCCCCCACTGTATCTGTTATTATGCAGCTCTTATCAAGGGTACGGCTGTCCCCAGAGAAAATGTTGACCATCATTGAGTGTCGAAGTGTTACTTCACAAGTGAGCTGTACTTAAAGCTGTTTGCATCTTCCCCCGAGACACTGGAATGCCCTGTCAAACCTGGTGGCCTCCCTCCTCAACTCCATGAAGTCCATCGCCTCCTTGCTGCTGCTGCTCTTCCTCTTCCTCATCATCTTCGCCTTGTTGGGTATGCAGCTCTTCGGTGGCAAGTTCAACTTCGATGAAGCACAGACTAAACGCAGCACCTTTGACACCTTTCCTCAGGCACTGCTCACCTGTTTCCAGGTAACAGCTTCCCTTTTCACACCAAAGCCATTGCTGTTGCCGTTGATCGCTGTCTGTGCAATGATGACTCAGTTCATTATGACCACTCACATGTGAATTGAATCTTGTAAAAATGGTGAGTGTCAAGGTCTGGGATGCATTTTGATGATGATCACTGGAGTACTGTGTGATGACACACAGGGCATCCAGCCATGCAGTATACAGTAGAGGATTGTGTAGCTGAGGAAGGGACTTCAGTCCAGTGTGTTGTACAGGTACTAGCTGTGTACCCAGCCGTCCACATGATGCAACAGAAAATAGGAAACATCGAACCCAGCAACATTCTTGCATTGCTCCAAGTTCCAGATCCGAGACTTTTAAGCTGATTGTAGGCATTTCTGATGGTGAGCAGAGGTCAGCATGACCGATCTGACTAGCCTGTGGCAAAGTAGCCCGATAGGCAACAGGACTCCTTGCTCTCTTTGTCAAACCATTTCTTCTGCTTTCAACATGTTGACCACAAGTATGGAATGTTAGCTTACTGTCTAATGTATCCCAAGCTTTGACACAGTCCGTTTTTACTAGATGGTCAACGTTATTTGTTTAACATAGGGGAGATCATAATGTTTTGGCTCATCAGTGTATATGCTGAAAAATGCTTGTGCTCTTATTGGAATGGGAATATCGATAGCTTCTCTACCTATAGATTCTCACAGGAGAGGACTGGAATGTTGTGATGTATGATGGGATCACGGCTTATGGAGGCCCACACTTCCCTGGCATGATCGTCTGCCTATACTTTGTCATCCTCTTCATCTGCGGTAACTGTATCCTTCAGGTGGAGGTGCTGCTGGCCTGTGAAGGCTACAGCTCTCTCTCTCTCTCTCTCTCTCCCTCCCCAGTTCCCAGTGTCCCTTGTCCATCATTCTCTTGGTTGTTAGGCTCTCGAATGGCTGTCAGTGTCTTTTTCTTTCTCGTGTCTTCAGTTTCTTTTTCTGGAAGGATATTTTCCGATTTTCGCCATCGGCTAGACATCCTACTTAATGTCTTCTTGGCCATTGCCGTGGACAACCTGGCGGGAGGTGACTGCGATGACAATAAAAAGGAGTAAGGAAGGAGAGGGTGTGCACAGGAAGTGTGTGGTGTGTCGAATGAGTATACACACTAATTGCCTTGCACATACTGTACTTGAGGGGAGTGTGACTGAGTGAGAGGTCTGAAGTCACAGAGACTCACATCCTGCTTGGAGCCACAGAGGCTGACACCCTAATATGGACATGGATGCAGTGTAAGCACATCCAGAACCGCTGCCACTGTTTGCCAAAAAAGTAACTGGTGCTTTTTTTTTTTTTTTTTGCAGAGATAAGAAAGTGGGGGCAGAGAATGGAGAAGTGAAGGTATAGCTACCATGTCATTTTTCTGCAGTTCTGGCCGAACCTTTTTCTGTCAGCTGTTAGTGTCTTCTTCACACGAGCGCTCTCTACCTCTTGTCCAGGTTGAGGTTGATGAGGAGGAGGAGGAGGAGGAGGAGGAACCTGAAGAGGGTGATGAGGGGGGTTAGTGAAAACATCCTTTAGTGTGATTTCTGGCATTTCAAGTATTATTTAAAGGAAGCAAATTAAAATCCTAGTTTAAAATACTAATTGATCTTCTTTTGGTCCCTGTTAGAAGACAGGGGGGTACAGATAAATGTGGCTGACTTTGCTCCCCCCAAAGAGAAAGTCCTCCCTATTCCAGAGGGAAGTGCTTTCTTCTGTCTCAGCAAAACCAACCCGTGAGTAATTGCTGTGTCTGCTGTTCTGTATAACAGTATGAATGCGCTAGACCCGTGTTTCCCAATCTGGTCCGCAGGGACCTACAGTCGGTCCATGTTTTTGCTCCGTCCACGCTCTATGCCAGACAGTCCACATTTTTGCTCCCTCCCAGCTCCCGCTGAGCAAAAATGCGGACTGTCTGTGTGTCCCCGAGGACCGGACGGGGAATCACTGCTGCATACGCCTTAGCATTACACATTATGCTACTCTACATTTCTGCCCCAAAAACCATAATATTCTACATGTCTACCTTATCCTGCAGATAGGCTACTGATGAAATTATGGAACAATCATAAGTAAGGAACGGCGCTTAACTGACTGTGTTGCTGTCATGCCTTAAGGATCCGAGTTGCCTGTCACACCTTGATCCATCACCACATCTTCACCAACCTCATCCTGGTCTTCATCATCCTCAGCAGCATCTCTCTGGCTGCAGAAGATCCAATTAGGGCCCACTCCTTTAGGAACAATGTAAGTCACAAAGAATCACTGATTTATCATGACCAATGAGAGCTGGAGATGTGGTTGCAATTCCCAACAGCACAGCTAGAGGCAATTTTATGATGACTGTCGACAGGTCAAAGCTTGAGGCTGTTGCCGTAGCGGATTTAGCAGCTGAAACAAATAGTTTGAGGAAGTGAGCAATACTACTGGCAAAAAGAAATCCAAGAACGCTTGAGGCCATTACAAATCTATTACCCATATCCAGAGTATTTCAGCAAGTACTTTAATAGCATCTCTTCAGTTTTCATTTATATGAGCTGCACAAATTCATGCCTGTTTCAGATAATTAACTTGCACTTCTTCAGACTCAATCTTTATGTAAAAATTTCCCACAGTGCATTGTTCCTGAAATCTTTTAACAGGCAGTTTGGCTCAGCACATGTAACATACCGTAGTTTCCCCTGAACGCCCAGCTCATCACTATTTACTTATGTCAACTGCATTTTTTTTAGCAATAATCCCTTTTCATTAATTGAATCAGAGACCATTTGGTGCATCGCGATCCCTAAGCATGCCCTGACTATAATGATCTTACCTATGATTTATGAATAGGGTCATGAATAAACATTTTATTTTAATATAATAAGTGACCGCAGGTGTTATTATGTAATTTTATTATGGGGAACTGTGAGTGGTTTTTGGAGGTATTTTTGTTTTTATGACCAATTAAAAATGATAAAATGGAAAATAAGGAGAAATTCATTTTTATACAGCTTATGTTAAACAAGCAGTGTTTTTGGGGAACGTTTTATTCTCTATCTAAGCACAAACTAGTCATGATCTCAATGGATGCTGCATGACCTTGAAGGAGTCGTCCTTAGTCTTGCAGTCTTCTGACCAAGAAACACTGTATATAGCAAACTGTATTCCCCTTCAGTATAGTCTGGTCCTGGGACTATGCATATAGCTTTATAACATTCTGCTGCTTGCGAATGTGGTTGACCAGAGTCCATAGTCCATGGCAACTATTTAGGTCAGCAGCTGCCCTGATTACACATTTGTCATGGAGGACATACCAATTACTGGCAGCTGACGAATTATCGTCCTGTACCATGCAATCATAGCTGGCTGTCTCAGATCGGGCAGGCCTGTCAGCTTAATTAGCCCATTTTTTTACTTTGCAGGTTTTAGGCTATGCGGACTACGCCTTCACATCCATTTTCACAGTGGAAATCATACTGAAGGTATGCCAGAGTCCTTCGCATGATGAAAACTCTGTGGTTTGCTTTTGTACCCAAAAGTGCTGTCAGTTCATGGCACAGCGATGGATCGGAGTTGTAAATAAAAACCAAGTGGTCTGACATCCTGGTTAAAACCACTGTCAAAGGGAATTCCTGCCCGTACTGTGAATTAAGTATCAGAAGTCACGGGTGTTTTGACTAGAAACAGAGATCTGTCCTGGTGAATTAATGACAGCTCCCTCTTTAGGTTCCTAAATACTTGTTACCATTTGATCTGTGAAGGCTGAGTTTTTGCCCTCTGCCTCCTTCCTAGATGACCGTACATGGCGCATTCCTCCATCAGGGGTCTTTCTGCAGGAACTGGTTCAACCTCCTGGACCTTCTTGTTGTCAGTGTGTCACTAATGTCCTTCTTCCTGCAGTGAGTCCCTAAAACAAAGCTCTTCTGTCATGGCCTGACACGCACAAACAGTGCGTAAACTGAGAAATTACACTGCGGTTTTCATTATAGACAAGGCTTTTGATATCTGCTTATTAGTGTCATCTATGCTAAGTTTAATCAAATTTAAATTAAGCTCTTTATATAAAGCTTTCTATTGCAATTCATCATGCCTTTGAAAAAGACTTTGGGATTCAGGAATAGCTTTTTATAAGCCTTTGCTTGACCTCTGGTGGACAAACAGATGCAGTGCATTTGAAATCATTTCTAGTTACTGATATTTGGCCCTGGGATGGGGATTAATATTGTGAATATGGACGCACACAAAGTGTACATTGACAAAAGAAATTTTGGAGAATGCAGTGCAGTTGTTTAAAGAGAAAAATGACTAATGTGATACACTGCTGATGTTTGTGGTACTGTACTCAGGATGCAGTGTTGCTATTGCATTCTGTTCTGTTGTAATCTGATGGTCTTCCTTCCCGGCAGCTCGAGCGCCATCTCCGTAGTGAAGATACTCAGAGTCCTCCGAGTGCTCAGGCCTCTGAGAGCCATCAACAGAGCAAAGGGACTGAAGGTGTGTGCGTGTGCATGTGAATGTGTGTGCATGTGGATCCATGTGTGTGCATGTGAATCTGTGTGCATGTGGATCCATGTGTGTGCATGTGAATCTGTGTGCATGAGAATGTGAATCCGTGTGCATGAGAATGTGAATCTGTGTGCATGTGAATCAGCGTGTGTGTGTACATGTGAATCTGTGTGCGTGTGGATCCATGTGTGTGCATGTGAATCTGTGTGCATGAGAATGTGAATCCGTGTGCATGTGAATCAGCGTGTGTGCACGCGAATCCATGTGCGTGTGCATGTGAATCCATGCGCATATGAATCCGTGTGTGTGTGTACATGTGAATCTGTATGCAGGTGCACATGAACCTGTGTGTGTGTGTACATGTGAATCTGTGTGCAGGTGCATGTGAATCTGTGTGCAGGTGCATGTGAATCTGTGTGCACATGAATCTGTATGTGTGCACATGAATCTGTGTGTGTGCACATGAATCTGTGTGTGTGCACATGAATCTGTGTGCGCATGACTACAGAGTTTGAGTGGGAATTTGCCTGCAGATGTGTTGATATGTGTTTTTTTGTGTTGTCCTTGTGAGTTTTTTTACCCTCTATATAAAATTTACATTGTGCTGTTGTGTAAATTATTGTGTGATAAAAAAATAAATGAGTGCTAAACAATGCGTGCTGCACAAGGATGTGAATAAATATACTAATTAATGAGCAGAATAAAAGCAATGGGGACTTATGTTAAGTGTCCAGGTGTATCTATACAGCCCCTCTGCACCGTGCAGCTCTCCTCCTCGCCGTCTCTAACAGCTGTCCATGCCGGTGTGTTGACAGCATGTGGTGCAGTGTGTGTTTGTGGCCATCAGGACCATTGGGAACATTATGATCGTGACGACGCTGCTGCAGTTTATGTTCGCTTGCATCGGAGTGCAGCTTTTTAAGGTAATCCGTCTGCCGCTGTTGTCACATGACTATGACCGATTTGTGGTTTTTTAATCGCTGTCATCCTGCCTGTGAATGCTGCTATTGGATTAGTGCATTGTGACATCATTTTTTTTATGAATGAAAATGACTGCGCTGTTTTTGATACAGTTGCTTTAAATTGTAAAGTTCTGTCCTGAGTGGACAGGTACACTGTACATACTGTGTAGTTCTGTCCTGAGTGGACAGGTACACTGTACATACTGTGTAGTTCTGTCCTGAGTGGACAGGTACACTGTACATACTGTGCTCAGTGTCTGTGCTGCAAACTTGTGTCTTTTTGTGTCAAACTTTTTTTTTTTTTAGGGAAAATTTTATCGCTGCAATGATGAGGCAAAACATACTCCAGAGCAATGCAAGTGAGCAAACCGTCTTCTGTTTCTTCTTCATTCACCTCTTTTCCATATTTCTCCCTCAGTTGAAAGACTTAATCAACAGGAGCATCAACAGGCTCATGGAATAGAAAATAATAAATGCTCATATTTTTTCCACTTGGGCACAAAACCTCCCCCAGAAACACTAGATTATCCAGTTACTGATGTCGGTGGTTCGGAGAGTGGTATGTTCAGACAAGTGGGCGTGTGTGTGCTGTGTCATGTCTGTGTGTCCCTCAGGGGCACCTTTGTTGTGTACAAAGACGGCGATGTGACTCAGCCCATGGTGAAGGAGAGACTGTGGCACAACAGTGACTTCAACTTCGACAACGTCCTGATGGGCATGATGGCTCTCTTCACCGTCTCCACCTTCGAGGGCTGGCCTGCGTGAGTGTCATCTCTTCACACACCCTTGAAGTCTGCAAAGCTTTGCAGAAGCTCGCTTTCTAATATATGAGAGAGGTTCTTGTTATCTGTGTCACACTCAGCAGAAGGCAGAAGCATCTCGTTTACTCTGTTCTTGCTGACCTCGGGTCTCCAACTCTTTCAGCCTTCTGTACAAGGCTATTGATGCCAACGGCGAGAACACTGGCCCCATCTACAACTACCGGGTGGAGATCTCCATTTTCTTCATCGTCTACATCATCATCATTGCTTTTTTCATGATGAACATCTTCGTCGGTTTCGTCATCATCACCTTTCGTGAGCAGGGAGAGCAGGAATACAAGAACTGTGAGCTGGACAAGAACCAGGTTGGTCCAACGAGTAGGTGAATAAATCCGTAGAAATATTGCAAATTCAGTCATTTGAAAAGAAAAGCACATAATATTATTCTGGAAATCACTGCTTGAAAGTCAGTGAGGGTGTTTTCCACCTACAAAACTCGGCGATTGGATGGTGAGCTGAGTAAGGTGTGTTTGAGCAGGGAAACCTGCCAACTGTGTTGCACACTGGCCCTCCGGGACCGGAATTGGGAAACCCTATACTAGACATTTTGATTTATTAATTTAGGTTTCTTCTTGTCATTGTATTAATGCATATTGTTCCTCTGTGCGTCTCAGAGGCAGTGCGTGGAATATGCCCTGAAAGCCCAGCCTCTGAAACTGTACATACCAAAGAACCCCATCCAGTACAAGTTTTGGTCTATCGTCAACTCGACCGTGTTTGAGTACATCATGTTCGTCCTGATCCTGCTGAATACTGTGACTCTGGCAGTGCAGGTAACGGATGCTATTGTCTGACTCCTCCCAACCAGACATAATTACAAGTGTTTCTGAGCACAAGACAGTAATACATTCTCTTTTTAAATTTCCCAGCACTATGAGCAGTCAAAAATATTCAGTTACACCATGGACATCCTCAACATGGTTTTCACGGGACTCTTCACTGTGGAGATGGTGCTTAAGATTTTGGCACTAAGGTTCCGGGTGAGATTCTACTGTTGATCATCTCCCATCCTGTCACGCTTACTCAGAAATACACTCTTACAGTCAAGCTTCTATGGCCATTAAAATACGGACCAGTCAACCAAGGAGTGGTACCTGCGGACATACTCTGAAGCTTATATCGTTCCTCTCTTTGTCGTTCCTTGATGAGCCCGTGAATGACACGACTCTCCTTTTTTTCATGCAGCATTACTTCACCGACGCCTGGAACTCCTTCGATGCACTCATCGTGGTGGGCAGTGTGGTGGATATTGTGGTGACAGAGTTTAGCGTAAGTTTGGAGATACGCATGGTGATTTCACCACTTGCATGGGGAATATTTAGTGCACTTCCGTGAACAGCATCATGACATCAAATCAATTTTGAAGCAATCTATAGGTGTGTTGTTCATAATGGATGCATTGTTAAAGGTGCTCTAAAAGCAGACATTTAAGCAGTTTAGAAACAAACTTATATACTGTTCAGTAAATACAGTATGTGTATTAGGGGTTTGCCTCTCCATCACTGAGGCTGATGTGACACTTCTCGATATAATATAATAAAGATGCATATGAAACAACTACTAATGTGATACGATCTGAATCATTCCTGAATTCATTCCTGATTCGACACAATGTGATACAACAAAATACGATGCAATGCAAAAGGATATCATGCTGTGCAATTCAATATGGTACAGATACAGAAACATTTTTATACAGAAGGAATCAATCTCAACATAAAATTATTGGTCAAAAGCGATTTGTCACATTTCTAGACAATAATTTAATTGGGGCAATCGCATTGCGAACTTTCATGCCGGTGTACTGATGCAAAACTGGGAATCTTACCATCCCTAATATGTATATGTAAGGACTGTTGTATAATGGTGTCTCATTAACACAGCTGCCTCACACCTCCAAGATGGGGGTTCAGATCTCACCTCCTTCTGTGGAGTTTACATGCTCTTCCCATGTTCATGTTGCAGTGGAGAAGATGCTGCTCCTTGATCTATACATGCACACTTCATCCCACCATCATTATGTTCTTCGTCATATCATCACCTTCATCATTTGAAAGCCCTTTTCGCTCCTTAGCATGCAGGCCATGTGACAGGTAATCAGAGAATGCATTAGTACATTCTTTGGATGGAGAGGCATATGGCTTAAACCTCTTCATTGTCACCCCACTGTCTGTCAGTCTTTCAGAACAAAAGTTATATGTAATACTTAATAATATTTAAATATGAATACTATATATATACACGATGAGTATTGATCAGTATGTGCAATTCCCTCTGTGTGTCTTTCCCTGCCCCTGCGTGTCCCTCCCTTTCCCCGCAGAGTTCCGAGGACAGCTCAAGAGTCTCCATCACATTCTTCCGTCTGTTCAGAGTGATGCGGCTGGTCAAACTGCTCAGCAAAGGGGAGGGCATCCGCACGCTGCTCTGGACGTTCCTCAAGTCACTTCAGGTCAGCGCTCGTTGCAAGTCTGGGCTCCGTGAAATACACCACTTCGCGGTCAGGTGGTCCTGCTATTGGTGTATGTTGTTTCTCTGACGCAGGCCTTGCCCTACGTCGCTCTCCTCATCGCTATGATCTTCTTCATCTACGCTGTCATCGGCATGCAGGTGGGTACCTGCTTGTTGGCTTTTACTGAATGATATTGTTTGCAGTTTAGATCCTTTGAAAAACAGTCTTGTGTTTATGATCTTTTGTGAATAGATGACAAGTGCCATAGTTTCATAGAAGAATATGACTGTACATATTTTATTATCCTATTAGATAAAAAGTATCAGAAACTGAAAATAGACTTTTTGTATTTTAATTGAATCAGATTAGTTTCCATTTTGTTAACATATTTTTGACTCTTTAGAGCAAAAGCTAACCATGTAAACAGTGTGTTCTAAAGAACTGTTTCTCAAGAAGTCAATGACTCTGTTAAAATGTAGCTTAAGTAAATCATTTATAGATATACCAATGACCTTTTCTATGTTAGTTAACTCTCAACAGACGTGGCAGGAAACATCATAATATAATGATGAATAGGAAGTTTTATATTTTTACCTGTGGTGTTTGAATACATTAAATCGTCCAAATTTTCCCAACCTTGGGGCATTACTGGTTAACATGACCCTCTGAGAATACTAAATGTCCCACGTAGGCGAAGAAAATGAAAGAAAAATTTTGTAGAAATCAGAGGAAAGTATTCCCATAGAGTCCCTGCAGTTAACTGGTTCTAATGAAAAAGTAATTGCTATTGATGTCCTAATATATTTCAATCTTGAAATCACATTTCCACTTGTTACTATTGGAGACTGTCGCTGGAAATCAGTGAGCTGAAGGCCAGGAATATATTGCTCTTAGTCTTTAACATGGCCTGTTTTTATTTTAAGGACCTGTTTTATGTGTATGAGATGAAACAATCACACAGACCAGATGGTGAATTTACTCTCCACTTTTCACACAGCAAGAGAGCCAAAGCATGTGTCTAGGTCAGACAATGCGAGGAACATGTATTTCTACAGTCTGACCTACAGTACATATAATAGTCATCTTAGAACTTTAATTCTTTAGTTTTTGCTAATGTTGTGGAGTATACATGACAAATATTAAATTCAGGACTAACCAATCATATCTGCTAAGGGTCAACAGCAGTGTGTTCCAATCTGGTTCTTCCCGCAGACAGTCCACGTTTTTGCTCCCTCCCAGCTCCCTGCCAGACAGTCCACGTACCAGCAGCTGAGAGGGAGCAAAAACGTGGACTGTCTGCGGGTCCTCGAGGACCGGGTTGGGAAACACTGGTATTCAGGCTTTTGGGATAACCTTTAGGTGCGCTGTTCAAACCTAGGTGTGAGAACTCTTCTGCCAATCAGTCCTCTAATCAATAATCTAATTAGGGAGTTACAGTGAAAACCTGCACACACAGCGGCCCTTTCTGGATACGACTGCCCACCCCAGATTTACCTGCTTTTTAAGGTTTTTTATCAAGCCATATCTGCATACTGTTCAAATACATGCACTTTTATTGCCTTCAGCCTAAAAAGTCACTGCTGTTTTTGATTGATCCCCCCCCCCCTCCCCCAGACTTTTGGAAAGATTGCCATGCAGGACCACACACACATCAACAGGAACAACAACTTCCAGACCTTTCCACAGGCTGTGCTATTGCTCTTCAGGTGTGCAGGGTTCGGGGGAGCATGCCGCCACGGTATGGATATTTATACAAATAATACGTGCACACAAGGCCAGAATAACAAGCACTGCTCAGACGGAGTCTGCCCCCTGGTGGCCAACAGGTGTGCCACAGGGGAGGCCTGGCAGGAGATCATGCTGGCCAGCCTGCCAGGGAAGCGCTGCGACCCAGAGTCGGACTTCGAGCACGGAGAGGAGTTCAGCTGCGGCAGCAACTTTGCCATCGTCTATTTCATCAGCTTCTTCATGCTCTGCGCCTTCCTGGTGGATATGAGCCGTGCAGGGAGGGTGGGCGGGTGTTCGGGGCCCCTTTTCATTCAAGCCTCTGAGCAAAGCAGTGTGAAGCCCATGTGTGTGCAAGTGCATCCCTAACAGGTGCCCCCCTTCCCTGGTTTCTCCTGTTTCACTCTTTCCCAGATTATTAACCTGTTTGTCGCCGTTATCATGGACAACTTTGATTACTTGACCCGTGATTGGTCCATTCTGGGTCCCCATCACCTAGATGAATTCAAAAGGATCTGGTCTGAATATGACCCTGAAGCTAAGTGAGAATCCTTCTCTCTCTCTCTCTCTCTCTCTCTCTTTCTTTCTCTCTGCAGTGTGGAGGTTGGCATAGTAGTAATGTGAGCTTCCTGAGCTGTGCTTTGTCGATTTTTTTCAGGGGACGCATTAAACACTTGGATGTGGTGGCTCTGCTGCGGAGAATCCAGCCCCCCCTGGGTTTTGGAAAGCTTTGTCCACATCGTGTTGCCTGCAAGGTACGTGCCGACTAAGTTCGAGCACAGAAACAGTATCGTAAACAGCCCCCAAGAAGAGAGCAAAACCACAGAAATAATGGTGCCTAACAATATGAAAGAGGATTTTACTATCTATGTTAGTATTTGGTTCGCCACCGGTGCTGTTCGAAAGTTTGTGAACCCTTGTGTAGCCCTATAATCCTGTATTTGATTGGAATGAGAGATGCAGACTAAATGCCTCTTCTACCCACTTATCTGTAATGGGATACTGTATGAACAGCATGGGACACAAGGAAGGAGTACACCCGGGATGGGATGCTGTTCCATTAAAGAACACATATACACTAAATGTTATTTAAAGATGCCAGTTTGCTCACTTGAGACTGCAGGAGGAACCCTTCGTGATATGGGGAGAACATTCAAACTCCATAAATAGCAGGAGGATTTAAACCCCCCAAGTCTGACAGTGTAAGACAACAGTTCTAACCAGTGAGCCGCTATGCCTCAGACCTCTTTTGAATTTGATGAGATATTATTCCAAATGTCAAACTCTCTTCATCGGGAGTGATTAGTGTTGCTATCATGCTGTGAGACCCATGTTTCATGCAGCAAATAGGCGGCTTGATTCTTCCACCGTGTTTCAGTATGACTCATGAATTTATGATTTTCTTAATGATGGTGCGTCAACTAGGCCCAAAGCAGCCACAAACACAACCCCACTCCACTGGGGGGAGTTTATTTGTCAGTGATGGCTTAATGGTTAGGTAAACACGCTTGTAATTGAACAATCGCAGGTTTGAATCCCTGACCAGCAAGGCACCACTGAGGTACCCTGAGCAAGGTACTGCTCCCCGGGCGCTGAATTAGCTGCTATGCCCTGTTATGTCACATTGTCACATATGCGTTAAATGCAGAGAACACATTGTGCTGTTGTGTGTCAACAATGACAATTGATCTCTAACTTCTAAAAAATTTTGAGGAAAGGCCAATTTTAGACATTCCTACAGAAATGTATGAAATGGTGTTTTAAAAAAGGCAGGACATGTTTCCACCTGGCTAACCTGTGGTTAATGCTAATGCTGTGTCATAGAGATATGAACATGGAAGTCAGCTGCTGAAAAGAAGGCTGATAGGTCCCATGGAATCTCCAGCACATCCTACAGTATATGAGAATTAGTGCTGTTCAAAATCAACCCAAACTGAGTTCTGAACCTTTATATTGAAGCATTTAATTCAGCCACTGTCTTTGATTGGTTAATGTGGTATGCAGTTACTTATATGCTGACATTTGTCTGATGATTTTATCCAAAGTGATTGCAATCATACATGCAGCCCTGGAGATTCAAACCCACAACCCTTGCATTGTTGGCACCAGCCTTTGCTTATTGAGCTACACGCACAGCGTCGTACGTCTTCGACTGACATAATGAAGTGTGTTCCTCCATCAGGATTTGATTAAGCGATGAAAACTCAACTTCTCTGGCCTGGCACCCTTAAGGAAGCATAGATCTGGTAGGGCTGTGACCCACCACCTCCACCATGGCCAAAGGACCAGAACTGCATTTGGGGTTCACAACCTGTCTAGCAGTACTGTATTAAACCCTGTAAAACTATTATATACCTCTCTATGTGTACTGTGGCAAGGTCTTCTCTGGGTAGATATTTATCTTTTTTTTTCTTTATGGGCTGTTGTCTGCCTCTTTTTTTCCATCCCCTTCTCCCTGGCAGAGGTTGGTAGCCATGAATATGCCGCTGAACAGCGACGGCACAGTAACCTTCAATGCCACTCTGTTTGCTCTGGTCAGAACTGCGCTGAAGATTAAAGCAGAAGGTCAGCCATAGGGCTACGCTTGTCCTCCACCGCGGGGCTCATCTCCGGTTCCATTGCCAGATACAACTGATACTGAATGCATGGATGCTTTCTCACATCATGTTGATGTGCATGACAATTTTGGCAAATTCAGCAATCCCGTTAACAACTATATAGTCTCCATAGCTGTCTAGTAATATTGTCTGTTCTTTTTGGCTGTTGTGCTAAAATCAATCCCAAACAGGAAACCCTGATCAGGAGAATGAAGAGCTGAGGTTAATCATCAAGAAAATATGGAAACGCATGAAACCCAAAATTCTAGATGAGGTCATTCCCCCTCCGGATGGTGAGACACGACACCTTTTTATATCTGACTGCCCCAGATCAGCATTCATGAAGAGAATTCACCTTTCTCTTTATTTAAACCTTTCCATCCCTGTCATGCATGTCTTCCCCTCAAACCTCACCGCAGATTAATCCCCCGTGAGTGCACTGACGTCCTGTCTCTCTTACAGAGGAGGAGGTAACAGTGGGTAAATTCTACGCCACTTTCCTAATCCAGGATTACTTCAGAAAGTTCCGTAAACGGAAAGAGAAAGGGGTGCTGGCAGAGCCCAACACCAATAACTCCTCTGCCCTACAGGTACATGCGCTATTTTGTCTGTGTTTTTCTTCACTGGAATAGTCTAGTACATGCAGTTATATACGTTTTGACGGCACGTGACGCACACACTTGGAAATGTGCTCTGTCTTGGCGTAAGTTGTATTACTTATTCTGAGGTAAATAAACAATTAAACAGTCCTGCTTAACCTGCTTACAATCGTATATCTGTGTACACATACAGTATATATTTATAAGTGAGAACATTTTCTGTCTCTGCCTGTCCCATGACCATTCCTTGCTTTGGTGTTGTGTTATTGTGTGGATTACTGAGACGTTTTATTTTTATGGTGATGGCAGTTTGCTCTGTGCCCTAACGGGCTGTTCGGTGCACCGCTGAGTGCAGTGTGTATCTCACTGGACCCCGTGTTTCTGTCAGCTTATTAATCCACTGGAGTGTGTATGTCCACATTGATGGTCAGGCTGCGCGTGGGTGTACAGTACAGCATATATACTGTGCCCCCCCCCCCCCCCCCACTTCTGCATATATCTGTGTCAGGCAGGGCTGCGTACACTTCAGGACCTGGGACCAGAGATGAGACTGGCCATGTCGTGCGATCTCGAGGAAGAGGAGGAAGAGGAAGGGCTCGAGGAAGACCAGGAGGAGGATGAAATTCATTATAAGGTCATTAGTATAACGACCATATTAAATGTCGCCCTGGCTGGCCACGCCCTTACTCCGCCCCCATCATAATTCTCTCCTTTGGCAATAAGACAGATTGCCTCCAGTTAGACCAATGGTACTTTGCACTTAAATATCCATAGATCGATCTTCCTACCTGAGATTGCTCTATTTTCCTTTAGTACATTGCAATAAATCACATTTAACCATAGGGGGAACACAATTATGTAATATGAAGTATGCGTAAAGAAATGTTTGCTGCTGGGTAGGAAAGCAGGGAGAGTTGAATGATAATAACATTTAACTAGCCTGTCTTGCTCCCTACAGAGTAGCGGCATGTTTTCTGGCCACACCGACCCCGCCTCTCAGAACAGACGTGGTTCTGTGGCCCCGCCCTCTCCCAGCTCCCCCACCCCGTTCTCAGGTGGACCATGGGGGGGAGGGCTCTCTAATAGCCTGGCCCATCAAACCTCTATGGCAGCCTTGTCAAAAGAGCCCAATGGAAATGCGGTGGTGGAATCAGAAGAGCCCAGAGGTATGGAGAACCGCAAGGTTCCCTCGCACCGTCGGCGCGCTTCCACCAGAAACAGGACGAATCGGCCACCTAAAGACACGCTCAACAGGCGAGTTTATCACCAGTGTCAGGGGCTGATGGGAAAGGCGTCACACACAAGCAGGGGCAGGACCATGTAGCAGAATAACATGCAGGAAAACACGCAAACGTGACCAAAATGTTAGTCTAGATAACTCCCCATTTCACAAGCTAATGTGTTTGCTGTAGTTTGCTGTCCTTTTTGCTGAAGCTGTACTTTTTCCTTGTGCTTTTGAACAGCAGAGTGCAGTACTACAATAGAAGCTTCAGGTAAGATTATCACCACTATTCCATTCTTCATCAGTACTACCATTTAAATTGGGGCCATTCCATTTAGGATAAATCTCCTCTAGTTGTTATATATCTTGATTTTCTGTCCTTGGTTATGGCATCACTGTGAGTAACGTATATATCTGTGCGTCCCCTTATTTCAGCATGTAACTGAACTCACTTTTACTTTCTACTGATTAAAAATAAATGATAAACGCCCTACTTCAGCTCCACTGTTCTATTTAATGCCATCCTGTACACCTCGCTCTTCTCGTGCTGCCTACTCATTTCCTTTTCGTCCTCGTTACCTCAATCTCCATCCTCCTTTTGCTCAGGAGAGACTCTGAGGATGCTTGCGTCACTCCTGGTCGAAGGCATGGCAGCTCGCAGGAAGCCAGATGGGAGGAGTGCCCAGGGGAGCGGGGCTACTACGGCAGGGATGAGGAGGCGGGGAGCGCAGTCTTCCGGGACAGGTACGGAGATCACGAACGGGGGCCAGACCACGGCACAAGTAACTCCTCATGATTGGACGCTCAGTATTTGTAGTCTAATATTTGTAAACGTCTGTTAAAATGTTAATTCAATGAATGTCACATTATTGGCAGTTCCCATGACAACTGTATCACACAACTGTATGCACCAACCTTGCATGGGATCTGAGTTTCCGGCTGTCGGCTCCCATTTCAGGCAGCAGTACCCTGACACTCCATGCATGCACCCTGGGCACCGTGGGCATGAGTACAATGCACAGGTGCCTGGACAGAAGCCGCACGTCACTCACTATGGCTACGGAGACTGCCAGCAGCCAGCTCGGCGACGCCTGCTTCCAGCCACACCCACTGGTACCGGCCTGCCGTTGTCTGCTACTCATTCAGCCAAAGTCTGCCGCGCCCTCCCCACATTCAGCATGACTCCCCCCTATCACTCAGGACGCAGGCCTGCTTTCAGCATCCAGTGTCTACGGCGCCAGGGCAGTGCCGACGACCTTCCCATCCCAGGCACCTACCACCAAAACTCTCCGCCCCACCAGGCTCGCGCACAGGTGCAGTTACAGCGTTCGTCAAACTAAGCCAAGTTCGGACCCCATTCCTCTGTCTGATGACCCCCCCCCCCCACCTCTCCCCCCACAGATGTACGGCAGCTACGAGTCCCGCCGCAGCAGCACACGTTCTTCCGCCAGCTCCACGTCCTCATGGGCCAACGCCAGCCCTCGGCGCAGCCGCCTGCTCTACGCCCCCCTGATCCTGGTGGAGGACGACAGTGTGGGGGGTGGGCCCTTAGTGTGGGGCAACAAGAAGGGGGGTGAGGCCAGCCATTCTGACCCGGCCAGGCCCGGCTGGTACTGCGGCCCTGGCGGAACAAGTGGGTCACAGCCCTACCGGACCTACGCCACCTTGCGGGTGCCGGGTCAGCTCAGCCCACACTGCAGGGACAAGAGAGGCAGTGCAGACAGTCTGGTGGAGGCGGTGAGAAGCGTCTTCATTAAAATTCTTTCCTGTATTAAACCTGCTGAGGAAATGCCTTTACGGCAGCTATTCAAGAAGAAGAAGGTCAGATATCATAGGAAAAAGAAACATTCACAGTGCTGATCGGTGCGGGTTTATTTCAAATGTGAGGAATGCAGCTACATATCTGATGCATTTATAAATCACACTTTGTCAGCCGTGTGTTAAAAATGTGATATCACCCCCTGCCCAGGTCCTGATCTCGGAAGGGCTTGGTATTTATGCCAAGGATCCCAAATTCGTGGCCTTTGCCAAGAGGGAAATCGCTGATGCCTGTCAGATGACCATCGATGAGATGGAGAGCGCCGCCAGCGACCTCCTGAGCCGCGGAGGGTCCGACGGGGGTGCCACAGGGGGGCTCCTGACCCACTCAGATGCTGGAGCCCTGTACAGCGATGACGAACCCGTGAGGAGCCGAGACGAGGAGGAGCTGGCTGATGAGATGACATGTGTCACTTCATTCTGAGAGTCGGCCGGGCGGAGGAGCTGGCCCAGGATCAGCCGAGTGTCACGTACAGGCAGAGAGGGAAGAGGAACTGAGAAGGGTGGAAAGGATGGATGAGCATAGAGTGTATCAGATTAACCTGGAAGAATGTAGCATGAGCTACACTCACTATATAGCACATTTTTGTGAGGATTAATGTCCCAAAATGGATCTTTTATCAATGCTCCACTGCACCTCATATTTGTGCATGAGTACGTTGTCTTATCTTTTCATCAAAGCTGAATCGGTCATTGCAGGGGCTCTGGCACTGACGGGTAACAAGCCCAGCAGAGCACAGACAGACACCTCGTGACTCCTGAGGGTCCTTCATTCCTGCACCCCTGCTCTATTCCATTTCTTAGTGTATTGTATTAAGTTATAACAGTTTTTCTGTAGTGGACTTTACCTTTCTGTTTGGTTTTCCCACACACTGTAGCAAACTACACCATGTTAAAATGCCATCAGGAACCCTAGAGATTTGGAGGGTGCAAATGCCAGTTCCATAACGTTTACATAACGTTTTGTCTATAAGAAGCATATTCGTGCTCTTTTACTGAAACTGAAGAATTGATGTACCGGAAAACTAATGGAAAGTCTTTTACCTGGAACGTGTTAAAAACATTCATATGCATACCTTCAGCTACAGTTTTTTCATGTGGATAAAATGGAGTCAAAGGAACACCTCCCTTTAAACTTTTTATTGTCTGAAAAATTCATAAAACCCTCCGTAAAAAAGAAAGGAAATGTGACAGTGTGACATGGTAGTTAGAACTGAAGAACTGTTCATTTAAAAGGAGTGCCGTTAATGAATCCTTGTTCATTTGGAGAATTGTAGATGCATACGTGAAATTGGTAAACTGCTCTGTAAAGTACCTTCTGTAAGATGTTTTTGATGTACTTGTGAGATGCCATTATATTTGTAAATAAGAAACGAGAACAAACGGTTTCCACCGATTCATGTTGTCATGAGTTTGTATACCATTGGCCTTGTTTGCATGCTGTATCCGTCCTAATGTTTTGCCTGTCAAAGCTCTATCGATCTGCATCGTATTCGGCTCAGTTATCAGCATTTCCCAGGCATCTGTAAGTGACTTATGGGCAAGCGGCCTTTGGAAATATCCAGGATCCTCTGAAGCGCCCCCCCCGTGCCATTCCAGCTTTTCCTACTCTCTTGAATGAATTTAACTAAAAATTCTAATCTCTACTGTTGACTGACAACAATTCACGAACAACATGCTTCTCAAAAGAAGTTCCGCATGTTCTATTACAGTTTTTAAGTATTCCATTGATATACCCGAAATAAATAACATTAGATTTTTTTTAGCCATTGTTTGGTTGGAAGCTAACGCTTAAAATTGAGTCAGTATGTCTGTTTTGGAGGATGGAAGCTCTCTCCTAAGCCCTTTACTCTAAGAGGAGGTCTAGGTCTTCATCCATACAGTTTCAGGTGTTTCGTGATCTTAAATGGCATCAGACATGTGCAGTAGAAAGCAGTGTAGTGTTAGTCTACATCAAACGTCATCCTACCTAACCAATTACATATCTGCTGCCTATAACACTGCCAGAAATTAGTTGACAGGAACTAGTGTCTAAATCTATATCCCCTGTAATAAGGCCACATGGCAGTAGGATGCTAGCACTGCTATTGTAAAAAAAATAATACTAATATGAACTACACACACTGGATACATTGAATGTTTTATCACTGGCACCACAACACTTTTAATAATCATTTTGTTCATCAATCAATGTTGCAAAAAATGTAAACAATTTGACCAATAAAGCCCCTGCATGCACACTCAAGCTATCTTGTGTTACGTAACAGGAAATGGCTACTCCCCCAATACCTACGTAGAATAAAGCTTTATTATCATTGGCTGGGTAGTGGGCGATGTCCCGCTCTTGTTTCCAGTATCTAAGACGATTGTTGGGTCTTTTTCTGTAGGATGCTCCATTCGGCTGTTGCCTTTTGTCGTTTTAAAACAGCTTGTGACGCAATATAGCTGTTACTGACTCCTTCCCTTCCCCCCGTGGGCTATTCCGGATACGAAAACAGCCTCCCTCCACTCTGCCCATCGTCTAATCTCCAAGCAGGCGGCTACAAAATGGATATAGTAAATCAGGTAGGGTTACAATTATATTTCATTTCAGATATTTCTTTGCCTGGGATTATAACATGTCACACATATACGTTAAATTATATATTTTATACGTACTAATTGCCCTGTGGAACTACTTGATGAAAAAATAATGTGGAGCATATATTGTATCTGTGTTGAAATGCCCGGTTCGTATGTGCCGTAAAAGCCTAGTCTAGTTAGGCTGAAAACGCGATGAACGTCGAAATGAAATGTATTACCAAATTGGATAGTATTGCACTCTACTTCATATATAAAAATGATTATTATGAGGAGATATATATATATATAGATAACATGCTTACTATATAAACATATTTATTTATATAATACGCGTCTATTAGGTTTAGCGAATAATACATATGTTAATACTATTTGATACTATAAACGAATATAACAAGGAAAAAAATCGAGTGTTCTGATGTGTGTATATATATATAGACTGTTCTGATAATATAAAAAAGATCATCTGTTCGAAATAAATACCTTAAAGCAGAATATGCAAATGCAGTAAAAGATATAGTCCAAAATCAAATATGCCAATATTCTACCTTCATAATGCTAGCTGTTTTACTCATAGTACAGGATTTTCATAAATCGCGATGTAACATGCTGCGGCAGCGGCTATGTTACTCATGCAGATACCTTGTTGTTTTGCCGGGATGATAATTGGAAATGTGACAGTGTGAGGATTCAGCACAAAATTGTATACGTGCCTCAATCGATTAAACGCCTTTATCCAACGATAAAAAGCCTTGTATGCTATGGGCAAAATTAAATGTACTGATATAAAATACGCAGTCAGCCAATGATGGTGTGCTTTGCATTGCAGCAAATAAAATTAGACAACATTAAACAAGGGGAGATGCAATAAATCTGTGTGTATTGTTTTTTTAAATGGTGGCGAATAAGACTGACAGACTTAGATGGGCGTAACTCTCCTGGGATAACTGTGATTCAGTCGCACCTTCTACGTCATCCGCAAAGAAATTAGATGGACACCGTGATACACTATTGTACAGTTAGACCATTGTATAACCATTGGGCATGGAAGCATTGGTTCTGAAAAGCGTTTATATCATATTCCAGGAGCTTGCTTACTGTATATCTGCTCTCTATAGGTGTCTTTTTCCTGGTCACATTAAGGTTGCCATAGGGTTGTTACGGCGCTACCGTTTTGTTTAAAGCGACCTTTTTATGTTAGATCTAAAACGCCTCAGAGTCGATGGCAGAGCTGCTGTTTGCTAACTGCGAATTTGACTTGAATTAAACTGAAGAATGTCGGCAGCTTTTATTCTATTTTTTTATTCTATTCTATTAGCTTTTATTTTAATGAGCTCGCCATCACTCAGCAGCCTCAATCACGTTGAATCGTCGCTATTTTCCTTTGGAAAGAGAAATTGATAGTATATATTTCGGTGATGTGTGTTTATTTGATATCGTTTTACTTTCATTAAACAGCACCTATTGCACATTATATGTTACGAATAGAGCCTAACAATTTTAAAGAAAGCATTGTCCTTTGCCTTGTTTTGATTAATGAAATTGTGAATCCATACTAACTTAATTTTGGTGTTGACAGTTGGTTGCCTCTGGGCAGTTCAGGATCCTCAAAGTGCCCTTGGGGTTCATGAAAGCACTGGAATGGGTAAGTCTTTATCATACTGGGGGAAGGAATTATGGTGGGTGCTCAGCTAGATCTACATATTAATGTGTCCTGTTTGATGAATTTACAAGCAATACATATCCACTTAAGTCCCAAGATTACTCAAGTCTATTCAGTTCCTCCAAGATTCTGCTGTTCAACATTATACGGAATCCCAAAGACTGGGAGCTGATCTTGGATGGGCAGAGCGGAATGTTTACAAATAAATGGCTGAGATGTAAAAAATGAGTAGCCTTTGGACTGAGTGGACTATAATCCTTGATATCACTATTGTTTTTACTAATCTTTCTTGCATATTATGTAACAGACACTCTTACACAAGCGCAGTGCTGTTACAGTCCTGAAACTAGATGCTTTGCTCACTGCCAGCGGCTCCCACAGAGCTTGGCAGGGTGGCCTTATTATTCCCACTAGAGCTGGAATTTCTTACAAGATGAACATGATCTGCAGCAAAATGCCACGATGTCACAAGAGACTTGGGGTGTATGACGAGAACTGGATGAAAGCATTGATTTACTTTATTTATAATGTACTGAGTGAGCATTACTCATACTCTTATTCTGCCTCATTCGTTTATTCCCATACTCTTATTCTTCCTCATTTGTTTATTCCTATGCTCTTATTCTGCCTCATTCGTTTATTCCCATACTCTTATTCTTCCTCATTTGTTTATTCTCATACTCTTATTGTGCCTCATTTATTTATTCCCATACTCTTATTCTTCCTCGTTCGTTTATTCTCATACTCTTATTCTTCATTTGTTTATTCCTATACTCTTATTCTTCCTCATTCATTTATTCTCATACTCTTATTCTTCCTCATGTGTTTATTCCCATAGTCTTATTCTTCCTCATTTGTTTATTATCATACTCTTGTTCTGCCTCATTTGTTTATTCTCATACTACCATTCTTCCTCATTCGTTTATTCTCATATACTCATTCTGCCTCATTTGTTTATTCTCATAATGTTATTGTTTCTCATTTGTTTATTCCCATAATCTTAATCTTCTGCATTTGTTTATTATCATACTATTATTCTTCCCCATTTGTTTACCATACTCTCATTGTTCCTCATTTGTTTATTCTCATACTATCATTCTTCCTCATTCGTTTATTATCATAATATTTATAAAAGTTTGCTTTTTCCTATAAATAAGCCAGCGATTAACATAGATTGTAACATTTTTCCATTTAAGTTAGTGTGCCGGTCATTTTTTTACTTGGGTATCAATTTCATACAAACATATAAAGATCTCTATGACTATAACTTCAAGGTATTATTGGAACGCACCAAGTCAGATTTTAACAGACGGTCATTGCTTCCCCTTTCATTAGTGGGTAGAATTAATATTGTATTACCTCGCTTTTCATATGTATTTCAAATTATTCCTGTCCAGTTAAGCAAAAGCTGGTTTAACCAATTGAATAGCTACATAACTAACTTCATAAGGAATAAATCAATGCCATGTATGAAGATGGTCTATTTGGAGTTACCAAAATCAGCAGGAGGGCAAGGTTTACCCAGTTTTATGTTGTACTACTGGTCTGCCAATCTTGTTAAACTAAGCCATTGGATTTCGGCACATAAGTCAAGAGAAGGCCCAGCTTGGGTTACTATGGAACTAGAGTCGTATCATTCTATATCTCCAGTAACTCTTCATAACAGTCCCCTACCTATTAACTTCAACCATCTGTGATAACCATCTACTCCCACCTTCTCAGATAGACACAGCTTTCAAAACTTGGCAGGACAACTGCTTATTTTTTATTCGGGATTTGTTTAGTGATGGTACTTTTGCTTCATTTGATACACTATGGAGTAACCATAATATCCCAAAGACACATATTTTTGATATCTGCAGGCCCGTAGCTTTGTATGAAATATTTTTCTTTCCCCCTTCAGACATCTAAATGTGCGATAGATTGTATTTTAGAAATGGATCCTTACATAAAAGGCAGGATTTCAATGATCAATAACATCATGCAGAATAAAACCAGATCAACATGGGAACAAAATTTAAATGTTGAGATCAGTGACGGAATCTGGCGACGTATTATTAAGCAGATGCACACTTCTTTAGCACCCTTGGCTATACAGCTGCCAGACTGCCAGCTTTGCACATCCTACATCACCCCTGCTTTTGTAAAAGACTTTCCAAAAATCTGTAGGTGTTTTAGCCATGTGCTTCATATCATTCCACCTTCTGTAGGGGGTTCTTCATGTCTGCTGTTTGGAGTAATTTCAGAGAAGCAAAATTATATGTGTGTATGCATGCATGTATGTGTGTGTGTGTATGCATATGTGTATGTATGTGTACATGTATGTATATATGTATGTATGTGTGTATGCATGTGTGTATGTATGTATGTATGTATGTATGTGTATATATGTATGTATGTGTGTATGTATGTATGTGTGTGTATGTATGTGTATGTATGTATGTATGTGTGTGTATGTATGCATGTATGTATGTGTGTGTATGTATGTATGTGTGTATGTATGTATGTGTGTATGCATGTATGTATGTATGTATGCATGTATGTAAGCTATGTATATAAATGAGTAAGACTGAGGGAATCACAAGAAAACTGTTCATACAAACACAGAATCAGGCAGATAATGAAACCCAATAAAGTAAACAATAACAACAACAACAACAATAATAATAATAATAATAATAATGCGATGAGTCAGATCCGAGTCGGGTCAGTGTCCTGTGATCAGGGTCAGGGACATGGAGGCCGGAAGCGTTACGCAAAGCAATGCAGAGCAGGAGTCTCATGCCTTTATGGCTGTGGGCTTGTTTCCCCCAGCAGTAGCCTGTACTACGAAGCGGGTTACTGGCTTATCGGGGTAACTTGTCGGATCTAAGGTACCACAGTTTAAATGGACTTCATATTCGTTCACTTACATTTTGCCCAGACAACCTTAAATCTGACAAGTTACCCTGATAAGCCAGTAACCCCACTTCGTAGTACAGGTCCCAGGGACTGTTTCATCCAAAAAGTTCCATTTAAGTGGATCAGAGTCTCTAAAATGCCCATAGTGTGTGTGAGTATGACATGAAATCAGGATTTGGGGGTGTGGTGCATGTTACTGTATAGGGCAGTGTATACCCTCAGGGTTAGCACTCTGTACCCAGGATCTAAAGGTGCAAGACTGGCAGAATGATTTCACTGGGGGGCCCTTAACCCCAATTACTCTGGGGACTGGCTGACCCTGTTCTCTCACTTGTATGTCACTTTGGACTAAAGCATGTGCTAAATAAATATAGATATTGTTGGTGCCTAGTAATTTGAATGCAAATCATATGCAAGTGAACTATCAAGCACTGGCAAACTGAGAATAATATCTTTATTATGGGATAGTTCCCCGCTTCCCCTAATAATAGATTTTAAGTGTCAGGGTGCCTCATCCGAAAGCCAGTCGAAGAAGAGGAGTATTGCTGGACAGCCCGAGAGGATAGCAGTATAACCTTGTTACAGCAAAACATAGGATTGTTCCAGACCACACTGTAATACTGCATGACAGTGAAAATTCTTTACATCCATCTGTTTCCTTTAACCATTCAGTGTCACAGGGGGTCCAGAGCCTATGGGCACAAGCAAAGGAACGACGCAGGATGGAGTGACAATCTGATCACAGGGCATACTCACTGCGGGCAATTTGATAACTCTGATTGTCCATGTTTTTGGACTGTGGGGGGAAGCTGGAGTACCCAGAGGAAAACCCATGACGACACATAGAGAACATGCAAACGCCACACGTCGAGCAATGACGGAACCCACAGGAAACCCCATGACGACACATAGAGAACATGCAAACGCCACACGGCGAGCAATGGCAGAACCCACAGGAAACCCCATGATGACACATAGAGAACATGCAAACGCCACACGGCGAGCAATGGCAGAGACTTGAACTTTGGTCCCAGAGGAGGTGTGAGGCAGCAGTGCCAACCACCGGAACACCGTGCTGCTCAATTCCTTATCATTTTATTCATATTACAACATTTGTTCAGAGTTTAAATACAAAACTTCTGAATTGAAATGATGGGACTTTTGTTCCGTTTGGTATTTTTGTGCCAGGCATCCATCTGTTTAGCGGTTATTAGCAATGTGGGTTGTTTTGAATGTGGCATTCATGACTCAGGTTGTGTTTTATTGATGGTCGTGCCATCGTTGAATGATCCAATGGCACAGCAGCCCTCTGCTGGCCTTTAAGAGCCTGTCCTTTATTTTCACTCTGTAAATAGTCATCATTGTTGACCTCTTTCGACACGGTCTGGCTCTCTAGCTTGCATATTCACCACAACTTTAACTCCCGTTCATTTTATGATCCCATCTCACCGTTTAATTCAGCAGTATATTATATTAATATTATGAACCTGTATTAATATTGAATAACGCTTTTATAAAAGTGTTATGCTATCAATTTAATGCTATTAATAAATGCTAATGTGGAATGCTTAGCTCATATTCCACATTAGCCATATATAACACAGAGCCTGGTTGAACTAAATAAAGACCTTTCTGGTATGGTCTTCCAGTGGGCATCTAGCTTCTGGTAAAACTGTGACTGAATTCTTCCTTTGTGAGTGCTCATGCAAATTTTTGCTGCGGAATTGCTTCGAGCTATCCTAGTGAAGATTAGCACCACAAAGAGGACGAGGGGGTAACTCCTCTTCTTCAAATCACAGTCGATCTTAACTTTGCATCAATGCTGGATTTTACACATTACATTTTGCCTGCTAAGTAAGAAACATCATTAATGAGCCATGTCTCTGTCACGTGGTGTGTTACTGAAAATAATGGATTTTAACATTTAGTTGAAGCCAAATAACATGTTGCCATCATATTCATGTTTAAACGGGGGTGGTCATTCCTGTTTAATTACATACTCTACACTCTGGCGTCTTTGTGCCTTATCTTTCTATCCATAGGTGATAATCTGAGTTCACTGAGACTAACCACACACAGAAATAGGCACAAATAAATATTACTGTCATGTAAGGATTTTGTACTTTACTATATGCTGTCAGGACCAAGGGGATTTTGTTCACATAAACAAGGGAACCTTTTAAATATTAAAATATTAAAGTTATATTTGGATGACATAGTTCAAAGGCTTGCGAGCTGGATTTCAGCCCTATGCATTTGTGTTTGATCCATATTCCAGTGCAGTTATAGATAGTTTACTGCTTCCAAATGGTGTTTGGCATGTGGCTCCAGGGATAGGTTCACCACACTGCATAAGTGGTTCTGGGAAATTGACTGAAATGAATAATTAATAAACATAAAAAAGACATACAGAACTGGCAACACACAGTTGGTATAATGTTATGAATGTCATAAACCGGAGCCTTCACCAGAGTCTGTGACTTGAGGTCTGTTCTTTGTCTGTTGCCGCAACAAGTTCCATTGCTAGTGGAAAAAGTCAGTCAGCATCTGTAGCTGTTTGATTTTAAAATCAAGTGCAGCTCTGACACAGCGATAGGTGCCTCAACAGTAAGACTGTATTGTCGATTAAACAATTGAGCTGTCACTGAAATCTATCACCATCTGATAATGCCTGGGTCACCCGATTGATTGCTGGAACGAGCAGCTTTATTCTCCTGTCTGAGAAGATCTAAATATTAACTGAGTCAGACTACTAGAGAGCTGCACAGTGATGATATTTATCCTCATCCCCATCCTGTCCCTGCGTGTACGAAAACCATCCCCACTCCATCCTCACGTTCATCAAACACACCAACAGTACATTGTAAAATTAAATATGTCCATATTTGTCTTTAAATATCTTAATCATTAAATTACTCACTTGACAGCCACCAGGTGGTGTTTGGGGTGAGAACACTTATTGTTACCATTGTTACAATGTTACATTGTTACAAATCTATTGTTACCATTTGTACAACCATTTGTTCTGTGTCTTGTTATCTGTCTTTTTATATAGAATGTCTATTAAAATTCAATCAAAATTTTGTAATCTAGATTAAACATTCTAGTTTTAACTGGAGGGTACGCACACTGCTTTCCCCATTCTCGCAGATTACCACGGATATCTGCGGTTTTACCGCTTTCTCCAGTCCGATGCCTTCTACAGTCTATTGGCAAATAAAACCGCTTCAGTTCCTCGTTCCATGCATAAGACAAAAGGATATACTCACACACTAGACACATATACAAAAGGGCACACTCACACATGCACAACTACGGGCAATTTAGCAACTCCAATTATAAGAGAGAGATAAAGTGGACAGAAGGACTAAGGACCACCTACAAGTAGCCTCACTGTTACTGCAGTACTGGTCATTAAGAAAAAGTAATCAGACACTATACTCAAGTTTCCATGTAAATATATTACTATATGCAATATTACCTTAACTATAACCTGATACAGGTGTGGAGAACCAGCAAGCGCAGAGGAGCACAGCTGGAAGAACCAGGTTTCAGCAGCAGTGGGATGTGGAGATGGCTTTTGGGCAGTGCCACAAATAACACAAAGTCTGCCAATTAGTCTTATGAAAATACAGAAGAAAATAAACAAACGTATTTTGAACTCATATTTTGGTGCTGAGCAGAGTGTTGAAGCATACAGGCAATCTCAACCTGGAGAAACCCATTTGTACATTAGTAACAGGTATTGGGGGAATTCTGTCCGTTGGACTGCATCTGAGGAATCCCTTTTATGTAAGGTCTGTGAGCAGGCTGGCCAGTCTGCAAAATTTATAATGTGTTTGTTATGGTAATTAGGTAATACCAGGGAATGATTTTGATGATGTCGGCATTCTAGACTTGGGATGCAGACAGACGGAGCTTCCTGCCATTCTTCCTGTTTGTAGTCTATCCAGCACCTGGTAATGTACCTATAAAAAATAATATTAAAAATGTTACTGTATATTATGATTTTATCCAAAAAGACCACATTATAAGGCAACACAGTGATACAAATATGGCACATTAGTACCAAGGATGCCAAGGTAACTGCTTCAGAACAAGGGCTTGTTCACTGCGAACACGCTAATAACCAGTGACACAAATGGCAAATTTGAAGGGGTTACCGTACATTAATCTCTTTTTCACACATCGTCTGTTGAGTGAGTTTCCTCCTGTTGGGTCTGCATTTTTCTGTCTGTTCTGAATCAATACTCTTGTGATGCTAATTGTGACTTTTCCTCTGAGGTCCAAGGTGTATTTTAGTTTCACACAAGCCTTCTCCCTCATTTTTCTTTGATGAGGTCCTCAGAAATTCATGTACAATAATTTCACCAGACAGATAAAGTAACTTTTATGTCCCATTTTTTTTAATTATCCTTGCAAACAAATTTTCATTTAATAAAAAAAAAAAAAATAGAGAAAAATCAGAACAGTGCCTTTGCAATAGTCTGAAATACAAAATAGAGGCACTGAGGTACTGTGTCATGAAGTCCAGGCTGACTAATGTTCTAGTGAGCTTCTGTCCTGTGGCCCAAAGAAGTGTATCCTAATTCTTTCAAAGGAGATCTTCATCAAAGCGAGGGAGTGCATGCGATGGCACTTCTGGTATAGCCCCAGGATTAGCTAGTTGGCAGTCTTAACACATAACTTACTTATCTCTGCACAACTGTCTGGCCAATAGAATCACTCCATTAATCTGTGCAGTGTTTTTGCATCTGCCTCCCCACTGGAATAGGATGAGCTGCCTGAAACGACATTCCCCAGCAGCTTTTTGGTACCAACAACTGCGACTCCCACAACCAGCAATTGCTATGGTACTGCACGATTCCGAAACAACTGCCTCCTGTACACTGTATTTTAATTTCATCAACCAGATTATTGACATTGCATGTTCACAGTGAGGCAGGGAAATTGTCAAGGTCCCTGGCCAGAGATTTTTATGCATATAAGGGAGGCCAAAATGCAGGATGCATTAATAAAACAGTACCGTAATACAATACTTTTAGTTCCTGTTTAAAGAGAGGGACACCCATTTATGTTTGGTAACCTGTATTAAATAAACCGTTTAGAAGTTAAGCAGATACTGTACAATCTGCAATAACGTGAACATCCATCCATCCATTTTCCAAACCACTTATCCTACTGGGTCGTGGGGGGTCCGGAGCCTATCCCAGAAGCAATGGGCACAAGGCAGGGAACAACCCAGGATGGGGGGGCCAGCCCATCGCAAGGCACACTCACACACTAGACACTCACACATGCAATTTAGCAACTCAAATTAGCCTCAGCATGTCTTTGGACCGTGGGGGGAAACCAGAGTACCCGGAGGAAACCCCACGACGACATGGGGAGAACATGCAAACTCCACACAGGCGGAGACTCGAACCTGGGTCCCAGAGGTGTGAGGCAACAGTGCTAACCACTGCACCACCATGCCGCCCCTAACGTGAACATGTCATGCACAATTGAGGAACTCAGTGATTTTAATTCCATGCACTTTCGCACTGATTAATGAAATTGCAGTAATTCTCCCATCGGCCTTAAAGCTCAGAGGATAAGGTGGTACTTTAACACACCGTTTTGACAATATACAAGCGGGATAAGGGCTGCTATTAAATCAAGGGAAGCTGAGCTGATATTCTCACATCGATATTCCATCTTCATGAAGTAGAAGTGCTTTAGCTGGCCGATTTCCATTGTGAAACAACTATCAGTAATGTTTATAAATAGCCCATACAGTCAACGGACATTTCAGCTTAAATAGACAACAATACTGCCATTTTCTGCATCATTTTCCTTTTTCAGTGAGGCATCTTTCAATGTGCTTATCTGTCTGTGTGCGTTACTGGGTGACATACTTCCACCCCTTCATATCACCCCACCATAGACATTGTCTTCACTTCAGAATAGCACAGGTTCATCGCCAAATGATCCTCATATATATGTATATGCACTCTTTGATTTGTACCAGAACAACTGTAAGATTATGATTATTACTCTAACTAAAACAAACCCCTTGCTTACGATATAAATGTTGTACTTTAAATGAGTAGTACTCATAACCTGACTATTATTATTTATTTGTTGATTTGTTTTAAATGTGACACTCATGATATCCATAGAATTATTAATTAGTATTCAAATGTTTATTGACTCTGTTCTTTCAAATTAAGACTGACTCTCACAACCTTTTGTAGCAAGAACAGGTCACTTTTATGTCTGAGTGCTTTGCTGTTCTTGTACGAAAGCGCCTAAAGAATGTGATGAATTTTTGACTCTTGATAAGCTGAATAAGTTCTTTGACGCGGCTCATCTTCAGTCGCAGTCACACATCTTCAAACAAAGAGTTAGTTGTGAGTAACTTGTGACTCTTAGGATATGCTTACATGCATTTCCTGCTGTCAGTTCAAAACAGAGTCACAGATCTGGTGGAACTGAAGGCATGATTGATTGGAAGGATGCGTTCGCATGTGTTTCCGGTATTTAGTTTAGAGGACAGTGCTACTGACATTTGATTTAATTTTTAATATATCGGTATTCATTAGCTGTTGCGGTTCGCGAACTTGCATAAGATATCTGCACACTACCACCCTCTGGAGGTGAGGATGATGATATGCTAAAAACTGCACTTTTCTCTGTTGCTTTTCCCACACTGGAGGGCTGAGTTGTTGCAATATTGTAAAATTTCTATATTTTACTCTGCCTGATTTTAAAAATCGTTTTAAATTTTTTTTTCTCGTTAATCTTTATTTTTCTTTATTTTTTTAGTTTTTCTTTTTTAAATTTTGACATTTTAATATTGTTTCTGTAAAGCCCATTGAATGACCCTTGTGTATAATGTGCTCTATAAATTAACTTTCCTTGCCTATTTTACTGCTTCAACTTCACTGCCATGTCTTGCATGAAATCTAGCATTGCCTTTGCTCTTTAAAGTGATGTCTAACTTCACTGCAATGGGGCTTCACTGTAAATACTGCTATTGTTATGTTGTGCGTATTTATATTTAGTTTTGGGAGGAATTTGAACAAGTACAAAAGTTTATACAATTCAAACTTAATTCTACTTTAAAACCTTAACCCTAGTGGTATAACATAGAAATAACAGTTTTTCTAAAATTTCAGTCCATATAAATGCATATAAACAGTAATTATTATTATCTTACAAATCCTTTTGCACTAACACTAACACGTAGACTCAATATCGGTTCTCTAATTGACGTTAATTCTTGCTGAGGAGAGAGGTAGACCTGACCTGGCAACAAATAACTGAAAATCAATCATTTTACATACTGATCAATGTATGACCTGTTACTTTCATATTATCATTGGTAGTATTAGTGTGAAAATTGTGAAGCCTTTCTGACCGAATACTTACTTTCCGGAAAAAGTGATTTATTGTGCTGACACGCTTATGTCTGTGTGTATTGTGGTGCGTTACGTTTTTTTTTTTTTTTTGTAATCTTCGGTTGTTCAGAAGACGTTAGAAGTATAATATGTTCATGGTATGGGGTGGCAACGCTACAGTAAATCAAGTAATACAGAGTGACATATGGTTGAGCTCCGAAGTAAGATTAATAAATGGATTCACTGTGAGTTGCAGGAACCAATCTGTGTGAGTAAATCAAGCAGATTTAATAAGATGTTGAGAATTCAATTTTTTTTTTTTTTTGGTTTAATGGTGACTGCAACAAGAAATGCAGATATTTTATCATAGCCACAATTAAGTGCATTTGATTTGTTCATATTGCTTTAGCATTGTCTTACATATATTCAAATCAACTGTAAGCCTGCAACAACAAATTGTTGTCAGGACATGAAAATCCTCATAAGTATGTTTTCTTCCTGTCACATTTGGGTCAGCTTTCTTGAAAAATGTGGACAATTCTCTGCCTATATCAGTAAATGGGCAATCACAGAGTATTTATGTATTCCCATAGTGTAATGCAGTTTCACAATGTAGCATGGCCTCTAAGGTAGCTTTAGTGCATCTGAATTTGAGCATCACTAAAACCGGTTAAACAGCCATTCTCAAGCAGTTGACTGATCTGCTTCAAACCCACAAAAAGAAGCGATGATGGAAGTGATGAAGAAAACTATATTTCACAGAAAACAAAATTTCGGTCACTCCAAACTGCAGTTACATTTTGCGCGTCTTTCTGTAGCCTGTTGTTGCCATGACGACGTCATTTCAGCAATATTGTTTTCCTGAATGAAATGAGAAGCAAACTACAAACAGTCTCTCTTTGTCTTCATGTTAGGTGTTTTCGATCTTTGCTTTTGCCACATGTGGCAGCTACTCTGGGATGTTTAAGATGAGTGTGGAGTGTAAGAACAGGACTGAGAGTGACCTCAGCATCGAAGTGGAGTTTGAGTACCCATTCAGGTCAGTGGCGCCATGTTCCGTCTCAGGCACAGATATAGGTAGCTTATGTTCAAGGGCTGTTAGCTTGTAAATGCATGCGATTAATTAAAAATCTAAACACGTTAAAAATAAAATACCATTTAATTGCCCAGTTTTCTTCTCCCACAGTTGAAAGAGGTATGAGTACCATGGAGCAAAATGTCACTGATTCAGACAGTCAACAACGTTTTGTTTTAAGCAGAGTAAATAAACACGTCAAAATGTTATATGTATATACTTGGGTGCACACTGCGGTGATGAACTTATCATTGCAGCCTACGAATGGTATATACGTTATTTTAAATGTGTGATTAATCATCATTGATTGCATCCAAATATGCGATTAAATGATTTTAATCGACTGGCAGAACTAGTACGCTCCTATGTGAAAGATCGTTCGTAGGTTGATTTGACGATATGGCATATAGAAGCTGACCTCTCTGCTCCACCCCAGGCTCCACCAAGTGTATTTTGATGCCCCAACCTGCAAAGGAGGCCCACCGGAGCGCTTGTTCCTCGTGGGTGATTACTCATCCTCTGCAGAGTTTTTTGTCACCATCGGTGTGTTCGCCTTCCTGTACTCAATGGCCGCCTTGGCGATTTACGTCTTCATGTTTGAGAAGTACCGTGAGAACAACAAGGGCCCTTTGATCGTGAGTTGTGCCACCAAATTTGTTTTGCAGTGTGTGTTTGAGAGATGAAAGGTGCACCGCCTGAAGTTTGCGTCTTTTTTATGAGATGAGGTCAGTGTGTAAGACTGTGCGATGATGTGCCTTAACAGACGATGGTGTGTCATCTACATGCTGTTTTAGGACTTCGGAGTGACCTGTGTATTTACATTCATGTGGCTGGTGAGTTCAGCAGCCTGGGCCAAAGGCCTCTCTGACGTCAAGACAGCCACTGACCCTGAACGAGTCGTCACCCTAATTTCTGCCTGTGAAAAAGAAGAGAATCGCTGTCGTGAGGTCCATGACCCCGTCATGTCCGGCCTCAACACCTCTGTAGTAAGTCTCCGCTTTTGCTGATTGTGCCATTTTCTCCCTGCTTTCGCTAACAATACATCCAAACACTGAATCCATGGGTAAATACCCATTTAAGCTGGAAAGTCAATGTTTTCACCTACTTCTTAACATACGTCATTAATCTTAAATGGTGTTATTTTGGTTTGTGATGGTATAGAACTCTGTGTAGACATCTTGTTTTGGTGTTTCTGCAATTTTGGCAGTAAACTGTATGTTTGGAGTATATGACTGTTTGTTTTTTTTAATTGCAAGTGTACAGACGCTCCTCTACTTACGAACTTTCAACTTACGAACTTTCAGACATACGAACGAAGAGAACCGTAAGTCCAAATTGTGTTCATTAGGCTCCCGTTTCCTGTCCGAAACATCAATTTTTTTTCCTGCGGGCCAGTTCCACCCAGTACAACTTCTAGCCGCTACTCCCGCCGTGCAGCAGCGTAGCGTGCGTACTCCCAGCATCCTAGTCCTTTGTACTTGCGTATAGCCTTAAAAAGATGTTGAATAACGGCTTACGAACGTTTTAAGTTACGAACGCCCGTTCGGAACGTATCTCATCGTAAGTAGAGGAGCGTCTGTATATTAATCTAGTTCTTTACATTCCAATCCAGATATAATTAAATTCAGTGACAACGTGTTAAAGCTAACATATTGTTTTCACTTTGCAGGTGTTCGGCTTCCTGAACTTGATTCTCTGGGCCGGAAACCTTTGGTTTGTGTTCAAGGAAACAGGAATTATTGCCCCTTTTATGCGTCAACCCCCAGCCCAGGAGAAACAGCCGGCCCCTGAATCTTTTGGCCAACAGGGAGGAGGATACGAGCAGGATAGCTATTCTCATCAGGATCCCTACGCCGGCTCCCAGGGAGGATACCAGCCGGAGTACAACCAGCAAGGCTACCCTCAGGGTGGGGACTACGGACAAGGAGGTTATGGCCAGCAGGGGGCACCAACCTCCTTTGCCAACAAGATGTGAGCTTAGCAACAGTGCAGCAACCCATGGCTGGTGAGTAAAATGACAGCTTACATTTTTACAGTGCCCATTTTAGAACATTCTCAAGTTATCATTGGAAAAATAAACTTAAAAGGTTAACTTAAGATTTGCAGCTTTCAGGTATTAGATTTCAGGTTAACTTTGACAATGAAATTCAGCAGATAAATATGGATTTGCACTGCAAAATTTTTTTTAAATGTCTTTTAAGTGATTCATAATGGAATCATGTGATTAATACATATCTGGTAAGCAATAAACAGCCTTTATTTTAACCACAGTCATCCCTTGATTTACAAATGTTCAATATACAAACATTTGTTATAACGACAGTCTCTTTTTAGTGCAACCATATCAATGTATGAAAGTTTTCTGATTAATAATGGAAGGCCAATTTGATTTTCTCCAGCTAAACCATTTTTAGCACTAGCCATGGAAACTGTTAAGTTCACATAACTAATTTGTAGGCTGTACATCATTATGCCAATGGATGGCATAAGAGAAGGTATGTACTGTATATTAATATGTGATGCAAGACTGCTTTCTACCAGTGTGTGTCAGCATGTGTCTCATGCAAAGTGATATCTATTGATCAATGCAATCTTGCCCCTTAAAGAATGTTTTGTATTAATAGTTGAATTAAAGCACTGAAGTAACTGACAGTAAATTAAAATGTTATGACTGAAGAATCTGTTTTGTGTAAGCAGTTACAAAATATATTTTGCAAGAAGAGCTGGTACGAAAGAGATAAAAATATAGGTAAACTGCACGTTTATGGTAAATAGCAAAGAAAATCTGCTCATTGTTTGGGGCTTTGGAAGCCTTAGGTATAATTACCAATAAAATGAACGGGAATTCAGTTTTCAGCTTGAAGATTTTTCACGATGCCTTATCTTTGTAAATCAAGGGATTGCTGTCCAATCAGGGTCGACTCTATCTGTAAGCAGAGTAGGCAGTTACCTTGGCCCCCCTACTAATTACCTGTGTTGAGGAGGAAGTTAAATAACCATCAGTTTTCTGGGCGGGGGGGGGGGGGCTGCTTTGTCTAGGGCCTCTGGAAAGGTAGAGCCAGCCCTGCCTATATTTGAATAGTATTTTATTTTTTTCTTTACAATATCTTTTATATTATAAACAAAATAATAAAAACAACATCTAATTAGTAAACTTAAAACACATACAGGGGTTTTCCATATGAATGTATGTAGGTTACATCTGAAACCTGCATTTTCCATACCTTAATCAATAGTTACTTATACTATTTAGGACAATTTTCCATACAAATTTTATTAGGCTGTAATGGCATCTGAGGCCTGACAGCATAGCTGAGGTGTCATCTCACAAAATTAGTTTACAAATTAAAATGTGATATGATTTATGAGGATTGTTAGTGTTGGCAAGGTTGTTAGAATAAATGTTTACAGAACCAGCTTGAATTTTGGTCATGTAACATGAAGGCAGTGCAGTAATGAAAAGTTTAACACTGGGGGTATAAATGTAACATTGTAATTTACATTCATTATTGTGTTTGGCTGAATAACTCTTAATAATTATCTGTATAATTACCCCCTTTCACCACATTTTCCATTTCAATAAACTGGATGTTTTGCGTATTTTCTGTCCTTGTGTTTTCACAGAAGGAGCTGACAGTGTGATTTGAGGAGTTGCCTGAACCATACTCATATTTCCACACTCCTATCTGTTTGTCTATATTTGCTTTTTTTGTTGACATAAAGAGGAAGGGAGGGAGGAAGGGAGAAAGGCTGAGGGCTGAGAACACAGACCCGAGGGATAGGGGACTGGAAGAGTAAGTGTGTTTTCTTTGTGTTTTCTTATTGTGGCGTATTCACGTGGAAAAAATATATACATTTTAAAAAATGGTGAAATCACCTAAATACTGAGATGTTACGGATGAGAAAGATATTAATAACGATAATTGTTAAATACTCATAATAATAAACAGTCAAATGACTATTGAGAACTTTGCCTGTACTCTACGCTGGTAATAACTTCACTGATTTGCACTTCTTGTTTCATCTGTTTTATTTTTCTGTCTTCGTTTATTCTAAGATGAGATTAATTTTTAAAAGGAAAAATGTGTCTATTGTCCGTTTGTTTTTTGATATTAATATTATGTTATCTGATAAGAGTACGTTTACCATGACTAACATGAATTTGCAATATGCTGCATTTAATAGGACTGCATCGTACCTTTGATGCTTGATTTCAGTTTTTATATTTATAGTTTCTGCTTTTTTACACCATGACTTCTGGTTTATTTGTTGCATTGTGTAAATCATGTCTGCCAAAAAGGCGTTTAAATAATACTCATACCTGTACTCTCATATGCAGAGATGCACAAAGAAAAACACTTGCTTTATGTGAATTTTAAATCCTTACTGCAGTATTTGAACATTGGATGTGCAGCAGAATGAGACACATAGAATTCATATGCACATATTACTGAAATAAGAGATCGTGATCAAAATATGTTTTAAAATCTGGTGCAGTTAATTTTTTTTCACATTCTAACAGTTCTCATCCAGAGGTGTGTCATTTCAGTAACATGTACTGTGGCTGCGTGGTTCCTTTAAATAAGTGTGGCCAATGCATGCATAGTCAGTTAGACTACATAAATTGTATATACAAAAACTTTTAATGTATGTAGTAATAAATATATTTCTATTTTCTATCATTTTAATGTTATGATTGCCAGATCAGGCCTGGAGTTGCAATACTGAGATACTGTAGTCTTTCTACATGAGGTTGGTTGGTACATAGCCTTAAACATTGCATGGACAGTCAGAAAATCGTCACCACAAAAGTGTAAAATATTATTTACATAAATATATATAAGTAAATACTTACTTTAAATCAGTAATCAATGCTGCATATCATTACTGCGGTCTAAGTGCATAAAACTAATTATTTATTTCACCATTCGGATCATTAAAGCTCACACTTACTGTCTTACTAAGTCTTACGGTGAATTACAAAGATTGTTGGACTGGTCCATGTATATTTTTTAAATCAATATATTGTTGCTGAGTAAATTACCATCTAATATCTGCACCCTGCTTTGCTATGTTCTGTAAGTATGACCATATTGTACACCAGGTATCAGACACTGAAGAGAGTGTGATTAGGATCCAATATACAGAACTGTATGGACTACCAGCAGCGTTGCAATCATCTTCTGAAGATTTACACATTAACTAGATTATATATGTTCGTATTGCCGCTCTTATTATTCTGGATTCTAGATAAAAGTTGTTGTAGTGAGCATACATGTTTCAGTGCATGATGGGATTGACGTCAATATGGCCACAGATTCAGAGTGATATAAACAACATTCTTACTGCACACTTCCGCTTCTGGCAAATCAAGGTTTTATATTGTGGGAGGGCTGGGCTTTCTGTATGCATTTCCTTCTCTCTTTATTCTTCTCTCCCTCCTTTCAATCTCTTACTGATATGCTATTCGATTACTCTGTTGTTAGTGGTGTATGGTATGTCTTGTGATCCACTCAATGCCTCTGGGTAGTGCTGTAATTCTTGTGTATGATATATTCTTAGAATTAATGATGATGATTACAATGACTATGATGATGATGATGATGATGATGATGACAATGATTATGACCATAAAGAAAACTCACAGTTTTGTTGTATTATGGAATTCATGTTGAAAAAAATAAATAAATATTTAGTCTGTTGATATTTAATGTCTTTTTTATGCTTTTTCATTAAGGTCATTCTTTCTGTTACTTATCCAAAATGAACATCTGTCTGTATCACAGAACCACTTACCCGAAGCAAGGCAAACTCAGGATCTTCCGAATGCATAGCAGGCTGATGCTTCATGAACCATATGCTGTATGTTCTGTCCTGATCCTGCCCTGCCTGATCCTTCCCGATCCCGCCCCTGCCCTGCCTGATCCTGCCCGATCCTGCCCCTGCCCTGCCTGATCCTGCCCTGCCCTGCCTGCCCCTGCACTGCCTGATCCTGCCCTGCCCGCCCCTGCCCTGCCTGCCCCTGCCCTGCCTGATCCTGCCCTGCCCGCCCCTGCCCTGCCTGCCCCTGCACTGCCTGATCCTGCCCTGCCCGCCCCTGCCCTGCCTGCCCCTGCACTGCCTGATCCTGCCCTGCCCGCTCCTGCCCTGCCTGCCCCTGCACTGCCTGATCCTGCCCTGCCCGCCCCTGCCCTGCCCGCCCCTGCACTGCCTGATCCTGCCCTGCCCGCCCCTGCCCTGCCTGCCCCTGCACTGCCTGATCCTGCCCTGCCCGCCCCTGCCCTGCCTGCCCCTGCCCTGCCTGATCCTGCCCTGCCCGCCCCTGCCCTGCCTGTCCCTGCACTGCCTGATCCTGCCCTGCCCGCCCCTGCCCTGCCTGATCCTGCCCTGCCTGCTCCTACCTTGCCTGCCCCTGCCCTGCCTGATCCTGCCCTGCCTGCCCCTGCCCTGCCTGTCCCTGCACTGCCTGATCCTGCCCTGCCCGCCCCTGCCCTGCCTGATCCTGCCCTGCCTGCTCCTACCTTGCCTGCCCCTGCCCTGCCTGCTCCTGAACCTTCCTGATCCTGCCCTGCCTGCCCCTGCCCTGCCTTACAAGATAATTAAAGATATAAGTAACCATGAGGGAAGGTAAGTCTTTGGGGTCACAAATCCATTCCTCTTTGGGGATTTCATAAGGATCCACAATTCCAAAAGTTTAGATTTTTTTTCAATATTGCATTTTTTTTTGCTTCTGGTAGGAGTCTATTTCTGTACAATCCGAATTCTAACCATGCTTTCAAACAGTATGCAGTACAAGGAATAACAGAGAGACAAAAAAAACAAAACAAACATTTACGCCCTAGCAGGAATATAACTTGATGGACGCTTGCCTGAAAAAATTCCCAAACCATCCTGTCGCTGACAGACAATAACGAGCCATGATACCCTAACATCTGTGTAGTTCTTAACCTTTGACATGAATAAGTCCATGTCTTCTGTGGTTTTGAATGTGAAATAAAATGGGGCCCTTACTTTATCATTCTTATCGACAACGTGCATGCAACGACAAGCAGTGCAAAGAATTTGTGCTGTCAGTTTTTTGCTCCTAAGCAGATGTAGATTTTTTCCCAACCATTCAGCAACTGCTCTGAAATTTCTGATCACATCATTGAAAATAAAAAGTAAGAGAACATTTTAACAATTTGAGGCAAATCTTATAAATGTGAAGAGTAAATATCTGAACACTCCAAAGAATTGAAGAGCAGCAAAAATGTTTTCCTATGCATACCTCAAGACTCTGGTGGTGTGACTGCTGCAGTGCACCTCCCTCATGCGCCATTTCTCCTGTTTCATTCCTTGAGTATAGTACAGTATATCTATTATATAAACCATTTTCAAGAAAATGCACTTTGAATACGTTATTTTGTGTTACACGACCCAAGTTTGACAGACCATTTCTCAGAAGTCATAGAGCTTTTGAAAGGCAAGGTCCAAGGCTATTTCTAATCAAAATTTGCTCAACATGTACTGTACTATTTCAAGAAAATGTACATTGAAATTCACAATTTTTTTGTTTTTTTTTAAGCCAAGCTTGATGGGGTTAGCACAGAAGTACAATAACTGTTCACCTTCCAGCACCCCATCGAAGGTCTCAAAGAAGGCCGGATACTCTAAACTGCTATTCAGTGTACATGCAGAGACAACAGTCAGAGCCCATCCCCCAACTTGAATGTCAAAGGGAAGCGACCCTGTCATTCACCGTGGTGAACTCCAACTCACTGGCACCGAAATGGGGGGCTATAAGTAGACCCACTTCTGCATCTCACCATGGGCAACTCCAGAGTGGTAACACTATGCTGTCCCCCAGGGTCCTCCAATTTACGTCAACCCTCTCTTAACCCACCTGACCTACACTATTTTTTATTTTTACATTTTAAACTGATTGCTGCTACACTCTCTAATATTATACTGATACTAAACTGCATCCAGACTGTATTTTCACACAAACATTATACTGTATTTATATTGTATTAGCAAACAGATATGATATTGTATTTATACTGTATTTGCACAAAAAACATATTGCACAAAACAATCTTATTTTGCACTATGCTTCCGTACCAGAAAGCTGTTAGCGATTACTGCCACTGTACAGACGCTCATCTACTTACGGATGAGATACGTTCCGAACGGCCGTTCGTAACTTGAAATGTTTGTAAGTCGTTCGTCGCGGAACTGGCCTGCAAAAAAAGCAAATGATGTTGCGGACAGGAAACGGGAGCCCAATGAAAACAATTTGGATTTAAGTCCTTTTCATCCGTATGTCTGAAAGTTCGTAAGTTGAAAGTTCGTAAGTAGACGAGCGTCTGTACTTGAAATACTTCTCAGGTCATTTGCACTCTTTTTGTTTTGCACTGTTCTCTGTCCACTAATTTGGAATTGTCTTTTTTCTCTCAGTATCTCTTGACTACTTTGTCCTCTTACACTATGTGTAAAAAATTCAATTATATGTATATTCTGTGGATTCTGAGCTTCGTGTGAGATTTGTGTAGATGAATTAAGAAGCATCTCCCTAAATGCTGTTTCGGTGCGAAAGCTCTCAAACCCAAAATAACATGGATTTTAAAGTGTATTTTTGAAAAGGTTACAGTAAAACAGTAAAACCAGATTTGGACTAGAAATAGCCTTGGACACTGCCTTTCAGATGCTCTATGACTTGTTTGTAAATTATGCGAAAATTCTGAGACATGGCCTGTCAAACTTGGCTCATAAAACAAAATAACGGTTTTCAAAGTACCTTGAAATTGAAAATGGTATAGTAAAAGTTGAACACATTATGGGAAAGTTAAATACATTATGGGAAAGTAAGAATTTAATTGTATTTAAGACAGGGATGGATTACGGACCGGGCCAGCGGGGCCACTGCCCAGGGGCCCTTGGGGTGCAGGGGGCCCGTGGGGCCCCAAGCCCAAAACAATTTGCAACGCTTATCAACAATGTATTTTCATTGTCTATTTTAGAGGGCCTACATTCTTTGATCCTCTGCCTACAAGGGCCCCTGACCCTATAGGGAGGGCGTTTGGCTGCCAAGGGCCCTTGAATTGTGGTGGTGGTGGTGGTGGGGGGGGGGGGGGGGGGGGCTCGCGAACGTTTTGCCCAGGGGCCCACACAATCCGTCCCTGATTTAAGTACATCCTGTACGTCGTACATATAAGTATTCACCCTTTTCTTATGCGCGATCGTATAGAGCAGTGGTTTTCAACCTGTGGGCCGCGACGGTATTGCAGGGGGTCGCCAATTATTATTAATAGAAATTGTAATATTGTTAATATAATAAAAAAATGTCTAGTCAAAATCAAAAAAATCATAATTTGATATATCATTTATTCCGTTTATTCAATACATTACCAGTTTATTCAATAAAGACAAATAACAGCCTTTCTTCCGAGTACTTAGTTAACCCGACACAAAAAGCGGGATCGTTTAAATTCTTTTGCAGTGGGCCGCGGAAACATATGTGTTTGGCTGTGTGGGCCGTGAGTTAAAAAAGGTTGGAAACCACTGGTATAGAGTGATATTTTCCTAAACGCGAGCTGCTACCGTAATGTCATGTATATGCGTGCAACACACATTTAAAACACGGATGATTTGACCGTGTATCGGTAAAGCGTGGATAGTTTGACCACAGTAATTGATTAGAAAAAAAATAATTGAAGCCTTTTAATAATCGAGTAATAGAGTTTTATCGAGTTATTGAGGCAGCACTACATATCACCATAAACAGAAAATGTTTTCTTGGAAACAGCAGAATTTTGTTATGATCACTTTCTCCTGTTGTCACAACAAAGCCAGCTGGTAATAGCTGCAGCAAGACATCCTCCTTTAATGTTCAAGATACAGATATGAGTAAGACTGCAATAACATATTGCTGCCTAGAGTAAATAATCTCAGTAGTGTTTTCGTTGTCACCATTGTAATTTAAAGTGTATTTTAGGTTTGAGTTCTAGCTACTTTACATGACATTGGAGTAAACACATATTATACCCTCACCACCAGCAGCCTGTAACTTATAACGAAATGAGGCAGTATTGATACCTGAAGTTATGCAGTTTACATCAATAACTATTTTTTTCTACTCTTCAACCTTCCAAGAGATTTTACATTCACTGATGCCTATCTGCACACCACTGATGTTATTTCTGCACCTATACACCACCTTTAATTGGTCACAAGTCTGGCTATTCTAGTTTAACCTTCCTTATTAACAAGGTAATTTTGCCCAGAGAATTGCCATTCACCGTATGTTTTATTTACCCACCCAGGAGGCTGGCTGTGCTGCAGTCACCACCATCTAAATCCAATAATTTTACCACCTTCAAAATCGTTTAGATGAGTGTGCCAGAGGCCGTGAGTAAATGTTCGACAAGTGCTTAGTTGAACTGCTCCTTTAAGACATCAAGTATATTCATACGTCTTATTCATGTATTCAAATGCTGAATTACTTGCTATGTGCACACTATTTTTTGCATGTCTTTCCGTGAGCAACTTGGTGCGTTTGCCGACGCAGATTAGTGCAATGATGTTACATTGTTTCTTTTTCTGTAGAAATCTAAAGATCGATGTGTGGGCCAGATTTAGTAATGACTGAATTATGAACATGCTGCGGGCGGTACTTTGAGACCTCTTATAAGTGAGTCGACTAGATCCCTAGTTCCCCACTACAAAAAATGTCTGATCGTCGAGTACAATCAATTCTATTATTTCAGTAGTAATGTATTTAGCTTTCCCCGCGACCCAGTAGGATAAGCGGTTTGGAAAATGGATGGATGGATGGATGGATGGATGGATGGATGGATGGATGTATTTAGCTTTGGTGCTGCCAAATTTGAATATTGGTCAAAATTTGTAATAATAATAATAAAGAGAGATTGATGGATATTTTACCCACATTCGTGCAATCCTATTCGAGTCATATTATCCAGATTCATCAAGAGGTCAGTATGATTATTTATGCTAATAATTAAAGCTGTTAGTTATAACTATACGTGTACTTATGGTAACAGCACGGTGCTGGAGAACTTATTAAAATCTTTTTTTTTATCTGCCCAATGCCTCCAGTGCTCCTCCCTGAAGGCGTGGTTGCCAACGCCACTTAGAGTTTCTTCGGTTGCGAAGAGGGGGAGGATTCGCGAACTCCATGTTTTTTTGATCAAGCTTTTAACGTTAAGTCGATAAGAAGTTTGGCAATTCTGTCTCGTTTCATTTTAATATTTATATATGCATGTTTTTTTTTCTAAATCTCCAGACAAGTTTTAGTTAAGCTCTAATTCGCTGCGTCGTTTTAAATTTGGCTTGTAGATTCAGGCTACTTCAGTGTTCAGTTTTTACACTGTTGTATATAGAGTGTAGTGCGATTAGTTGATTCGAAACGGTTAAGAGAGCCGAACAATGGCAGACAGCACAGAACCTAACAATTCAGCGAGCCTTAAGGACAGATTCATCACCTACTCGCGGACTAGAAAAGGACGTATTCTGCTCGCAGAAACTGTAAGTAGGCTACCGACTTGCTGTATCCTTTATAACAGTGAAAAAACTTTTTCTTCTTTCGTTGGGTTAAAATGGCTTGCTTGTTGGATCCATTTATTACATTTTTACGAAGCAGCAGAATAAAAAATAGGCCAATAACACGACACAAGTCAGTATTGAAAAGCTCTGGTAGCGCATTCATAGAGTGAAATTTGTGTAGATGAATTACGAAGCATCTCCCTAAATGCTGTTTCGGTGCGAAAGTATACCTATTTCATAGCATCTTCCTTAGTTTCAAGCGAAAATATTTTTCTTGTATAGCAAAAGTAGTAAATAACGAGAATAAGGTTAAAAAGCAGTACGCCTGCACAGATAGAGTAACTGCAGGAAAAGCGGTCGTATCGTTATTGGCAGGGTGTGGTTTTGGCACTGGAGCGTTTTAAAGTTCTTTCGTGTTGTATTCAGATGGAAAGTTTCCCGGAGGTCACCAAAATATCAAACGTTCAAATAGCATTTCATAAGGAAATCATATCATATTAGAAGGAAGGCCACAACATTAAACACGATTCATAGATCCTTACTTAAACCTCTGAATTATGCTATTTTTAGATTTTGAAGTAATCACTGACATCAAACTATTTTCTAATATTTATGTAACCATTAGCGTTTCTGTCACGTATTGTGGGGGCTCCGAAGTGGAGCCTTGTCTTTTTATTAAATGTGTCTGCAGGATTTCCACTGGTACTGTTCCTAGCTTTATTTGGTTTTCCTAGAACACACGTGTGATGGGAAAAGGAAGGGAGCTGAAATGGGCAGAACATGGGCCACGTGAATTTACAGCCGCAATTTCAGATTGAAAGGCTTCCTTTTGGGTAAATGCTGCAGCTGGCCAAGGTGGGCAGTTTAGGAATGGAAAGTCCCCCTTTCAGTGGAAAGATGTATGAGTCACTTTCACGTTCATGCTGCTGCTCTGGCTGGCAGCTTTTCTTTTCCGTTCTGGAGAATCACATACATTACAGCAAGTGAATGTGATCACTCACTACTCTTGAACCATTTTTACATGCCGCCAGTTTTCAGTGCTGAATGGTAGAATTGTGTAGTTAAGATCTATGCTTCTCTGTAACCTAGTAGATTAAATTGAATGCTTGTTGTTTATGAAATGAGGTACAAAAACAGTCCAAATACTATTGTAGTACAACAGATCTCCTTTTGTGACATAGTGGGATATAGAATACAGATTATAATAATGCTCTGTAAATAACGTAAGTGACACATCCGAATTTAGAGGATTGCTTCCTGACATTCTATGCCAACGGGTGAGCTATTTCCAAACCCAGCCACTGATTCTGCTGACCGTCTGGTAACAGTTTCACTCAGCACAAAACCCTACCATGGGCTCATAGTATGGAGTAAATGTGTACATGACGGCTTGAGTGACCATAGTGGTTCAATTTTTAGAAGCAATATCTGTAATTACATGCTGTGTTTGAGCCTCAGGTATAATTCTGAGGTAAATAGTTTTTTTTTCTTTAACTGAGAGTGTCCCATTCTGTAACAGAGGAAAAAAGAATCTTCTCCATACAGCCAGTGTTGAATGATAGGTGAATTGAGGTGGGGTCTGGGGTGTCATGCGCTGCTGGAGGTTGTAACATGTTGTAACATAATGCATTGGATCTTTGGGTGCAGATACAGATACAGAGGAGATTCTAGGGGCTTTGGGAGCCCTTGGCAAAGAACTCCTTTGGGCCCTTCAGCTCTCCCTCCAAAATTTCTTTCTTCTTACTTTTATTTTACCGTGAAGTGTAAATTTATAAAATATTCAAAGAGAATTTAATAAACACATGACCTTTGGTTTCGCTTTTCTGATAAACAGTGTACACAAATAAAGCAGATTTGTTGTTGCAGTGTACTATGTAGTTGGCCGTCCTCAGGGGCCACTTCCCAGCTCGGGGCCCCAGGCCATTGCCTGCCCTGCCCTGCCTGTCCTGTGGCTGCACCTCCGCAGATAAGGATGAATACATAGAGAGGGAGGGAAGGAAGGACGTTCCGTGATCCCAGATGAAATTTCAGGTGTTACAGAAGCAATACAGTCCAGTAGGTTATAAGGAGGCTCATTAAACACCCTGAACGTTTGGAGTGAGTGAGTATGTGTCGAATACCACTTTACCTGGCGTGTAACTGTACACAGAATTCCCGGTTTAGTACAAACCTCAGGTTATTTTTCATGGTTTGGGGCAACTTCAGTACAGCAGCGAAAACAGAATTTGTTTTGAAAGTAACTGTAGCAGTAAATGCAATTTCCTTAATTTCCTGGCAAAGACGCCTTAGATACCACGGGGAAACTAACTTGCAGGGGCTGTTTCTGCCCTGCTCCAGTCGTACACGCACTAGGATGATGTCGTCTCAAATGAGTTAGCATGTTGAATGTGTTTCCAGCAGCATATCTAATGTGGCTTGGGCTTATCAACTTGGCATATCCTCTTTCTGGTGCTAGTGTAACTTACTGGAAAGCAAAAACTTTCCTAAACCGATTATGACTGCAACCAGCTGTAGCCGTAACTAACTCACAACCGCAATGTTTTCCGTGTTAGACATCTACTTGTGAGTTTATTGTATTTTGCATTTGTGCAATGATTACAGTAAGCCCTCGTGCATTTGCGCTTCGTGATTCGCGAATTCACAGATCCGCGAAAATTTCATTGGAACCAAACTTTTGCGTCCGTGATTATTTTCTCACATCTGCGGAATCCTCGAAGCCCTACAGAAGTGTTTGTGTTTAATTTTCTTGTGATTTAAAAGTTTTCATGCTTTTAAGTGTAAAATTGGTAAGATAATTTTAGTTGATGAAGATTCTACTGTGTTTTTGGGGAAAGACATACAATATAAATCAGTTTTAAAGAATACCTTAAAAAAGGTGGCTTTCTTATGGAAACGTTCCTTTTTATGTACATACTGTACTGTACCTTTACAAGATGCGAATCCCATTTGCAAAGTTTATTCCCTTTGAAACTGTCATGACCTGCTCATCCAATCCTCCCATGTGCCATGCCCCCTCATCTACCTCCTGTGGAATCTCTCTGTGATCAGCTGTTTCAAATTGCTGTCATAGTCCTGTGTATTTAAGTCTGTGTTTGTTTATGTATGTTTCCCGAGTCCGGTCATTAAAAACATTTTGAGTTTGCTGCCTGTTCCGTTAGTCAGCTAGATTAAGATCAGGCCTTTTCTTGTTTTCAGTTCTGTTATGACATTATAGTGCAGGGAGTTTAAGTTTAGCTAAACCTTACCTAGCTTTGTAGTTTAATTATTCCTTTTTTAGATTAATACACAGTTGTGGCCACTCATCAGGGGCATGAATGTCATATTAATTTTGGGCTTTTAATGATTTATTTGAACCGTTATTTTTCCAGGGTGTAATGATTATATAAAAGTCAAAAATATATGATGCCAAGGGCGGCATGGTGGTGCAGTGGTTAGCACTGTTGCCTCACACCTCTGGGACCCGGGTTCGAGTCTCCACCTGGGTCACATGTGTGTGGAGTTTGCATGTTCTCCCCATGTCGTCGTGGGGTTTCCTCCGGGTACTCCGGTTTCCCCCCACAGTCGAAAAACATGCTGAGGCTAATTGGACTTGCTAAATTGCCCGTAGGTGTGCATGTGTGTGTGAATGGTGTGTGAGTGTGTCCTGTGATGGGCTGGCCCCCCATCCTGGGTTGTTCCCTGCCTCGTGCCCGTTGCTTCCGTCTCTATGTGCATGGGTCCAATAAAGCGGAGAACCTTTTCCACTCCACTATGTCTAACAGTATTTTTCTTTTGTCAGTTTATGTCATTGGTCTTAAAACGGAAGGTTTATGAACAAAAAATTTTTTATCTAAAACCTATTTAGAAAATCAGATTGATGTTGATATTGAGGTACTGCAGCTAGTATTGGTATTAAAGCCAAAATTTTGTTATTGATCCAACTCTGGTGTGCTTTGGGTTGAATACCTACAGTCATGGTTAAAAATATTGGCACCCCTGCATTTATGTCAGAAAACACACCACTTTTGAAATTACAAATGCTTTGGTATTGGTGCGTTTTCTGACATAAATACAGGGGTACCAATATTTTTGGCCATGACTGTATCTTGCAGACCGGATTGAGACAGCCATATTTAACAAAGTAAAGTTTGTCTTGCACTGTCATGCAAAGAATGGAAGTCTAAACCCTTATCAGTGCCTTGTAACGTTGGGGTTTGTGTCATAATACATGTGTTTAGTACTAGGGAGCTTATTTGGTTTAGTTCCTGTTTTTCATTTGGTTTGATGAAGAACATGCAAATTGTTGCACAGGAAATATTATAGAGTAGAAGCAAGCACAAAGGAAATGCAAGAACAAGCAGAGCACCATGACCCCTGAGGTGTGTCATCATAACCACCACAGGATCATTGCAGGTAAAAGTTATTGGAGTAAACCAAGGTGCACATGGGGGTTATTGGCGATTTTTCACTGGCATACAGTATCCGAGCTGTACTGCAAAGAGAGACTACTTGCAGCTCAGTTCCAGCTCGCTTTGGTTTTCCACATATGATGGGTTGGCTCGGTAATAGTGTTGCCGGGTTTGGAGAGCAACAGTGATGTAAAACCGAAGAGACACATGTATACAGTTCACACAGTGGACACGTGCAAATGTTTTGCTTTGTGCTGATTTCTGATAGCACATTCATAGGATTCACTATGTTATGTTAGTGTCAAACACGAATTTTGTTTTGCAGCATGTGGCTCTGGACTAAACTTGTGTGCCTGTAATCACAAGGTCACCGGTTCAAACCCAGCCTCAGCCCCTCTGCGGGTCCTTAAGCGAGGCCCTTAACCCCCAGATCCCTGGAGGCCCCAACAGGTGGCTGCCCTTTGCAAATACCTTACTCAACAAAAAAGAGCAAGTTGAGGGAGGCGTAAAAATTATTTCCCCACGGGGACAATAAAGGTATATGGGTAGTGGTGGCTTAATGCACTTGTAATTGAAAGGTTGCAGGTTTGAATCCCTGACCAGCAAGGCACCACTGAAGTACCTTGAGCAAGGTACTGCGCCCCCCAAGCACAGCTCCCCGGGTGCTGAAATAGCTGCCCCCTGCTATGTCACATATGGGTTAAATGCAGAGGACACATTTCATTGTTGTGCACTGTGTGCTGTGGTGTGTCAACAATGACAATCAGTTCTAAATCAGTGGTTCTCAAACTCGGTCCTTGGGCCCCACTGCCTTGCTTGTTTTCCTGCTATCCCTGCCCCACACACAAGTCCCAGCTGTCTTTCAGCTTCTGATTGACTGAACACACCTGATCCAGGTAATCAGCAGTGTGTAGGGCAGGGATAGCTGGAAAACAAGCAGGGCAGTGAGTCCCGAGGACCGAGTTTGAGAACCACTGCTGTTATTCAATACTTTTAGTTCCTGTTTAAAGCGAGGGACACCCAGTCCCTTTGAGAACCACTGTTCTAAATGAATTTAGCATGTGGTTGTGTAAATTTGCATTATGAATCCATTTAGCTGTTCTGTAGTACATTGTACTACTGATGATTATTAATATATGTTTATTGACGCAGGTCACTGGTATCACAGCACTTTCAACCAATCATATGGTGGTGACTAGGGCTGTTATATGGTACATGCGCAATTATCAGCAGGGCTTTAGATGATGAGTGAATCATTTGTCCAGATGCCGGCTACTATACAGACGTTTGCTTACGCCCACAGTTTGGGAAGCAATTTATTAGCGTGCCTAAGATATTCGTGGGATGCATATTGTGATGCCCAAAAGTTAGTGATCTGTATGAATTTGTATCTCTATGTTTAACGTGTTAGACTTGAAACTGCAAAAAGTACCACCATGCCACCGGCATCTTTTTTTTTTTTATCCTGTTTGTCCACAATATCTCCTTTTTTAAAAGATGTTGTAGCTGTCGCTGTTTTCTTCAGTGCCACTTCTGTGCTTATCACCTCTATGATTTACTAGAAGCATAGCACGTGGCAGCTAAACTTAATTAGCATAAGGATACGCTGAATTTATACAGACTACTGACTTCTGGGCCTCACAATACGAATCTCATTAATATCTTAGGCATGCTATTGATCTGCGTATCAAACTGTAGGTGTAAGTAAATGTCCATAAACTACCAAAAAGCCAGTATCTGGACAGATGTTTCACCTGTCATCTGAAGCCCTACTGGTTATTGTGCATGTGCCGTGTATTCACGATTACACGGCAACAGCCCTAGTGGTGATTCAAACAGCTCAGTTTGGTCACACCTATTAGCAGACTCGGGTATGGGCTGGGTTTGGCGTGCTTACTTTGCAGTGGAAAACTGGCAGTTCATGGTACGGGCTGGGTACAGCTCAGTTGCTGGTGGCAGTGGAAAAGCATTATATGCGACTTTAGTTCTGCCACCTACGAGATACAAGTGCTCTCTGTGGTAATGCTTAGATTGTCTTTCTAATGTCAATGGATCTTTGACTTCTTCCTACCTCAGGGCTGGTCTTGGTTCACCTAGAGCACATGGTCATTGTTGCACGCATTTGGTAACCAATGCATGGTTTACAGCACATGGTCCACAGCCTGGTGCATCCCGTTTTAGGCAGACCTTGCCAATGGATTCTGCTTTGTGTTCCTGGTCCACTGCTCCTTGTTAACGGTAAACTGTCTAGTTGCTGATATGTGAATGTAACCATAGCTTCTGTTTCTGTTGATCATTGTTCAGTCATTCTGTCACAATTTGCTGGTATTCCTCAGACACATTCATTCGATTTAGAGTAGAGATGGACAGTTTCTTTGGATCTGCTCCTGTTAGTTTCAGTGGCTATAATTAATTTTTTGCCCTACAATTGCGAAACACCATGTAAATGATTAGTACATTGGGTGGAACCGGTGCATGTGAGTGTCAAAGGTGTGCCGGCTAAAGGATAGACTCAGAACAAGAGTCATTATGGTCTGTCCATGTGAAACGTGTGTATCTGTTAGCTCAGGGCAGTTATTGGAATGTGTGCGGAAATACTGTCCTCCTTACACACCGTATCATGCCAGGTTTACTGCACATCCTTTGCACAAAAGTTTAATTATTCTTTTTCTTTTAAAAGAAAAGTGCAGTCCAGATGGTTGTAACATAAATTAATACATTGGCTTTCACATGTATGTGCTTTGACAGTCACAGTGAATGTTTTAGAATATGTATCTCATGAACTGAAAAAGGTAAAAGCTGGAGGTGATTTATGCAGCCTTCCTTATGTGATCCTCAAACATTTTGCAGCTAGATGTATGGCAAAGATGTGTATATGACTACATGCACTATAGGAAAGTGTATAGTTACTTAATGCAGTATATTTCCATTGTATTTGTTTGTACAACCGTTGCAAATGCTTGTCTTAGGGGAGTTCACTTTTATTTCCTGTCACAGAGATTAGCCAAATTACCCTGCTTTCACACAAATAAACTAGTGTTTACTGCACTATATTGAGGTATGTCCTATATTAATGCAACCCCCTTCTCAGTGTGGTCAGGTTTAGGTGGCCGGTGTAGATTCAGAACTTTTTAGAGGTGTATAAATGCATGGAAGGATGGAATGAAACACTTCAGATCATCTTTACACAATTCTGAATGTGTGGCTTTGGAGATTCCACAGTCCGCAATAAAGTGGTTCTTCAGTATGAAACCTCTACTCTTGCTGTGGCCACCAGTCACTCAGTTTTCCAGTTGACTGTATCCTGTTAGCACTGCAGACTATTGCCATGGTAACTTAAGTTGCTAAGCATTGTCTTGGTAGTTATAACTTGCTTATAACACCATATATTTTTCACTTTGCTGTGTATAAATTCTCAAATGTTGTATAAATATTAATGGTCCACCAATGTGAAAGTTTTGGCCAATAAGTATAACTGATACATTTTTAAAAAAATGTTTCAGATACTGATAATCGACTGATCTTTGAGCTCCACAAACCTGTAAGGAAACTGATGTCAATGACATAACTTGAGAGACTTCTGAAGTAATGTTGATTTTATACAACCTCAACTTAGCTCCCAGGATATTTGTGACCCTCCAGCACAAAACCGTACGGAAGTCGCATGGCCGTATTTTTAGATATTTTTTGAGGATTTTCTTGTGCTTTTTCATTTGATACCATAATCCTAATTTCAAATTTTTGACCCAAGTGTACAGTTTTGTGCTGGAGGGTCGCAATTAAGAGGGAAGGTAACCCCCGAGTTCAGCGACACCTGCTGTCTAACACAGCGGGGGGGGGGGGGGGACGTGCCACCCGTACTGCGCAGAGGGGTGGGCGGGGGCACGTGTCAGGAAAGCGCTCCGGGCGCGAGCCGCACGTTCCCCGTCGGCTGATTATCGATGGTCGTCGTGTGAGGAACCGTAGATCTCAGAGCGCGTGGCAGCTTCTAGCGCTCGCGGCACTTTAACGTCCCCGTTACCCGCGTGCTCTGCTCGAGATCAAAAGGAACGAAGCTCTTTGTGTGTGAAATTAGGATTATGGTATCCAATGAAAGAGCACAAAAAAATCCTCAAATATCTAAAAATGCGGCCATGCGACTTCCGTACGGTTTTATGCTGGAGGGTCACATTTAGGTTTTAGACCTCAATGACACTTGATTATGTGAATTATGCTTTGCCGGTTTCAAATTTATTTTTATACCATCGTACTGCCCGACATTATACTAAAGTATATGGTATTTTGATGGTACTTTCAATGCTATTCCAGTATTTTGAAATCTTGAAAATAAATTTCATTGACTGGGGAGGGTGGGGGCTTTTCCCCATGATATATTTCCCTGAACAAGGAATTCACCCCCCCCCCCTGCCCACCCTTGGCCAATTTTATCTCCCATTATTTTTAAATATTGCCTCATACCCACATACCACATTTACGTAATGCTGCCCAAGCCTAGCGTGACTCTGTGAAGCAACTACATCATACATGCAGGCAGTGCGAATTCCGTGCAGTAGCGCTAACTTGCAGAGACTGTAGCAAGGTTCTTCTCTGACTTGGTTCCCTGGTTCTTCTCAACTTGTCTACCCTCAGTGGTTCTGGAGGCAAATGTGGGTCCTGCCTGGTTTTATCTAGCTATACCCAATATATAAAATAAATTACATTACCCTTTCCTCCTGTAGGAGGAATTGGTATCTGTAAATTTCCCATAGTGTGTGATTGTGTGTCTGTGTTTGTTTGCCCTGTGATTGATTGGCATCATGTCTAGGGTGAACCCTGCCTTATTCCCAGGGCTTTTCAGGGGTGAGCTCCGGGTTCACATCACCTTTTACATTGACTATTTTTTTATTTTTTTTATCATTTATCGTTGATTTCACGACTCTTTTGAAGACGGCTGTTGTATTGTGTTTGAGGCTACTCGCATAGCCAGTCGACAAAGAAAGCATTTCAAGTCCCAACCTTAACTACCGAAGTACCAAAAAAATACCCCAATTGGTTTGGCACTTCAGGTACTGGAACTTTTGGTACTGGTACTCAACCGGAAGTCAATGGAAAAGGGAAAGTGCCAAAAGTACCGTACAAAAAGTATGGTACCTGGTGCGGTGGAAAACCGCCCTTAAAAATTTATCTGGTAATTACGGTATTTCAGTTGAGCCGATTTTACTTTTCAGTATAATATCTGAGAGAAGATATATAATGAAGATTAATGGTGAGGCAGAGTAACCCAGACAGAGAGGAACTCAAAAAATGCTACTGGCGGCATTTTGACAATAGAATACGGCTTTGTGTGTAATAGGGAGATGAATATGGATTTGCTTACTCTCCCTCTCTTCCTCTTTCTCAGATCATCAGCCTGGTGATTCTCATCTGCTACTCAGCCTCAATATATTCTGGCTATGTGACTGTGGCCGCCATTGAGATGGTGTTCGCCGGCATCTTCTTCTTTGTCTTTATGATGGATTGGAACAAGCAGATGCCATTCGTCAGCTGGATCTGGAGTGTAAGTTGTTCTTCGTTGGAAAGGTGCAACAATTACTTTGATGCCTGCCTGTTTAAAATGTTGCATAGACCAAAAGGGAAGGACACACTCTCATTTTCCCTGCAGGACTTCTTAAGAGCTGTGGCCGGTTTTGTCCTCTACCTTATCACCTCTCTCATCTGTGTGATCAGTGGATGGAAAGATGTGGCCCTTTTAATTGGTGGGGTAAGAGTTTACTACTGTCCCCTGGCCCTAAACAGCCAGGCACATAACATGACTTCAGCATACCTGTTTCTGCCTGCTCCTGTCCTGAACATATGTAATCCATTCTCTACATTACTGGCTGCTCCCTTCCCCAAGGCCCACTTCCTTCAAATGGGCGTGACCTTTGTACTCCTGACCATGATAAGGAAACGCAGTAGGGAAAGCAGTCTGGCCCTCAGAATCGCCTGGTGGAGATTCACCACCACAGCCTAACTGGGGTTTTTAGGGCGACTAAGCCTCTTTTCCCTGAAACATATGCAGAGAGGGGAAGTCGTCCAGTAAACATGCTGATTGTTCTTCTCTCTCCCAGGTATTCGGCTTGCTGGCTACTGTCTTATTTGCATATGATACTTACCTCACTTTCGTGGTCCTGAAGAGCAGTCGTCAGCAATACACAGCTACCACGGTATGGATGGTGTGTGGTTTCAATGGCTGTGTCCAAATTCAGAGATTGCATCCTTCGAAAGACGCGGTCTTGGTAGCCTTTGTAGGCTGTGTCCTTCAAAGGTTCATGCAGTGAATCTTGGGATTTTGGCAAAAGAATAATACATCTCTAGGTTGCATATGAAGGGGACTTCGAAATGGGACGGACTCGTCCTGCTGCTGTGACACATTCGGTCTTCAAATGCAGCCTTTGAAGGATGCAGCCCCTGAATTTGGACGAAGCCAATGTTCTTTGGGTGACTGATGCTATCATTAGCCTCTTTACCTGGTTAGTTTTAAAATATACACTCTTGCCATTTTAGCCGACAGCATGTCCCTGATGAAGGTGAATATTTAATCCAAGTCCATCCATCTAATATTGATTGCTAACCGTCAGTTTTTCGAGGGATGTAATTGTTGTCGGTCAAGAATTTTAAAGCAGTTTTTCGTTTGCCTTTGAATATATTAGCAAATTTAAATGTACACTCCGCAGTCTCTACGATTTGTTACGTGCGCCCCCCAAGTCCAGTGTAGCTGATTTGACCTTCCAATAAAGCACAACAATGTCTGACATAGCAAATTTACTAAAGCATACACACCCCAGCACTCAAATAGGTAATATGCACCATTAAATCAGTAAGGGCAGCAGAAATGACTCAGCATTTTAAAGACCTTTTTTTTTTTTCTTTTACAGGTGCCATAAATTAAACACCCATTTGAAAAAACAACATGGACAAAACAACAGATGGCAAAACCACAGCTGACGATGGACACAAAATGGACAGAGACTGGTGCTTAGAATAGTATATAGTAGTAGTTAGCAGAATGGAATGGTTACAATTATCCTTAACCTGAAGGGAATCATGCCAAACTTTCAGAGAGATACTCCATGTATATTTAAATGTTTGAACAATGTATGTCTTCACTAGCCTGAAGGCTGCTTCCTGCTGTTGTAGTTTGTATAGACCTTGTCTCAGTCCCTTTGTTTTATATCCAGGCGTATTATGTACAGAATAATGTATGACAAGCTCAATAATGCACGACATGGAGTTCCTTAACCCTCTTATACCACGGTCACAGCACATTTGGTGTAACATGGGACATTATTTTCACAGTAACGACTTGAAAACTCATTAATTAATACAACTATAGAAATACTTTCTTGCTCCAAAGATAAAACATTTCCATATATTTTCTTGTAATGTGAAATGTCCCCCACATCTGGAATTTAAGTAACATTAATTAGAATTCAGGATTATAATCCCATATAAATTTACTTGTGTAATTTGCCTGGTTGGCACTATGTGTACAGTTGTAGAAAATTAAACACCATTCAAACCAGTCAGGTTCAAGAATTCAACAATGCCGTGATATAAGTTTTGTTATTCTGACTCCTGTGCATAAAAGCATATATTTTGACCATTTTACATTGTTTGGTTCGAGAAAGGATACAAAATATTGTACTTATTGTCTTTTTACTCTACATTTTTACAGCAACGTACCTTGTCTGTCAGTGGTCTTTTTATGCACAGAAGAAGAGTTGTGTGTTCTAGAACCTTGTTCATGTGTTTTTGAAAATTTTGTTTTTTTGTTTAAAGATTTATAATTCACATAGAATACGATCAAATTACTGTAGTCTGGATAATAACATGGTTTTGAAATCCAGTTTGTATGCGTCTGTTTTGCTTTGTATATGATACGAATATGATTAGATAGGGGCCAATCCACGTTTTTTCAGATCCGATTTTATACACAACTGCCTATACTGATATAAATTCTGATACGTTCTTTGTAACTTTGATACTTTAATATATTAAACGAATATATAAATATTAACACTTAATATATAATTAATATTTCTAAACTAATAAATACAGCTGAAAATCCGAAAAACCTCTAATTATGCTACTAGAAACATACGTAACATATTGTTCCACATCGTTTGTACGTCTTGTTTTAAGCGTTTTGAAGCATTTGCAGTTCAATTTGAATATCTTCCAATAGAGTATATGCACGTGGCCAATGCTTAAAATGCTCCATTATTTTCCTGCCCCTGACAACAGCGTCACTTACACTTCGTCGCGATAACAGCCCCTCCTGTATCACAAGCTGTAGCGCGTGTGCAAAACAGCCCAAGATAGCGACTCCCTATTCGTCTATTGCTTTTTTTCATATTTCTTTGTCACACACAATCGCGTGCGATCTGTTTAGTGGGATTTTCCACTAAACGCTGCCTGTACCTCTCAAAACTTTGTGAAAAGGTATGTAGGTGACGTCACAGCAGGCGGAGGTCACCGCGCTCACTACCAGAGTGGCAGCGTTAGTGTTGAGATTGCTGCAAAAAAAAAAAAACAAATCTAAAATGGGAAAGAGCTGTCGTGCAATTGATGGTACAAATTAATTTAACAAGAAACAGCAACTATCTTTTTACTGCCGAAAACTAAATAAGTATGTGGATCGGTCACTTATGGCCAATACCCAATATGTCTAATAGGTCAAAACAGGTTCCCGTAACATCTGAATGTCGCATCAGTGCTTCTCTAATAATGATGTAATTCATTCATGAACATATCGGGCCCTAAAAAATTTGGAAAATAACTGGGTTGTTTTGGAATGGGGGGCCCAATATCTTTAACAATGCCCTTGAGTGTCATCATATGATCTGTCAGGCTTAGGTAATGTAAAGTATATAATTAACACCATCAATCAAAATGGATCTTCCCATACTTTGTTGACTTAATTTTAAATGATGATCATCCCATTTTTAGTGTTTAGAGTTTATTCCGGCACATCATTTATTTTTTATCTTTTAGTTACACAAAATCTTAATGTGTTCATGTTAACTAAAGTTTTGACTACTTATTACCAACTGAGTATTTGTTTACAATGTTTATTTGACAACAAATAGGTAGTTCCCCATCTTGTAATTAGCCACAAGTTAAATTTAATATGCCATCCCAGGACAAGTGATACAAAGCACAAGCTACTCTGAATTGACAAAACAAATAGACTAAATTCAGCAAATTGCTGTTGTATAACGCATACAAAATTTGTGTAGTAATTACTTGACTAATGTTCGTTATACAGAGTACAACATAGTTCTTTCAGCATCAGTGGAGCTGTACCATGAAACATTTTATTTGATGAAACATTGATCAGTAAGTTTGCAAAGTGAACTCAAGCCAATGCTCTGAAAGTACTTCTTAAGTATAGAACAATGGATATTAGTTGACTTTTATCTTAAATCTTTAGCAACTGATTATTGTCCCAACCTTCTTGTAATGGTATTTTACTTCTTAGAACCAACCTGATAATTAATCATGGCATTCATGTAGTTTGCAGGTGTCTCTAGGCAGCTTTGCACAGAGCCTTGTTGACTTCCAGAGTAAAACAAGACTATGCTTTGAGCATCATTGTGTTTGAACATTAGAGCACAAATCAGGGAGATCACTGGAGTAATTAGAACAATATTAAAGCTACGGGTGCCAACAAAGCCCCCTAGGGAACCCCAATCAAACAAACAACAACAAAGAAAGATAATTGACTCCATTCTGCTCTCATTTTGCTTTTCGGTATTAGACAATTTTCCAAAATCTTGGAACCAATATGTATTGGTTTAATGTTTAATCTGTTTAGTCTCTGAAGGATGTCATGTGGAGGCCTCATGGCAGGTCCAAGAGATGCTGGAGGAATTATGTCTCTACAAAATGAACTGGAGTAACTGAACTTACAGAAACTGAAGTATGGTCTCACCTCATAGGTGTGCTGCCATTGCAACATTCACCAGCAAAAGCAGACTGACAAACTATGGGTTGAAGGATTGATAGTTTATTGTATTCAATACAATAGCAATCCGCTTTTAAATCAGGTTACATTAGGTCAGTGCAACCACAGCTAATGCATAGCTATGTAAAGTAAATTATGATTTCATAAGTGTTTGCGGTGTTCAAGGTGGATGGACTCAAGCATCACATCAATGAAAACAGCACTGGGAAACCTAAAGATCAAGGCAGAGGAACACAATCGATTTATACTGTTCATTCAAGCTTTCCCAAGTTAAAATGAGTCACAGATATCCACAAGGTGGCAACAGAGGCTGCTTGTGTGGGAGCTGAGTACCTCCCTCTTCAATGCTGGGTAGAGAGCCAAGTCATAGGACAATCCTGTGTAAGTTAGAAATGCCCTACTTATACAGATGTACTTCTTACAAAACTATTTGGGGAAGCTATTGTGAAATGGAATAATTGAGGAGGTTCCATATTTAAACTGGCATGTAGCTTTGGCTGCCTTCTTAACCATCATACTAGCCCACAGCTTATGTGAAGTCACCTTATATTGCATGAGGTGCCAGTCAGTTCAATGGCTGATCCTAAATAATTAAGTCACTGATCGCAATGAATAGCAGAGTGCAAAGCATGAAGGCCTGGGGTTGCTGATCTCTGCTGAAGTACCAGTTAGAGACAGGCACCATAAGTTGAGCACACATAGAGAGACACGCTTATTGTGAGATGGACCAACAAATGCTGTGCAATAGGATTCGGCGTCCATCTAGTTTTTGACGTATTATAAGCAGACCCAGTGCACTGGAGAAGGCCAGCGCCTTGAAAAGCCAAAGAAAAATAGACCAACCAGCAACAAGGTGGATGCACTGAGGTATCACCACAGTGAGCAACACGTTGGGAAACCTGAAGACCAAAACAGAAGACAGGACATTCTGGAGAAATACCATCTATGTGGTCTCCAGGAGTCAACATCATCAACGTGACAGCGCCTAATAATAACAGATATTGTTTAATATACCACAATAATTTACTAATATGGTATATGGAATGATCCATCTCCAACGTAGTTTTTTATTAACTCATTAGTTACTGCTTACATATTCATTGAATCGTGGCTCGTGCCCATCGGCGCACGGCCGCTCCGGGATGCCAGGTGACACCGGCATCCCCGCACCAGTCGGGTTTTTGTGCCTTTAAAATAAGAGCTCCGCCCGCCCGAGTCGGCGGCGCTCGGTAACCCAACTCCGGCCGGGAGCGAGCGTTCTGCGCGGGGCGCCGGGGGGCGGGGGCACGGCCTGAGCGTCGTGTACGGCACTGTAAAAGTACGCCGCTTCGGACAATAGGTGTAACTTTCGTGCATGTGAGTCACTCCGAAACAACTTGGTGATACGCGAGTCCCAGGCGATTCTTTTCCCCCCATTGTCCCCCAGACATTCTTACATTTCGTACCTTATTTACTTACAGAATGTCAGATGGAAGTTTGGTAGTTCTCCCTTTATCAGACTGATTCCTCGGCGCGGTTCTCACCTTTAATGCCAGCGCAGTGTTTCTTTTGACGGTAAGCGTGCAGTACTTAGCCGGATAGCTAGCTGCCGAGCTAAGCGCCTCGTCCTTGGAAGCCCCCCCTGTCATGTTCACGCGTGGATCCAAAAAGAGACGCTCCAATCGTTCGGTAAGTATTTATTTCCATTTTATGCACTTTTATGACGCTGGTTTTAATATACGTTTATATTGTGATTTTTTTTCGTGTATGATAAATCTTAGTATTAACTTTTAGAATTAATGAAAATTCTTCGAAGACACTAACTTACCACGACTGAACACTGAACTTTTATCATTCGGGAAAGTTGCATGCTGGTTTTAAAATTCGCTTCTTATCTGTAGACCCGTATCAATATGGTAATACGGGAAAATCATGTTGCTTAGAAAGTTAACTTGCCGTTGGAGTTGGGGTCTCTTTAAGAGACGAACGTCATATCACTTGATGGAATATGCGATTCTTCTTAATATTATTATTACTATATCCGAAGAGTGGTCGTTTGGAGCTCATGTATGCGTGTTTCCTATATATGTTGCTTCCATCAGTAGCCGCAGTAACAGTTTTCCGTAGCCTAACCTATATTTTCCCCTTTTCTTCTGTATGCATTTGGATCATGTTTAGCTGCCCTGCTAATGTGACCGTGTTGATAAAGGAGAGGCGTTTCTCCCTCTCCTAAGCGATCACCTGCACGGCGGACGCCCTTCCGCTGCCCCGTCCCCATCTGCCAGCGCAGGTCTAATATTTTGCATCCGATAAAATTACGGACATTTGTAATTGTGCGCTGTATCATCGGATTTCATTAATGACAGCAGGCGAATTCGTACTAATAAATATGTTATTTTATTATTAAACATTTTTAGGAATCAAAAGTTAAATGGAGGTTGTAACTATGAATATATCCGGTATATGCTTCTTGGGAATTAGTAATAACTTAGTTTTTCGCTCTAACTGCTTTGTGCTCATAGATTCTGGGATAGGCTCTGTGCCCCCACGACCCTGCATATGAAAAGTGGCCATAGAAATTGTATGCATAGATGGATGGAGTTTTTCAATTATCATAAAAATCAAGTCTAATTAACTCCTTAAGCTTTTGACTCATGTATTATTAAACAGGTCAGAAATAGTGATATGATAGCAAGTCCATCTCGCTTTCACTGTCTCAGTACCAGAGCTTCTCTCAAAGGCTGCTCTGCGCTAGTGTGGCCCTTTTCCAGGCTCCAGATCCACCCTGTAGCACTGTTTAAGTCAAACACCAGAGGGAAGAGGGATCAGTTTGATCCATGATGTCTCCTATAAGGGAGCAGTGCAGTGCGTGACCCATTCAGCTGCCAGTTTATCAGGTTCGATGGTGGAAAGCAGTCATCAGCAACACCAGGTGCCCCTTGCATGCTCTCGTCTGAAAGGAACTGGCCTGCTGGAAATATCGTCATGTTGAGTTACTGCCCTTAACAAATCACTCACCCAGTAAAAAGTTCTTGCAGGGTCTTGGCAGAGCTCACAGATAGTAGTAGTGGACTCCCTTTTCAACCCCCCCCCCCCCCCCCCCCCCCCCCGCCCCAATAATGATAAATAAAAATATTGTTGAATTTCCTGGTTATATATTATAGGCTTAACTGAAAGGAGATGTGATATTTTAGCTGTTGATTTCCTTTTAACATCTGGCATCTCATTGACTTAAAGCATTACAAATTTCCAGATGTGGATCTCTCTTTGGTCAGTATAAATTACTGAAGCAGTGTCATCTATTACTTGTGGCTGTGTTGTGAAGGTGTGTTCTCTGATCAAATGCTTGTTTAGTGATCCTCAGACTGTGAATTGCAGGAGAATTAAATGAACTTCTTAAAGCGTTTGGAAAATGTCCAGCTAATTAGTGTAATCAGTCAAATTACGATTTGGAAATGGTTTTTTCCTAAGCACAGAAAGAATGACGCTTAGTACATTTTCAAAATTTCAGAATCTTTGCTATCTTCAGACCTCTTGCCGCAGCTGCCAGAGTGTGGATTTCATCTGCACTACTAAACATTGGCACAGGCTCTTTTATGGAATGCCTTGGTGTGGTTTGTTCATTTAGTGTTTCATAATTAAGACAATGCTTAAGAATTAATTTGTCAGTTAATATCTAAGTACTGTGTGAAAGGTAAATATACAATCTCATGAACTCACTGTCCTTCCTTAAAAGACCTCACACATTTTTAAGTGTTCCATTTCAGCTTGCTTCCCCCACCACTTTAAAGACGTCCCTCTTTTAACTGTTGAATTTAAAAGTAATTTTAGAGTTAAAAAAGTTTCCCGTGCCGCGTTTGATTTGGCTCGTGGGTGAGGCGGTGCGAAACCTCTGTTTGGTTAGAACGCGTCTAATTAAGTTTCAGCATTTGGGATTTTTATGACTACAGAGCTGTTCAGTAACCTCCAGAAACAGCAGCTGAATTATTACAGCCTGCTGGACCTTAATCAGCAATCGTACAGGATATGCCGAATCATTCGGTCATCTGAACCTTGAGTGTGAATTAGTTTGTCATCAGGTCTGGCTCTGGAGGGCAGTAAAGGTCTAGAATAATGAGGTGGGCTAATTAAGAAGCTGGGCAGCTCACATTTAAGTGATGCTTTTTTGTACTATGGTGCAGTACAGTGTTGAGAAAGTGTCCTTTGTGTGTCATTACTGGAGCACCGACAGGCTGCTTACAGATTGTCATTGACCGTCCTTTTCAGTAAAGGGATAAGACCCAGTTTCTGAGGAGCTGCTCGGAAGAGAGGGGAGAGCAGGCCATGGCTGGACCTAGAACTGGGGGTATGCAGAGTGAACTGGAGAGAGAAGGGTGTAATGTTAGCTTTACAAATTTACCTCCTCGTGTTGTGTCTTTAAAGTCAGCAGCAATATGTTTTTCTAAATCTTCTCGGCTGATATTAGCACTTCTACAGAGTACCAGAGTCTGTGTTTTCACACTTTAAACTAGCCTATCCGGTTCTGGAAACCTTCTTTGTGCACTTTTAGTGTCGGAGTTCTCCCTGATGTGAACAGTCAATCCGGTGACACAAAATTTATACCTTTATGGAAGGGTAGCAACCATCTGTTTCTCCGAGCGACTCTGAGCTGTCGTGGGTCTGCCTGTATGAGCAGGCTCTCTTCTGAGTGATTTATAATCCTGCAGCACCCAACTTGTTGTTGTTTGCAAGCAGGATAGGTCTGGGATGTCGGAAATGTTTGGTGAGTCTCTGGTTTGAGACAGAACTTCCATTGTGTCTTTGTGATTAAAACTGCAAGGTCATCAGGAAGACAGTGAGGTACTTTGATTTGGTCCAGCTGTTCACCTCCTGCGGTGCCGATTTGTCTCTTACGTAACCTTTACTTTGCGGAGGTGAACGATGTTTGGGGCTAATTAAACCTGAAAACCTGAAAGGCAGGTAGAAGCAATGTACCTTCATTCCATAGCAGGTATGATATATAGCAATTTAAATTTGGCTGTGAAACAAAAGAAGTAGAAAATACCTGATAGCACTTGTTTCTCACCATAAATTAATCGTTGAAATGGGAAGTTGTGTGTTTTGACAGTACGCTAAGTAGATATTCATTCAGTCACTAGCATTGACTTGAAGCCAAACTAAAGGTAACACCCCATTGAACATGTTTACGGTAGGACTAGAGTACAGATTGTGTAGCTCTGAGTAAGTAACATGTACTCCTTTTGATGTCATTATTTGGTCACCGTATTTGGCTACTGCTTCCGATGCTTGTTAGGTGAGGTGTTTTTCCTGCCTCTGCATAAAGACGGGTTTGCAGCAGCACACGCAGAGCCTGGCTCCGGCACACATGTATTGCCAGGTTTAGACATGAGGCCCTGTTGGTTCCCACACAACCCAGGCGAAACGGTGGAAGCACCGGTAAAATAGGGCACCATCACGGTTTTGCTCCTGCCTGTGCCCATTGTTCCCGAGTGGGCTCCAGTACCCCCCCACGACCCCAGTTGGGATTAAGTGGTTTGGGAAAATGGATGGATGGATGGTTCACGGTTTTGATACAACAATGGGAAAGGCTGATCATGTTGCACTGATTTTAGTGCCCTGACAAATGTTTAAATGGCGATTTACAGTCTAGCCGTCATTGTGATTACTGGAGGCTTTGTGGGCTAAGTGTCATGCTTTTCCCCAAAGCTCTTCATTATGGCCGTGCCCCCCCCCCCCCCCCCCCCCCCCCCCCCCGCACCAGCAGCGCTCAGAAGCTGATCCCCTGGCAGGCAAATGGGGCAGGCTGCTCTTCCAGCTCGCTCGCCACACAGGCGCTGACACAAACAGCACAGTGTGCAGCCTCGGCTTTGCCTGCTCAGTGAGCTGCTGAACTTTCTGCAGGGTTTGGGGGACGCAGGATGTAATAAAACCACGAAACATTCCATAAGCATTGCAGGCTTTTAACGGAGGTGATAAGGGGGAGAAAGACTTTTTCAGGATTTCTCTTTGACGTATTTGGTACTTTGTTTTTTTTTTTTATCACGATGGCAGTCATTGTTGTTCTTTGTCATCCTGATGTCATTTTTGAGTTGATCCCTGCTGCCATTTTTAATGCGAGGTCAAACATACAGTTAAGCATGCACATATTCAAAGGTTCTGACAATGCATTCAAAATTTAAAAGACTACGCTTTTTTTTCATCTTGGAAAAGTATATTAATCTGTTGCAAGTCTGTCTTACTCTTGCTGCCGAAGCAACCTATGCATGACGGTTTTAATAATAATAATTGTTCGGTGTGTTGGATTAATCGTTTTCAGAAACTACATTGTGGAGAAGGTCTGGCTCCTTAAATACTCAAAGTATATTTTTGGGAATAAAAAATATAAAAATGAATTTAAATAATTCATAATAAAAAAAAATTTACAGGTTGATTGTCTTCAGCTAAGTCATGACTATGTGCAGTTGATTGTGCCCAAAGTATACCAGTAACCATGATGCTGTCCCCAAAAGCTGGATTCATACTGTTTGTGAAAAAAGAATTCCTTCTGAATTGTTGACTCACTGCATTGTGTTTGTAACAGAGTACTGACCAGCCAGTGATTGGCTGCTGCCGTGGTAACGCCAGCATTGGCAAACTGACTAATGGACTTCTGCACTGTCACTCCAGCAGGCAGGAGATGAGGACCCAGACTGGGGGCAGCCCTGTAACCGGTGTGGTGACCAGTGCCCAGGCTTCCGCATGCACGGCTGGAGGTACGACCCACGTCGGTCCCCCTCGCTCACTGTCACATTTGGTACGGTGGGAATTCTGCCATCAGCTGGAAGCTGAGTTACAAACATAAGTAGTGATGCTGAAATATAACACACATCCCTGTGCTTTTATTCTGCTCCTTCTCCAAGTGAGGCAGGGTAAGATCCAAGTAAGTGGTGTATTTCCAGGGTTGGCCCAGTATATTTTTCCAGTGAGGACCACTGTCACTTTAGTGAGTAATTTTGGTCCCTTTTTCATTTTCATCAGATTTTATCTCTAGTTCAGTTTTGTACGTTTGGTGTCATGCGTCACATGTTCTGCCATTATGTGCCTGGTCGTGTCAGGGGTTCCTCTGATATTGTAGGAACTGCATGGAAACTGCTTTTTAAACAAAAATCTCTTGAAATATCTTGCTTCTCCTAAAAATCCTGCCCCCTCCCTCCTCCATTCCTTTGTCCGCTCTTCCAGCCCAGTTGGCTCTTTATAGCCCAGACCCGCTGACCAGAGCCAGCTGGGAAGCGCCGCACTGAACACCAGCTATATTCTTGGATCTCCATCAGATCTGTTACCAATAAATCGAATGCCTCCTTGTCTTACTATTACCGCTCGCTCTTTGTGGGACTTAGTGACACTTGTGAGTGGAAGCTGACATGCAGATACTCCTGGTATAAGGCCCGCAACACCTCGAGATCCCGGCTACAGCCGGTCCTCATTTCACACCTGTTGAAATTATTATTAGGTTTCTGTGTTGGCGGCGACTCAGCACCGGCACAAGGCTGAGTCTGGGTGATCTGTGGTCTCGCCTAAGCCAGCGGCAGGGGTGTGCGGGCAGAGAGCCGGAGGGGTGCGGAGGGAGGTGGCGCCTGTGTGTGACACGCCGGGTCCTCCCCTCCCCAACCCCGCTGTGCTTTGTGTTTGGCATTTTACGTCTTTCTTTGTGTTGGATCCCTGCTTCTTTAGCAGACCTGTGTACGTTTAGAGCTGCCAATTTCTTCTCATAAACTCCAGTTAGGTTTCGTATTGCAAGTGAGGGTTTTATTGTGATGGTTCTGACTGAGCCAATATCTTTGAAATGGTTTTATTGTCTGTCATGTGTGAGTTGATCCACTGCTTTCATTGTTTGTACAATATTATGAACTCTCATTTACTTTTAATAAATGCCTGGTCCTCATACAGTCTCTCAGGTTTTTAGCCATACGTTGTTTTGTGCTATACAAACCATAGGCTTAATCTTTTCTTAATGATACCTTGAAATATATTTATATAACAGCTGACAGTTATTTCAAATGGTGTTTGTTTACAGTGTTAATTCATTAAGTAAATTCATTTAATTCTGAAGAGCTCTGGCTTTAACGGTGACAGCCGTGAACTTGGGCTACCGTCCAAGTGACAGTCCTTATGGTTTAATGCATGTTCCAGAGTAAGTAATCGCTCACACGGTGTTAAGTAAGCATTTAGAATTGAACCTGGCAACAGCCTTTCTATAAGAGGTGCTGTGCAGTTTTTTCAAAGAAAAAAATGTTTGCGCAATATGATTATGAATAAATCATCCCCAATTCACTATTGTGGCACAATTTACATCAGACATACAAAATAGTTGGTGTTTGTTGTGAGAGCAAATGGGGATTGACTTGAGAATGGTGTAATAAAAATACTGCATTCAAAGTTCTTTGAAAATGTGTGTATACATGTATGAGTGTACTTACATTTGTGTGTGTGTGTGTGTGTGTGTGTGTGTGTGTGTGTGTGTGTGTGTGTGCGTGTGCACCTTCATGTATACGTGGGTCAGATATACATTACATTGTGGAGACGAAATGTGACAATAACCTGTTATTTATGACAATAACCTGTAGTGGGGGACCATTTTTTCGGTCTCCACAAGGGGAAAATCAGTATTATAAAAATCTGTGACTGCAATCAAAAAAGTAAAAATGCTGAAAGTCTTGTATTTTGTTTGGTTACTTATGGTAGGGTTATGCACATAGAAATGAATGGACCATCCCCATAAAGTACAGATCTGTCTGTGTGTGTGTGTGTGTGTGTGTACGCATACCTGTATATGTGCACTTGCGTGTGTACATGTGCTTCAGCAGCATGCAGGAGTCCGGTAGATGCAGCTGTGATCTGCAGAGACTCGATACAGACGCTGCTGTGATTGAGTTAGTGGGCCAGCAGCGGGCCCCTCCTCCTGGCCCCCTCATCATTCTCTGTCTGCCCAATCAGTGCAGTGTGAGACCCGTGCTGCTCCGGTCTTCACCACACCAAGCTAAATCATTCACTCTTTACTGCCGCGTGTCATTGCCATGCGGTGGCCCTTTCACACTTCAGAATGCCTCAATATTCTCTTTCTTTCTTTTTTCCGGCATACCCCACCTTCCTGTCACTCTGGCTGCCCGCCTCTCTAATGCCCTCACACTACACTAACAGGATTAACTCCCCCCCCAAGCCCCTGCTGCCATTAGATCCGATGTGATAGATTTGTCAGCCTGTTTTACCACTTTAGCCTAATAATAGCAGGGGGGGGGGGTGTAATCTTCTGTGAGTGTTTCAGGGCCTATTTTTTTCTTTTCTTTTTTACACTTTGGTTTGAGATTCCTGCTGCTCTTAAGCCAGCACTGTAATTATCACAGTTCATGTTGCGATACGCATTCTGACGTCAGAATGCGCAGCAGAGGCATTGGGTTAAACACCCATGGGTGCAAAAATTTCCCAACTGGTAGGGAACTGGGACGGAGGGAGGGACTAAAACTTGTACCGTCTGGGGGTCCCCAAAGACCAGAAGAATAAACACAACGTTAGATGGCATAGTAATAGAAATATGCACGTGTCCAGTTATGATAGCGACTGAAAGAGAAGACAGGGCAGAGACGGTCGTGTGGGGTAACCGGAGTGCCGCGTCGATGCGTGCCGCCATTGCATCCGTGTAGGGAGCCTCGGGCTGAGGCTTGCCGGTCTAATTTTTTAATTACACTGAGTCAAATGTGACTTTCCTCTCAAGGCACGCGTTAGAGAGTCAGTTTGTCTAAAAATAAACCTCGGACACCGTTTACAGAAGTATGACAGAGCTCTGTCGCCCATACATCTCAGCACTGATGGTTTTCAGTAAATTATGCATCCTATATTTCATTTATAAATATCAATACAATAAATCAGTATCCATCTATCTGTCCAATTACTTATACAAGCCAGTGCCATGCTTTGAAAAGTAGTTTTTATTTGTATTTAATGGTAGCATGATTTTTGTTTGGAAAAAAGGGGGTAGCCTCGCCTTTCCAAACGAAAGGAATCTGAGTATATTTGTACAGAAAAGTGGTTCAGTTGCCTGTTAATGGTAAAACCATGGTAAGTCATTCATTAATGGCTCAAGGTCAAGAGATCTTCCTGGTCTAGTGAGACCAAACCCTGGAATACTAGGCCCCTCCCCACACATACAGCAGGTTTCTATTCATCTGTCACTCATTGAGGTCAACTCACACAAATGCTGTCAAATGCTTGGTGGCCAAAGATAGTTTTTTTTTTTTGTTGGTTATTATCGATGAAAAGCCGCTTTGGCTTAAAAAAAAAAAAAAAAAACACTGCAATGTTTCTGGATGCAGAAAATGTTTATTCTGGCATTTGCCGATTTTTGGGGCTCCTGTTTGCAGAAAGCGAAAGATGTAAGCATGTATCTGTGCGTCAGAGAGAGAGACTGACCAGCAGCACCTCAGAGTCCACATTCACTGCTGTAGGAAGGGTTACTGCAGGACACTAACTTCTAAAGCCCCGTAAAGTGGGCATGTTGCAGGTTCTTGCTAGAAACCGCCGGCAGTTTGTGTAGTGTGTCCGCTGTTAGCCTGTGTGAATTATGTTTCTTAATTGCTATGGAGGAAATAGTCTGGCCAAAACCAACACAATCCTTTTGTTTTCAACTTATTTTTTTTTATTTTGGGAGAACAAATAAATCCAGCATGACCCCTTGTCATTTGTCCTTGTGTGGCCTTGCTTGGCCTTGTAGCTTCTGTGTACAATAGCAGTGACTGGGGGGGGGGGGGTGGAGAGCATTTTGTGTGAGTCTTGCTTGGTACTTGGGGCGGGACACAAGCAGCACTTGAGATTTGTGCCACATGTATCGCTTTGCACTCTGGGTTTTTCCAGCATTGTTGACTTTACTGTTAGCGCACGTGACTTTCCCAGCTTGCGGTATGTTTCTCGGCAAGGGGGTGATGTATCGAACTTCCAGCAGTATGGCAGAGTTGGCGGTTGTGAGTGTCTCACTCAGCATATCAGACAAAATCAGCCTATAGACCTTGGGGGGGGGGGTGTTGGGGAATCTGGATTAGAAATGGGCTCCTTCTACCGGGACATTAAGACATTCTAGACACACTTCATGGGGGGGGCAAAGCTCCTCTTTTTAATTATTATAATTCGGGCCGCATCTGCTCGTCTTCTGCACAGTCAGTGGGAGATGGCAGTAAATCACCCCATCAGTGGGCGACTGGCGGTGTCACAGCCGCTCATCAATCTTTGTAAATACGCAGCCAGACGGCCCAGTGCGGAGCGCAGCGGAGACGTGCGGAGGGACCGATTGAGTTAGCGGTGACCCGCCCAGGACTGCAGGTCCAATTAGCTCAGATCGGTGTGGGGGGAGGGGACACTCTGATACGTTAGCGCCACCATCACCAAAGAAGGTAGGGAGAAATTAACATAACCCTCCATTTTATTTCTATTACAGCTGCGTGTGAGCAGGCAGATCAACAGCAATAGTTCTGACGTTTAAAGCTGTTTACTGTATGTACATATGATGAGGCTGCCAGCGCGGGAAAGGTATGAACGTCCCGAACTAGAGAAAGAACATGGATTAAAATCCTGGCAAATGGTGGAAGGGACCTTCGATCTAAAATGTAAATGTTAGTCTATCATCCGTGTGCTCATTTAAAGAAATATTACATTTTGTAAAACCTTCCCCGGCCTCCTGCATCCAAGGTGGTCGCTGCCACATTAAGCAGCATTGTGTTCTGTGCTTTCAGCGGGCTTATTAGGACAAATAATGACTGGGAGCGACAGGGCATTATCATTCATTTAATTGTGCATCAGCAGCGCCTGACCCGAAACCCAGCTCCCATCTGTCTTACGAGAGGAGGCACATGAGTGACAGGACAGCGGGCAGAGAGTAACGCGGGCGGACAAGGGGGGAGGTCTGCGGGAGGTGAAGGAGAGGGATGCGCTGATGAAGAGGAGAGATGGGAGATGAACAGGCTTGGGTACCTGACACACACACTGACAATGGGCTCTTCGTGTGAGGCTCCTGATTGGCAGGTGGCTGCAGTGTGATTGACAGTGTGATGAGCAAGGAAGCGAGCAGAGCCTCGCTCTCCCTGAAGGAGGTTTTCAACGTCCCTGTCCCTCGTTTACTCTCCTTTATCGAGCTCTTGTTCAGGGCCGAGTTACTTGCCTGACGGTCTTTGCCTGACAATTAATTTATATATCAGCAGCCACGTTCTCAGAAATGGAAGCACTAGTTTCAAAGGGACAAGTTATATGTATAATTGGTTCAAACACTCAGGTGTACGTTAGTGACACCTTAACTTTAACCTTTTTTCAAGTTGAATCTCATTTGTGTGAAGGTCGCGTGGTTCTGGAGAGCGCTAAATGCTGACAGGGTGAATATTGGTGAAAGACTTGCCACTGCTGGGCAAAGTGGAAGGTGGACGAGGTTACGTGGCTCAAGAAACCGGAGCATATTAATGAAGCGTTTTAGCAGCTATGCAGGGATACAGTGCTTTTAGGCTCTCTTGGTACAGAGTAGCTGTCATGTCGGTTGTACCCATTGTGCTGCCGAGCTTTGTGATTCAGTAAATAGTTATTCTGCCCCTAAGAGTTTGTGTATGGGTGTGTGTGTGAGAGAGAGAGAGAAGGAGGGAGGGGGAGAGAGAGAGAGAGAGAGAGGGTGGGACAGACCGCTGGGGGTGGGCATTGTCCATTGTATGTCAGCGCAGTGTCAGTTTAAAAAAGGAGAGAGCAGAGTGACAGAGCAAGAAGGACACCGAGTTCTGCTGTGATCTGTGACAGCTGGAGGTATTACCATGGCAAAATGGGTCAATAAGAACCTTCAACTTAAAATAAGTTTTTAGGTGTTTTATCAAGGAAGATGATACATAAAAAGCCATGTGGGCTTTCGTTCAGCTTTGAGAAAAGCTAGTGCTAAAACTTATTTTCTCCTGGTCTCTGTTGGGATGCAGTTACGTAGCTTAGATGCCCCAGAAGACATTCAGCTGGATTTCTGTACAAAGTTCTTTACCTTACTTCCTGACTGTTGAATGTAACTGAGATGTTTTTTTTATAAACCACAGCAGACAGTTTTAGATAGAGCCTAGAACAATCCAACAAATCCATTCTGTTTTCAGCTTAGAAAGGACGGTATTTCTACTGAAGAAGGTAAGACTGTTTCTTTGCTTTTCCTACTTGCTTTTTGGGATGTTATTAAGGATATGTAACAATATATATAGCATCAGAATATAACATTATAGATTTCTGAGTGACTGAAATTGGAGTTGCCTGGCATGTTTGGAAAGTTTGTCGTTAGATCATAATGCCAAAGATCACAAATGACTTGTTGCCAATTAACTTAGGAACCTACAATCCGTTGGGCTGCATCTGTGATCAGTGCCAGCGATACAGATAATTTGAAGTTCCTGTGATATGTACCAGAACTCAGGTTGTCCCTGGAGCGCCGTCATCTGGTTGCTATGTAACCGAGTAGCTAAGACCTACATTTTGTGATTAATTGTATACACTGTGGAAGACTGGCTCTTCACACCTTTGCCATTGGCTCCCATCCAGATTTTCTTCCCCGGCTGCTTGTCTGTCTTGCTTCTAGGAGAGAGAAGCCTGACCTGGAACGGTGGGTTTTATTTGTTTCACGTCGCTACCAAAGTGTTTGAAATGTAGGCAAAGGGTTGGACAGATTTTAAACAGAGTTTCAGTCCCTCCACCCGTCATCTGCAGTGTTGGCTTTGTTTAGTGTCTTTGTTTTGGTTTAAGTTGAGCCCATACTTGACTCAGCCCATAAATGACTGTATGGGGCGGTGTGTGACTCTGTGGATTTGAACTCAGAGGGTTGCTGGTTCAAGCCCTGTGGACTGCAGAGTAGTTTCACCTGAGCACGGGCCTTAAAACCAATTGCTCCAAGGACTGTCTGACCCTGCTTTTTCAATTGTTTCTCTATATAATTGTATGTTATTTTGGGTAAAAGGGTCTGCTATGTAAAATAAACATATGTTTAATTGTTGATAGGTTTTGCTTATGCAGGTGCTCCTCTACTTACAAACTTTCAACTTACGAGCTTTCAGACATACGAACGAAGAGGACTGTAAGTCCAAATTGTGTTCGTTGGGCTCCCGTTTCCTGTCCGCAACCTCAATTTTTTTTTCTGCACGCCAATTCCGTCCAGTACGACTTCTGGCCGCTACTCCCGCTGCACAGCAGCGTAGCGTGCGTACTCCCAGCATCCTAGCTCTTTGTTCTTGCGTATACCCTTAGAATGATGTCGAAAAATGACTTACGAACATTTCAAGTTACGAGCATCTGTTCGGAACGTATCTCGTTAGCAAGTAGATGAGCGTCTGTATTTCAGTTTAATGCGAAAGATTAAAACAGCTCCTGTGTACATTTTAACTAATCTGCTTGTTGTGTTTTGTATTCTTTACTTTTGCTTGATGGTTTAAGGGGTTTATTCCTGCTTGTGTTGAAGGTACACTGAAGTGATGATGATGATGATGATGATGATGCAATTTGGTTGTAACCTGTTATCAACTTCTAGGTTGAGAATTGGGGTTGTATCTTGACCTTATTACATTAACAGATTTGGCGGCTGGGAAGTGTACAGATGTAACGCCGGAGATAATCTGAAGCTTTATTTGCCGCATGGTTTGACTGAGGCCAGGTGCCATGTCTGCTCTGGGAATGTGGAAGCTTGTAAGCAAACTGAGTTCTGAGGCGTCTTTGTCTGTAGGATGCAAGACCCATGAAAAATTACAGAGGGATCTTCTGCTCTGCCTGTTGTTCATTGCCATGTCCTGTATTTGGGAAGGCAGCATGTTTGCTGTATGTTTTTCAGGCCACAAATAGCACCTTCTAGTAAGTTAGAGAGTACTCTGTGTCTTCACATTATAGGGCAGCGAGAGGGAACAGTGTTTTTAAGCACAAGCGTGCAGAATGTGGCCAGATGAGTGGAACACAGGAAGTGAAAGGAGATAAGGGAGGCGGAAAGGCCTTTGCGTTATCTCACTGTCACCTCCTAGCTAGGAGCCTTTACTCTGCCTGAATGAGAGCCAGGGATGGGGCCCGGTCTAACTCATTTGAAATCCCGCAGTCTTTCCATCTCACTGTCAGTCTCATAATGACTGATGACTGTGAATTTTTTTTAATTGTGTGTTCCTTTAATAAATAGGCATTTATGCACCCCAATAGGAGTATAAATATTAATTCCAAGCTGTGTGATCATCATATAGCCTCCTGGGCCATTGTCAGTGTCAAGGACAAGGTCATAGAAAATGGATTATAGATAGCAAGAATAAAGAATAGACTTGGGCATAACCTGTCCTGATCTATTGTGTTTGTCATTATTTGTTCCAGCCTTGCTTTTAACATTTTCCTTGTTTATACAGGTGATGCATAAGATTATGTCCATCCAGAGGTGGATAGTTCAGGTCCCGAAAATAAAAATCCAGACCAAGATTTTTTTTCAACCAACCTGTTAAGTACTCTGTGACTGTGATTCTTCATACTCAACTGGTTGGTTGGAACAAAATCTTGGTCTGGATTTTCACCTTCTGGACCTGAACTATCCATTGCTTTGTTCATGCAATTTCTATTTACTTTTCCAGTACAGGATTGCAGAGGCATGGACCTTATGTTATGCAGCATAAGGCATTAGAACACCCTAAACGGGATACCAGTCCATGCTGCAGGGCACACACTCCGTGGGAAATTTAGAAATGCCAAACAGCATGTGTTCGGAGCAGAACACAGAGGGAGCATGCACAGAGGAGCATGCACAGAGGGGTGTGAGACCTCGCTCCGCAGAGGTCTGAGCTGACTGTGCTGCCTGCTGCACCACTGGGTCCTTTTCCATCAGGCTTTGACTGTTGTGGCTGCATTTGGTGGCCTTTGTCTAGTGTGAATATGGTGGGAGTTCCCTAGAGAGTGGCAGGAAGGTGTGGGGTTTGTACTGAGAGTGCAGTCCAACAGGGATGAAAAGCCGGAGTAAAGCTGCTTTGTTCCTATCTATGTCTCGACATGGGGCCTTGTGCCACAACTGCTGAAATGGCCCACTGTTATGCAATCAGAGGGTGCCTCTCCAAAAAGGCTTCAGCCAATTCAGACCCAATTGTGGAGTGGAGAGCCCAGAGATTCTGGCTGGCTCACTTCCTGACACAGAGACACTGATCTGGGAGAGCGTGTCACTGTGAAAACACTCCAGTGGTATCTAAAGTTTAAAAAAAAGCTATTAGGGTCCCTTTCATGAACCTCCTTGTTTTCTCCTCGAACCTCTTGTCTTTTTCAGGCAGGGTGATTATTTTTTTTTTGCACTGTGTATGATGTTCACTGTAGGTTGTTCAGCCTGTTTTCTTTACATTTCTGAAAATCGCCAAACATCCTGCCTAAGGTCTGTGTAGTGGAGGCGTTCCAAATCACGCGTGAAGTGTCAGCCTTCTCAGCATTCAGACGGTTGTGTGAGGTGTGCAGGTCCATGCAAACGTGGGTGAGTCCCTGCAGGAGCGTTTTCTTTGGTCACGGTGACAGACATGCACCAGCGTCAGTCCACATTCGTTTCAGATGGCAGGCATTCTGTGTCTGATGAGCATTGCAGTGACGGAGAGGGGAAAGTGTCACACGGAAACGTGTCGCGTAATGTGCTCAAGCTGCTAAATTGCGTCATGCTTTGGGTCTGGAATGAAGATTGGAGATCTCACGAAGTGCAGATGAAATGGAGGTCACCCAAAAAAATATAATTGGGATGTTGTTTACATTAGACTTCGTCCTGTTGGATCTACGTCCAGCAGCAGTTGGCAGCTGATCAGCTGAAGTCTTTTTGTCTTTGTGTTTTACAGATCGACTCATGCTGCTCAACTTTGTATGTTTGCCACTAGTGCGAGTATTAGCTCTGTAACTGTGAGGCTTGCAGTATGGAAGGAGCTTTTCATGTGAATGTGAATGTTAAGGAGACTTTTATGGGTCTTCAAAGATCCCCGAAAGCCATTTTTTAAACTAAAGGTTTACAAGAAGGACACTGGTAGGAGGAGGAACTCAACCTATTAAATTTTATCAAAGGCTTCAACCTATTATATTATATTATATTATATTATAATATCAGTAGTACAGTCAAGTGCTGTGTGTGTCTGTGTGTGTGCATATGCGCATGTATGTCTCTTTGTGTATATGTGTATGTTTGTGTGCATGTGTTTGTATGTGTACATGTGTATGCACGTGAGTCTGTGTGTGTGTGTGTGTGTGTGTGTGTGTGTGTGTGTGTGTGAGAGAGTCTGTGCATGAGTCTGTGTGTGCGCGTGTGTGAGCCTGTGTATGTGTGAGTCTGTGTGTGTGTGTGTGAGTCTGTGTGTGTGTGTGTGTGAGTCTGTGTGTGTGTGTGTGAGTCTGTGTGTGTGTGTGTGTGTGTGTGAGTCTGTGTGTGTGTGTGAGAGTGTGTGTGTGTGTGTGAGAGTGTGTGTGTGTGTGTGAGAGAGAGTCTGTGTGTGAGTCTGTGTGCGTGTCTGTGTGTGTCTGTGTGTGTGTGTGTGTGTGTGTGTGTGTGTGTGTGTGTGTGTGTGTGTGTGTGTGTGAGAGAGTCTGTGCGTGTGTGTGTGTGTGAGTCTGTGTGTGTGTCTGTGTGTGTGTGTGTGTGTGTGAGTCTGTGTGTGTGTCTGTGTGTGTGTGTGTGTGTGCTGTATCACAGGTCCTCCCTGATCTCACGACCCTTCCTACCCTGGAATTCCCTCATTGACTGTTGAGTTCTAGTTACTAAATCAAACAAGCTGCCTCTTTTTCGGCTGGTGGAACTTGAACCCTCCACTTTTCCAGCCTCTCGCTCTCCGTCTCTCTCACCCAGTTTCTGTTTTCCTCTTCTGGGCAGAATGAAATGCAGCTGTAGTCATGCTCCATTTCTGTGAATCTTCTTCAGTGCCTGTCACTCTCACTCTTTCCATTGTTGCGCTGATCTACTGGATGCATACCAACTGAAGGCCCCCCCCCCCCCCCCCCCCGCAGGAAGATCTGCATCCACTGTAAGTGCGTGCGTGAGGAGCATGCTGTTCGGCCCGCACCGGGCCAGCTGGAGAGGATGATGACCAAGCTGGTGTTCGACTTTCAGCGGCACTCCATCTCCGACGATGACTCTGGGTGTGCCTCCGAAGAATACTCCTGGGTCCCACCTGGACTAAAACCAGAGCAGGTCAGAGCCCGAGGTCCATTCGCTGGGGGAAATGGAAAGTGGGAGTGCAGGAAGAGTGGGATGGGACAGGGGGAGTTCTAGGCAGGTGGCATGTGGAAAGGGCCGCACTTCCGCTGGGAGTCAGACATAAGTCGATGGTTTGCTTTCCTGGGACATTTCAGATGCCATGCAGCATGTGTTCGCTGCCCCTGTCTGCCCCAGATCACCTCCAGCATCTCCTCAGAGCTGTAACAGCCACCTTCAGTGCATCTCTGACTGCCAGCTGGGCCCCTTAACAACCCAAAAGCAGCCATGAATTTTTCATGGAAGCCGCACGCTCCCTCTGTCGCCTGGCGGTGCATGCATGTGTGGTGTCAGCAGGGTCCCAGCGGGGTGTGGGGTTACGATCCTGCACCTTGACACGAACTCAATCTTCCATACACCCCCTACAGGTGTATCAGTATTTCAGCTGTATTCCTGAGGACAGGGTCCCATACGTAAACAGCCCTGGGGAGCGCTACCGGATCAAGCAGCTCCTCCACCAGCTGCCGGCCCACGACAGCGAGGTAGGGGGCACCAAAACTCACATGTATGCACACACGTCCACAGCATCGGTATCCCTCTTGTAATTGTGTGTGTCCAGCCCCAGTACTGTAACTCCCTGGAAGAGGAGGAGAAGAAGGAACTGCGGCTCTTCAGTCAGAAGAGGAAGAGGGAGAACCTAGGCAGGGGCTCCGTCAGGATTTTTCCCGTTACCATGACGGGTGCCGTCTGTCAGCAGGTGAGGAGCGGCGTCAGACAGCCGTCGCGAAAGAGCCTAGGGGATGATGAGTGGCAGTTCTTGGGGGGGAGGTGCTCATGTGGTCTCCTCCCCCTTGTCTTAGTGTGGCAGGCAGATCCGGGGCGGTGACATCGCGGTGTTCGCCAGCAGGGCGGGGCTGGGCGCCTGTTGGCACCCCCAGTGCTTCCTGTGCGCCCACTGCCACGAGCTGCTGGTGGACCTCATCTACTTCTACCAGGACGGCAAGGTGTACTGCGGGCGGCACCACGCCGAGCAGCTGAAACCGCGGTGCCAGGCCTGTGACGAGGTGGGCGTTCACACGCCACGTATTTATTGCAAGTTGAATGTCCACGTTTTTTAGATAATAAAGATTAAAATCATCCAATCAGTTTGTTTAAATCTGGACTCAGTCATAATCTGATTATACTGCTCTGGTTTAAACCCCTCCCAAAATTTGTATTTAACTCCGAAAAGTCTACCACCCCCCACTCCCAACCCTACTGAGGGTATGGTTTTCGGACCCCCCTCCCCATGAGATTTATTTCTGACTACAGGCCTGCTGCTCTAGATCATCGTGAAGCTGGTCAGGCATGAGCCACCTGTCTGTTACCATGACGCATTAAAACACTAAGATTTGGCTGTGTGCATGAGTGTGTGTGGATTGTGCCTGTATTACATTGTGGGGACCATTTTTCAGGTCAGGTCTGTGTGGTGGCTTGGCTTTGCTTATACAGTATTCTGATGCTGGTTCAGCAGTTCCTGTCCTCCTCATTTTGGGCTCTGACCAGACAGGATTAATGAAGTGAGATGGAGATGAAGCAGGAGAGCAGTTCTAATCTGGCACTGAATGGAATCAGAACTGATGCAATTCTGCTCGTGTCACATATTCCCCTTTACTACATTTTCTTTGAAAACTTTAATGGATACTTGTGGCGAGCTTCTCACAGAGTTCCTGTGCCCCATCTTGCCGAAGCTCTTTGTCACCCTGCCCCTCTCTCGTATCCAGATCATCCTGGCGGACGAGTGCACGGAGGCCGAGGGTCGTCACTGGCATATGCGGCATTTCTGCTGCTTCGAGTGCGAGGTGACACTGGGCGGTCGGCGCTACATCATGCGGGAGAGCCGGCCCTACTGCTGCTCCTGTTACGAGTCGCTCTACACCGAGTACTGCGACACCTGCGGGGAGAACATAGGTATGGCCTCTCAGCGCTGCCCTCAAGTGGCGGGAGATGGAAGGGTAGCAGCCTGGGAGGGCTCCTCTGCACTCACAGCATCATTTAAGTGAAAGCTGTGGCTGTGTGCCCTGTGCCTGGAGAATCTGTGTAATGCACAATATGGGGAATTAGTGAAACAAGACAATGGTTTCAGAAGCTTAATTTAAAGACCCCGTGTTGAAAACTAGCAGAGATGAAGTGGATATGGATGTCTATGCCTATAATTTATTTTCATCATTAATATTATTATTATTACCATGAATAATAATAATATTATTTAAAACTGAAGTGTCAACTTCTTTGCAGAGGTGGCTTAAGTTTTTTTTTTATTATTTAAAAAATGCGCTGTTTGTACAACATATGTCACCTTTGCACTGCATTATGGTACACAGGGAGCATGCGAATACGCAACCTCTGCGCAACATTTGCAGTACTTAGTGTGCATTTTATTGTTTGCTATACAGTACCTATGATTTGCTGTTGAGAACAAAAAAACACTTCAGAATGGCAGGTGCACTATATAGTGCAATTTTTAGGGAGTAGTGAGCGATTGAGGGCTCAGGGTTTATTTATTGTCATTCTTAACATGTTGACACATGATGGGAACGAAATTCCAGCGGCGATGTTAATATGCTAGTCTAAATACTTTGTCTCATTTGCCATATGCTCGGTGAATGTACCAAATGCAGACTGGCTACACAGGCTGGTGGTAGGAGGAGCCAGGCTCTGTCAGTCACTGCCTGATCTGAACCAATGGAAAACAACCAAGTAACCAATGAGAAGAGTGATAGGTCAGTTGGTGACTGACAGTGCATGATAATCCCACCCATCATTTTCTTCTTTCCCAGATGGAACACGAGGCAGGTTTATGTTCGCCCTTAAGCTGAAAGTCGACACGCAAGCAATGTGCATCATATTGTAGCTGAAAGTAATACAACAATACTTGACTATGATACAAGTATAGAATTACATATCAGCAAATAGGGGATCATTGTGCATTGTGCTGTGACATCCACTGCACAGAATGCTGATTTTGTGTACTACTGTACTTTCAGCTGCAAAAAATCAAGACATTTAGTGAATGGTCTGGTTAAGAAGTTAAGAAGCTCTCATTCCAAAAAAAAAAACATTCTCATCAAAGTAAATCCTCTGGTTCCAAGTGTAAATATGCACCTATTGTTTTGTCTGCCCTCCAGGCATTGACCAGGGCCAGATGACGTACGAGGGCCAGCACTGGCATGCCACAGAGTCGTGCTTCTGCTGTGCCCACTGCCAGCTCCCCCTGCTGGGCAGACCCTTCCTTCCACGCGGAGGTCTCATTTTCTGCTCCCGCCCCTGTTCCCTGGGGGAGGATCCCAACAACTCTGACTCCTGTGACTCAGCCTTCCAGGGCAGCCTGTCCAAGCCCAAAGTTCTCCTAGCTGCCAGTGCAGAAGCAAAACCACAGACCCATCCACAGCCCAGAACAAAATACGAACCCTCAGTGGCACCCGGGAAGACCAGCGGGAATGGGGAATTGGAAGACAGAGGTATGGGAATGTGAAAGCGAGGAATGTGTGTGAGAAATCAACGAGCAGACATTATATAAAGCGCTAAAGTGCCCTCTAGTGTCAGAAGACTGAAAAAAAACACATTTCATGTATCATATAATGCATATACAGCAATATAGTGCAATAAATATAGTTGATTGACAATAAATAGATGAATACAAATAAAGTGACCAGTGTGTGTATATTAGGTGAATATGAGAGCAAGAGGGTGTTGAGTTTCATTATGGTCTATTAGAAGCTTCCAGTTTGCCGTCATGTTATCTCTCTCCTGTTCTCAGGTCTCCCTGGCTTCCCACCGCAGCAGACTTTGGAGAATGCAGACACCTTACCCAATGGACACAGCAGAACCACGCCTTCCCCAGATCCCCTCAGCCAGCCCGCCCGTGACCAGCATCCCGAGCCAGTAAGCGTAACCACCGGCAACAAGAATCAGGCCAAGGCCGCAGAGCGGGAGCTAGAGCAATCGCTTCTGGAGCACTTCTACCCAAACAGCACATCGAGAGGGACAACAACTGCAAGGAGCTGGGGCAGTGAGGCAGAGCAGAGGGACACTGGTATGTTCACAAGGGACACTGAACAGATAACAATGCTCTTAGGAAAATGATATAATACTAAATGTGATGTGGCCATGGTCCTATCAGTCCAGTAATATCACTAGTTTAATCTTGGTTAAATGTGATGTGGACATGGTTCTATCAGTCCAGTAATATCACTGGTTTAATCTTGGTTAAATGTGATGTGGACATGGTCCTCTCAGTCCAGGGATATCTCTGGTTTAATCTTGGTTAAATGTGATGTGTACATGGTCCTATCAGTCCAGTAATATCACTGGTTTAATCTTGAATGAACTTCTATGGAAACTATTTTTTTCCTAATTGTCACCGCTCCCTGTTCCAGAGTTGTCACCCCAGCAATACTCTGTGCCAGATGTGGGTGGTCCTCTCTCTCCTGCTAACCTCCCTGGCTACTCCCAGTGTTGCCAAGCAAAGACCACAACTGCTGAACCCAAGCCCACAACCCCTGGGACCCAACTGGCTCGCACCGGAACCAGCAGGGTCTGCTTCAAAGAACCAGACAGCTGCAGCTACGTGGTGGAAGATAATGAAGAGAAGACTCAGGAAGAGGAAGAGGTGCTTCAGCAAGGAGACCAGGGCCAGGTGGTGTCTGGAGGTTTTAGAAGAAAGTTGCATTTCCAAAGACACTCGATCCAGTCGAGTTTCCCACCTCAGATGGATCTCTTTGGTAAGAACATAACACCCTTTTGAATTAATTCATTTATAGAAGGTGTATCATTTAGAGTTTCATTAATGTCAATTCATGTGAAAAAGTAAGTATGTAAAGGTCCCTCTTTTTTAATATATGTGGACATAACAAGATTATATCTTCATTTAAACAGTATCTATATATATAAATGACATAACAAAAAAATGAAAATTTGATTTTGCAATAATTGATAAAACATTTAGGTAACATTTAAAGCACCCATGTATAAGGCATTATAGATACCTTCATAATGCATTACAACGCATTCATAAGGTATTATAAATATGGCTATAACTATTTATTAAAAGGCAAAACACACGATAGCCTCATTTATTAAGCCTCATGAAAGTTCTATGAAGCTCTCATCTAAAATGCGCTATAAATACCTTCATAGTGCATTATAATGGCTTATACTGACCATTATAACGCATTACAAAGGTATCTTCATGAACAACATTCACAAATACGCACACAAAATTTATATTTACGATTATTTCAGTTGTACAATGGACTGCATAATATAAATGGTGCATGTCATTTGTTGTATCAATATAGTTGAAACAAAGATGATGTTGAAATATGTTGAAAAATGCAAAACTTTACGTGGGGTGTACTTAGTTTTTCACATAACTGTATTCTATATTTCTTTACTAACGTTTCATGTCTATTACGAAACAAGGAAATGTCAGTTCTGATTTTTAATGACTGTTCTCTTTGTTTTCCCTTTGTTGCTACTGCCTTTTCCCTGGTGTTGTCTTGTCCTCTTAATTTGTTGTACGTCATTTTGATTTATACTCCGGCGATCTTGGCCCTCATGGTCCCGACGCCACTCTGATTGCACACCTCCCAGTGGACGGCCCGTTCCCACATCGTAGTTACCGACGAGGACCGCAGAGCTGCCAGCGGGAGCACCTTGCCTCCGATTGCGCTGTCACCATTGGTACCGAGACGCGGTTCCGACGGGGGCAGACTGACAGGCCACGTTTGGACTCTCTGGACTGGCGGGGAGAGCTTCAGAAGGGCTGCAGCATCCCGGAGACTCCACCCCTCTCCCTCTACCCTGGATACTTTAAGCATGAAGACTGCTGCTCCACCTGCTCCTCCTCCTCTGAGTCTGAGGAAGAGGGCTACTTCCTGGGTCAGCCGATCCCACTACCCCCGCAGCTGTGTCGAAGCCAAGCAGGGGTGAGGGAGAGGGAAAGAGGGAAACGTGGAGAAACAGATGATGGCTTGCAGAACTCTAACAAGAGGAGGGAACAGGGAAGGACCCACAGCTTCAGTGGGAAAGATAAGAACTGCATCCTCTCATGACTCCCAGAGGTTAATCCCCACCTCTGCTTTCTCTGTAAAGCATTGTGACATCGACCCCTTAAGAAGCCAGGAGATTTCACTGAAAAGCCATCCATATATTTTAGCAGCAAATTAATTAATCAATTTATGTATTACACAAAAAAGTCCTAACGTCCGGTAAATTAAAAAAATATTCTGAACAATGCCCAACAGACATATCTTGTTCAGACACGAAGAATCAAATTCAAAAATCTAATTTTTAAAATGATTTTTACGTTTTCACATTTCACACTTTAATAGGGTATGGTATTGACATTATCTTCAGTAAAATTAAGTTATAAAGGTGCTTTCTACAAATTCAAGATTTCTTCAAAGTTCATGACCCACACTTAAGAGCTTTATACTCATAGAACATGATTTTATTGTAATCGGTTTCTACCAAATTTCTATTCACGTTGAATTGTAAATAACACAGTCACCCATCCATTTTCCTACTGTTGAAGGTCAAGATTAAGCAGGACATGCTACAACATATCCACAAAGTATTCTGCAGAGAATGATTCAGAGAAGGTAAATAGTAACATGTACATTGTAGCTTTTATAACAGAACCACTTTTGTGTCACATACGCTGATTTCCATGTTTGAAGATGGGAAAGCACTTGCATTTAATTGAAACTTGAAGAAAAACTGTAACGTGATTGTCACAAAGATGCTGAGAACACAGAAATTTAAGACATTTAAATTTCAGTGCGGGCTTGGTGTGTGCAAAACGTATGTCTGCTATAAGTGAAAATTCAAAGTAACTTATTACAGTATTTCCTGTTTTTCATACTCTTCAATAAATGTTAAGATATACTTGCTGGTTCTGGTTCTATTCAACTGAGTCTATAACAAGAAAAATCACGGCAATCAAGCAGGTCATTGCAATAACTTGTATATAATTTGCTGTGCCCCAGATTTGGACCAGGGTTGCTGTGACCACAACACAGAGTGCTAACTACTATACCATCACTGCAGACCGTATTGCAGTGATACGGTTCTGGGCATAAGATATTGGGATGGTGGGAGCAGGGGGTGAAGGGTGGATAAGCAAATAACTTAGGATGAGTATGTAAAAAAAATAACTAGATTACTTTATGATTTTATTTTCATTTATGTTATGACAAACATCAATTTATGATAGAAACACTGCAACCCTTGAATCGGGTTGTGGGTTGCAGTGACAGTTCGGTTGAAATTGTAGGCCTGGTATGTGGACTCTGTGTCTAGATTGTCCTAGACACTTGGGTTACATCAGACAAACATTCAAAACTTATTCATAGTGTAGTTCTGGCACTCTGGCATTGCAGCAGCGAAAAATGAGGAGGCTTGCTTGAAGGAGAAAAGAATGCTTTTGTTCAGCCCTTAAAAAGCCTAACACAGGCACCAAACAAGCGTTGGAACCATACATACTGGGGAAAAGCAGGGAGGTCAGACACCGGACAATAAGGTAGACATACGGTGGGTAATTTACACAATAACTAGAGACACGTGAGGATCATACAGGGTTCACACAAGACACAGGCAAACACATACACAACAATCAAAAACACAAGTATTAACAATAACCAAAACAAAGGGCTATTTACAATTACCCAGCATGCACTTACAGTAGTATAGTTTGAGGACCATGCCAATTATGAGAGTTTTCCTGGCGAAAACAGCAAAACAGGAGGACACTGGGAAATGGCCTTGAAATACAGGAGAAACCAGGGAAAAACTGGAATGTTGGCAGGTATGGCATGGCATTAGGTTTAAACATGCAGTCCTTAAAGACACAGATCTAACTCTTGTAAGGTTGTAATATTAAAAAAAAAATGTATTAATTGAAAAATTGTTTTACGTGAATGTTATTAATAATTTTGTTTCTCATTAAATAAATAGACCCCTGGGAAGACATATGGTCATTCGGCAGTTTTAACATTTGATACCATTAAGATGATAACTCAAAAAATTTTTGATGGATCTTTTTCAAACTTTGCAGCATATTTGTTTCCAAACTGAAAGCGATCAAATTTTGAGACAGATCACCCCAAAACTCACCCATAGTGATGGCAAAACGAAAAAGGGGGTAGTGTCAGATATTTGATCCCGTAACCAAGATAACTCAAAAAGTTTTTCACAGATCTTTTTCAACCTTTGCAGGCATGTTGTAAGATTGAAGATGTGGACCTGAACAAATTTTGAGACAAGTTGCACCAAAATAGAAGCATAGCGATAACAAAGACAAGGCCAGCTCAGACATTTGATCTTCAGCATGATAATTAAAATTTTTTTTTAGTTGACCTTTTCCAAACTTTTCAGAAATAGTGTATGGGTGAAGACCTGGACAACCTTAGATTTTGAGACAAATGGCATTAAAATTGAAGCAACTGTGCTTAGTGCTAGCAAAGAGAAGAATGAGATTATTGGATGCTTATCCTTGTGAACAGGATCAAATTTTTGTCATTATTACTATACTGTTTGATCTTTTATGGGTCTTTTTACCACTTCACAAAACATTATATGGTACAGATGAAAATCTACACCTAAAAATGTGCACCTGATCAGAATTAAAATTTTAACTTTAAGGACAGAGGCCAAAATTGGAACTGCCAGCAGAGGGCAGCCAAGAGCACAAATAAAGCCTGCAGCTGCCATCTTGTGAACACAACCATAGATCTGCCATCTAAACGAATTCCTTGAATTTTCATAAAACTTCCCAGGAACATTGTATACTGTAGGTCTGTGGTTCTAAAACTGTAGGACACTAAATTACTCGTGCATTTTTGTTTCGCCCTAAAAAATTAATTTACGTTTTGCCATGTTAGCAGTTTTGACCCCCTGGGCCTGCTACTTTGAGCAGCTTTTTAAAGTGGATCCTCCAGCTAGGATGTTGGACGTGTCTGGGTCCATTGTTCTTGAAGCTGATCCTGTGAGTCACTGTGAACCACTCAATCTTACTGAGATTGCACATTGGTGAACCAGCTGGGGGTAGGGAAGGATGCTGGGAGCTATGGTATCCAGGGTGAACTTCTCCAGGCTGGTGGAAATGCAGTCATCTGTCAGTTTTGCAAATCAGAACTTAAATATCACCAGAACATGAATGCAATGCAACAACATACAGTATTAAAAGATGACATTCAGGTTTGGTGGACTCACCCAGTAATGTGTGGTTAGCCATAGATTTATCTTATGTAGCCTAACCTACCTTTTCATCGCTTTGACTTATTTTGTTTAAATTTACTTTCTATGATTCCTGCATGTTGAAATAATTGCTGAAAATTAATGTTAGTCCCGTTGCTTAGCCGCATAATTTTACTTAATATAGTATGGGAGATGTGGGAAGGCAGAAACCTGAATTCTGTGATCTGAGTGGATGATGCAGCTTATAACCTTGAAGTGATTTTGTCAGGCAGGAGCTAGACCTTTAAGTGTCTTATATGTAAGTATGGGAACATTGAAAATATATAGCGGAAGATAAATGTCTTTCCATGACCAGTTCTTGTTCGCTTTTCTCCTCTTTACTTATTTCGTTTGATTTTTTACAAACGTGGCGAGTGTATTTATGCTCGTTAAATGCTTATGGTTTCCTTTTGTGTCACTAAATGACAGCGGAATAAATGTGTATGAGTCTTTGCCTAACGTCTGAAACTGAATGGGGAAATTTTATTTATTATTTGAAATTTGTGGTAAAAACTTATATGTGTAAATGAAAAGTAAAGGCAGTTCTAGAAAGCCATACTTTGTTTTTTTTTGTATTTTTATTTTATCACGGTTGTGAACATATTGTCTTACAGAGGTAAGCATATCGTCATCCCTGTTAGCCATATTTATTTTCTAAGATGGTGAATATGTACTTGTCCGTTTTGTCATATTATAGTAAGCAAAATATTTCTATCCCTGAGTAAAAGCCTGCATTGTTTTCTGCCAAAGCCTGTGACATACCCATCCATTTTCCATACCTACTTGTCTATTCTGATTCACTTCTCCGTACGCGTACTAGCGGACATGTCCGCTCGAACGTTTATGACACGTTTGACGTCATTGTGCGCTTCAGCGGACGAATGCCTGCTGCACTCGCGCAGCGATGTACGCACAGTTCTGGATACATTTTACACGATTGATTTACTAGCGTCTACTTTAATTACCAACATGATGGAAGCTTTTAACGAGCTTTGGGGTAGTTTGCAAACCCTACAGACTATTTACATGGGAAAAAAACTGTTACAGACATACAAATGCGTGTGCACGTGTGTGCAGACTTGTCTCGAATTGAAAATCTCACGCCAGGCAGCCGACCAAAGTTGGCAACCCTGTGAGCTTTAATATGTATACATATATATATATATATAATTTAAAAATATAATAAATGGCGTTCATAAAAGTCTGCATAATTACTACTACATGTTAAAATCCCACCCTGAATAGAGCCCGGATAGCTCAGTCGGTAGAGCATCAGACTTTTAATCTGAGGGTCCAGGGTTCAAGTCCCTGTTCGGGCGTATGCTTTTTTTTTTTTTTTAGTTATTCCTGTACTGCTCTTAATACACATAAATATTAATTTAATACAACACGTGGTATAAATACCCGTGGGTTCTCACGCACAACTATTTTAAAAAATTTTAACCATTTTGAATTTTGAATTTGCAACGTTACTATGGATTTTCCACTAACCCTGCTCTCGGGGTTCTTCAAGAATCGGGGGTTTGGGTATTTTCATTAAATTTTGACGCAGAAGTGTTTGGGGGTGGCTATGGAAAAAAGAGGAATGAGTTAGGTACGGAAAATTTGCTGTAGGCTGTTCTGATGAGATTTAGCCTATAATTAGCTTCCTGTCTACTGCGGTGTAGAGTGATTTTGTCTTCGCATCACAGTAAAAATATAGTTGGCTCCTTTTTGTTGTCTCCCCGTGGTGTTTGTTCACTTTATTTAGGAAACGATGTAACGATATATAGAAAATGTAAAAAGTAAAAATAAAAGGTCGAGACTCTAAAGCCTTTTAGGTGATTTGCATTACTGGATGAAGTCTCGCGCCTGTGAGCTGCTGTAGCATACATCGTTAGGTGGCAATGCACCGTGGTACATAACTTTAAATGGCTCTACTGCATTCACAAAATCTTTTTTTTTAAAGGTTGACGTGATTGGATGCCTGAATAGCGCAGAGCGCATTAAGCTGCGGTTACAGAACGTTACAGTTAAAAATTAAACATCCGCCGTATGTAGTCAAAGATAAAATAAGCCGTTAAAGGTTTTAATGTAAGCAACAACAACAAATTGCTTAAGAAACGTTATGCGTTATTTTTATTTATGTGTATTTTGCATTATTCTTATATCGTTATGAAAATGTTTCATATTACTACTTCCTGAAAATAATTTGTGGGTTTCAGTCTTCATTTACAGGCACTTACTGTAAGAAGCTTAATTCAATTTATCTGTAGCTACATTTTTCCTGTTTTCTTTTATCCATGACGCGATCTTAATGATCCCTGCCTTTCTCACTGCTTTCTGGTCTCATCTACCGAGCCCAAGCCCCCCCACACACACAGACGCACGCACGCACACACCACACACTCTGTCCTCAGACCACACCCCCTCCTGCTGCCTGTATCTCTGCCCGTCTCCATCTGCCTTGCTAACACTTCATTCTCTGTCTGAACTGGGGCAGCCTCATTCTCTCCTCCAGGATGTCGGGCCCTCTGACCAGCGCAGCTTTCCTCCTGTTCCAGCTTGCCCTCCTGCTCGCCCCAGCGCAACGCCTGGAAGCCAAGGTAAGGAGGGACTGCTCTGGGAGCCATGCCCGCCGACACGCTCTGCTTACCCAGATGTCTCCGTCATAAGGGCACAGAGGTGGCATGACAACAATGCGCAGCTGATGGGGAGAGATCCAGCCCTTTTTGCTGCCGGTGAAAATACTTCCCTGGTGTTACGTGGGATGAGAATGGTGTGAGAGGAAGCAGAACTGTTTTTCTGCAGTAGATGAGACATGAAAACTGCCATAAGCACTTCATGGACAGTTTAGTCATGCTGTCTGTTCCTGTCTGTATGCGCAGCTACCACTTACTGTCATTCAGTTGCATTAAAGGGGTGCAGTATATATAAAAATGGTGAACATGTACCATTTTGTGATCATGTTATGGGTCTGTCTGGTACAGAGCGGTGAGGAGACTGTCTCATGAAGGTGGGTGCACCCATTGCTATTGCCAGGCAACAACAGATTTGACAGATGACAAGAGTGGGATGGACTTTGATCAGAATCTTAGTGTTATGGGAGTCAGCGCTGATTAAACAGAGGAAGCAAGACAGGTGATTGTGCTTGTGTGTGTGCATATCTGTGTTGGAGTAGGGATGTAGCTATACTGGTGAAGGGTAAGATACAGAAGTGGTGCCTAAATAAAGCTATATGTCAGTTTATGTTTGATACAGTCATTACATGGAGAGATTAAGGACCGTCTGGTAAATATGTGCACTCAACCTCAGTAGTGGGTCACACTTAAAAAGGGCTCAGCCAAGCTGTGTGCCTCAGCCATATAAACACTCGTGCACCTAATGGCCACTAGGGACAGCGTTGCGTTTGTCCTTTTCCAGAAGCCCCTTGGCAGCCTTGTATTTCGCCTCAAAAGAAAGGATTCACTCGAGTAGCTGTTCACATCACACCAAATGCACGCCAATGCCACGTTCATGTGTATGTGTCATGTAATACACTGTTCTGATTAAATTATCGTCTTATAGGTCTTTGAAACAATAACATCACATGAGTGGTGAGAATGTTTTTTTTTTAGAGGCTGCAGATCAATCATTGCATCTCTCTGTTTTGCGTATGTTTTATATTTTTTGCAAACATTTTTTTGTTTTTCTGTTTTGTTTGTTTTTGTTTATCTGCTCCTGGAGTAAGATGTATTCGCTGAGCAACATGTGCTATGAAAAAAAAACAAAAAAAAACAAGGGAGGGACAGAGAGGCAGATGTGTGTTTCTTTCAGAACGGGGGGTGAAGAGGAAGCCATGGTGGGCGTCTGACTTTGCAGTCAGCTCACGCCCAGCTCTCCTCTCCCTCTGACTCTGGTCCCCTGCATCTTGTCGTGGCTGATGGTCTTCATCCCATTATGGCTTCTGGCTCTGGCAGGTTCCCAAAGAACAGAAAAGGGAAGCTGCTTCATCTTCTCTGCATCCCTATGTTATACTATTTTCCCCAGTAATTATAGTACATTTAGTATCTTTCGATTCTGAGACAGTCATTTTCAGTTTTCAATCAACAATAAACTTCTCGGGGCTCATTATACATCAGTATGGTGCAGTACTGTATAGCCCCTATGGGACTCATAACTAATATGCCCTTAAATAGGAGATATTTTATTTGTTTTCAGTGAATAGCAGGAATAATGGCCACATAATTCAGGTTGTCTTTTTCAGGACCATGGACAGTTACTTCCATACATACACAGCAACAAATACATAGCAGACACATAGCAATCCATTGTATACCATGGTGTATTCCTATGAGCACATTACCAATTTGTGCTGTTGTTGCAGATTTAAGACCGTCACAGCATGTGCTGTGGGGCAGTGATGCTCAGCTAGCTGCCAGCGTTTTCCAAATGTAGCATAAAGCCTGGTCTTTGGAACTCAAGGTTCTGTGAAATCAATACCTGAGGCAGCACTATTCAATTAGCGAGGGACACACTGCTGGGAACTGGAGAGGAACGCTGCCATGGCAACCGGCTTCTGAGGCCGACCATCGCCATCAACATCGGCACACCTTCTGCTCTCATAGGTCCCACTCCAGCAGCATTCAGACCTGAGCCGTGCAAAGGCAGGACCTTTAATCCATGGCACTGCATCTATCTCAGTCAGTCTACATACTTATGATCACATTATGTCGTCTTTGCAGTGCTGCTGGATCCTCTTGAACTCACTTTCAAAAACCTTTGACAGTGCAGCAAGTAGCCTCTGTATATTAATGCAGCTGAAATTAAAAGCTGTTCTTCATTCTGAGTTGCTTGTGAGTTTAATATGAATGCTTCCCTACTGCTTCTGACAATGAGCAACTAATTAGGCTGTAGGAAATCGTGCTGCTACTAAAGGGAAAGTATATATACTCCACAGTAGTATTTAGGCTGCTATTCTTAGGCAGGTGCTGCCTTATACGGCATATTAAGGAACCCACCTCCAGCCATTGTATCTCAAAATGAAGTGTATAAAATGCTGAGTTGCGAGAGGGAGGATTTTTCTTAGATAGCTATTTTTAACTCTTGACTGATGGGAAAGTAGGCTATAATCAGCAAGTCGGAGTCTCCGACCCGTGCTAGGTAGACAGGAGCGGACACACCAGTAAAGATATTAATAAACGTCGACTAGTAAAGAACAAGGCGCATTTCAGCCGCACAAAGCAATGTCACTGGAAAAATTCGCACATGCAATATTAATAGATGCTAGAGGAGAATGAGGTGTAATGGATGAAATACAGTACATATAGAATAATGTGTCCCTTAGGAACAGCAATTGCAAATTAATTTAATTAGTCTAAGTAATTCAAAAGCCAAAAATCAGTAACTTCTTGGGCAGGTTGATTGCTGTGTCTGAAGGTCATTAGAAAACTCCATCTTTCAGAAAATGTTTACCCATCTGTACAACTTTTATAACCACTCTGCGCTAATTCAATGTCCCTTTGCTGTGTTCCACTGTCACAAAATGTCCCTTGAAGTGGGAGGAACATTAGTAGCTCTTAATGAAGTCCAATACGAATCAGCTGCACAGAGTCCTAGGGGGAGCAGTCTGCTAATGGAAAAGGTGGCATATCTCAGTGTTTGGGAGCATGTGGCCACGCCCCCGTATCACTTCAGCGGGGGTGTGAGTGGGGGCGGCGGGGGGAGGGAGAGGTGGTAGGCGGCAGAGGGCCGAGGCTGCTGCCTGACTCAGGTGGACAGTCCGCACGCCCGACGGCCACATGCTAGGATGTGTTGGGGCTTCCATGTCATAATGCGCCACGATGACTCAGCAGCTCGCTGACTCACACACACAGACACACACACACACACACACAGCAGCAGCACACGCTATTCCTGCACTCGCACATGTCAGCCATTGTTAAACACCTACAACAGGATGCCCCTTAACTGCCCACGGGCAAAACTCCACCCAATGATGGCAATGGGCTTATTGTGGGCCGGACTGGGGGATGTCAGTTACTCCCAGGGCAGAGAGTTGGTAGAAAGAAAGATAGAGGACAGACAGAAGCTTCACAGCTGCATAATAACCTCACACACCGAGTCGGAAAAGTCTGAAAGACAAAGGATGACATGCGGAGGGGAGGCACAGAGATACTAGTGAATGCGAAACCCAAGTCTGATTAATGTCGCAACACCACGAGTCACCGGCCCTCCATTGTACATTTGCCCATTAGTCTTGGCTTTATATGGTCTTCTTTTGTTGAAAAGGACCTTTCCCTGTGAGGAACTGGTGTGCCTGCTCAATAAACGTAACAGGGGGCTTGTTGCAATCGTGCTCCTCGTCCCCCCTTAATTTATCTGAAAAGGTCACCTGGGGATTAGGAGAGAGGAGGGCCAGGAGGGCCACTTGGTATCTACTACCTGTCCTATGCTTTGGAGGCTCAGCCTTTGGCTTTCAGGTCATTACTACTCATTGACCATTTTCCCAGAGCTCAGCTTCCAGGTGCTTCTCAGCTTCCAGGTGCTCCTCAGCTTCCAGGTGCTCCTCAGCTTCCAGGTGCTCCCATCCTGTACCACCACCTTCAGCCGATTCCTTGCCTGTTTCACAATCGCCCGTTCGCTCCGTTTTTTTTCTCTCTGCACCCCGCAGCTCCCTCGCGGTCGGCACCAGTAGCCATTTATCTCTCCTCCGCGTCTCCTTCAGACGCTCGCCTCAGCCTCACGGCTGAAGACAGCCAGCTTGTGTTAATTCACAAATGCCAGCGAATGACAGTATGAGTCACCGTTAGGGGTCCTGTTAGACAAATACTGGCAGAGATCCCCCGTGTCTGCAGTCATGTGAATGATTAAGCATCTTCTGACTCCCTCTGCGGTGAAGTGGATATGTTCCTTATTGTGTATGTGTACGTGTAAAAAAACGCACACCAGTTTTTATACCTTTTTTCTTACTTGATTTGTTGATGAAGCTCATCCCAGTGACAGTTAGGACAGTGACAGTAGGAGCTGTCTAAATCTGTAAATCTGTCTAATGAATCTCACACCTCTGAGTCATCCAAAGCTGAGAAGACAGATTTGGTGGGATGGAACCCCCTCCTCCATCATTCATGTGATTTTTAATTAAACCGACTGAGCTGCCCAGGAAAGGCAACGGTGTCGCATGTAGGCCAATCACACAGAGGGCCAGGTTAGCCCTCAGTGGCTCCACCCATCGATCTGCACCTGGCCACGCGCTGTAATCACACTGCCTTGATTCCTTCTTCCTCGTGTAGAAAAACAGCCCAGACAGGCTCAGGAGACTTCCTCTTCCTCTCTATGAAGAGAGACTTTGAGGAGACAACTCGCTGCAACAGTAGGAGATTTGAGATGGACATGGGGGTGGTTAGATGGCAGAAGGCTTCACCCATTGTACACAAAACTGTTTATAAGCAGAACCATTGACAGATGAGCTGGAGCGCACACACACAAAGTGGTTCCCAAACAAGGGCTCTGCATTATTAATCCAAGGCTAAAAAAATATCCCACCTTATCTGGGGTGTTTGTCCGGAAGAACTGCACCACAAGTCCAAATAACGAGACTGATAAGCTACGGATGCTCAGGACCCACACAGATTCAGGAGAGCATCGCTCATTGCCAGCCAAGGTACTGAGCATCTCAAGGTGCCCTCAGCATTGAGCATAAATTCCAAGTGGCTACCAAAGAACATTATATATGTGTTGTGTGTGTGTGTGTGTGTGTGTGTGTATGCGTGCACGTGGGGCCTTTGTAAGTGACTTGTTTACAAACACGCGGGGGTAGTGTTACTTCCAGACTTCACACTGGGACACATTTAAAGAGGTCAGTGCTGAATGACATCCGCAGTCTGTGGGCCAGACAGTGACACCAGCTATTCAGGACACTGCATTCACTTACTTAAAAGAAGCCATAAGGCAGGTGAGCTTTTGAGTGCAGTGCTGCAGTTTACTTCAGTTTGAGCAGTAGGCTGCAGCACAGTCTTCAACCTTAACTGCAGGGATTCATTGTGATTAAGCGCACAGTTGATTTCGCTGGCTGATGCATGTGTGTTGAGGTCACACTGACTGGTCCATGCATATAAGCCATAGTCACATACACGCCACATACTACTTACAATATGAAGCAGAAACCTTCTCAACTTGTGATTTCCTAATCCTAAAATGAAGTTTCCGCTAATGAAAATATAGATGTTCATTGTTTATTTTCCATCTGGATTGTGGATATTTGGACCAACAGTCAGTAAAAAACCAGCTGGTTTCTTTTGGCATTTTGTTAATCCCATTTTAAAGGGAGTTTTGTATCAAGTCTGGTCTTCTTGTGACGCTAATGCACAAGTCTCACTCTCTTGCTCTTTGTCTCAGCCACTCTCTAGCACACATGGGGGGCGAAATCTGGATGGTTCAGCTGGGGTCCTGCGCCTCCGTCGTGAGCTTCGTGATTCTCTGCCTTACGAAGCCCAAATGATGTCATATCCACCGGGGGCTGGTATGGAGGGCCAAGGCAATGAGCTCCTCTACCAGCCGGATGGCTGGCGAGGGCAAAGCTTAGGGCAGGCCCTACAGCGATTGGTCGAGGATGACCGAAGGCGGGACCAGGAGGCGGCGTACCTGGCCGGCTTGCTCCGGCTCCTCAGTGAAGGGGAAGGTAATGCCCAGAGGGCTGGAAAAGGGGGAGAGGAAGAGGACGAAGAAGGCGGAGATCTCCAGGGACCCTACCCACCTGACTATGATGAGACAGAGCCGAGCGTGAGCATGACTAAGCCCCAAGCCTCTTGGCAAGGCCTCCTGGACCCTCAGCTGACTCAGGCTCTGCTAAATCGCTACCGGCAGGAGAGGCTGCTGCAGGCTGGGCTCACTCCCAGTGGGAACAAGCTGCAGGAGAGCCGTGGAGAGGCAGGAACAGAGGAGAGAGACGAAGAGGCCCTCAGGTACGGAGGCACATTCCTCTGAGGCCCTTTGTACATTAATACGTCGACTGTAAGAACAACACGCAGTGCTTTTTGATTATCGAATCAGGAAGTGTCTCTATATCAAATAGTCTAATCCTTCTGAGTTGGTAAGCCAATAAGTGAGTATACTTGTAACCAAGCGGATTTGATACTTGGTTTCTTTGTCATGATGTCATGACATATGACAATGGCAGAAGCCTCAATGCTCTTTACCAGTTTGTACTCTGGTAAAAAAAAGAAAAGGCAATGGGGCAGTTTGTGGGTGACAGTGAATCATTACTTGTCGCAAGACAGTCAGTGAAAATGAAAAAAAGTGAAATTAATGGGGATCCCAGAACTGCATATAATTTTCTCGCATCCACAACCATGTCTGGAAAAGAAGAAAGGCGTGTTTCCTTATAGCGTTGCATGCTGGGAAATTTGGTGATATCAATGCAAATTCTGCCCGTTTTGCTTTTCATTATTTATCCAGATATCTCGTCGGAAGAGTCCTGTCCACTCTTGCGTCCGAAGCCCCACAGGGCGGCCCTGCCCGCCTGGCCAAGCGGGACCTGGCGGCTGTGAGTGCGGGGGCCCCGGGGGTCATGGCCCCAAAACGATCCCGCCGCTCGGTCGATTCTGTGCCACTGCAGCCCCCCAACTCGGAACCATCGCTGTTCCGAGTGAAGAGGCTGGAGGACCAGGAGGACAAGATGGCGTCGGCCGCGGCTGGCGGGGCCTCACGGGGCCTGCAGAGAATGAAGCGAATCGACGGCGACCTGCCGCAGGTGAAACACAGCCGCAAGAGGCGAGCCCTGACGTATGACCCAAGTGTGCTGGCCCAGCACATCCTACAGTACCTGCCAGAGTAAAGCAGATGTGGGAGAAGCGGGCGCGTGTGGCTAATGTAATACCACACACACATACACAGTACACCGACATCCACACACAAAGTATCAGCTTACAAGGAGATAGTCAAAGCTGTCTGCTCCAGGATAAGTTAGCCTCTGCATTTGTTGTGTGTTTCTTCTTTTTATTTATCTGAGAATAAATTCATCTGACAATATCCATCGCAGTCTAAAACCAGTAAACAGCTGAGAAGGAAATGAACTGTCTGACTTTGAAGGGAAAACTGGCCAGTAGGATCAAGAGAGTTTCTTACTGTAAGTGATCCTTGGAAATAATCAAGCTTTTATTATCATTACATTAAATGTGAAATTCAGTTGTGTAAAGTGGTGCAGGTCCTCTGTTAGTTTTGTCCATATGATCCATCAAGCTGTGCCCTAAGCGGGTATGATATGACATTGAAGGGCGGTTCAGATAAATTACATTGTTATCTAAATGGTTTTGATCTGTCGAATGCGTTGTTTCGTCCAAAATTAAAATTCCATCCAAAATGCCCATTTAATGATGTCCCTCACCGTTGATCAAAATGTGAAACTATCTGACAGTCCTGGCACCTGTTCCACTAGCAGATCTCTCAGCAGCAAGTGAGGTGAGTGTCACATTTGTCTCTCCCTGTGCTAAACACGCTCTGCAAATCCATCTCAGTCGCACTACCATGGCAGAATGGGATTGTGGGATGCAATGTCCTTTGGGGGCATTCAGTTTAGTCTGGATGCTTGCCCTCAGTTCCTATGGAGTTTACACTGTGGGTTCTGCCTGGTGCTGTTTCGCTTATTGATGATCGCCGCACATGCAGGTCTGTTTCTCATGAGCCAAAAAGTTATTTCAATTGATTATCGTCACACTATTAAATCACCATAGAATATTCCACTGTATTATGTGGCAGTATAATACAGGATCAGGTCTCACTATAAAGATCACAGCGCAGATATCTTGCTGTGCTTATGGTACTAAGTTCTTACAATTAAAACCAAGTGTTAAATAAACCATCCCTGTTCTTACCTGATCTTTGCTGCACAGCGGTGAGATTAAACGCCAAATTCAACCTGTCGATTTTCACACTCTAGTCAGGAAATAGTAATGAGACAGAGATATTATATGGTCCAGTCAAGAATAACACACCAAACCCATTAGGGTCAACACACTGCATCCAATGTACTGTCAGACAGTAAAATAATCTCACGCATTAGCAGGCAACGACATGGGAGCCATTGTACCACATGCTTCTTTTGCTGATCGCTTAATGGTTTCCGGAAAGTTCTCAGCGAGATAGATAATGAAAGACCTTGTAAGGTGGCATCAACATGACAATGCTTCCTCCAGTTACCTTGCTGGCCCTTGAATTTATTGTGAGTAAATGTATTCAGAGTCGATCCTGCCCTGCGCTGTTCTCCCGAAATGCGATGTTTCCCCACTGCTTTCTCACACAGTTACCGACGCCACATCTATATTGCATCTTTAATTCGGAGAGCTGTCCGTGTCCGTCCTACTCAGATCCCCTTCTCCTCATTCTGTTGTTGTGGTTTTGTGGACAGAAAGTCAATCGTTCCAGTTATTGTGGCTTTTTGAAATAATTGTGCAATCTGACGTTCTGGAGGAAAAAAGATATTTCGTAAATTCTCCACAGACTGGATCACTGTATATTGTGATGACATGCTATTTATGACTTTCCGTTTGCCGTTCTCGATCCAATTTGCTTTTGACTGACACTGCTGTTTTCTGTTAAATGTGAGGTAAATAAATGGCCTTTAGTTGCAAGCATGCTGATTCTGCAGAGTGATGATGTTATCGCACAAAAACAAGGAAAATAAATGCCGGACAAATGATGTGTTTTCACCTGTTTTAATGGAGACTTGGCCGATATTTACAGAATTATTCTTACAACACGGTCCCTTCAAAATTTTACAGGTGCCACAAAACAAAAAAAAAAATGAATATCTAGATATTGAAATAATGAGAATGATCCATGATCACTGTCCATTCTTCACTGGTGCTGTACACCCATCACTGAAAAGGCCATGACAACACATACGACTGTACTATAATGCTATAATGACATAGAAATTGGGTTGAATAGTGTGGATAGCAAACATAAGCACCATATCAAACAAAACGGCTGCCAAGAGCAACAGAATCTATGATTTCTTCCATCAGACAGGGAGTAATTGGACTATGATTACAGTCTATGGTATCTTTTTGTTTAAATCCCTATAATTAGTGAGCTGAGTTTAACCTGTTAAAATCCATCCAGTAATTAAACATCCATTGTGTAGACTAATTACATACTCCTTTTATCCTTGTCATATTAAACAACGACAAGTATAGAGTTGTATCATACAAAGTACAACAGCAATCATCTTCTAATTTCAAGCAAGTTACATATCGGAAGACATGAAATAATGAAAATCACAACAGCTGCACAAAAAAATGCAGTATCCTTCAAAAAAAACAACTTAAGCTGAATAGACAGTATACTCTGTATGAAAATATATACCCACAACTTCAACCGAAGAATGTGTCCTGCTGTTTCGGCTGATTTGCTGTGCACATTCTAAAAAAAGATTAACATTGAAAGGAACAAAACAACAATCAATTTACTCTAGATAAACAGGAGGGCTGTTGATGATGTTCTACTCTGCAGGGTGGAAACAAAGCACAGCAGACCATAAAGCTCAAGAAATACGGCTGTCTCTCAGCCCGAGAAAAAAAATAGAGATGCTGTTGCCAAGCAACAGTATCCATTCTGAGACATTATATAACTAGGTAATACAGATGATGTCATGCTTCGGGGGGGGGGGGGGGGGGGCGTTATAGGACTATTTCTCCTCCTGTTTCTCCAAGTAAAGAATTGAGTGACATCAACGGTGAGCCTCCATCTGAAAAACTCAAGAGGAAAATGATGACACCCAGGGGGAAATAAGAGGCAGCAGGGGTGGGTGCAGAGGAGTGTGATGGAGGCAGAGAGCCGGGTCAGCAGCATGTGAAGGATCTGCTCATTCAAAGTGGAATGGAAATGACACTGACACACAGTTAGGCAATAAGCATCCTAATAATACCTCATGCAAACGTCAGTACTACACACCCATGAAATTCTAGCCGTAAATCGACCAAGAAACAGCTGCTTATTTTACAAATTTAATTGCCTTCATGAATAAAAAATTAAAATTAAAAAGTGCATTCATAGAGACCTCATTCTGGGCAATCAACATTTTACTCACTAAATATTCAAAATTATAAAATAACATTAAAATAATACTCTACAAACTCCAGACACTCAATTCTAATAAGTGTTAACGCTTTACGCTGCCCCCCGTCCTGGGTTGTTCCCTGCCTCATGCCCATTGCTTGCGGAATAGGCTCCGGACTCCCCGCGACCCAGAAGGATAACCGGTTTGGAAAATGGATGGATGGATGGTAACGCTTTACATTAACTGCACCTTAATAATGCATTCATAGAACATTCAGTGCACCTTCATAATGCATTCATAGAACATTCAGTGCACCTTCATAATGCATTCATAGCACATTCATAAGCAGCTTATAAGTATACCTTAACATCCTAACATATCTTAAGAGCTTTAATATATATTAATAATAAACATTATACTGTAATATAATATGAATTATAGTATGTTCATAATGTACATTATTCTCCAAATACATTATAAAAGCATTATGATTGTACAGTTAATGTAAAGCTTTACCTAATATTTCATACTTATTTTGAAAGGTATAGATTTGATAAATCAATATTGATCAATTTCACTTAACTCCTGAGTAAAAAGGATAATCCACTGTTGACAATTTGATGGCTCTCTTAATGAAAGCACTGGGAATATATATCCTGCCATTTTTTGTGAGACACTGCATTTCAGAATCCGGTCATATTATGAAACTTCATGGAAGCACAATGTAAA